>NC_050096.1:213560565-214185565 GCF_902167145.1 Zea mays | reverse complement strand
GAAATAAACTTGAAAACACATTAGTCATAGCATATAAAAGAGATATGATCAAAGGTATTCAAAAGAGCTATGTGTGCAAGCTTAGCAAAAGAAATTTCTAGAATCAAGAATATTGAGCTCATGCCTAAGTCTGGTAAAAGATTGTTCATCAAGTGGCTTGGTAAAGATATCGGCTAATTGATCTTTAGTATTAATGTAAGAAATCTCGATATCCCCCTTTTGTTGGTGATCCCTAAGAAAATGATACCGAATGGCTATGTGCTTAGTGCGGCTATGCTCGACGGGATTGTCGGCCATTTTAATTGCACTCTCATTATCACATAGCAAAGGGACTTTGGTTAATTTGTAACCGTAGTCCCGCAGGGTTTGCCTCATCCAAAGCAATTGCGCGCAACAATGTCCTGCGGCAATGTACTCGGCTTCGGCGGTGGAAAGAGCGACCGAATTTTGCTTCTTTGAAGCCCAAGACACCAAGGATCTTCCCAAGAACTGGCAAGTCCCCGATGTGCTCTTCCTATTGATTTTGCACCCCGCCCAATCGGCATCCGAATAACCAAGTAAATCAAATGTGGATCCCCGAGGGTACCAAAGCCCAAACTTAGGGGTATAAGCCAAATATCTCAAGATTCGTTTTACGGCCGTAAGGTGGGATTCCTTAGGGTCGGATTGGAATCTTGCACACATGCATACGGAAAGCATAATATCCGGTCGAGATGCACATAAATAGAGTAAAGAACCTATCATCGACCGGTATACCTTTTGATCCACGGACTTACCTCCCGTGTCGAGGTCGAGATGCCCATTAGTTCCCATGGGTGTCTTGATGGGTTTGGCATCCTTCATCCCAAACTTAGCAAGAATGTCTTGAGTGTACTTCGTTTGGCTAATGAAGGTGCCCTCTTGGAGTTGCTTGACTTGGAATCCTAGAAAATACTTCAACTCCCCCATCATCGACATCTCGAATTTCTGTGTCATGATCCTACTAAACTCTTCACATGTAGACTCGTTAGTAGACCCAAATATAATATCATCAACATAAATTTGGCATACAAACAAGTCATTTTCAAGAGTTTTAGTAAAGAGTGTAGGATCGGCCTTGCCGACTTTGAAGCCATTTGCAATAAGGAAATCTCTAAGGCATTCATACCATGCTCTTGGGGCTTGCTTGAGCCCATAAAGCGCCTTAGAGAGCCTATAAACATGGTTGGGATACTCACTGTCTTCAAAGCCGGGAGGTTGCTCAACATAGACCTCTTCCTTGATCGGTCCATTGAGGAAGGCACTTTTCACGTCCATTTGATAGAGCTTAAAGCCATGGTAAGTAGCATAGGCCAATAAAATGCGAATTGACTCAAGCCTAGCTACGGGTGCATAGGTTTCACCGAAATCCAAACCTTCGACTTGTGAATACCCTTTGGCTACGAGTCGAGCTTTGTTCCTTGTCACCACACCATGTTCATCTTGCTTGTTGCGGAAGACCCATTTGGTTCCTACAACATTTTGGTTAGGACGTGGAACTAAATGCCAGACCTCATTCCTCGTGAAATTGTTGAGCTCCTCTTGCATCGCCACCACCCAATCCGAATCTTGGAGAGCTTCCTCTACCCTGTGTGGCTCAATAGAGGAAACAAAAGAGTAATGTTCACAAAAATGAGCAACCCGAGATCGAGTAGTTACCCCCTTATGAATGTCGCCGAGGATGGTGTCGACGGGGTGATCTCGTTGGATTGCTTGGTGGACTCTTGGGTGTGGCGGTCTTGGTTCTTCCTCATCCTCCTTTTCTTGATCATTTGCATCTCCCCCTTGATCATTGCCATTATCTTGAGGTGGCTCATCTTCTTGATTTTGCCCTTCATCAGCTTGAGCCTCATCCTCATTTTGAGTTGGTGGAGATGCTTGCATGGAGGAGGATGGTTGATCTTGTGTACTTGGAGGCTCTTCGGATTCCTTAGGACACACATCCCCAATGGACATGTTCCTTAGCGCGATGCATGGAGCCTGTTCTTCACCTATCTCATCAAGATCAACTTGCTCTACTTGAGAGCCGTTAGTTTCATCAAACACAACGTCACAAGAGACTTCAACTAGTCCAGTGGACTTGTTAAAGACCCTATATGCCCTTGTGTTTGAGTCATAACCAAGTAAAAAGCCTTCTACAGTTTTAGGAGCAAATTTAGATTTTCTACCTCTTTTAATAAGAATGAAGCATTTGCTACCAAAAACTCTAAAATATGAAATGTTGGGCTTTTTACCGGTTAGGAGTTCATATGATGTCTTCTTGAGGATTCGGTGAAGATATAACCGGTTGATGGCGTAGCAGGCGGTGTTGACCGCTTCGGCCCAAAACCGGTCCGGTGTCTTGTACTCATCAAGCATGGTTCTTGCCATGTCCAATAGAGTTCGATTCTTCCTCTCCACTACACCATTTTGTTGTGGCGTGTAGGGGGAGGAGAACTCATGCTTGATGCCCTCCTCCTCAAGGAAGCCTTCAATTTGAGAGTTCTTGAACTCCGTCCCGTTGTCGCTTCTTATTTTCTTGATCCTTAAGCCGAACTCATTTTGAGCTCGTCTCAAGAATCCCTTTAAGGTCTCTTGGGTTTGAGATTTTTCCTGTAAAAAGAATACCCAAGTGAAGCGAGAATAATCATCCACAATAACAAGACAATACTTACTCCCGCCGATGCTTATGTAAGCAATCGGGCCGAATAGATCCATGTGGAGTAGCTCAAGCGGCCTGTCGGTCGTCATGATGTTCTTGTGTGGATGATGGGCTCCAACTTGCTTTCCTGCCTGACATGCGCTACAAATCCTGTCTTTCTCAAAATGAACATTGGTTAGTCCTAAAATGTGTTCACCCTTTAGAAGCTTATGAAGATTCTTCATCCCAACATGAGCTAGTCGGCGATGCCAGAGCCAACCCATGTTAGTCTTAGCAATTAAGCAAGTGTCGAGTTCAGCTCTATCAAAATCTACCAAGTATAGCTGACCCTCTAACACTCCCTTAAATGCTATTGAATCATTACTTCTTCTAAAGACAGTGACACCAACATCAGTGAATAGACAGTTGTAGCCCATTTGACATAATTGAGAAACGGAAAGCAAGTTGTAATCTAAGGAATCTACAAGAAAAACATTGGAAATGGAATGGTCAGGAGATATAGCAATTTTACCAAGACCTTTGACCAAACCTTGATTTCCATCCCCGAATGTGATAGCTCGTTGGGGATCTTGGTTTTTCTCATATGAGGAGAACATTCTTTTCTCCCCGATCATGTGGTTTGTGCACCCGCTGTCGAGTATCCAACTTGAGCCCCCGGATGCATAAACCTACAAAACAAATTTAGTTCTTGACTTTAGGTACCCAAACTGTTTTGGGTCCTTTGGCATTAGAAACAAGAACTTTGGGTACCCAAACACAAGTCTTGGAACCCTTGTGTTTGCCCCCAACAAATTTGGCAACTACCTTGCCGGATTTGCTAGTAAGCACATAAGATGCATCAAAAGTTTTAAATGAAATGGCATGATCATTTGATGCATCAGGAGTTTTCTTTCTAGGCAACTTGGCACGGGTTGGTTGCCTAGAGCTAGATGTCTCACCCTTATACATAAAAGCATGGTTAGGGCCAGAGTGAGACTTCCTAGAGTGAATTCTCCTAATTTTGCTCTCGGGATAACCGGCAGGGTACAAAATGTAACCTTCGTTATCCTGAGGCATGGGAGCCTTGCCCTTAACAAAGTTAGATAAGTTCTTTGGAGGGGCATTAAGTTTGACATTGTCTCCCCTTTGGAAGCCAATGCCATCCTTGATGCCAGGGCGTCTCCCATTATAGAGCATGCTTCTAGCCAATTTAAATTTTTCATTTTCTAAGTCATGCTCTCTAATCTTAGCATTTAGTTGAGCTATGTGATCATTTTGTTTTTTAATTAAGGCTAGGTGATCATGGATAGCATCAACATTAATATCTCTACATCTAGTACAAATGGAAATATGCTCAACATTAGATGTAGGGGGTTTGCAAGATTTTAGTTCAACAACCTTAGCATGCAACATATCATTTTTAGTTCTAAGGTCGGAAATAGTAGCATTGCAAACATCAAAATCCTTAGCCTTAGCAATTAGTTTCTCATTCTCATTTCTAAGGCTAGTAATGGAAACATTTAACTCATCAATCCTAGCAAGCAAATCAACATTATCATTTCTAGGATCAATGCAAACATGAGAATCTACCTTAGTAATTAATTTAGCATTTTCATTTCTAAGGTTGGCAATAGTGTCATGGCACATGCTTAGCTCACTAGATAATTTGTTACATTTTTCTACTTCTAGAGCATAAGCATTTTTAACCTTAACATGTTTCTTATTTTCCTTGATTAGGAAGTTCTCTTGGGAGTCCAAGAGATCATCCTTTTCATGGATGGCACTAATTAGTTCATTTAATTTTTCCTTTTGTTCCATGTTAAGGTTAGCAAAAAGAATGCGCAAGTTATCCTCCTCATTTTTATCATCATCCTCATCACTAGATGTTTCATATTTAGTGGAGGACCTTGATTTTACCTTCTTTTTGCCGTCCTTGGCCATGAGACACTTGTGGCCGACGTTGGGGAAGAGAAGGCCTTTGGTGATGGCGATGTTGGCGGCGTCCTCGTCGTCGGAGGAGTCGCTTGAGCTTTCGTCGGAGTCCCACTCCCGACAAACATGGGCATCGCCGCCCTTCTTCTTGTAATACTTCTTCTTCTCCTTTCTTCTTCCCTTCTTGTCGTCGCCCCTGTCACTGTCACTAGACATAGGACATTTTGCAATAAAGTGACCGGGCTTACCACACTTGTAGCAAACCTTCTTGGAACGGGGTTTGTAGTCCTTCCCCTTCCGTTGCTTGAGAATTTGCCGAAAGCTTTTGATGATTAGGGCCATCTCCTCGTTGTCGAGCTTGGAGGCGTCAATTGGTTGTCTACTTGGTGCAGACTCCTCCTTCTTCTCCTCCGTTGCCTTGAAGGCCACCGGTTGCGCCTCGGAGGTGGAAGGCTCGTCAAGCTCGTTGATCTTCTTGGAGCCCTTAATCATGCATTCAAAACTCACAAAATTCCCGATAACTTCCTCGGGGGTCATTAGTGGATATCTAGGATTCCCACGAATTAATTGTACTTGAGTGGGGTTAAGGAAAATAAGAGCTCTTAGAATAACCTTAACCACTTCGTGGTCATCCCATTTTGTGCTCCCGAGGTTGCGCACTTGGTTCACCAAGGTCTTGAGCCGGTTGTACATGTCTTGTGGCTCCTCCCCTTGGCGAAGACGGAAGCGACCGAGCTCCCCCTCGATCGTTTCCCGCTTGGTGATCTTGGTGAGTTCATCACCCTCGTGCGCCGTCTTGAGTAGGTCCCAAATCTCCTTGGCGTTCTTCAATCCTTGTACTTTGTTGTATTCCTCCTTGCTTAGGGAGGCAAGGAGGATGGTTGCGGCTTGGGAGTTGAAGTGCTCGATTTGGGCCACTTCGTCCGTGTCATAGTCCTCATCCCCTATTGATGGTACCTGTACACCATACTCAACAACATCCCATATTCTTTTGTGGAGAGAGGTTAGATGAAATCGCATCAAATTACTCCACATAGCATAATCTTCACCATTAAAAGTTGGTGGTTTGCCTAATGGGACGGAAAGTAAAGGTGTATGTTTAGGAATGCGAGGGTAGCGTAGGGGGATCTTACTATACTTCTTGCGCTCTTGGCGCTTAGAAGTGACGGAGGGCGCATCGGAGTCGGAGGTAGAAGTTGATGAAGTGTCGGTCTCGTAGTAGACCACCTTCCTCATCCTCTTGTGCTTATCGCCTTTCCGATGCGGCTTGTGGGAAGAAGATTTTTCCTTCTTCTCTTTGTGGTGAGAAGAAGATTTCTTCTCCTTCCCTTTGTTTGAGGAGCTCTTCTTCTTCTCCCTCCTTTTGGTGCGGGACTCTTCCGATGAAGTGCTCCCGTAGCTTGTAGTGGGCTTTTCGCCGGTCTCCATCTCCTTCTTGGCGTGATCTCCCGACATCACTTCGAGCGGTTAGGCTCTAATGAAGAACCTGGCTTTGATACCAATTGATAGTCGCCTAGAGGGGGGGGTGAATAGGGCGAAACTGAAATTTACAAAAATAATCACAACTACAAGCCGGGTTAGCGTTAGAAATATCAACGAGTCCGCGAGAGAGGGCGCAAAACAAATCGCAAGCAAATAAGGAGAGTGACACGCGGATTTGTTTTACCGAGGTTCGGTTCTCGCAAACCTACTCCCCGTTGAGGAGGCCACAAAGGCCGGGTCTCTTTCAACCCTTCCCTCTCTCAAACGGTCCCTCGGACCGAGTGAGCTTCTCTTCTCTAATCAAAGCCGGGAACAAAACTTCCCCGCAAGGGCCACCACACAATTGGTGCCTCTTGCCTTGATTACAATGGAGTTTTGATCACAAGAACAAGTGAGAAAGAAAAGAAGCAATCCAAGCGCAAGAGCTCAAATGAACACGGCAAATCACTCTCACTAGTCACTAGGGTTTTGTGTGGAATTGGAGAGGATTTGATCTCTTTGAATGTGTCTAGAATTGAATGCCTAGCTCTTGTAAGTGGTTAGAAGTTGGAAAACTTGGATGCAATGAATGGTGGGGTGGTTGGGGTATTTATAGCCCCAACCACCAAACTTGACCGTTGGCTGGAGGCTTCTGTTCGATGGCGCACCGGACAGTCCGGTGCACACCGGACAGTCCGGTGCCCCTGCCACGTCATCACTGCCGTTGGATTCTAGCCGTTGGAGCTTCTGACTTGTGGGCCCGCCTGGGTGTCCGGTGCACACCGGACATGCACTGTTTGATGTCCGGTGCAACGGTATGGGCAGCCCTGACGTCTGCGCGCGCTGCGCGCGCAATTAATGCTGCGCAGGGAGCCGTTGGCGCCGCAGAGAGCCGTTGCTCCGCTGGCACACCGGACAGTCCGGTGCACATCGGACAGTCCGGTGAATTATAGCGGAGCGGCTGTCGTGAAAACCCGAGGATGACGAGTTCTGGAGGCCGTGGTTCGTTGGCGCACCGGACATGTCCGGTGCACACCGGACAGTCCGGTGAATTATAGCGCGCCGGCCTCCGCGAATTCCCGAGAGTGAAGAGTTGGAGTCTGAGTCCCCTGGTGCACCGGACAGGTACTGTTCACTGTCCGGTGGCACACCGGACAGTCCGGTGCGCCAGACCAGGGGTGCCCTCGGTTGCCCCTTTGCTCCTTTATTGAATCCAAAACTTGGTCTTTTTATTGGCTGAGTGTGAACCTTTTACACCTGTATAATCTATACACTTGGGCAAACTAGTTAGTCCAAAGATTTGTGTTGGGCAATTCAACCACCAAAATTATATAGGAACTAGGTGTAAGCCTAATTCCCTTTCACATTCCCGACACACGTGGGCATCGCCGCCCTTCTTCTTGTAGTATCTCTTCTTTTCCTTCCTCTTTCCCTTCTTGCCGTCGCCCCTGTCACTATCACTAGATAATGGACATTTAGCAATAAAATGACTGGGCTTACCACATTTGTAGCACACTTTCTTGGAGCGGGGTTTGTAATCCTTCCCCCTCCTTTGCTTGAGGATTTAGCGAAAGCTCTTGATGATGAGCGCCATTTCCTCGTTGTCGAGCTTGGAGGCGTCGATGGGGAGCCTACTTGATGTAGACTCTTCTTTCTTCTCCTCTGTCGCCTTAAATGCGACGGGTTGCACCTCGATGTGGAGGTGCCGCCTTGCTCGACAATTTGTTTGGAGCCTTTGATCATCAACGCAAAGCTCACAAACTTTCCTATTACTTCCTCGGGAGACATTAGCTTATATCTAGGATCACCACGAATTAATTGAACTTGAGTAGGATTACGAAATACGAGTGATCTAAGAATAACCTTGACCATTTCATGGTCATCCCATTTGGTGCTCTCGAGGTTGCGCACTTGGTTGACCAAGGCCTTGAGTCAGTTGTACATTGCTTGTGGCTACTCTCCTTGGTTGAGGATGAATCGACCGAGCTCCCCCTCGATCGTTTCCCACATGGTGATTTTGGTCACCTCATCCCCTTCATGTGCGGTCTTTAGTACGTCCCAAATCTCTTTGGCACTTTTTAGCCCTTGCACCTTATTATACTTCTCTCGACATAGAGATGCGAGGAGTATAGTAGTGGCTTGGGAATAAAAGTGTCGGATTTGGGCGACCTCGTCCGAATCATATCCTTCATCCCCCACGGATGGTACCTGCGCTCCAAATTCATCAATGTCCCAAATGCTAGAGTGGAGTGAGGTTAGATGATGCCTCATTTTATCATTCCACATACAATAATCTTCACCGTCAAAAACCGGTGGTTTGCCTAATGGGACGGAAAGTAAAGGAGTGTGTTTAGAAATGTGAGGATAGTGTAGGGGGATCTTACTAAACTTCTTGCGCTCATGGCGCTTAGAAGTGACAGACGGAGCATCAGAGCCGGAGGTGGATGGCGATGAAGAGTCGGTCTCGTAGTAGACCACTTTCTTCATTTTCTTCTTCTTGTTGCCACTCCGATGCGACTTGACGCGGGGAGGTGATTCCTCCCTTCCTTTGGCGCCGGACTCCTTTGATGGAGCCTTTAGGTGGCTTATGGCCGTTTCCATCTCCCTCTTGGCGGATCCTCCCGACATCACTTTGAGTTGTTAGACTCTAATGAAGTACCGGGCTCTGATACCAATTGAAAGTCGCCTAGAGGGGGGGGTGGATAGGTGGAATCTGAAATTTACTAACTTAAACACACTATAAGCCGGGGTTAGTGTTAGGATTAAATCCGAGTCCGAAAGAGAGGGAAAACAAATCAACCAGGAAATGAAGCGGATGAACACGATGATTTGTTTTACCGAGGTTCGATTCCAAAGAACCTAGTCCCCGTTGAGGTGGTCACAAAGACTGGGTCTCTTTCAACCCTTTCCCTCTCTCAAACCGTCACTTAGACCGAGTGAGCTTTCTCCTTAATCAAACGGGTCACTTGGACACCTACAAGGACCACCACAACTTGGTGTCTCTTGCTTTGATTACAAGTGTCTTGAGAACAAGAATGGTGAAGAAGAAAGCACGATTGCAAAATCCAAGTGACAAGAGCGACAAATAACACACGGGTCACTTTCTCTCTCAAGTCTCTAATCACTAATGGTCACTTGTCTCAATTTTGGAACTTGGAGAGATTGGAAGCTTTGATTATGTCTTTGAATGGATTGCTAGCTCTTGTATTGATTGTGGAAGATTGGAGTGCTTGGGTGAAGTGAATGGAGGTGGTTGGGGTTGTATTTATAGCCCCCAACTACTTCCTAGCCGTTGCTCCTTTTCTGCCGACCGTGGACGGTCCGCGCCCCTGGTTCGGATGGTCCGCCCCTGCACATCAACGGCTGAAATCGCAACGATCAGCAGTAACGGCTATATCAACGGCTATATAGCATTTAATGTGTTGTCAGATGTCAGATAAAGGCAACCGCGGACGGTCCGGTCGTGCACCCCGGACGGTCCGCGAGGACGCTATAATTCATTTTTCTGAACCCGTCACCTTCGGGTTTTTCGGTTCTGCGCTGACCGGATGGTCCGCGCCTGAGGCCGGACGATCCGCACCTGGTCTCGGACGGTGCTTGATTTTCCATCAGACGGTCCATAGTGTAGACTTCCTTTTATGCGGTGTTCCTGTCCGAGGGTCACCTTGGTGTCGCAGACGGTCCGCCGCAAGGGCCCGGACGGTCCGCGCTTAGTCTGTTTTTTCCAAAAAGCTTCTCCTGTCCGGAATAATCTACGGTGTTCTGGATAGCCGATTTAGAATAGTTGTAGATGAACTTATGCACCTGTGAAATGATCAACTAGGCAAACTGGATAGTCCACAAGGTTTGTGATGGTCGTCAAACACCAAAATCGATTATAGGAAATATTGGGAGTATTTCCCTTTCAGCAGTTAAAAGCGTAGCGTAAACTTGGTACTCTTCTCTTCAGCCAGGGACAATCACATCATGGTAGAAGCTCAAGAATATGCTAATTACTAGCTTCCAAGGCTTTCAAACGAAGCCAGTCACTACTCAGGCTTTGTTTCAATGCACGCAAGACCATGAGGAGTACCTTCAAGTGTATGTCCGAAGGTTCCTACGTCTGAGAGCACAAGCGCCTACAGTGCCCAATGAAATTGTCATTGAGGCCATGATCAAGGGGCTTCGGCCAGGACCTATAGCTCAATATTTTGCCAGGAAGCCCCCACAAACCCTGGAGAAGCTTCTTCAGAAGATGGATGAGTATATCCGGGCTGATAATGATTTCCGCCAAAGAAGGGAGGAAGCATACATGTTTTCTGAGATGGCCAGGGGCTTCGGAGGAAGAATTCACCCCATGCACGTTAGGTCGATCCATAATTCCAACCTAGGTGATGATAGAGGAAGTCAACCTCAAAGGCAACAACACAGCTCCCAGTCATCAGGGCCACAACAAAGCTCCTTCATGCCACCAGCCCCAAGAGGCAGAGGGGGCAGAAGCTTCGAAGGAAGATACAGAGATCAGCCCAGAACACTATTTTGCTTATTCTGCAGTGAAGACAAAGGCCACACCACAAGAACATGCCAAGTCACAATTCATAAGCAAAAAGAGATTGTCAAAGCTGAGGCACGCCAGAATCAGCCAAAGAAGGTCCTACATACTGCTTCATGCTATTCTCCCTATGTCCCAGAGTATGTAGGTAATCAACAGCCTACGGCCTCTGTCTCTTCGGCAAGCCACTCTCAAGCTTCCTGGGCCCAGCTCCCACCACCACCACCGCTACCACCTACTCTGGCTCGAAGCTAGCAGCCAGAAGGGCACCAGCACGCTCAATAGCAGCGCGATTTTTGGGAGGAGTCCGAAGCTCGCACAGTCAATAGTACTATGCCTAAATCCAAGCACATCTACTAAAGAATATCCTACCCTTGGTGTATCTTTATCTGTTCTGTCATTTTATTTTTCTTGTATGAAAAACAAGTCACGAAGGACTGAATTCTGATTTCATGTAATAATAGTGCTCGTATCATTGAGTGAAATGCTTCCTCTTAACAAACTTCCAAAGCTATAAAAGTCGTTCTTAAGGGAGCGCAGAGTAAGTTTCGAAGCTACAAAAGTCGTTCCTAAGGGAGCGCAGAGTAAGTTCCGAAGCTCAAGTCGTTTCTAAGGGAATGCAGAGCTAAAATACCACTGAAATATAAGGTGAAGAAGCTCCAAAGTCGTTCCTAAGGGAATGCAGAGCTTAAACACCACCGAAATAGAAGGTGAAGAAGCTCCAAAGTCGTTCCTAAGGGGATGCAGAGCTTAAATATCACCGAAATATAAGGTGAAGAAGCTACAAAGTCGTTCCTAAGGGGATGCAGAGCTTAAAGACTCCAAAGACGTCCCTAAGGGGATGCAGAGTCTTGAGTGTTTCAGTGTGGGCGTGTGTCTTCGGCATAAACATCATGTTGCATCATATCATTGCATCATTTCGCATAGCATTACATCATACATCATATCGCATCAACAACAAAGATTGAGCATGAAGCAAATCTTCGGCAATAACTTGATGAATGAAAGTGTACTGAGGCACGAAGCAAACCTTCGGTAGATACAATCTTACCAGGAAAGTCTGTTGACAACAGTATCACACAACAGCTTTGCAATAAAAGGGCTCTTTTCTTTACGAAGCATGAAAAGAAGGGAAGGTGTTTTTTCGCCGAAGCCTCAAAAATGGTATGTGCGTAAATTTCATGCATCACAAAGAAATATATTACATTGATATACATGTTTGATAATTGTTTCATACACAAATGTTACATTATATCATCACAACAAAAGCCTAGTCTTCTTTGAGAATTTTCTCGGCGACCTCATTCAGCAGTCTATCGACGACTTTGTCGACGATGGTATTGGCAACACTCATCACATCGAGCGCCTCTTTCATAACGGGATCGGCCTAGGGGTCATATGGCTCGGGTAGCGGTGAAAGTTCAGCTGTAGTAAACAAATTGTTAGTCCGAAGCCAAAAAACAAACACCAAAGCTAAAATTCAATAATAATACCTATATGCCTTGCACGCTCGACAGCTTCTTCGGATCGCTTAGCTTCTTCTCGGGCATCATGGGATTCTTTTTCATTTTTCTTTATAATTTTGTCGGCCACTTCTCGGCCGCCTTTCATCCAGACATCGGAATAAAATTTCCTGCCTATCAAAGTGGCTTCGGTCAAGGGTCCTTCATGTCGTCTGTGGAGAAGACGGCTTCGGCCTGGGCCACAGCTTTAACATGGCCAAAGCCAGCCTTCTCCAGAATTGCTGCAACCCCTCGAGCGCCAGCGAAGGCACAAATATCCCCACGATCACTAAGGATCTCTTCAAAAGCTTCGGCCTCTTCACCTATCCAATCGATGACTCCCTCGGGATCACCTCGAATGAACTTTTCTTCCGAAGAGTATGCACCCACCTTGGCAAAGCTGATTTTCAGTTTTTTTACGCAATCCAAGGATTTCTCAAAGCATCTTTCCTTGGATTCATGAAGCTTCTCAACATTCTTTTCTAGCCTAGCATCGACCATTCACTTATTTCTTGCTTTACTTTTGCAAGTTCAAAATTTTCATTAGCTTCGGCAAGTTTTTTCTGAAGGTTCTCAACTTCGGCTTTATGGGCTTCGGATTGAGCATTAAATCTTGCTTCGTTTTTCTTCACTCTATCCACCAATGAAAGCAGAATTTTATCTTTTTTCTAAGGCTACATTTCTCAGTTTGATAACCTCCGACCGAAGGTTACCAAGGGCTATCTGGCAACTTTCATCTTCAGCATTCTTCTGTGCTCTCAAAGCGTTGCTAAGAATTAAGCCCTACAAAAAGAAGGGAGACAAAGGATTAGCACGAGAATAAAAGATGAAAGATAATCTATTTATAAGTCCATAACTTCCGTACCTTTAGACTATTGTACGCAAGGCTGTCTGCGAGGTCATCCTTTGACATGACAGAAAGGCCAACTTCAAGCTTCGGAAATCCCATGTTTTTTGCCATCTCCCAGCAAACAGATATTTCATTGTTGTTCGGGAGATAGTATAGAAAATCATCTTCATCGGTGCCATTGTACACCAAGGCCCCCTTCAGGTACTTCAGTTCCCGGGCGTAGTGTTTAGCTTCTGTGATTTCTTCTTCAGACAACCTTTTACCCGAAGCATGTCGAATAATAAAGTCAAGATCTTCAGAAGGTGCTTTGGGAGCAGGAGATTTAACTTTTTCGGGCGCGTCTTTCTTCTCTAGAGCCAAACCAGCATCTGAAGATCCTTGTTCAGTTCTCTGCTCAGTTCCAGCAGGCTCTGCTTCAGTGGGCACTGAGGGCCCAGCTTCAGTTTCAACGTGAACTGTAGCAGCTTCGGTAGTCTCTTTAGCAGGGGCAAGAGTCGATGCCCTTGTCGATTCCAGGACGGCGTCCAGCACGCTAGCCATCCTTCTCCTCTTGGGAGTTATTGTAGGAGCCTTTGATACCTTCGACAATTTTGGCTCTGTTGGCGGGCTCAAGATTTTTGGTACCCCTACCGTTTCCCCTAGCTCTGGCTCTTTGGCCGCCTTTCCTTTAGCTTCGGTGTCATGTTTTGGTGTTTCGACTAACCCGGTTGCAGGAACCTTCGGCAATTCAGCCAGTTCTTCCCTGGGGCTGGTAGGAGCAGGCTGTTCTGCCTCAGCAGTGGAAGATGTCCCTTCACCAAGCTTCGGCACTGTGGTTGTTTCAATGTATCTAGGCCGGTGCGTTAAAACCTTGATCTTTTTGCCCTTCGGCACAGCAGAAATGGCCGAAGTGGCAGCTTTTCTTTTCTTTCCCTGCTTTCGCGAGGGATAGCTATAATCAGGGTATATGAAACCAATGACGCCAAAAACTCTATTCAAACTTTTCTTGCCTCGACCTTCGAAGGCCAAGGTCATTGCATCATCTTCGACCCTTGTATAGGCCCCAAGCAATTCGTCACTGGTTGTCTCAATACTGCTCAACCACTCATCGTTTGGCTCATCAAACTCGCCTCTATATATGAAGGTATATTTTAGATAGACTAGGCCACCCTGACTAGACCCGAAAGCAGCTTCCTTCGGCATCTCCCACTCACTCACGAGCGGCCATACTCTCTATAGGCGATGTGCTCTTGAACCAAGTCTCTTGTGCCAATAAAAGTGCACACAGTGTTGAAGCTTCTCTAGCATGCTTCTATATCATTCCCAAGAGCAGTGGTTGGCCTCCTGATGCCGAAGTGAGACCAAATGGGGCGTTGAATAACCCATTTTATATCTTCCCTCTCAACTAAGTTATTCTTCACATAAAACCATTCTTCCATCCAGGCTCCTGGCCACCTTTTCCGAAATGTTGGAACTGGATAACTTACATCAGAGCGAGGCACGAAGCCAGAACAACCAAAGTTTTGTGATACTGCTCCTTGTCAGTAGCCTTCGTCTCATACAGTAGCTCGTGCATGTTGCAGAAGCATTTTGCGCTTGGCTCTAGCCCTTGGCTTCTCACGGCCCAAACAAAACCCCCATCCTGATAATGGCTTCAGGGGTAATCTGATGAAGGAAACTTTCGAAGGTCTTTAGCACTTCAACCAGGAATTTGCTTAACGGGAACCGAAGCCCTGCCTTCATGAAGCTCCTGTAAACAACCACTTCATCTTCTTCGGGAGCAAGGGCGGCATTATACCCTCTAGCTCTCACAATGGAAATATCTCGGAAATATCTCCCTTTCATAGCATTAATTTGACTCTGCTTGATGGATGATTTTCCGAAGATGGTGTGACTTGGTCGCCAGGGCCGATTTTCAGCATCTTCGTCTTCACTTTCCATATCAAAGCTTCTGCTATCATCAGAATCTTCAGACAAATCAGCTAGCATTTCGTTTGTAATCTTCTCTATGTTTGTCTTCTCCATAGCCTCGTAAAAACCAGCTAGTGCAGGATCAAAAACCTTCTTCTCGTCAGCCATTTGATGGGCACTTGAACAAATGCCGAAGCTCACAAAACAAGCGAAATCTGACAGAGCAAGAAAATTAAAACTTGAAAAATAGCACAAGCAATTGAGATGGCGCAACAAATGCTGTCGATGCGGGTTCCTATTTATATGCCCAAGAGCACTGCAACTTGGTGGACCCTACATGTCATTGACTTTCGCTATTCTAGTGAAGGGAAGGTGTTTTTTCGGACCTTCGGCTAAAGACCTTCGTTCACGTCGCAGTCTAAGTTTGTTAAATACAAAAACAAATTAATACTGCGAGGGGCTACTGTTGGGGACCTTTCTCTTCCAAAGTTCCTCAAAAAACTTAACTAACACGTTTTCCGGTATAACATAGACTGTTACAGGAGGCTTCGACTTTGAGATGAAGGTGTGCGTGGTATGAAGGTGCAGTCTGAACGAAGGACAAGCTAGCTCCGAAGCTGTGGCTGAAGGAGCTTCGGCTCAACACGTTGACGATGGTGAAAGGAGAAACTGACTTAAAGGGGAAAAGATTGCTTCGTCCTCGACAACTTGCCTTATGGTCAACAGTAAATGTCAAGGACATGAATGTAATTTCGTCCAGGCTGCGTCCTGTGCCTATAAATAGATGAACAGTAACACCGTACTCTTCACGCTGACTTGTAATCACTCCTGCATCACTCCCGCTCTTTTACCTTCTATCAAGCCGAAGGTACAAATGTAATATAATTACTATTGATGTTTATTCATGTTTATAAAATAAGGAGATGAATAATCTAATGATTTGGAATGATTGTTTATATTCTTTTTGTGTTTTATATGTCTTTATTCATATCTTTACTTACTGAAATGATGAAGGTATGTCCTTCATGACCTTCGTCTGAAGATCATTATATTCCAAGGGAGATAATGCTTCGAAGGACGAAGGTATTTAATCATTAACAATTGTGTTGCTTTTTTCTTGGTGTATAGCATTCAAGAACAAGGACCAACAGGTATTATCTCTCAAGAGAGCCTAGACTAGTATAAATCTTGTGTCTTCTATGCTATTACTTTTGGTTCTTAGATCTCATGAATACCCACTTATAAATTAACTATCAAGAAATCCTCGACACTTAGGAAAATATCACTTTTAATTTAAACAAATGGTATAAGTAAAGTTGTGATATGAGCTTTCATTAGAACCTTTTAGAATATAATGCATCATGCTTTTAGTGCTTAATTTGTTGAAGCTTGCTTGCTTGCTTGAACTTCTAATCTCACAAGATCCAAACACAACATTAGTATGTCATGCACAACACCTTCTTAAGATATATAGATGGGTAGATTATAGAGATGTACTAAAAATTAAAGCAACTTAAAGATGGAAAAGATAGCATACCAAAACAAAGTGTGGAAGTAATCAATTCTTTAATGTAACAACATGGTGCATGCTTGTCCCTCTTTTTGTAATACAAAATGTTATGCAAACACAAGTTTCTCTTCACATGATAAATGGGAAAATCACATGTCCCATGGTTGTCACCGCATATTCCTTTGTATCTTGCCAAAGCAATCTTGTAGCCAGGTTGTCATGCCAGGCTCTAACAAAGTGTAACAGTTTGGTCTTTTTAGACTTCAAGTATTATGCCATCACCACCCACAAAAAGACATAAGCCAGTTGTAGGGAAGGGCCAAGGGAAACTTCAAGATAGTATGGCGAAGAACTATCGAGAGCGCCGCTTAAAGAGGGTGATGAAGATAGATGAGGGAGAGGACGACTTTGAAGCTGATTACCAAGCATTCTCTAAGAAGTACGATGAGAAGGATGAGTGCCACTATAAGTTCATGGCTTTATTACCATTCAAGAATGGTCTTCCTAATGTCTCACCGCCAACAAAAGAGAAAGTTGGACTTCATTTTGCCATGAAAGGTATGATTTGCTACCAAAGGTGTGTGTTTGTATGTTCATCACTAGCATATGTAGCCATATAGATGAATCTATGTGATTTTTTTCTCGCACTATTTATTTAGATGTAGATTTGCAGAATGATCTTTCTTTAATAAATTTTACGATTAATTTATGGTTTCTCATAATCATAATTTAGTTGTGAGCAGTCTAGTTCATTGTCATATACTACTTGTGCTCATGCTCACATTTTTCTCATATCTTTGTTTGTTGTTTTCCTGTAACAATTCAATGGGTGGGTTAAGGCTGTGAGGTATCTAAAAAGGCTATATTAATATCACTAGTTAAATCAATATTTCAATACGAATTTAATATTTTCTTAGAATATACCAGGTGAGGTGGTTTATTTATTGGGAATTTTATAGTTCTGACCTTAGTTTTGGCACGCCGCTCATATCTGCCACTAGTTTCAGTTGGTGCTCAATTTTGTCCCCGTCAAACCAATGTGTCTTCAATTTTACCACTCCGTCAGCATTCTGTTGCTTCGCCCACTGTTACCGACATGTGAGACCCACTACGCAGTCTCTAGCCCACTTCGGCGTCCTATGGGTCCCACCTATCAATAACGGTGCGCGAAACAACAGATTGGTGACAGAGTGGCAAAACTGAGCACAAATTGGTTTGACAGGGATAAAACTGAGCATCGACTGAAACTAGTGGCCGATATGAGCGGTGTGCCAAAACTAAGGTCAGAAATGTAAAAATCTCTTATTTATTTTATATGTTATATTTCACATATACTAGACTCATTCTGTGTGTCAGTTGCTTCTTGATAGTGTGAATGTGTCTTGATGAAATTTCTCGGTGTTCTAGTTTAGATCCCTTTTTTGCAAAGAACCGCCAATATGATTGTTTATCTGATCATTAGTATTTTAAAGCAATTGTTATTCCTCTATATAGATGTTGTGATTAGTCAAAAACCAACCACCACCAATGAAGGTATCATTGTAAGGCCGAAGTGCAAGCGAAAGACCCCATATAGGGGCATCCGCCGACGCCCTTGGGGAAAATGGGCTGCAGAAATCCGCGATCCTACAAAAGGTGTTCGTGTTTGGTTAGGCACGTATAAAACACCAGAAGATGCAGCTAGAGCATATGACGCTGAGGCCCGCAAGATTAGGGGCAATAAAGCAAAGGTGAATTTCCCTAATGAACCACCAAACATGGTGAGCAATTCACCAAAACTAATTGTTACTGCAATGACTACAATGGCTATCCCAGCAGACAAGTTGAATGCCAATGAATTGATGTGCCATAAAAACTACTCAAATGAGGATTTTTTCTCAATGGTGAACTTTAGTGGAAACAATGGTAACTTTATTTCTACTGCGGCCTTTGGCTTACAATGTATCAAAAAGCCTCGTGTTCCTTATGGCATCCCAAGGATTGGTGAGTGTTCAAATCAAAATAGAATGACATATGGTTTAAGTAATGGATTGGGCAATGAAGCTAGTAGGAACCTGAATGGATGCTCTTTCTTACCACAAGCTGGCATGCCAATTTTCATTCAACCTACTTTTGATGGCCCTTCAAGGATGATAGGAAGAAATGATGGCGTGATTGTTCCTACTTTGACTAATGCAACACCCATGGCTGGTGTTGATGCTGCGAAAAAGATGAATCAAGAGCCTATTTTCCAAGAGATGGAAAGTGAAGATATTCCTTCTATTTTGCAAGGTGATGTCAGTGAGGACGTGGCAGCTGAGATTAGTATGTGGGAGTTTTATGACAACCTATTAGATAATAAGGAAAATTGATGGATCTTGACATCATGCATGGTCCATATGGCTTCTTTCTTGATGATACTAGCAAGTGGTAAGGCACCTATTGGTTACTAATATAGGTGATAATTCAATCAACTTTTGTTACTTCCATCTTTTACTCACACTAAATATATGTACTTTTTTTGAAAAAAATTGTAGGTTCGAAGCATGCATGATGGGGATGGGGATGTAGTCGCAAATGGCATATTCATTTTATAATGTCAAGTAAATGCAGCCGTGTTATCCATGTGTATCAGTTTGGACTGTTTATTTATGCTTTGTTGTAAGCTTACAGGCAACGGAACCTGATTGACATTGTGGGTGTTATTGTAATGTAATGATAATTTTCAAGCCTTACTAACGCATAGTAATTAGGCCATGTTTGATCCTCGCGGCTAATTGTTTGCGAGTGGCTAACTATTAGCCGGCAAATAATTAGCTAGCAACAATTAGACAGAATATAGCCGGCAAATAATTAGCTAGCAACAATTAGACATGGTATGTTTGAAGTCTTGACTAATAACTGTATTTTCTCTTTACACGATCTATTAGCACCTGTTAACAAGATCAAATGGTTAATGGGTAAACAATTTACCAGCCCTCTTGCTAACAATTAGTCAATTTATTAGTTAGTCTATTTGGAGGCCAAGGTGCTAAAATTAGTCGGCAAATTGTTTACCACACGGATCCAAAGCCCTCTTTGGCCCTCTTTGGATCCTTGCGGCTAATTGTTTGACAGTGGCTAACTATTAGCCGGCAAATAATTAGCTAGCAACAATTAGCCAGAGTATGTTTGGAATCTTGGCTAATAGATATCTTTTCTCTTTACATGATCTATTAGCACCTATTAGCAAGGTCAAATGACTAATGAGCAAATAGATTGCAAGCCCTGTGGCTAACAATTATTCAATTTATTAGTCGACCTCTAAAAGAGGCCAAGGTCCTAAAATTAGTCGGCAAACTGTTTGCATACGGATCCAAACAGGGCCTTGTTGTCAACCGCGGCGTATGTGTTATTTTGGTGATGCCATGTTTTGCTGTTTTGTCCATATTCATGTTGATGTATTTATTTCCACTTGCATTAGTTACATGTCAAGGGCATGTTTGTGATGTGGAAAAAACTGTACATGTTCCTGTGTTCTTTTTTTTGAAATTCAAGTGATCCACATGTCTTAAAATGCTTTTGTAATATAATGTTAATATTTTTTATAGTTACATAGATGTTCAGTACATGTAGTATGTGGAGACGCATTTGTTTGAATCAAATTAATTTATGAGCTAAATGCATTTGTGTCCCTTGAACTTGTCAAGAGATACCACTTAGTTTCACGAACTTCAAAAATGCATTTTTAGATCTCGAACTTGTTAAATGATATACAATATATCCCTAAACTTGTAAACATTGTGCATCACAGGTCACTTTTTGGACCATATATAATGACTATTGCAGTGTGCCACTTAGCAAATTCAAGAATCTAGAAATGTATTTTTAAAGTTAGTAGCATCTCTTAACAAGTTTAGGAATACTCATATATTTGACTCTTAATTTATGTATAGCTTGTGGGTTAGTTGTTCCTCTGTTGACAGTGGCGAAGCACGACCAAAAAACAAGGTATGGCAGTGGAGCCACTCCTGTCATCTCTTCCTTGACTTTCAGCTTGTTCCTGGCTCAAGAACCCGTCCATGGACATGCCTGCAGCAAGCATCAATGCCACCTCCCAACTTGTCCTCCATGTTGTGCCTGCATCTATCATGTACTAATCTGCTCTGAGAGATACAAGTGCAACAACGGGCTAGTAGTGGTAGCTAGGTGCACCACCAACGCGCTAGAGATATATAGCGTGAACATGTGGAGCCATGGCGGACAACGGTCCTTCCTCGGTGATACGAAATTGGAGATTAAGGGAGAAAAGAACGAGGCTACGACCGACTGAGCCTTATATGTATTTCTTGGCCACTTGGTCCTTCCCTCGTACCCCTCAACTTTTTCCTACCAGCCGCATGCCGCACCACATGTTGCCGGTTTCGCTCGAAATGCTCGGCTCAACGTCAGAGATGCTGGAAGGGAGGTACTCTAGCTGCGTGGTGGCGTCGGAGCTAGGTATGGCGAGCACCACATCTCGCCATACCGAGCGCTCTGCCCCTGTCTGTTGACATAGTTGATGGTTTGGCCATGTGAACGAGGAAAATCCGGACGTGATATTGGTGCATTGTTGGAGGCTACCCGTTTGGGTCCTTGTGGTGGATAGCCTAGCTGAAGACCAAGAACTTAATCATGGAACACAATATGAAAAGGTTTGCTCAACCACATGATTGTGCCGATGGTTGTAGCCTTGTAGGGTGATTGCTACTAGATTTGGAAACACTACTGGACACAGCTGCTTTGTAGAGTGCATGAACCACTCGGCAAAGCCTGGAAAACACCCGGTGAAGTCTTTGCCGAGTGTGACACTCGACAAAGAAGTCTCGGTGAACTATATATTGGCAACAACTTCTTTATCGAGTACTTTTTGTCGGGCACTCGGCAAAAAAAGTCGCCGTCACGGCACCAGGTGACGGTGACAGAGACTTTGTTGAGTGCCACCGTGACACTCGGCAAAGGCTCCTTCTTTGCCGAGTGCCTTCTAGATCGGCCCTCGGCAAAGAAAAACACCCCGTGAGCCCATTTGCTAGTTCCTTTGTTGAGTGTATTAGGAGGCACTCGGCAAAGACAGAGCCTTTACAGAGTGCTAGCTAGCCTAGCTCTCGGCAACGGGAGCACCAGTGGACCCTTTTGCTAGTTCCTTTGCTGAGTGCATTAGGTGGCACTTGGCAAAGGTTGCTTGTTTGCCGAGTGTCTCGGCCACAACGCTCGGCAACGAAGCTTTATCAGTTCACAGGTGTGCCTTCTTTGCCGATTGCTATGGTCATGGCACTCGGCAAAGTACCTCTTTGCCGAGTGTTACACTCGACAAAGTGACTAGAATACCCCTTTTATTTGTTTTTGCTATTCCATCCAAACAAACAAAAGATATATCATATAATCATCGCATATACATCACATATATCACAGAATCATCACATACATCAAAAACATGACATAGCTCACAAAGATCACATGTTTCTTCACAATGATCACAAAGTCACAAGTACCACAAAATAGTTCACAACACTAACAAGTACTCCACTAACAAGTACTCACATAAATAAGTCCACAAACATCCGATATATGCCATAAACATGTCTCACAACTAAGTTTAGAAGAACATCAGCGAGGTGGATGGTTGGACTGGTTCGACGATGGGCTGGGCGATCCATGACGGTTGTTGGATGCCGCAAATTGTCCCTACACATAGAAGAGATTGCATGTGTTATACCAAATAATATATATCATGTAGGACTAGAATTTTGATACTCATAAGAGTATTGAACTAAGTAGGATCAGTTGGAGGGGAACAACGGAGGTGGTGGAGCAAAATCCTATGTGGCGCCAAGGCTCTGCATGTACTGACACATATCTGCCATCCTCTGCTTATCTGCCAAGCGAGCCACCCACTCCGCCTTCCGCTCCGCCCTCATCCTCACCTCCATCTCCATCCGTTCCCTCATGTCTTCTTCTAGTTAGGCCTGTAATATTTCACCCAATGTTATAATAACTCAAAGAGAAGGTATATAACTCAAGGAATGACGAGTTACAAAAGCACTAACCTGGAGTTGTTGTATGTGATGACGTGAGTTGTCCTGTCGAGGTCGTATGGCTGGGCTCGCTCTCCTTGCTCGCACCTGAGACAGAGTGTGAGTGGACGATGAGTCGATTGCCCCATAGGCAATTCAGTACCTCCCATGCCTCTTACCTCCTCCGACCCTCATGAGGACATCTCCATCGATAGTTTATAGAAATAACGTAATTGTGGCAGCGTGGGAGTTTACATTACATGTGCGATAATTTTGGGTGGCATTTTTGTTTCCACTGCATGCAGCCGATTTGATTTGAATGCTTTATTTTCTCCATAAATATATGATATCTCCAATAGTCATGCAGCTAGCCTCATTAGAATCAGTTCATGACATATACTGATACCAATTATACTACATGGTGTACGTATTTATGCAATGTGGTACGTTGTGTAAAAATCTATTTCCTACTGCATGGGCATAAATTTAGGATGACAAAATGTGTGTTGAAAGGAAATGGATTGGCACGCATGCAAACAAAAAATCTTATTTGAATGCTTTATTTCCTCATAAATATAGTATGTCTCCAACAGCCAAGTAGCTAGACTCGTTAGAACCAGTTTATGGTATATACTGATACTAATTATGCTACATGGTGAATGTATTTATGCACTGCGGTACAATGTGTAAAAATCTGGCATGTGGTTCGAATCAACAACCCCACGTCCATGCGTCCACCATAAATCAAGGGATTTGATTAGAGGAGTTGATTAGGGATTTAATGAGGTGGATTGATTAGCAAATATAATTTTTTATGGCGGTAATGGACACCATAAATCAAAGGATTGCATGTGCGAGATTTTATGAAATCATGGCAAATAGCCTTATTTCCTGGAGCAGTTACCTTTTTGTGAATTTTTTTTCGTTGCGTAAACGACTGTGTCGTAAATATCTTATAGTCTCTACCACACCTACTTCCACCATTCTCAATCGCACTCCCGCTGATGCATCTGCCCCTCCTCCTCCGCCGCCTTCTAATCTCTAGGATAGGGCGAACCTTTTGGTGCTTGACGCCAAAGGGGGAGAAACGAGTTGTGAGAGTTAGGGAGCTAGTAGCTAGGGGGCTAGTTGAGAGAGAGATTGTCTTTTGGTTGTATTATATGCATGTTACTCTCTCTTGTGACTCCCAACTTTTGCGCCTTAAACTTAATGATAGGCTCTCGTTATCTTTTGGTGTTTTATGTGTTTCACTATATGTTTCCTTTCTCTAAGTTCACCTGTCATGCAATACATGTTCATGAATTTCATTCTATATTTGAACAAAGTTCTAAAGTCATCTATATGTGCTTTTGTTTGTTACAAATCATATACATGACTATCTATTGTCAACTTGTGAAATATCACTAACAAACTTCATCAGTTGACAAAACTTAAACAAAATTCTCTCACACTCTTGTGAAAGGGAAATGTGCCCTTGGGCCATTTCTAGTTGTTTTGCTGATTAAATGCTCAACGCACCACTTTGAACTAACACTTAGAAAGCATATTGAAGCCATCAAGTCCAAAAGAGAACAAACATGGACCCAAAATATGCAACTTTGTGGAAAATGGTATAAGTGTGAGGTTTGCACTTTTAAATATGTTGCATAGGTAATTTACAATGTTTCTAGTATGCGTGTTTGGGCTGTAACAATTATTGTAGAGAAAAGCACTTTTTGGGCTTGAGATTGCACATATTACAAATCCTATTGGAGTAAAGTGATAAAGGTATGAAAGTAGCACTTAGTCATTTGTTTTAGTTGCTAACTATGCTTATCTAAGTGCTAGGGAACATATCAAGTTGAGCCAAAAAAAGCCAAAGGAGTTTGGCTCAGAATTGAACAAACTTGTGCTAGACTGGGCGTCATCGAACAATCCGGTGTACACCGGACATGTCCGGTACTGGCCTTGTCAGCTGGCTGCAAGTGGCCACTCTCCAGTTTCTGCTCAGGCTCGTTGTCTAAAATTCACCGGACAGTCCGATGTGTACTGGACATGTTCGGTGAGCCAGGCGGCCAACGGATCTCCAATGGTGCCAATGGTCGACAAAAAAATCAACGCCGACAACGTCAGCTCGCCAACGATCGGGTGGGGTCACCAGGCAGTCCGGTGAGACATTAGACAGTCTGGTGCCCACCCGAAAAGGAAGGTGACCAATCAATCGATTCCGTGACCGTTGCAGGCCAGTGTCCGGTGTGCTACGGACTATCCAGTGCACACGCGGACAGAAGGGAATCTGCACTTACCAAAGGAAGGAGCAACGACTCCTTGGCCTCTTGGGGCTATAAAAGAGGTGAAAGGATCACGATGCTCAAGAGGGGGTGAATTGGGATTTTTTAAAATTCTAACAAAATATTAAACCTTAAGCATGAGCTCAAATTCACCCAAACTACTAGCAACAAATAAAAGCTATGAAATGGAGAACAACCCTAAGTCATTATTGCAAATACTAACTAAGCAAATACACAAAGTAAAGTGCTCAAAGTAAATACAGAAAGTAAAGTAGGGACAAGAAGACTCCTCCAATTTTTCCCGAGGTATCGAAGAGTCGGAACTCTCTACTAGTTCTCGTCGCAGCACCCACGCAATGGTATCGCTCCCCCTTGGTCCTCGCAAGAACCACGTGCTCACTATGAGATGATTCTTTGCCTCTCCGGTGCGGTGGATCCCTCACGACCGCATACAATCATCGAATCGGGTCACCAACAAATCCTTCGGGGCGATCACCAAACTCCAATCGCCACCGAGCCATCTAGGTGATGATGATCATCAATAATAATAAGCCATAGACCTTCACTTGACCAAGAGAATCCTAATGCATGTGGTGTGTGCTCTAGTGTCACACCCGGATTTAAGGAACAAAGCCGGGTGCATCTCTTATATGCGCCAAAGAAGACAACACATATAATAACAGAGTGCATAGAGATAAATGTCATAAATATCATAAATGTACTTATTACATAGTGGAAGTCTTACATAAATAAATGATAAAATAAAGCGAACTAAATATAATTCCCTAGCGCCACAAAGCTGACTGGGAGACGCCACCTAGATCAAGTCGAAAGCCTCAGTGTTAGGCGGCTCCTCTTCGATCACATGTTCTTCTCCTGTGCGGGGGTGTGAGACAGCAAGAGTGAGCTCACATATGTTTATAGCTCAACAATTCGTGGGGAATAATGTGCAAGAACTCGCCAAAGGTGGGAGTTCATGTGAAGTGTAAGGCTGATCAACAAAAATAAAGGCTGAAGCTGAGCATTGCTTTTTATAAGTTGGTCAAAATTTTATTAGCAATTACTAAGTATAGTAAATACCAAACCTTAGTAAATATAAGTAAAGGTAATAATAAAATAATCGCAATGCGATGCAAATGACAAATTAAGTTTTAATTCCATAGATTAATCATGTGAGGGTCCGAGCTGCTCATGACCGTGAGCACGGCTAGTATACCAGTTTTACACTCTACAGAGGTTGCACATCTTTACCCACAAGTCATGTTACCCATCTGCCAAGAGACGACCAATCACATACACCTCTATCGAGGAGGCGAGGCAAGGTAACACTACGAGGCCTTTACAAAGTTCCACTAGCTTCAGAAAACCCGCTACAGTTTATAGAAAGCTCCAGTGCAGGAATACCTCGCCTGACCACCATCGCAGCAGAATCAACCCATGGACCTCCGTACACTGACCACTCCCCTACTGCCCTTGCCCCTTTCGAGTAAGGTAGACATCCACTAGCTTTCCTAGTTAATCAGCCAAGGGCATCCCATACTACCACTGTGGTAGCACTGTTTTCCAGGGTGGTCGCTCCATGTTCCCATTAACATAATGATCTTAACATGAACAGTAATAATAAAAATATAATAAAAGTGTAATCATGAATAATGTATCTCCATACCCAAATCTACATAAAGCAATAGCAAGTAGTAGCCAAAAATATTTCAGTGGTAAAACAAGGTATAAAAATAACCAAAACTGGGGTAACCTATTGGATCCCATCAAAATTAACCTATGCAGATCATTATGAATAATAAGAACATGGCTGGGTAAAAATAAGTGATCAAGGACACAATTTGCCTTCAATGAGCTCCTGCTCAGCAACTTCTATCTGCTGAACCTCAGAATCCACAGTAGATTGCTCGTCTACTCGCATCAACACAATACATACGTAGTATAGCAAAAATTAACATCACACCAAACATGTAAATAAAATACACAATAAAAATCTACACATTAAAATAAGAACCTAGTAACAGGACTCATTAATTTTGGAGTTATAGATTTTAAGATATGAATTACCAAAGGTTTTATGTGATTGAAATAGGATTAAATGAGAAATTAATTTTCTTACTGTTTTCATGCCAAAACAGAAACTCTAGGTGATAAACATTAATATTACAAAATTTTAGAAACTGGAATGGATCAATTTGGACTAAAAATGAATTTTCTATGAATTAAATAAGTTCTAGGAATTGTTTTGTATTAAAAATGCATTTCCTAAATCATTTATTCTGATTTTCCGTTCTCTGGATTGCGCCACAATAACCAGAAAGGTCAGGGGCCCTGGTGTAATAAATCTCTAGACTCAAAATCCCCTATATGTGCACCGCGGGTTGTTTTGACATAAACCGAGGGGCTCAAGTGCAAATTAGACACGCGAAGGGGTATCGTGAGACCCTAGCCGTCGGATTAGAAGCCGAGCGCTAGGATTAAATCCGTTATTAAAATGAAACGGTACGCATCCGCGACCATCGGATCAGCAATCAACCACCCGGATCTTATGTTGACCGCTGTGAATCCCAAGCGCTCGCTCAAAGAAGGACGGACCGGATTGACCTCGTCGAACCGGTATCCTATATCTAATCAGGGCCATACATCACGCATCCAACGGTGCAGAAGAGATACGTGGAAGAATAAGCTCTAGCCGATCCCTGCCCTCAATCTGTTAATCAACGGTCCCGGGGCATTCTTCCCTAACCTGCCCACGGACACGACGGTGCCGCCCCATGGCGCGGTGTCCGGCGAGGTAGCCTGGCTACAACGGCGCTCCGAATCCCTTATGATCAAGCACTACTCAACGTGAACGACAAGATGAACAATGCGAAGGAAAATCACCTCGGATTATAGCGGTGGTGGCCCTGGCCACACGGTGGTGAAGTCCCGCGGCGGAAATCGAACTACAGCGAGCAATTCCGCCCGCGCCGATCATCTGCAGTCACCGCGCCTTTCCTCACAACGCCCGCCACAGCACCCACGACCACCCAGAGCTCCCACGAGACGGATGGGGACGAGGAATGTGGCAGAACCACCCGAATTATTCCAGCTTAAGTGCCTAGGTCACGCCTCAGGGGCCGTAACACACTTAAATCGGAATAACCCGTCAGTCCCTCAGATCTAGTCTGATAGAGCCACTTAACCAGGATCAAATTCCACAATCTCACTCGAAGGTGAGTCACAGAAGAAATACAATAAAACAGGAAACCTCAAATTAAGTACGGAGTTATTACATAAATCGGAGTTTTTGGAGTAGCAAATAAAGTTCTCAAATTAAAGTGCAGCGGATAAACGATGTCGTCGGTAACGAGGAAATGGGCAAGGCCTAGCCCACTACTCCTCATGCTCCTCTCCTGCCGGAGCAACATCCCACTCGACCGTCCAACCCGGTGGCAGGGTGGTAGGCCAAGTCACACCATCAACTACATCCTGCATGGTACCTGCAAAAATGGTGCCACAAGCAAGGCTGAGTATACTAATACTCAGCTAGACTTAACCGGTGTGAGGAGTCTACTCCTCTACCTCTAGACTATGCAGCTGTTTGGCTGAGGGGTTTGGTTTGCCAAAAGCACTAGCTGTTTCTAAATTCAACTTTTAGCCTTTTCAAATTCTACCATCATTAACTTAGCTAGATTTGCTCCTTCTAAGCATACATGGTAACAAGCAATTAACTCAATCAACAAGTTATCTCATGTAATCCACATTTCACTTCTTACTCGATGCAGTACAAGGAATCAAGCAGTCTCATTAGCTGCGAGAAGCAGACGATTCGAATTGAGTTTTAACCTTGCAAGGTAAACCTAAACACACGGCATGTCAGGGTACTCCGACCCCACACATGACAACCGTCCCCATCGATTCCCCGTTCGCGTCCAGGCCTCACCGCCTTGGCATACAATGCTCCACTGACCCCGACTGCCGTCGTGCAGTGACCGCACTTGTACCCACCATAGCTAGCATGGGAGACCCTGTCTCAGGTCGCATGAGGGATAAAGTCCGCGCCCGGCTTCAATCAGGTACTAGGTTTACCGGTTACCATTTTTCCCGGCATGTGCTTAGTACGTTCAAAAGCTTGACTCAGGTATCCACACATTAATCCTTAATTCATTTTTCCCGTCTTATGGACAAGGCATCCTCCCTGGATCCAAGTCCATAGACCAACATATATATATATATCCCATTATCAAGATGAATACAATCAATTCCTGACCTCGCGCGAGTGCTAGAAAATCACTCGACTTCTACCGAGATCCTGATTAGCAAGCAGCTACTCGACCTAGCATACTAGTATTCATCTCAAAAAGGAATCCTAAGTTCATGCAACTAGAGGTTTCAAGCAACTCCTACACTTAAGTGCACATTGCAATCCTACAAGCATTAAGTGTAGTAAAATAGCATATATAAACGGTTATGCATAAAACCGGGGCTTGCCTTCAATTGCTGGGGCTGCGGGGAGATCTTCAATAGCAGCCTCTGAAGCCTGCTCCTGGTCCTCTTCTTGGACAGGTCCTTGCTCGGGGATGAGCACGTACTCTCCGTCGGCAAGATTACAATCTAATGAATGCAATGCGTAAGATATATGCATGATACAATATGTGCTTTAGAATTTACAACTTTTAAAGGTGTAGGGTCTTTTGAATTTAAACAAGTTAACCTTACTTATGTAAAACCTTTTAGTGGTATACTTGGTAAATTGGGTTAGTTTTAATGGGATGAGGTTTATTCCTCCTTTTCTTTTCTTTTATTCTTTTTAATGTTTTGGAGTAGGTTTGAACTACAAGTTGCTTTTATAAAATTCCAAAAATTCTGCAAAAATTACAGTGGCTTGTTACTGGTGTGTGTTGCTCTGTCTCAAAATTTGGGGTTCAGAAAGTAAATGGTTTTCTCTGGACAAAATTACCAAATCTTAGGGCAGAAGGGGTACTTTGAACTACAACTATTATTTAACAGTGGGTAATTCTTTAAAACTTATTTTTGCTGGCTTTTAGGTGTCATAACATGACTTGATACAAATTTCTAGTCATTAATACCTTTTAATTCTTTTCCTATGGTTTTCTTAAGGTTTCTAGCCAAAGGGGTGCTTTCTACTACCACTATACTTGAAAAACATCAAACAACAGAGTTTTTATTTTTCTTAGCTAGTATTTTGTGCAAGAGCAATCATTCTGGAGTTTGGTTTCTTTTTGCTTAAGGGAAGGGGTGGTATGCATTATTTGAGCTAAATGGCCTTTCTCATAAATTACTAGCAAAAGGTATGGGTTCACTTCTTCTTCATGGGTTTGCATTTTTCTCTGGTGGTTTATCTCATCATGGACTTAGCTAATTTTTGGGTGCCCATTATCTCATAAAAAGGGGTTGCTTATGATTTATTGGAAAAATGCCTTATTATCATTCTGTATTTATTTTCCCTACTTAAAAAGTTAGGCTGGGGTGTTCTGTATTTTTGTAGTGGGGCTCTGGTGGTTATAAGTTCACTGGATTTTTGCTAACCACTTTGGTTATAGTTTTGCAATTCTAATAATTGATTTTCAGTCTACATAAGGCTGATTAAAGCATCTTAATTAGAAACTGGTCCTAATTAATGGTCTCTGCATTTTTCCTAGGTTCTTGGTTGCATAAGTAAACTAGGAAAAATATTACTAATCACTGCTCAACATTTTCTAATGCTTTTCTGATTTTCTCTAAGTTGTGGACAAAATGGCTTTAAATGAATAACTACATCATAATCTCTAATGCTGGGGATCCTACTATTTTTAAACAATGTCTAATTAGGGTATAAGCATCTACAAATTTTCTTAAGCTCAGTACAGAAGAAAAACTAATTTTCCTTAATTAAACAAGGTTTAGGGGGTTTCTGTTTTTAATTTTAAGCTCCATAATTTAGAACAGAAAGCATATGGTTCAATAATTTTAAATGATAGATCATAATATTCCAGAGCTAGCAAAATTGGTTTGACAGCTTTTCATTAAGATTTCATCAAGTTATGAATTTTCTAAGTTCTTTGGTTATTTAAAAAGAATACAGAATTGATAAAATGGAAAACCACTTTGCACTGGGGTCCCTGGCGGTTTTTCTAAGTTTTCCTTCGCGAATCAGTCCTTAGGTTACTATTCACATGAGTCGCTGACATTACAGAAAACCCCTCGGGTTCTACAAAACCTAACCCGAGGTCCTTCTTCTACCTCAAACAGTAGCCGCGGCGAAGAAAAGGGCGGAGGGGCTTACCGGCGGCGAGACTGTTCCGGTGAAGTGGTCGAGGATGAAGGGGAGGTTGCGGGGATCACAACGGTGTGCGGAACGCCGTCGGAGATGGCCGGAGTCGGTCGGTCCACGCGCGCAGGCGGGGGTGCTCGTCGGCGGCGAGGAGACCGGCCTGGTCACGGCGAGGTAGTTCAATTAAATAGGTCAGGGAGGTCCACGGGTTGCCAGAGAAGACATGAGCGAAAGGAATTGGGCGGAGACTCACTGGATAGCTTGGTCCACGCGCGGCGGCGGAAGACCGAAGTCCGGTGAGGTCGATCTCGGGCCTCCGGTGAAGTCCGGTCGGGTCCGAGGGCTTGGCAAGCTTCACGGGCTACTGGCGGAGCTAGCCGAAGCACAGGTTGGGCTTGAGGGTGGCTGGAGTGGGCTGGCCACGGCGGCCGTAGCTCTGGCGGCAATGGCGGGCGGAAATACGCTCGCCGGAGCTAAGGAACGGTGGCTGGCCGGTGAGGGTGAGTGCGGGGCGATGAGAGGTGCGCCTGGGGAGGCTTTATAGGCGCGGGCGGGCACGGCCGAGGGCGTGGGCGCGCGGCGGACTTGACCGGACGCCGGGGCGAGCGCGCGCGCGGGTTGGGCGAGCTCTGGCGTGCCGACCAGGGTCGAACACGTGTGCCCGTGCGTTCTGCCCAAGCTCTGGCGCGTGTGGTCGCTCATCCGAGCCTGCTCTCGCCTTGGTCAGTGCACGAAACCTCTACTCCTCCCTACAAGCTACCATTCTTGTGTGGAGGTCATAGGATTTTGCCTACTGGTTGCAGAGATATGGAGCCAGGAAATCTGGTCTGTCTCCCTGCCCAAACCCGAGGCAAATCCCAAGTTTTGTCGTGTCTAGGGCTCGCGTCCCAATGCCATCTTCTGGCACACGACAGAGGGGTTAGTTAGACACAATTTTGTCAATGGGGCCATTAGGATTTGAGTTAGGGATCAAGGTGAACATCCCTGATCTTTGGCTCAAGGTCTGAATTTCAGAATTCTGAAATTCAGAATTCCCAATGAGTCCCAACAAAAGAAGCTTGATTTGGGGGTTTTCTTGAATTATTTTGGCTAAGCTTTCTCAATCTATCTTGTTGCTTATCAAATATATTTTAACTTATATTATTGGCTTAACTCAAAATTTTAAACTTTTCATTCCCTTTTGCTTATTTTTTTGAATTTTGCTCATGGGGCTCACTTAGGGTTCTTAATTAGGGTTGCACATTCTTATCTTTTCAAAGACTCAATTGTTTTGATCATGACACTTTTAAGTACATACTTGGTGAATTCTTTATTACTTAAGTTAATTTGATGCTCATGCTTACTTTGATTTACATAAAATGATGGTTTTTGGTTGGGCTTTACAAGAGAAACCCTAGGTGACACTGGGGTGTCACAAGGAACGCCAATTCTGAGCAGTGGCTGGATCTTGCGCCGCGCTATGGTTGAGACAGTTGACAGCGAAGGATTGTGGGGGCGAGAGGCTCAAGGGAGGTGTGCGAGATGGCCCCTAGGACCCGGTACTTAACCACGTGCGGTCAATCGCAACGGGGCGCGAGATTTGCGCCGGCGGCGTGCCCGCCATGATCGGCCTTCCGTTGGAGACGACGCTGCGCACCCGGGCCCATCTGCCAGCGACAGATAAATTGTGAACGCGACGCGACTAGGACTGACTCGTGGGGCCCACATGTCAGGTCCGTGGCGCGCGGAGGTTTACTCGACCGTGGTCGCGCGCGCAGAGGGGAAAATGAGTGGGCCGCGCACAGGGGATTCAGCCTACGCGCCATTCACTTTTTTTTCTCCTTTTCTATTTCTAATTTCTTTTCCTTCTCTCTTCCTTCCCAATTCAAACTTCAATTTGAATTTAAATTCGAATTATGTGGTAATTTGTCTCCAAATTAAATGTCCACTTAAACATGGTGTGAGTTTATTTATTTTTAAGATTTTATTCTTTTCTTTCTTATATATTTTCAAATCTAGGATTTAAATTCAAATCTTGTATCCAATTTATCCTCAAATTATATTGTGAAATCCAAAGTACAAATTTTGGAGATAATTTTAGATATATATGTCATTTATATTTTTATATCATTTCTATTTTTCTTATTTTCAAACCATAATTTATATTTAGGCTTTAATCCAATCTTCTAGTCATTATCATATATTTTTTATCCTTATTATTTTTATTTAATGCACAAACATATAACTCCAACATGATGCACATTTTTATCATTTGTTTTAATTCATCTCTCTTAATTATAGGTATGGTCTTTTATGATGAAAATATGGCACACAAAAATGAGGAAATCACTATATATTCCTTGTATACAATTTTGAGTATTATATCTAGGTGCCTCTCATGCGCACTAATGAGGTCCTAACATGGCATTATGAATTTGCTAGTCACCTCACTATGCTTTGTGGACTTGCAATGCTCTAGCAATGAATACAAGTTGGTTGGGGTAGCAAGACACTCATAATGGTTGGTGGAGGAGGTATAAATACACCCACCAACCAAAACTAGCCGTTATTGTAGGTGCTATGTCTAGGCGTACCCGACAGTCCGATGCGCCACCGGTGCGCTTCCAACGGCTAGTTCTAACAACTAGCCGTTGCTCTAATGTCGCACCGGACAGTGCACAGTGCCTGTCCGGTGTGCACCGGACAGTCTGGTGCAGGGCTAAAATTTGGGTCTCCGAACTGTTTGCTCTCGGGTTTCTGGGGTGCTGAGGGCTTGCTCTCGGGCTCGCTGCCAGGGGGAGCATCGGACAGTCCGGTGCCCCTAGGTCAGTAGCCCTTTTTTTAGGCTTTTCTAAACCGTTTTCAATTCTAACTTGTGAGTGAGTTCTAGAGTGACACCTAGCACTAGTTGTGAGTGTGAACATGCACTAACACTACACTAGATTTCTCTTGGTCAAGCTACTCATCCACAATCCCTCTTTATAGTACGACTAAAACAAAAATAGAAGTCCTAACTCTATACCAAGTGTCCACAACTCCTTCGACACTTAAGATATGAAGTCCTTCATCTTTTAATTCGCCTTTTTCGACCGTCGCTTCAAGTTCTCATCTGAGGGATTGTTTTCACCGTTGTAGCGCAACTCCATGCAATGTGACCTAACTTACCATTTTCTCTGCAAAACACACGTTAGTCACATGTAATATTATGTTGCCATTAATCACTAAAACCAACCAGGGCCTAGATGCTTTCAAGAGGCCCCTAGGTGGATCTACCAGTACACCAAGCAATCTAAGAGCACACTACAACTATGAGACTTAGTGACCATGTCGTTCAGTGATTCGAGATAGATTTGAGCGCATTTCTAAGTCGTAACTCTGTCATTTTGTTGTTGCGCCCTTGTCTTTGCTTTCGTGTGTGTTGTTGTTGTGATTGTACTCTTGTGTGTGTGTGTGTTGTTACTCCCCTCCTTACTCTATTTTGATTGTGATCACTTATGCAAGGCGTGAGAGACTCCAACTTGTTGAGATTCCTCTCAAATGGGATGTTGTGATATAAGGAAGAATTGTGGTACTCAAGTTTGATCTTTGGATCACTTGAGAGGGGTTGAGTGCAACCCTCGTCCATTGGGATGCCACAACATGGAGTAGGCAAGCATATTACGCTTGACCAAACCACGTGATAAAAATTGTCGTGTCTCTTGTGCCATTTACTTTATTGCAATTTTTATCTATTCCAAGTTCCAAATTATCACTTGTGATATTACTCTAAGTCTAAATTATATCTTGAAAGAGCAATCAAGTGAAAGGAACTTCTATCCTTTTCTCTACTCTCAAACTTGGTTTTATTTACTCTAACTCATATTATAGACCAAGTTTGTATTGTTTTGAGCAAATTTTGTAGGATCAGCTATTCACCCCCTCTAGGTGCTCTCAATTGGTATTGGAGTCGTTCTCTTCATCAATGGACTAACCACCCGAAGAGATGGATCCTAAAGGGAAGGTGAAGATGACCGAGGAGAAGGAGATTTCCTCCAGCAAAACACCAAAGGGAGGAGAGACTGTTGGCTCTAGGTCTAGAAAGAAGGATGGGAAGAAGAAGCGTATCAAGAGGATAATCTACTATGACAGCGATGCTTCTTCATATTCACCAAGGGAGGACGCCGACTCATCCTCTATAAAGAAAAAGATGGTCAAACAAAACTATTCTAAGTCCTCTTTTAATTATTCTCGCGTACCTTACAATTTGAATGCTCATTTGCTATCTATTCCTCTTTGCAAACCTCCTCACTTTGATGGGGAGGATTATTCTTGGTGAAGCTATAAGATGCGCAATCATTTGTCTTCTCTTCATCCTAGTGTCGGTGTTTGGACCATGGGTCCTTAACCAACTAGTAAATGTGCTGCGTGGCGGACACTAGATGGTGTGCGAGAAGACACAAGCAGTTATCCTGGTTCGGGCAACACAAGGCCCTACTTCCAGCAGAGGGGGATGAGGCTTATATTACTCGCACCGTGGTACCTGTAGTAGATGTTTACGAGCACGACGGGAGAGGGGAAGTCCCCAAGTCCCTAGAGATGATTGAGGCAAGTGCCAATATCTAAGACAAAGTGGAGGAGTGAGCGTTCGTCTGTGCGCCTGTCGCGGATGAATCGTCCCTAGAGGGACCACAACCCTATTTATACACTAAGGGGAGCGCCCTCAGCGAAGTCGAGTGTTGTATCCGAAGGAGAGATGCCCTGGCGTATGGAAGCCGATGTGACGGTGAACTATGCTATTGACTCGCGCCTGCTGATTTGTCGTAGAGAGATGAGGCAGAGACCGAGGGTTTGTTCGTACGCTTGAGCCCCCGAGGGAGAGGTTGCCCATGCCGTAGTTGTTGTAACAGCATCAGGGTATGGGCCAAAAGCTTCTTATGGGGTGCGTCAGCGTCCTGGCACGGGATGACGTCGAGATTCCTTGCCACGCTTATCGAGATCAGAGCCTCTACTTGGTTGAGGTGGAAGTCTTCCCGAGACGTTAGCCGAGCCGTCCCTTGATGTGCGCCACAGTTGGGCGGAGTGGACGTCTGTGGGATTCGCAACGTAGTAGGTGGCCGAGGCCGAGCTCGGGTGAGGCAGAGAATTTGTTCGAGGGCCAAACTTGACATCGGGCGAGGCAGAGAAATCACCCAAAGGCTAGACCCGGGGCCGGGCGAGGCAGAGAGGTTGTGCCTACGGGCTAAATTCTGCTTTGGGCGAGGCAGAGAGATTGCGCCTGAAGGCCACTCCGCTCAGCTTGCTATAGTGCAGACATAATCATGCTCTTGCGCCAGACATGATCGTCGTCTCATCAGTCACTGTGCTCTGTTGCCGCAGTGTGGGTTGGCACACGCATTAAATGTGTATGTCCCCTTCCTGTTTTGGGCGCCCCTATCCTATCTGCCCAAGGCAGGCTCGGGCGAGATGAACGGTGCGGTGTTGACCTCGAGCGAGGCGGAGTCCTGCCTGAGGTGGGAGACTCTCAGGGAGATGTCTCGGTTTTTGTGGGTAGCTCGGCTGTCACCCCTCAGGGTTTTTTGTCCTTGTTTCTCTAAGTGTGTTTGTTAGGGGGATAATTTGGGTGTCCCTAATTATTGCCCCCGACAACTAGTATTTGGAACGTAGCTGAAAATGGAATGCAATGTGTAGATAGTGATGATGAGAATTGCAATGATATTCATATGCAAGAAATGATTCACATAAATACCCAAGCCACGACTGTGCTTCTAGATTCTCTATGTAGGGATGAATACAATAAAGTGAGTACCTCGGACAACGCCAAGGAGATATGGGATACCCTCAAGATCACTCATGAGGGCAACGCCATCGCCATGATCACCAGGATGGAGTTGATGGAAGACGAGCTGGGGAGGTTCGCCATGAAGAGAGGGGAACAACCAACTGAAACATACAATAATCTCAAGACCCTGGTGAACAAGATCCAAATCTACGGGAGTCCAAGATAGACAGATCATGACATCATGCGACTAATGCTAAGGTTATTTATCGCTATTGATCATAATCTTGTAAACATCATTCGTGAGAACCACAGGTACACCAAAATGTCACCCGAAGAAACTCTTGGAAATTTTATAAGCGAGTGCATGATGGCAAAGGAAGCTACGTCGACGACATCGCTAACAAACCTCTTCCACACTACGAGCCGCAACCCGTTGCTCCCAAAGCGACGACCAACAAGGAGGCACTTCTTGACAAGGTGACAAAAATTGAGGCGGTTGGTCTCAATGAGGAGAAAATGACACTTGTAATCAAGTGCTTCAAGAATGTCACACCTGGTTTTGTAAGGCAAACCGAATGCAAACCATGTACGTGCAAAGATCAGAAACTCACGTACATAGCGGTTACATAATTGGACATCATCACGCATTGCTCAAAATAAATAGCAGAATAGGTAATTTATTACATCAAGATGTCCAAGACATCCACAAAATCATTAACATAACATTGTCATTAATATTATCAAAGTGCGGAAAAGCGAACGTAGCAGATATGGCCTTCACAGACATCTGATTGGGGGTTTGCCACTAACATAACTAGAACTCGTCGTAGTCCTAGAACTCCTCAAAGTTCTCCATGTTGCCTGCATCTCCTCCTGAGGACTGAATACAGTGGGGACAACCTAGGGTGGGGGTGGTTTTTAAAGCAAGGGTGAGTACACATCAACATACTCAGCAAATGTCCCATTTGGCTAAAGTGGACTAGCTGTATGTGGAGTTAAGGTTAAGCACTTGCTTTTAGTTGGTCAAGTATTTATTACTACTAGTATAGCCAAGTTTTAGTAATAACCCCAGTTATTACCCAAAAGTACTCCCTCCAAGAGGAAATACCATAGACTAGATCAGTTATAACCATCAATATTAATCATCATCATATAAGTATCCAAAGGCCTTCTAATCAGAGAGGATCCCAAGGCTGCTCTTAACCATGAGCACGACTGATATACTAGTTTCTAACACTCTACAAAGGTTGCACACTTCACTCATGAGTCGTGATCCCTTTCCAGCCTGGGTTGTACAGACCCGATCTTCACTACCAAAGTGAATGGCTAGGGATACACTACGTAGCCTTTACAAAGATTTCCTAGAGGTCATAGCCGCCCGTTAGGTTTCTCCAGTTCGATAAACACAATACTTCTCCCCACAGGAATGGTGACTAACAAAACCAAATAAAAGAACTTCGGCAACCAGCCTCGGCAGAGCAAGTACTGTGTCCGGACCTCATTGATGGCCATAAGGCCAAGCCAACTACACCTCAAGTTCCTCTAATTAATCAGCTAAGGGCGTCCCATTCCACCCTCATGGTTGTACTGTTATTCCGGGTGGTCACTCAACGACAGGTCCTTACGGAGAGGTACTCAGGAAATGGTCTGAGTCCCCTAAAGTATCACAAGATCATCATCGGGATAACATCATCGTATCATATATGTTCACATCATGTTCGTTAATCAAGGTAAAGCAATAGCATAAAGCTAACCATGATAACCCAAAAGGTAAATAAGGATAAGGTAAATACAGACTAGTCAATCCTTAGGGTTCAATAAAGTAATGCGGGACAGTGAATTATAAAGTAAGTAGGACATAATAGGTCAGAAGACACTTGCCTTCACCAGGTTGTTGCTCAGGAAGGTCTCCGGCAACACACTCAGGAACCATGGGCTGCTCGTTGTCTAAACAAATGCATTCAATACATTTGGATAAAGACAAATGAACAATACATCAAACATATACAATCAAGTGAACACAAGTTTGACAGAGCAGTATAAACACAAAAGGTAAACTTAGGTGCTAGGGTGAACTGGCACACTTAGAGGTTTGTGATTCTCTAAGTATTATCTATCTCCATGGATTGCATAAATTAAATGCATTTATCTTAATGGGACACTAAAATTCTACCAGGGATAAATTCATACTTTACATGTTGTTAATCTCACAAAGTTAATCATCTAATTACCATTAGGGTTTTCCTTTTTATTTTTCTTATTAATAAATAAACCATTACCTAAACTAACATATAGTCTAGGCATAAATTTAATATGTGCAGACAATGAATGCTTATAATTTAAATAGACAGAGAATAATCTTATGAACAATTTGCAATTTGAATCATTCAATTTGGAGTTCATATGCAAAAGTTATGAAATAAACAAGTTTGGGAACTAAAAACCCTAAAGTAGGTCTGATTTTGTGATTAATTTAAAGGTCAGGGGTCTGTTTGCAAGAATACAGGGGCCTACGCGCGAAACAGAGGGACGACGGGTTGGTTTTCAGAAAACCGAGGGTCTCTTTAGCAAAACCGCCGCGCAAAGGGGTACGAGGTTTCCTTAGCCATTCGATCCACGATCGACGGCCAGGATTAGATTTGGCGGGCGGGCGCACGGACATGAGCACCTCATAGGTGGGCCTAGGGTGGGTTGAGGCGCTGACACGCGGGGCCCACGGGGGACAGTATGCCGAGGACGCGGGGCGTGGTGGCCACTGGATCGCAGATCGATGGCTCCTGTTCCACGAACCGTGCGAACCGTTATCCGTGAATCAGGGACATCAGATCAAGACTGGGCGGATTGGGCGCGAGGGGTTTAGTCTCCTCTGGTCAGCCAGGGGCGGTGCTCTCCATGGACACGATGACGCCGTCGTTGGAGGCGAGGCAGACCGGAGCTTCTAGGGCGCTAGGGGTTGGTCTGGGTAGCCAGAGAGGTTGGGGAGAACTCGACAAGCACTATGGCGAGGTCTAGGTGGCAAGAACGGGACTGAGATGGGCAGACAATGGAGGGGGACCCTCGGGCGAACCCAAGGTTACTTCAGCGAGCAATACCCATCATGGTGGGAGTTAATCCGGCGCTCTACGGTCGGTGTAGGCTCCGAGGAGAGGGTGGGGGTGCTCTAGGCCTGAGTTCGGGCTCGAGGAGGGGTTGTAGTGGCCAGACGCCGTGAAGACGCGGCGGCCCGATGAGGGGTGACTCTAGCGAGCCAAAATTCTCCACTGTTAAGCGGAATTGGCGCAAAATATGGACGAGGAAAGGTCACTTACCTAGAGACGACGCTTAGGGCAGCTTGGCACGACGCGAGGGGGCTCCGGTTGGCCGAACGTCGAAGAATCGCGGCGGCGGCGAGCTCCGACCTGCATAGGGGAGAGGTTGAGCGCGGACCGAGCAGAGGAGTTGAGGAAAGGGGAAACAACCAGGGGTTCCCGGTGCGCCAAGCTCAGGTGAAGCTCATCGTGGCCAAAGCGTTGGCAGAAGTCCAGCGACAATGGCATAACGACGAAGCAACAGCGAGGGGGCTACGGCTGGGTGAGTGCGAGGGCAGGGAGAGCGCGAATGTGAGGTAGGGGCGAGCTAAGGGAGTGTGCGGGGTCTTCACCTAGCGCTCAGGCGGTGTGGGCGGGTCGTGGGGATGTGGGCGCGGTTGACCGCGCGGGCGCATGACATTGGTGCGGCGGTTGCAGAGGAAGGGGACGAGTGTGACGAGTAGAGCCCGCGAGCAAGCAAGAGCGGGTGCGCGTGAACGCACAACAGCGTTGACGAGGCGGTCCCACTAGGTAGGGAGGGAGGAGGCGAGCAAGCGAGCGGGGCCCAACGCTGACAGGTGGGAGCCACCTGTTAGCGGGGCGTGGGCGCGCACGTGGGCGACGAGTTGGGTCGGCTTTGGCCAAAAGGCCGAGGGTGGAGGGGGTTTGGGCTGCTTTCCTTTTTCCTAAATTTCTAATCCCTTTTCTTTTATTTTCTCCATGGATTTCAAATCAAACTCAAACCAAATTTCAAATATTTAAGAATCTAACTTGTCCCAACCTAACTTATCTTGCAACGCACAAGCTCTCAACATATCTTCAAGAATCTAGTGGTTCTCTCAGTCTGACCATCTGTTTGCGGGTGGTAAGCTGAACTGAACTTCAAGTGTGTGCCCAAAGCTTCATGCAACTGCTGCCAGAAGTGAGAAGTGAATAGAGTACCTCTGTCAGACATTATCTTCTTTGGAACGCCATGCAAGCACACAATCTGAGACATGTATAGTTCTGCCAACACTGCACTGTTATAGGTGGTCTTGACATGTATGAAAATGGGCCGCATTTGTCAAACGGTCCACTACTACCCAGATGGAGTCATAACCGGCTCGAGTGCGAGGCAGACCAACTATAAAGTCCATCCCAATCTCATCCCATTTCCACTGAGGAATCTGTAACGACTGCAACAAACCTGCGGGTCTCTGATGCTCTGCCTTGGTCCTTTGACAACTGTCACATATAGCCACATACTCTGCTATCTCCCATTTCATTTTGTACCACCATAATCTTTTCTTTAGATCTTGGTACATCTTTTCGCTGCTAGGGTGTATGGAATACACTGTCTCAAGAGCTTCCTTGAGAATCAGTTCCCGGATCGGATGTCAGGAACACACAACCTATCCTTAAACCACACCACACCTTCTTCTTCTTCACGGAAATCTTTGTCTTTCCCATCCATGATTAGTTGTCGAATCTCGTCGACTTTCTCATCATTTTTTTGGCCCTTCCTGATATCTTGCTCTAGAGTGGGTTCTAGCTCAATTGTCACTCCTTGGGCGTTGTTTAGAAATCCAAGACTCAGTCTATAAAATTCCTTTGCTAGCTCATATGGCATTGGGTGAGCGACCATCATGGTGACTTGACTCTTTTTGCTTAGAGCGTTTGTAACCACATTAGCTTTGCCTGGGTGGTAATGTATCTCCAGCTCATAGTCTTTGAACAACTCCAGCCATCTTCACTGCCTCATGTTCAATTCTGACTGGGTGAATATAAATTTGAGACTCTTATGGTATATGTAGATATCACACTTCTGCCCATATAGATAATGCCTCTAGGTCTTCAGTGCATGAACCACTGCTGCTAACTCCGAATCATGAGTGGGGTAATTCTTCTCATGAATCTTCAACTGCCGGGATGAGTACACCACTACTCTCCCTTCTTCATTAACATGCATCCCAGTCTGATGTACAAAGCATCACAATACACTGAGAATGGCTTTTGAACATCTGGCAGAATCAATACCGGTGGTGTTGTCAACTTCTTCTTCAACGTCTCAAAGGACTCTTGGCATGCTATGGGTCCACTTGAACTAAACTTTCTTTGCTAACAATGTTGTCATTGGCCTGGCAATCTTGGAGAAACCTTCAATGAAACGTTGATAGTAGCCGGCCATTCCAATGAAACTCTTAATTCCCCCGGACATCTTTTGGTGCTTTCCAGTCCAGATTAACTGCTACCTTCTTCGGATCCATGGCTAACCCATCTTGTTTTATAATATGACCCAAGAATAGGACTTCACTGATCCAAAACTCACAGTTACTAAGCTTGGCATACGGCTGACAATTTCGTAGCCTCTACAATACCTTCCTCAAATGCTCTTCATGCTCTTACTCATTCAGGGAATATATGAGGATATCATCAATGAACACCACTACGAACTTGTCGAGGTAGTCCATGAACACACTATTCATCAGGTACATGAAGAAAGTTGGTGCATCCGTTAATCCGAATGACATCACGACGAACTCATAGAGTCCATACTTGGTGATAAATGCGGTCTTCGGTATATCCGAAGGTTGGATCCTGAGCTGATGGTAACCTGACCTCAGATCTATCTTCGAGAACACACTGGATCCTCTCAGCTGATCGAACAGGTCTTCAATTCGGGGCAGGGGGTACTTGTTCTTGACAGTGAATTCATTCAAAGATCGATAATCAATGCACATCCTCTTTGTCCCATATTTCTTCTCCGCAAACAAAACTGGAGTGGCCCAAGGCGAGGTACTTGGTCTGATGTAGCTTTTATCTAATATCTCATCAATCTACTTCTTAAGTTCCACAAATTCTGGTCCGGACACTCGATAGGCCCTCTTGGAAATAGGGGCGGTGCCAGGTATAAGCTCTATGGCAAACTCAACTTTACGCTCGGGTGGCATGCCTGGTAACTCCTCTGGGAACACGTCGGGAACTCCGTCACAATTCTAATATCCTCAAGCAGGTTGGTCTCCTTGCCATGTACAAACAAATGGTGACAGGCTCCTTCTTCTAGGTCAGGCATGAACAGTTCAGTTACTACTTTTTTTCTCGGATGGGGACACTAACTTTACTGTCCTCTTGTCACAACTGACAGTGGCTTGGTTTCTGTGCAGCCAATTCATCCCTAGGATGACATCTAACCCTTGAGTACCCATTACTACTAGGTTAGCGGGGAAATCTATCCTCCTTATTTCAATCCTTAGATTTGGACACATCTTATTAGACTGAACTTCCCCCCCAACTGAATTAACTCTTAAAGGTAGAATCATTGGTTCTACGGGGATGTTATGTGCTTCTACCCATGATGTAGAAACAAAAGAATGTGTGACACTAGTATCAAATAGTACTTTTGCTGGATAGATTTGACTGGAAACATACCTACTGCCACATCCGGTGCATCCTGGATTGCTTCGGCCTCCAAGTGGTTCACCTTTCCACGAGTGTAGGCCTGGCCATGGCCTCCTAGTGCTTGTTGTGGTGCTCCTTGTCTTGCTGAGGTGTTGAAAGTTGTCTACTGCTGAACTACTTTCTTTGGGCAGTGATTCGTCCAGTGACCTTGTTCCCCACGATGGAAACATCCACGACCTTCCCCTTGCACTGGCGCTGCCTGGTTGTTCTGGTTGGTTGTTGGGGCAAGAAGGCGAGGTGCCTGGTTGTTCTGGTGTAGGTACTGATTTCCACCTGGCTGGTTGTTCTGATGGTACTGTTGTTGCTACTGAGGGAACTGCCTCTGATACTGATGCTGGCGCTGATGCTGGCGATGATGCTGGTGCCCTTGAGGGTGACTCTGCTTGAACTGCTGGGGTGGATTGCCTGAGAAACGGGGAAGACTGTTTGTCCCGGCCTGAGATCCACCAATCTTGTGTTTCGTGTCCTTCATCTCCCGACGCTTCCTTTCAGTCATGATTGCTCTATCGACCAAATGCTGGAAAGTTGGGAAAGTGTGGTTCATCAGCTGGTAGTGAAGGGGATCAACCAAGCCTCTCAGAAAGCGGTACTACCTCTTAGCATCTGTATTGACATCCTCGGGTGCATAGCATGACAACTGCAGAAACTTGTCCCTGTACTCACTAACAGATAGGGGGCCTTGCTTCAACTCTAGAAATTCCTCCTTCCTCACAGTCATCGGGCCAACAGACACTTGGTAACAATGGACGTTATCCCTGAACTCCTCCTAGGTGATAGCTTCAGGGTCTGCATGGGTGGCGAGGTAGGACTCCCACCAGGACTGTGATGCTCCCCTTAGCAGACGGGGACCATACAAAACCTTCTCACGATCGTTGCACTGAGCAGTATGCAACTCACGCTCCACGTTATGTAGCCAATCCTCGGCGTCCATTGGGTCAGCAAAATGGGCAAAGACAGGGGAATGGACCCTCATGAACTCTGCCCGCTTGTCCCGAGGCATCTATGGCATCTGAACTTGCATCTGAGGTTGAGGTGGGGGTTGTTGTTGCTGCACCTGCTGCATTGCTGCTAAAGTTTAGCCAATTGCTTGGACTGCTTGGGTTTACATCAGGAACATCTGTTCAATGGTCATCGGGGGTGGCGGTGGCAACTGCTGCTGAGGTGCCTCCTCTCGGGGTGTCTGCTGCTCCTGCTGAGCACGCCTTCCACCTCTGCGCCTATTTTTAGACATCTGTAGAAAGCATACACACATCAGATCTGACTTTGCAATCTTTGAGCATAAGAAAATATATATGGAAATCTTCATAACACTGACCAATTGAGCATCTTCACTGACTCCCAAATCGGCCAAACACAACCTCTCAGATAAAGAGGAAAGTGGAAATAAATGGGTTGCCCAACTAAATAACTGACTTTATTAATAACTACAACAATGGCAGGGGATTCCCACACCTTGGTGACAATCATTACAAAGATCCAACTTCATCATGAGTTCATCACGACAGACATAGAAAAACATGATAAGCAAACTAACACTAACTAAGACTGACTAAAACTAAGATACTAAATTAAGCATTATTACAGACTCCGACTCGGTAGATCTATGGCTCCAAATCTATCTAGGTCCTGTAGTCAGGGGTGCCATAAGCAAAGCGACCACGGGACGACGAGCGGTAAGGGTGTTGAATCCCGACAGGAGCGGGGAACCACCATCCTGATAGTGGCGCGCCGCGCGCTCAGCATGCAGTTCTGCAATCTTCGCCCGAGCCTTGCCCAACTCGTCAAGGGCGTGGTCCAGCTCGGTGTTGAGCATGACGACCAGGTTGACCTTGTTGTTCATCCTGGGATTGCCCTTACCAACTGGTGAGACAATCACCCCCAGCACTGTCGGTCGAACGATGAGTGTAGTACTTTAGGTCGAGGCCGTCAACTACCCCGTTGAACAACGAGCAGTACTGCGAAAGCGCATGCCGTGCAACATCTTGCATGGCTGCCTTAGCAGTGTCCCTCTCAGTGATAGAGTAGTGCTCTGAGAAGGCCTCTGCACCCCGAAGATCATCGTTCGGACGGTGCACCAAGCAAGTAGCCTTCCACTGGTCCGAGTATAACCCGCGATGATGCTGGTAGACTAGACAACAGTACTCAATAGACCAATTGTGTCGGTCGAAGGCCCGACGCAGCAAGGTGTTGAGAGCGTCGTGGAAGTGACACCTGCGAGCGGCGTGACAAGTGATGGGTCTAGCGATCCATCCCTCTGGCTCTTGCTCCTCTGAGAGCTCCGTGTCTCCATCTCCGTCTCTATTAGGGTCTCCTCCAGCAGCGGGGATGCCCTGTGGTGGTGCAGGGGGCATCTTTGGCTGAGGTGCAGGGGAAGGTTGCCTCATAGACTCCACCTCCTGCTGAGGCAAGGGGGAAGAGTCCTGTTGCTCCTGCTCCTAGCGTCGGCGCTCCTACTCCTCATGCATGCGACGATGCAATCTCTCCAAATGGCTAGACTAACCTGTCACCGTGCGACACAGTGGGCGCTCCGCAAGGCGAGAGGGCAAAAAGGGGATCACTGACTTATGTGCAGTGTGGGCCATCTACAAAAGACATCGTAAGCACAAGAGTAAGAATAGAACTATATGACCAGCAAGTAAACCAAAAGTAAAGTGAGATAAATTTTTTGTAAGATGAGTATATAGATAGTAATATAACATAGGTTTGGTCAAGATGACCAACTTTTGAAGTGACACCAAGGGTCAAGGTAAGGGTAGGGGTCTATAGTCCTTAGAGCAACCATTCTAGTCTAGGTTAGCGATCCTACAGTCAGCAAGGCTTTGATACCACTTATGTCACACCCGGTTTTGGAAGGCAACCCGAATGCGAACCATGTACGTGCCAGGATCAGAAACTCATGTACACAGTGGTTACATCATTGGACATCATCACATATTTCTCAAAATAAATAGCAAAATAGGTACTTTATTACATCAAGATGTCCAAGACATCCACAGAGTCATTAACATAACATTGTCATTAATATTATCAAAGTGGGGAAAAGCGAACGTAGCAGATATGGCCTTCACAGGCAGTTGACTGGGGGTTTGCCACTAACATAACTAGAACTTGTTGTAGTCCTAGAACTCCTCAAAGTTCTCAATGTTGCTTACATCTCCTTCTGAGCATTGAATACAGTGGGGACAACCTGGGTGGGGGTGGTTTTTTGTAACACCCTAAAAGTTCAATCATGTGAAAATGAGGAAAATCCTCCGGGGGTTTTTAAATCAAAAGCCCTTTCCTTGAGAATATTCAAAATTTCAAAGTTACTACTCCCGAAAGTAATATAATATTTTTTTATACTAAAAAGATACCTAGATAAACTAAATTATTTTTTGGAGTGAAATTATATGAACTATGACTAAACTAAATCTTAATATATAAATTATATTTCCCTAAAATTCATGAGAAGCGAACTATTCTCTAAGTTCATGATTGGAATCATGCGTAAAAGAACTAAAATAAAACAAATATAAACATATATATATATATACGGTTTTGCATCCATAATGGTGTTTTATTGGTGCTTCTAAAATTAAAAAGTTTGGAATTCAACCTTGAGTTTGATTTGAATTTTAAATAAGAAATCAGGAAAAATAAATAAATAAAAAGAAAAGTGATGGCCTCACCCTATGCTACGTGGGCCACTTCTTCCCTCGCGACCCATCTCCCTGGATTCCGCGCAGCCCAACTCCCTACGCAGCCCAACTTGTGGAATCCGTGCGCGCCTGTTAAACCCTTGTGAGTCGCTGACATGTGGGCCGGCATGTCAGGCTGCAATTTTGGTCACCGCCGTGTGGGGTCGTGTTGTCTGGTGCTTTCCCCTTCCCCCGCTCGCTCGGCTTTGACCCAATCTCAACAACTCACGCCTAAAATCGCCGACGATCTCGCCGGGTTGTTGCATCAACTCGGCATCTTCTACCGCGCCTGGCGTATATAAATGGAACCCCCCTCGGCGGCAATCACCATCCCCACTATCCGAGCACCCAACATCAACTCGAGGCGGAAAACCAAAGAAACAGGCGCTAGGCCGCCGTCGGTGTGCACGCGATTTGACATCTTCTGGGCCTCGGCGTGTTGCTCGGGAACTTATCTTGGTCGTGGGTGAGCTAGCCGTGACTTCACACAGAAGGATGGGGTCCATGGGTAGCCTGGACTGCTCGGTGGGAAACAACATCGCCGCCTAGCCGCAGGGCTGTGTGGCCTGCTTGCTCGACGTCGCGAACCCTGGGATGAGGTCTACATCTTGATTCGCCTTACTCCACGGACTGTGTTGGAGGTGGTTACGGGGTTCAGGGAGGAATAAACACCTCTGATTGGGCACGGGATTTGATCGAAGCCACCGGAATCGATCGCTGAAATTCGAAAATCACCATGAAGCTGCGCCACCATGACTTGAACCTACAGATGATGATCTGCGGTGAGATTACCTTCATGAGGTTTATTTTGCCTTTCCCTTTGTGTTGCACCCCGAATTAACAGTAGCAGAGCCTCGTGACGCAGATCATGGTGCGCGGCCATGGCGCCGCCGCCCTGGGCACTTTCGCGCTGCCTCTGCTCGGGTCCAGTCGGGGGAAGGAGAGTTCCTAGCCGTTGGATCGGCAATGGATGGGCGAGGGGTCGCGGACCGGTGATCCATCCATGGACGGTCGAGATTAAAACGTCGACACCGTTTCGAGTTGATCGCTTCCACACCGTTGATCTTCACATCTAGGGTCGGGATCGAGTCCAGGTTACTTTGAATCGCCACCCTCGCTTTCGGATCTATGGGTTCATATAAGCATACTACGGTGATCTAATCGGGGTCGTTCAATTCTGATCGGGTGGCTGATAATAAACCATACCTCTTCGGCCTGGTAATCTTGCTAAAGAGCCCCTACCTTTTTATTTATTCAACTTGCGGTCCACTGTGTGGGTAAACTGAGTCTTAGGAAAATTTACACCGGGATCCCTGAACTTCTCTGTATTAGCGCGACTAGTCCAGAAGCTTAAGAAATTCAGAATTTATTTTAGAAAATGATTTTTAATACAAAAACAATACTAGAAACTTGTAAAATTCATATTTAGTTCATTTTAGCTTCAAATTGATTTATTCCAGTTGCAATAATTTTGTTTTAATATTATCTATCACCTAGTAACTCTGTTTGGTCATAAAACCTAGATCAAAATTATCCACTTGATTGATTTTGTACTAGGTATTTAATAACTTCAGAAATTCATAACTTAATAACCGTAGCTCCGAATTTAGCGATTCTCGAACCCATGATCTCATAGAAGCGCGTAGAATATTCTTACGCAATTTATTTGTATGTTTGATGTAACATTAATTTTGCATATACCATGTTTGTCTGTATTGCTACGTTTAGCAGTGAGGACACGTGTCATCTGAAGAGCAAGTTGGTACCTGGAATCTCAAGTCCCAGGCAAGTTGTGCCCTTGATCACTTCTTTTTACCCACTCATGTTCTAATTAATCATAATGATCTGCATAGGTTAATTTTGATGGGTCCCAATAGGATACCCTAGTTTGTCTATCTTTATACCTTGTTCACCACTGGATTTTCGGGTAGTACCTGCTATTGCTTTATGTGGTTTTGGGTATAGAGATACATTTTGTTCATGATTATCTTTTATTATCAGCTATTATTTATTGTTCATGATAAGATCATTATGTTAATTGGAACATGGAGAACCACCCGGGAAAACAGTGCTACCACAAGGGTTTATGGACGCCCTTGGCTAACTAATTAGGAAAGCTAGTGGAAGACTACCTTACCCGAAAGGGGCAAGGGCAGTAGGGGAGTGGTCAGTGTAGGGAGGCCCTCGGGAGGATTTTGCTGCGATGGCGGTCCTGCAAGGGATTCCTGCATTGGAGCTTCCTATAAACTGTAGCGGGTTTTCTGAAGCTAGTGGAACTTTGTAAAGGCCTCGTAGTGTTACCCTGCCTCGCCTCCTCGGTAGAGGTGTATGGGAAGTCGCGATCCCTTGGCAGATGGGTAACATGACTTGTGGGTAAAGATGTGCAACCTCTGCAGAGTGTAAAACTGGTATACTAGCCGTGCTCACGGTCATGAGCGGCTCGGACACTCACATGATTAAATTATGGAACTTAAACTCAATTTGTCATATGCATTGCATCGCAGGTGAGGTTGTTACTTTTGTTCTACTACTTAATTGGGTTGGTATTTACTTATACTTAGTAATTGCTAATAAAATTTTGACCAACATTAAAAGCAATGCTCAGCTTCAACCATCCTCTTTGGTAAGCCTTACACTTCACGTGAGCTCCCACCTTTGGCGAGTTCATTCACATTATTCCCCACAACTTGTTGAGCGATGAACGTATGTGAGCTCACTCTTGCTGTCTCACACCCCCCACAGGTCAAGAACAGGTACCGCAAGATGAGGTGCATGGAGGATGCTGCGATGAGTTCGTGAGAGATCTAGGCCGTCGTCTCCCAGTCAACTTTGGGTTGCTGGATCGTTTCCTCATATGATGTAATTATTTAATTATTTTGTATAGAACTCCTGTTATATAGTAAAGATGTGACATTCGATCCTGTGCCACTATGCATCATATGTGTGAGACTTGGTCCCAGCACACCTGGTGTTTATGTTCGCGCCCGGGCTTTGGACCCCTAAAACCCGGGTGTGACAGAAGTGGTATCAGAGGAATGTTGACTGTAGGACGAAACCTAGATAGAACTGGACAACCATTCTTTACTTACCCTTGCTACTTTGATTCTTTTCTAAACTTTTCTTAATCTTTTCTCATCTATTTCCGCTTTACTCTGACTATTCTTACCTTTTCATTCTAAAGACAAATGTGGATTTCACACTTTGAAATCCTATGCCTAAAGTGACCTCTAGGACTAGGAGACCTACTCTTAGGAGCAAAAACAAAACTATTTTTATAGGTATCTATACGCTTGGATGTTTGTTCTTGTGATACATGTCTGATTTGGATTTTTGATTGAGTGTGATGAGTTGTGGAGTAATGTCCACAATTACATCTACATATACGTATATGCATAAATATAAAAAAAACATAATATGACTATACAAACTAAGAATATCCCCCACTAGAATATATCAAGCCTAATAGATCCATCTTATCTTAAAAGACTCTCTCTTATCTTAAAAGATTCATCTTATCTTGAAAGATTCATCTTATCCTAACCACCTTGCTTATCTCATCCTAGAGTAACAACCATGATCTAATCCCAAAATCTATTTAGATCTTATCTGGTCTCGACTAGTCATACAAATCTAATCTAGATCACATCTAATCTAGTATGATCTAATCTAAAGTGAGTTACATAAATAGGTTAGTTAATCTGGTAATATGGATTTGACACTACTTCTACAAACATATCTTAACCTAAATTAATGTCTTAGGCCAACTCGGCTAAACACGACTACTTAGCCTACTTGAAAGGTCGTCTATCCATCGATCCAAACCTAAAAGTACAAGTAAACACTGTTTGACCGACCTTGTGATTCCCAACCATGTATCTATCTAAAACCACCTAAACCCTAGCTGGAGACACCAAGATCGAAGAAGAGCAACTTCGTCAAGGGAGGATAAGGGACAACCCCGATCTCCGGATGCATCAAGATCCTCCAGCCAGGATGGAAGATTTTCTTGCCCTAATCTTTCTCACCTCATTCTAGACTTTCTCTAACCATATCCTACCTAATAAATGGCTAGATACTGAAAAGACCCATGGAAGAACTTGAGCAAAAAAAGGGTATTGGAAAAAAATGAACCAAACTAAGTATATCCTCTTTCTTACTAATCTCGGGGACGAGATTAATTTTAAGGGGGTAGGATTTGTAACACCCTAAAAGTTCAATCATGTGAAAATGAGGAAAATCCTCCGGGGGTTTTTAAATCAAAAGCCCTTTCCTTGAGAATATTCAAAATTTCAAAGTTACTACTCCCGAAAGTAATATAATATTTTTTTATACTAAAAAGATACCTAGATAAACTAAATTATTTTTTGGAGTGAAATTATATGAACTATGACTAAACTAAATCTTAATATATAAATTATATTTCCCTAAAATTCATGAGAAGCGAACTATTCTCTAAGTTCATGATTGGAATCATGCGTAAAAGAACTAAAATAAAACAAATATAAACATATATATATACGGTTTTGCATCCATAATGGTGTTTTATTGGTGCTTCTAAAATTAAAAAGTTTGGAATTCAACCTTGAGTTTGATTTGAATTTTAAATAAGAAATCAGGAAAAATAAATAAATAAAAAGAAAAGTGATGGCCTCACCCTATGCTACGTGGGTCGCTTCTTCCCTCGCGACCCATCTCCCTGGATTCCGCGCAGCCCAACTCCCTACGCAGCCCAACTTGTGGAATCCGTGCGCGCCTGTTAAACCCTTGTGAGTCGCTGACATGTGGGCCGGCATGTCAGGCTGCAATTTTGGTCACCGCCGTGTGGGGTCGTGCTGTCTGGTGCTTTCCCCTTCCCCCGCTCGCTCGGCTTTGACCCAATCTCAACAACTCACGCCTAAAATCGCCGACGATCTCGCCGGGTTGTTGCATCAACTCGGCATCTTATACCGCGCCTGGCGTATATAAATGGAACCCCCCTCGGCGGCAATCACCATCCCCACTATCCGAGCACCCAACATCAACTCGAGGCGGAAAACCAAAGAAACAGGCGCTAGGCCGCCGTCGGTGTGCACGCGATTTGACATCTTCTGGGCCTCGGCGTGTTGCTCGGGAACTTCTCTTGGTCGTGGGTGAGCTAGCCGTGACTTCACACAGAAGGATGGGGTCCATGGGTAGCCTGGATTGCTCGGTGGGAAACAACATCGCCGCCTAGCCGCAGGGCTGTGTGGCCTGCTTGCTCGACGTCGCGAACCCTGGGATGAGGTCTACATCTTGATTCGCCTTACTCCACGACTGTGTTGGAGGTGGTTACGGGGTTCAGGGAGGAATAAACACCTCTGATTGGGCACGGGATTTGATCGAAGCCACCGGAATCGATCGCTGAAATTCGAAAATCACCATGAAGCTGCGCCACCATGACTTGAACCTACAGATGATGATCTGCGGTGAGATTACCTTCATGAGGTTTATTTTGCCTTTCCCTTTGTGTTGCACCCCGAATTAACAGTAGCAGAGCCTCGTGACGCAGATCATGGTGCGCGGCCATGGCGCCGCCGCCCTGGGCACTTTCGCGCTGCCTCTGCTCGGGTCCAGTCGGGGGAAGGAGAGTTCCTAGCCGTTGGATCGGCAATGGATGGGCGAGGGGTCGCGGACCGGTGATCCATCCATGGACGGTCGAGATTAAAACGTCGACACCGTTTCGAGTTGATCGCTTCCACACCGTTGATCTTCACATCTAGGGTCGGGATCGAGTCCAGGTTACTTTGAATCGCCACCCTCGCTTCCGGATCTATGGGTTCATATAAGCATACTACGGTGATCTAATCAGGGTCGTTCAATTCTGATCGGGTGGCTGATAATAAACCATACCTCTTCGGCCTGGTAATCTTGCTAAAGAGCCCCTACCTTTTTATTTATTCAACCCGCGGTCCACTGCGTGGGTAAACTGAGTCTTAGGAAAATTTACACCGGGATCCCTGAACTTCTCTGTATTAGCGCGACTAGTCCAGAAGCTTAAGAAATTCAGAATTTATTTTAGAAAATGATTTTTAATACAAAAACAATACTAGAAACTTGTAAAATTCATATTTAGTTCATTTTAGCTTCAAATTGATTTATTCCAGTTGCAATAATTTTGTTTTAATATTATCTATCACCTAGTAACTCTGTTTGGTCATAAAACCTAGATCAAAATTATCCACTTGATTGATTTTGTACTAGGTATTTAATAACTTCATAAATTCATAACTTAATAACCGTAGCTCCGAATTTAGCGATTCTCGAACCCATGATCTCATAGAAGCGCGTAGAATATTCTTACGCAATTTATTCGTATGTTTGATGTAACATTAATTTTGCATATACCATGTTTGTCTGTATTGCTACGTTTAGCAGTGAGGACACGTGTCATCTGAAGAGCAAGTTGGTACCTGGAATCTCAAGTCCCAGGCAAGTTGTGCCCTTGATCACTTCTTTTTACCCACTCATGTTCTAATTAATCATAATGATCTGCATAGGTTAATTTTGATGGGTCCCAATAGGATACCCTAGTTTGTCTATCTTTATACCTTGTTCACCACTGGATTTTCGGGTAGTACCTGCTATTGCTTTATGTGGTTTTGGGTATAGAGATACATTTTGTTCATGATTATCTTTTATTATCAGCTATTATTTACTGTTCATGATAAGATCATTATGTTAATTGGAACATGGAGAACCACCCGGGAAAACAGTGCTACCACAAGGGTTTATGGACGCCCTTGGCTAACTAATTAGGAAAGCTAGTGGAAGACTACCTTACCCGAAAGGGGCAAGGGCAGTAGGGGAGTGGTCAGTGTAGGGAGGCCCTCGGGAGGATTTTGCTGCGATGGCGGTCCTGCAAGGGATTCCTGCATTGGAGCTTCCTATAAACTGTAGCAGGTTTTCTGAAGCTAGTGGAACTTTGTAAAGGCCTCGTAGTGTTACCCTGCCTCGCCTCCTCGGTAGAGGTGTATGGGAAGTCGCGATCCCTTGGCAGATGGGTAACATGACTTGTGGGTAAAGATGTGCAACCTCTGCAGAGTGTAAAACTGGTATACTAGCCGTGCTCACGGTCATGAGCGGCTCGGACACTCACATGATTAAATTATGGAACTTAAACTCAATTTGTCATATGCATTGCATCGCAGGTGAGGTTGTTACTTTTGTTCTACTACTTAATTGGGTTGGTATTTACTTATACTTAGTAATTGCTAATAAAATTTTGACCAACATTAAAAGCAATGCTCAGCTTCAACCATCCTCTTTGGTAAGCCTTACACTTCACGTGAGCTCCCACCTTTGGCGAGTTCATTCACATTATTCCCTACAACTTGTTGAGCGATGAACGTATGTGAGCTCACTCTTGCTGTCTCACACCCCCCACAGGTCAAGAACAGGTACCGCAAGATGAGGTGCATGGAGGATGCTGCGATGAGTTCGTGAGAGATCTAGGCCGTCGTCTCCCAGTCAACTTTGGGTTGCTAGATCGTTTTCTCATATGATGTAATTATTTAATTATTTTGTATAGAACTCCTGTTATATAGTAAAGATGTGACATTCGATCCTGTGCCACTATGCATCATATGTGTGAGACTTGGTCCCAGCACACCTGGTGTTTATGTTCGCGCCCGGGCTTTGGACCCCTAAAACCCGGGTGTGACATTTTTAAAGCAAGTGTTAGTACACATCAACATACTCAGCAAATGTCCCGTTTGGCTAAAGTGGACTAGCTATATGTGGAGTTAATGTTAAGCAGTTGCTTTTAGTTGGTCAAGTATTTATTACTACTAGTATATCCAAGTTTTAGTAATAAACCCAGTTATTACCCTAAAGTACTCCCTCCAAGGGGAAATACCAAAGACCAGAGTTATAACCATCAATATCCATCATCATATAAGTATCCAAAGTTCTTCTAATCAAAGAGGATCTCAAGACTGCTCTTAACTGTGAGCACGGCTGATATACCAGTTCCTAACACTCTGCAGAGGTTGCACACTTTACCCACGAGTCGTGGTCCCTTTCCAGCCTAGGTTGTACAGACCCGATCTTCACTGCTAAGGTGAATGGCCAGGGATACACTATGTAGCCTTTACAAATATTTCCTAGAGGTCATAGCCACTTGTTAGATTTCTCCAGTTTGATAAACATAGTACTTCTCCCCCACAGGAAGGGTGAATAACAAAACCAAATCGAAAGAACCTCGGCAACCAGCCTCGGTAGAGCAAGTACTGTGCCCAGACCCCATTAACGGCCCTACGACGAAATCAACTACACCTCAAGTTCCTCTAATTAATCAGCTAAGGGCGTCCCATTCCACCCTCATGGTTATACTGTTATCCCGGGTGGTCACTCAACGAACAGGTCCTTACGGAGAAGTACTCAGGAAACAGCTTGAGTCCCCTAAAGTATCACAAGATCATCATCAGGATAACATCATCATATCATATATGTTCACATCATGTTCGTTAATTAAGGTAAAGCAATAGCATAAAGCTAACCATGATAACCCAAAAGGTAAACAAGGATAAGGTAAATACAAACTTGTATATCCCTAGGGTTCAATAAAGTAATGCGGGATAGTGAATTATAAAATAAGTAGGACATAATAGGTCAAAGGACACTTGCCTTCACCAGGTTGTTGCTCAGGAAGGTCTTCGGCAACACACGCAGGAACCACGGGATGCTCGTTTTCTAAACAAAGCGATCATGCATTCAATACATTTAGATAAAGACAAATGAACAATACACCAAACATATACAATCAAGTGAACACAAGTTTGACAGAGCAGTATAAACACAAAAGGTAAACTTAGGTGCTAGGGTGAACTGGCACACTTAGAGGTTTGTGATTCTCTAAGTATTATCTATCTCCATGGATTGCATAAATTAAATGCATTTATCTTAATGGGACACAAAAATTCTACCACGGATAAATTCATACTTTACATGTTGTTAATCTCACAAAATTTAACATCTAATTACCATTAGGTTTTCCTTTTTATTTTTCTTATTAATAAATAAACCATTACCTAAACTAACCTATAGTCTAGGCATAAAATTAATATGTGCATATAGTGAATGCTTATAATTTACATAGACAGAGAATAATCTTATGAACATTTTGCAATTTGAATCATTCAATTTAGAGTTTATATGCAAAAGTTATGAAATAATCAAGTTTTGGAACAAAAAATCCTAAATTCGGTCTAATTCTATGATTAATTTAAAGGTCAGGGGTCTGTTTGCAAGAATACAGGGGCTGCGCGCGAGACAGAGGGACGACGGGTTGGTTTTCAGAAAACCGAGGGTCTCTTTAGCAAAATCGCCGCGCGAAGGGGTACGAAGTTTACTCAGCCATTCGATCCACAATCAACGGCCAGGATTAGATGTGGCGAGCGGGCGCGCGGACGCGGGCGCCTGACAGGTGGGTTAAGGGTGGGTTGAAGCGCTGACACACGGGGCCCATGGGTCAGCAGTATGCCGAGGACGCGGGGCGCGCTAGCCACTGGATCGCAAATCGACGACTCTGGTTCCACGAACCGCGCGAACCGTTATCCATGAATCTGGTCTGTCAGATCAAGACTGTGCGGTTAGTATTGGGCGCGAGGGGTTTAGTCTTCTCCGGTCAGCCAGGGGTGGCACTCTCCACGAACACGACGGCGTCGTCGCTAGAGGCGAGGCAGACCAGAGCTTATAGGGCGTTGGGGGTGGGTCTAGGTGGCCGGAGAGGTTGGGGAGAACTAGACAAGCACTATGGCAAGGTTTGGGTGGCGAGAACGGGACTGAGACGGGCAGACGGTGGAGGGGGACCCTCGGGCGAACCCGAGGTTACTCCAGCGAGCAATACCTGTCGCGGTGGGAGTTAATCCGGCGCTCTACGACCGGCGTAGGCTCCGGGGAGAGGGTGGGGGTGCTCTAGGCCTGAGTTTGGGCTCGGGGGAGGGGTTGCAGTGGTTGGACGCCGTAAAGATGCGGCGACCCGGTGAGCCGAAATTCCCCACGGTTAAGCGGAATTGGCGCAAAAGAGGGACGAGAAAAGGTCACTTACCTAGAGACGGCGCTTGGGGCAGCTTGGCACGGCGCGAGGGCTCCGGTTGGCCGGACGTCGAAGAATTGTGGCGGTGGCGAGCTCCGACCTGCGCAGGGGAGACGTTGAGCGTGGACCGGATAGAGGAGTTGAGGAAAGGGGAAACCACCACGGGTTCCCGGTGCGCCAAGGTCAGGCGAAGCTCACCGTGGCCAAAGCGCTGGTAGAAGTCCAGCGGCGTCGGCGGAACGACGAAGCAACAACTGGGGGGCGCTGCGGCTGGGTGAGTGCGAGGGCAGGGAGAGCGCGAATGTGAGGCAGGGGCAAGCTAAGGGAGTGTGCGGGGTCTTCACCTAGCGCTCGGGAGGCGTGGGTGGGTCGTGGGGAAGTGGGCACGGGTTGACCACGTGGGCGCACGCCATGGGCGCTGCGGTTGAGGAGGAAGGGGACAAGTCTGACGAGTAGGGCCCGCGAGCGCGCAACAAAGCTGACGGGGCAATCCCACTGGGAAGGGAGAGAGGAGGCGAGCGTGCGAGCGGGGCGCGGCGCCGACAGGTGGGACCCACCTGTCAACGGGGTGCGGGCGGCGAGCTGGGCTGGTTTGGGCCGAAAGGCCGATGGTGGAGGGGGTTCGGGCTGCTTTCCTTTTTCCTGAATTTCTAATCCCCTTTCTTTTCTTTTCTCTATGGATTTCAAATCAAACTCAAACCAAATTTCAAATTCAAACCAATTCAAACATGTGCATCAAGCAAAAGAATAATTTAGGCTCAGCATGATGCAACATTTCATGACTCACATAGTTTTGACAAAATAAATAATTAATCCCTCACCTAATTAACCTAATTCTAATCAAAAGGAAAAGAGAGAGAGAGTCTAGAGAGAGACAAGAGGTAACATCTGAATTTGGTAGGCATTGAAGGGACGCAAGAAACTACCTCGAACAAAAGCAAATCAAGGAGAAAGTGTACATGCTTCAAGTGCGGAAAGTACGATCATTTTATTGCTCAATATCCCGATAATAAGAATGACTAGGACCAAGACAAGAAAAGGAAGAAGGAGAAAAAGAAGTTCTATAACCTGAAGAAGGACGAAGCCCAATTCATCGCCCCCTCTTGGGCATCGTGGTCCTTTCATCCACCATAGAAGTCGGATCTTAAAATTGAAACATCACGTTCACACCTTAAAATATTCACAAAATTAATTGATTTTTTTTGAAATGGGTAAGAATTATAATATGTTAATTTGTTTGTAACGGTGTAGTTAGATCCATGTGTAGGTCCCACCTTAGAAGTCGGACCTTAAAATTAAAACATCACATTCACAACTTAAAATTTTCACAAAATTAGAAATAATTAAGAATAGTAATATGCTAATATGTGTGTAATGGTGAAGCTAGATCCATGTGTGGGTCCTATCTTAGAAGCAGTACCTTAAAATTAAAACATCGTGTTCACACCTTAAAATTTTCACTAAATTAATTATTTTTTTAGGAATGAGTAATAATGATAATATGCTAGTTTGTGTCACGTATATCAAGATCCATGTGTGGGTCCCACCTTATTAGCCGGACCCAAAAATTAAAGCCTAGCATTCACACCTTAAAATTTTCACAAAATTAATTGAACTTTGTTGGAAATAGCAAAGAGCCCAAGAATGATAATCATCTCATTTGTGTGTAGGTAAATCCACGGCCTCACTCTAAAAAGCACGACTTCAAATTAAAACTGTTGGGGACCTTCGGCATCCGAAGGTCCTCAAAAACAGGATTTAACAGTATTTCTGGAGTACAATGTGTGAACAGGTATCCTCGGACTAGAGTCGGCATTGCAGTAGACATGAATAATACGAAGGTTGATACAGCGCCGAAGGTGCGAGCAGGAAAGCTTCGGCGTGACAGCAAAGAGTGGAACCGACTTAAAGATGAAAAGGCTATTCAGACCTCGATAGACTACTATAGAATTATTATCAAATGTGAAGGGCATGAATGTAATTTTGTATGGGCTGTGTCCCGTGCCTATAAATAGGTGAACAGTATCCCTGTACTGGGCACGCTGACTTGGCATTCGCTTTTTGCGTCACGCTTGTATTGTCATCTCCTTCCGATTGAAGGTACACTTGTAATTCAACGATGTTTTTGTTTATACTCGGTAATAATATATGATTGTTCATGTTGTCCTTTACATTCTTTATATTTCATCCTTCATTATTGTTTGATGAATTTATGAAGGTATGTCCTTCATAGCCTTCGTCCGCAAGCCATTACATCCTAAGGGAAATAGTGCTTCGGAGAACGAAGGGCTTTAACGATTAACATTTTCTATGTTGCCTTGTTCTTAACTCATAGCACTTGAGAACAAGTCCCCAACATTGGCGCCCACCTCCGGTGAACTCACTTCCACTCTGAGTTTTTTGAACACCTTCGGCGATCGTAAACCTTCGTTATGGCGCCGAAGAAGGCTTCAGCGACTGGGACTGCAGCTCTGCAACCACTGGACCACAATCAGGAGACAGTCTCCCTGCGGGAGGCCCGAAGCCAGAAAAGGAAGGCTGTCAGTCCGACGCCACCAGAGGACGAGATAGATCAAGAAATCAGAGATATGGAGATGCTTCATCAACAAGTACAGAGGAGGAAAGAAAAGATGGCCAGGCTAGCTGAACTGCAGAGGCAAATAGACGAAGCCTCTGAAGAAGTTCGTCATCTTGCTCAGGATGAGCAACACCGAAGGCCTCAGCATCAAGACCTTCATCAGGAGGGTTTTCCCAACGAAGATGACTGGTATGACAATTTCCATCATGGGAATTTTGTTTTTGATGATGCTTCTCCTCTGTCCGCTGAGCTGCAGGCTACACCTTGGCCTCCGTCCTACAAGCCGCCTCAGCTCCCTGTATTCGATGGCCACTCAGACCCGAAGCAGTTTTTGATGAGCTACGAAGCAACAGTGTCTTCGTATGGTGGCAATGCTTCAGTTATGGCCAAATCTTTTGTTATGGCTGTCAGAAGTGTTGCTCAAACCTGGTATTCCTCCCTTCGACCAGGAACGATCACTTCATGGCAGAAGCTGAAGGACTTGTTGTTAACTAGCTTTCAAGGATTTCAGACGAAGCCGGTCACTGCTCAGGCTCTGTTCCAGTGCACTCAGGATCATGAAGAATACCTTCAGGCGTATGTCCGAAGGTTCTTGCGTTTGAGGGCACAGGCACCAACGGTGCCCAATGAAATTGTCATCGAGGCCATGATCAAGGGGCTTCGGCCAGGTCCGTCAGCTCAGTACTTCGCCAGGAAGCCTCCTCAAACTTTGGAGAAGCTTCTCCAGATGATGGATGAGTACATTCGGGCCGATAATGATTTTCGCCAAAGAAGGGAGGAGGCTTTTAGGTTTTCTGAAATGACCAGGGGCTTCGGAGGGAGGTTCTACCCGAGGCACGTGAGATCAATTCATAACTCTACACAAAATGATGACAGAGGAAGCCAACAGCAAAGGCCACAATGCTCCTCACAGGCTTCGGGCCAAGAGCAAAGCTCCTTCCGACCACCAGCTCCAAGAGGCAGAGGCGCCAGGGGCTTTGGAGGAAGATTTGGAGATCAACCGAGAAGAATCTTTTGCTTATTCTGCGGTGAGAACAAAGGCCATACTACCAGGATGTGCCATGTTACTATTCAGAAGCAAAAGGAAATAGCTGAAACCGCAGCACAACAAGCTCAGCCGAAGCAGGTCATGCATACAGCTTCGTATCATTCGCCCTACATCCCAGAATATGTGGGCAACCATCCTGCAGTTTCTGTTGCTTCGGCGAGTCAGCCTCAAGCTTCCTGGCAACAGCCTCCACCTCCACCCCCGTTGCAACAAGGCCAGCAGCCAGAAGGGAGCCAGTATGCTCCACACCAGAGGGATTTCAGAGAGCAGTCCGAAGCTCGTACAGTCAATAGCACTGTGCCAGAGTCAAAGCACATCTATTGACGAATATCCTACCTTAATGACAATCTTTTTCATTCAGTTTTATTTTCTGTAATAAAGGACATTGTTTAGTTTTCATGTAATTAGTTTCGTTGATTACTACAAGAAAAATATGTTTTCTTCTCAGGCTTGTGATAATAAAAAGGACCTTCGAACTATCGAAAATTCTTCGAAGCAACAAAAAGTCGTTCTAAGGAACGCAGAGTAAGTTTGACGAAGTCACAAAAAGTCGTTCCAAAGGGAGCGCAGTGTAAGTTTTCTGCTCCAAAGTCGTTCCAAAGGGAATGCAGAGCATACAGCGAAAAGTCAACGCTGATACCGCCTAAGTAAAAGGCGAAGCGCGAAAAGTCAACGCGAATACCGCTGAAAGTAAAAGGCGAAGAAGCTCCTAAGGGAGGCTTACAGCGAAAAATAAACGCTGATTCCGCTGAAGTAAAAGGCGAAGAAGCTCCTAAGGGAGGCTTATAAAAGATTGTGTTTTATTGCAGGGATGTGTATGTATCTTCGGAATAAACATCATCTCACATAACATAACATCATCACATCATCTCGCATAGCATAAGCATCATACATCATTTTGCACATGGCATAAGAGGTGGATACATTATTAATCTATAGAAGAACGCTTTGAAAGGGAGAAATCATAGTCACAAAAAGATACATCATTGATCTTCGGAAATGTAGCTTCGGACAATATTTTCACGAAGCCTGGATATTATCTATCAGAACATTGGATATTGTTGTGACAAAGAAAAATTCTTCTTCACGAAGCATGAAAAGAAGGGAAGGTGTTTTTTCGTCAAAGACTCAAAAGCGGTACGTAAAGTTTCATGCATCGTGAAGAATTGAGTAACAAAAATAGGTATATTACATTTTGGGTTACAACATGTTACACTATATTACATTTCAGAAGTTTTTACAAAAATACTTAATCTTCTCTCAAAACGACTTCTGCAGCCTCGTTCAGGAGCCGGTTAACGACTTCGTCCATAATATTTTCAGCCATCTTTTTTAATTTCGTCGTCTTCCTTCGGCTGAGGGCCCGAAGACACTTTAGTCGGATCTGAAGCAAGACAGGATACGGCTACATTGCTATTACAAATCGCAAACAAATCTTAAAGCCTAAGATTACAACACGATAAAAACTATTAGTTAGTACCTAATTGACCTTCGGCCTCTGCGCTCTTTTCAGCAGCCTCAGCTACTTCTCTAGCATCGTGAATACCCTTTTCACTTCTTCGAATAATTTCTCCGGCCACTTCTCGGCCACCATTATCCCAGATATCAGTAAAAAATTTTCCACCAATTATGCTAGCTTCAGCCGAAGGATCTCTTGTGTCTTCAAAGGGCAAAGCAGCTTCGGATTGAGCTAAAATTTTTACATGTTCGCAGCCCTTCTTCTCTAAGATGGTGGCAATCCCTCTAGCGCCAGAGAAGGCACATATATCTCCTCGGCTATTTAAAATTTCTTCGAAGGCCTCAGCTTCGTGGTCAATCCATTCGATGACACCTTCGGGATTGCCTCTCGAAAAGTTTTCCTCACTTGAGAATGCGCCGACCTTGGCAAAGCTAGCCTTTAATTTCTTAACACAATCTATAGATTTGTTATAGCATCTCTTTTTGGACGAACGAAGCTCTTCAACAGTCACTTCTAGGTGATCTGCCCATTGATCGCTGAGTTCACGCTTTGTTTCTTCAAGTATGCGTTCTTCCTTGGCTCTGGCCAGTTGTTTCCGAAGGTCTTCAATTTCGCGCTTTTGAGCTTCAGCTTGACTTTTAAAAGCAACTTCGTCTTCCTTTATTTTATTTATCAATGAGTATAATATTTTATCTTTTTCAAGACCTTCGTTCCTCAGTTCAATTACTTCGGAACGAAGGTTGCTCAGGGCTATAGTACACCCTTCGTCTTCAGCATCTTTCTGTGCTCTGAGGGCATTGCTAAGTATCAAGCCCTGCAAAGAGAAGTATGTGTGTGTCAATAGGTTTAAACGAACGAAAAAATACAAGGATTTCATTTGTCGTACCTTTAAGCTATTGTAAGCCAGGCTGTCGGCCAGATCGTTCTTCGACAGCACCGAGAGTCCGTCTTCTAAAGTCGGGAATCCGAAGCTCTTGCTCATCTCCCGGCAGACAGAAATCTCCTTGCTGTCGGGAAGACAATACAAGAAGTCTTCCTCTCCACTGCCATTGAATATTAACGCCCCCTTTGGATATTTCAGTTTTTGGGCGTAGTGCTGGGCCTCTTGCTCTTCTTTTTCTGATAATTTTTTCCCCGAAGCATGACGAAAAATATAATCACGAACTTTGGGGGATGCTTCGGGGGCAATAACACCGGTTTCTTCAACAAAAGTTGGCTTTATTATTTTTTCTGCCTCACTTTCCAAGGGTTTTATCTTTGCGGGCTCTGAGGGCCCAGCTTCGGCTTCAATCTCTTGCTCTAGAGCTTTAGAACCAGAAATTTCAGTTGCTGTTTTAGGATTGACAGCAGCCTTCTTCGGAGGTGTGCTTGAAGATTTGATCGTTTCCAATACATCTAGCACATTGGCCATCCTCTTTCTTTTCGGAGTCATTGCTGGCACTTTTTGATTTTTTGCTGTCTCAACGTTTGCTGCAGGACTCAAAACTCCTGATGTTTTGGAGCCCCCAGTTGCTTCTTTTACCTCTTCCATTTTTTCTGTGGACGGCGCTTCGGCTTTCTCTTTTGTTTCTGATAACAAAATGTTTGATTGTTCCAATTCTATCTTTGTCGGCACTTCGGTCGTTTCTGCGACTTCTGGCAACAAGGCTGGCTCGGTTGGTTTTTCAGCTTCGGTGGCCGAAGAAGTTTCTCCGGTAAACTCGGGCACCGAAGCTGGTTCAATATAGCGCGACCGATGCGTAAGAACCTTTATTTTCTTTCTTTTCGGTTCTGGCTCGCTAGGAGCAGTTGCAGTTTCTTCTATTGCAGAGGTCGTGTTTTTCTCTTCTGCCTTCGGATGGGATAGCAATAGTGAGGGTAGATAAACCCGATTGCATCAAATACCTGATTCAGCCTCTTCTTTTTTCGGCCTCCGAAGGCTGCTGACATTGCAGTGTCTTCGGCCTTCGAATAGGTCCCAAGCAGCTCATCACTTAAATTTTCAATGCTTTTCAACGAGTCATCATCTGGCTCAACGAATTTATCTCCAAACTTAAAAGTATACTTAAACCTGATAAGTCCACCTTCGTCGGCCTCTTTTACGGTTTCTTGTGGCATTTCCCATTTCTCCGCAAGCGGCCACACCCTGAAGGCGATATGTTCTTGTACTAAGTCCCTTGTTCCTATAAAAGAGCAGACAACGCCGAAGGCTCTTTGGCATTCTCCGGCAGCTTCATTCATTTCAACCTTCGGCCTGCGAAGGTCGAAGCTTTGCCAAATAGGGCGCATAATTATACCTTTGATATCTTCTCGTGCTTTCAGATCATTTTTTACATAGAACCATTCTGTCATCCAGCCGCTGGGCCATCTCTTCCGAAAAGTTGGCACGGGGCAGCTTGACCCAGACCGAGAAACAAAATTGTAGCAGCCAAAGTTATTGTGATACTGTTCCTTACCCCAAGGTATTGTCTCGTATGATAATTCGTGCATATTGCAGAAACTTTTTGCATCAGGCTTCAGACCTTGGCTTCGCACGGCCCATACGAAGATATTCAGCCTTATGATTGCCTCGGGGGTAAGTTGGTGAAGATAGACTTCGAAAATTTTCAGCACCTCCACGACGAAGTTGCTCAAGGGAAATCGCAGCCCAGCCTTCAAAAAGCTTCGGAACACTACGACTTCATTCTCTTCAGGGTGTGGACAAGTTTTCTCCCCTTCGTCGGCCCTCACAACGGACAAATCCCGGAAATACCTTCCTCTCATGTTAACAAGATGATTCTCTTTGATAGCTGATTTACCGTAAACTGAGTGGCTCGGTCGCCAGGGACGATCTTCGGAGTCTTCACCACCGCTGTCCACATCATAACTGTCGCTGTCACCAGTATCTTCAGACAAACCTTCCAGAATCTCCTTGGTGATTTTTTCCGTGTTGGTCTTCGACATCGCTACAAGAAACCCCAAGTTCTTCTCTTCATCAAGACTCAGCTTCATCTCAGCAGCAGCCTTCTTAGCAGCTTCAGACATCTTCGGAAACACTAAAAAACTGTTTTCAAAGCCGAAGCTTCAAAACTAAAAGCTCAGCAAATCTTAGTGTGCAAGAGCTAAAAATTGAGTGAGCAGAAGCAAATGGCAAGAAAGCGTGCCAAATGAGTTTGCGGTATGACTGTATTTATACGCTCGGTGCGTTGAAAATTGAAAGACCCCACTTGTCAGTGAATGTTGCTATTCTAGCAAAGGGAAGGTATTTTTTCGGACCTTCGGCGTAAAGCCTTCGTCCATATCGCAATCTAAATTTATTATTTCGAACAAATTAATATTGCGAGGGGCTACTGTTGGGGACCTTCGGCATCTGAAGGTCCTCAAAAACAGGATTTAACAGTATTTCTGGAGTACAATGTGTGAACAGGTATCCTCGGACTAGAGTCGGCATTGCAGTAGACATGAATAATACGAAGGTTGATACAGCGCCGAAGGTGCGAGCAGGAAAGCTTCGGCGTGACAGCAAAGAGTGGAACCGACTTAAAGATGAAAAGGCTATTCAGACCTCGATAGACTACTATAGAATTATTATCAAATGTGAAGGGCATGAATGTAATTTTGTATGGGCTGTGTCCCGTGCCTATAAATAGGTGAACAGTATCCCTGTACTGGGCACGCTGACTTGGCATTCGCTTTTTGCGTCACGCTTGTATTGTCATCTCCTTCCGATTGAAGGTACACTTGTAATTCAACGATGTTTTTGTTTATACTCGGTAATAATATATGATTGTTCATGTTGTCCTTTACATTCTTTATATTTCATCCTTCATTATTGTTTGATGAATTTATGAAGGTATGTCCTTCATAGCCTTCGTCCGCAAGCCATTACATCCTAAGGGAAATAATGCTTCGGAGAACGAAGGGCTTTAACGATTAACATTTTCTATGTTGCCTTGTTCTTAACTCATAGCACTTGAGAACAAGTCCCCAACAAAAACATTGCATTTACATTTTAAAAATTTTGCAAAGTGAAGAAAGTTTGGTGGAAAATGACTTAGTTTGACAATCGGTTAAACTGTATAGAATTTTTTAAGAAGATTCATACATAGACCATAGTTTAAAAGCTAGGCCCGCATACATGCTAAATGTTTAGCATGTGGTGAGACACGTTTCTGAGAACTCATTCCAACCCACTTGAGCAAACCCGCACCAACCCGCTGTATTTTGATCTAAAACACATTCTCACCCATCCAGACGACAACAGGCACATCAATACCCAGACGTATAGGTGTATATTTGGGCCGGGCCTGATGGGCTGGCCCGAAGCACGAAAAAAGCACGATCCAGACACGGCACGACTCGAAATATTTTAATGTCGGGTCGGGTTTGGGCCGAGGTCGCGGCCCATGGACGGGCACGAGCACGACCCGTTTAAGGCAGACATGAAATGGCCCAAATAAATGCACAAAAAGGCCCATATACTTATTAAAAATCACACTTCATTCCACACTTTTATGTACTTGGTAAAGAACACAAAGCTAGAGATAATGTTAGTTAGATGTTTTTGTAGCTTTGAATTAGAGTATGTGATGTAATTTTATTTTTCTTATGAACATTATATAATGAACTGAACTTACGAACTTTATATAGAGCTGATTATACTCTTTTTCTTTCTAACAAAATGATTTGTAAACGAGGTAGTCATTGCATAGCTTTGATAACTTAATACAAATATTAAGTTTGCTTTTGGTCAAATTTATTTGTCTTATCTTTTATTTGTTTTATTAAATTTGTTGTGAATTTCGGGCTCTGTTGTGAATTTCGGGCCCTGATGTGAATTTTGGGCCAAAACTGAATTTCGGGCCAAAAATTGAATTTCGGGCCAAAAATTGAATTTCGGGCCCTAATGTGAATTTCGGGGTGTCTAAAATGAGCCCGGCACGTTTAAGCAATTACGGGTCAGGCCGTGAGCCGGGGACTAGACCCGAAATTCAAACGGACCGGACCAACCCGAAATTCAAACAATACGGGCCTTTTCAGGCTTAGGCCGGGCCGGGCGGCCCGAATATACGCCTATACCCAAACGTAAAACCATTACAACTCAAATCCATTAGTAGGTCTACTTGCGAAGTCTCTCTTGAGCAAGAGCTTAGACGGATCTTTTAATAATTTGTCGGAAAATTAATTATTCTTCGTCACGTAAAGATGATTGATTGTCTTTTGATAGTTTACTCGTAAATTACACCGCTCTTTACTACGAAAAAGTGTTGGTTGCCCGCTGTGTTTTTCGACCCATGCTGACCTGACCCGGCCAGGTAGATGACGCGTCTTTGCGTCAACAGAGTTTTGGACGGCTGTAATTTTGTCATCGTTATTACTAACAGATACATAATGTTCTCTCACGGTCTCGCGACATGTTAAACCCTGGCAACTAGCTACGGGAATCCTCCGTGTCTTGCAGGTATGGGCCAGAAGGCTGGCTGAGCTGTGCGGCAGAAGAAGAATCCGGCCAGTATGTCTCTGCGGCTCTGCTCCCCGGCGCCGCAGCCCACCGGAACGCCGGATGACGGACAGATACGACGCATGCATGCACGCTAGGGCCCAGCAGCTCTGGACAAAAGCCACAAAACGCCCCCGCCAGCTGCTGCTGCTCTGGTCCGTGCTGACGACGGACGGCTAATCGCCTAATCGGCAGCGGCTGGCCTCTCGGCCTCCTCCGGCCGACATGCGGTCCCCACATTGCCTCTTCCGCCGCGCCGCACCACCCGATTTTATTTCCCTTATATATTCAATCCACCCTTGTTGCCTTGGCCGTCGCCTCGTCTGCACTCTGCAGTCCCATTTCCCAACCATAACCTTCTCCCCCCATCTTCTTCTTCTTCTTCTTCCATTCTTCCTTCCTCCCCTGTTCTTGTACTTGAATTCGGCGCGCGTCTGGTGTGTTAGCCAGGCCTCGCCCCATCCGAAGTCCGACCGAAGGAGGGAGAGAGAGAGAGGCAACAATGGCGAAGGGCGGGCTGAGCAAGCTCCGGTGCATGATCAAGAGGTGGCACTCGTCGAGCCGCATCGTCTCCCGCGCCCCGTCGCCATCATCAGCCCACGACGGCGCCACCTCCGGCGACGCGCACTGCGCCTCGTTCCACGGCGCGGACGAGGTGCCCAAGGGCCTCCACCCGGTCTACGTCGGCAAGTCGCGCCGCCGGTACCTCGTCGCCGAGGAGCTCGTGGGCCACCCGCTATTCCAGACCCTCGTCCACCGCACCGGCGGCACCACCGGGGGAGCGGCAGCAGGCACCGTCGTCGGCTGCGAGGTCGTCCTCTTCGAGCACCTCCTCTGGATGCTGGAGAACGCCGACCCGCAGCCGGAGTCCCTCGACGAGCTGGTCGACTACTACGCTTGCTGAGTCAGTGCTGACTGCTCCGACTTGGAAGCCTCCCGAATCCTCCAAGCCGCGCGCGGGGGTAAATCATGCATCCTTCAGTTCTGATGTTTTAAGTAGGGGGAGAGTAGAGGAACCGATGTTGCAGCTCATGGACGACGACGCTGCTCTTTTGGCTCCGTTGATTTGGTTCGATTGACATGAGTTACTAGTATAGTTTTGTTTTATCTTCGCTACTTCGTCATAATAAAGAGTCTGGACGAGTGCTTCTATGTTCGTTGAAATGCAAAAAAAAAATTCTGTCAATTCAACTCTTCTGTACGATACATCGTTCTACTACTCGCATTCTTGTTTCTATACAGCACTCTTGTTTCCCGGGGAGGCGAGAGAGAGGCGAGAGAGAGGGGGCCACCGGCAGCGGTGTGAGGGAGGGCAGCGGCGGAGCGAGGGGAGATGAGGCGGCGGTGGGTCGCAAGGAGGCAGGGGTTACTGTACGTGACAGATAGAAGAAAATGATCTAAATAATATTGATTATTACATTTAAATAAAAGAGATGATAGTTATCCGGCGATCTGAATTGTTTGTTTTGACGGTATATTTATTATGTGGGTTTGGTAGATTTAGGGAATGTTATAAGTACGTAGAACTCTAAATAGTTTCAGACAAAAAACTTCTCAACTACGAATTTATAGATCGCAGCGAGAGCTACGATTCTAATATAAAGTTTAGGTTTATATTATTTTGACGCAACTATTTATAGAGATAGGTTAACATTGTCTAGTACATTGCTCGTGTGTTGCGATGTCACATCAATCATATTTACTGATGTATATAGTGCAATGGTTGTGTGACACGAAAGGATCTAGTGGCAATGTAGTGTGATGTACCCTCTCATACAAAAAAATAAATTTAAAATTGAAGTGGACCATTCCACAAAAAATAAATTTAAAATTAAAGTGAAGTTGTAGGGGCTTGAGCCCCTGCCCGCTACTGTGTCGTCACCATGAAGCCCTTTCAACCCTGTTGTAATTATATTCAACGTTGCTTATAGCACAAACCAACACCGCTTATAACACAAATCAACACGAGTTGCAGTGGTTAGAGGCGAGTGCTTTCTTCCTAGAGACCACGGTTCGAATTTTTGATATTTTGCCTAGCGCGTAGGGGGGGGGGGACTGTGGCGACGCTCGCTATGCGTGTGGGGAGGTGAACGACGCACGACAAAACTTCCACTTCAAAGGTGTATAGTGGTTGAATCTTCAAGGAGAGGTTACATATGAAAAGCCATTTAAGAGCATCTCCAAAAGTCTTTCTAAATTTCACTCTCTAAAATTACCATTTGGAGAGTTATTTACACGAAAACTACTTTCTATATCTTTTCCATCCCTAACAGTTTTTTATATCTATTTTGCATTCTAAAGGGCCACTCACATTTTTTTATCTTTCGTTAGGGAGAAACCCGGAATAGAAGATGCCTATATTTGGATAACCATTTAAATAAGATGTTGGAGGTTATTTTTTTTCAAAAACTCTACTCATTTTTGTTATAAAATAAAATTGACACAAAGATTTACGTGGAAAATTCCCCTCCAATATGGAGGAGCAAACAACCACGAGGAATTAGATCCACTATCAACCTCAGAGTACAAGTTACAGGGAGGGTCTATATTTATAGGCGTATAGAAAAGCATATTCCAAGGCATATTCCAAATATATAAAAGGAATTATAGGCATGTTTCAACAAATCTCCCCTTGACTCTAAACCCATAGAACTGTTTCTCAAACACCACTAGGATGCTAAATTTGAATATCAACTAAGTCTATGGAATCATTAGACTTGGAACTAGAGTACAACTTCGTATCATCAAAATAATCTCTATTCTAGAACACAATAGAAACAGCTTCAAAATCAACTGTTGAACATTGCAAGTAATAGAGATTATTCAAACGGTTGTCCTTCAAGATAACACGATTGCCACAAGAAATCTTAAGGACACCATCAATAGCAGCAAAATTGAGTCCATTGCTTTTAAAGTGCTCAAAGAAATAAGATTTCTCTTCAATTTTGGAATAAAACGGACATCGATAAGTTTCTTAATACTGCCATCATGAACTTGGATATAAATAGAGTCGATTCCAATAATCTCACATGTGGATCCATCTCCAATAACAACCTCACCAGCATGAGACTGAACATAATCAGAAAACCAATCTCTGTGCGAACAAATATAAAAATGCAAGCGGAATCGAGAACCCAAGAAGAACACTTTTCAACAGAGGCAACAGACATAACTTCTCCACTATCCAAAGTTTTAACAAAGCTGGCTTCAGCAGAAGACTTATCGAATTCTTTTTTCTTTCTCTCCTCTTTATTTCTCACTTTAGGGCACTGAGAAATATGATGGATATTTTTTTCTGCAATAACGGCAATAAAGGTTGGATTTATGATCTCCAGATCACCGTACAATTAAACATTCACCTTTGGGTTCAGAATGAGAATCAACATCGATTTTTTCCTTAGACCATAAATTTGACTTTTCTCAAATGACAGTGAAGTATGATTACCATAAAGCATAAATTCCTTAAAATGCTTAAAAGAAGGGACAATGAGACTACCAATAAAATTGTCTTATCTTCATCATCTATCTTCACATCAAGACTCTCAAGGTCCATAATAATTGAATTAAATTCATTAAGATGTGACTGCATAGATGTACCTTCTCACATGCGAATAGTGTAAAGATGCTTCTTGAGACGTAGCTTGTTTGCAAGACTCTTGGTCATATACAGCTCCTCCAATTTCTTCCACAATGTTGCTACGGATTTTTCATGCATTACTTCACGCAGAACATCAGAAGATAAACTGAGTTGTATGGCGGACAAAGCTCTCTCATCAATATCTTGCCACTTATCATCAGTCATGTCAGGAGGTCGCGTCTGCAACGCTTTTTGAACAACTAACTAGGTAAGAACAGCCTTCAACTGCTGCCAAATAGCAAAATTAATTTTGTTATCAAACTTCGGAATATCAAATTTAGTCGACATAACGTGAGATAAAAAATTCTGAAGTCAACGAAATCGAAGGCAAAACCCAGCGGCGGCGGCCACAATATAGAGAATATAGAGAATATCTGGGAGCTGCTCTAAAATGTGTTTGTAAGTGCATGAAACTAGCTCGATGTGAACGAGTTCTACTATAACAATTTCTGACTAATAGTTGAGTATGATTAATTTGTAATGAAACAACATATACGCTCATATTTAGGACAAATGTGACATGTAATCGGGGTTGCTATTCCCCAGATAGGGTGAAGATGAATTTAGCCTTACATCTGGAACAACTGCGTATGTGTTATTACAAAATCATACAACACGTTGCTGTCAGGCCAGGGTTTTGTTCAATACTTTGGACCCCCAACCCCACAGCTGTCACCATCTAATTCATGATAAACATTTTTAAACTAAACGGTGCGTAGAGGCCTGATTATTGAAGACGTGGAACACGACATGGGGGCGTGTAGTACTCTCCTACGCCTGATTTGTCGCCGATTCCATCTACTGCTCAGTGCTCAGAGAACTTAGCTGCCTGCTTCAACGTACAGCCCTAAAGCATTTTTCTAATCACCGATCGGGATCAAGAAGATTAAATTTGTAAATGAAATAAACATGGTATATATATATTGCAGTGTTTTTCTTATCGAGTACAGTACAAATTCATTTTTTAAAAGATGAGTTGCAGTTGAGAGGCAATAGTTTGGTGTCCGATCGGCACTCCCATGATTGCAACGACGTTGATGCGTGTCTTTCATGGGAACCGCAAGCCACAAAAGCCCTGCTAGCTACTGCATACTACTAGTTGACAAACATGACCTAGTATTTCAAACTAACAAGGCTTATTATCTTTACTAACCACCCTTCTTCGAAGTCATAACCTTTAGATTAATTGGTGTGGACCTCGAATACAAATTTTAAAACTTGGGTTGGAGGTTATAGACGGAGAAGAAAATCTAAAAGTGATGCGTGCTTGTAAATCATTGGACAGAGAGAGAGAGAGGAGAAGATGTATGGAAGATGGTAACGCACTATATAATTAAGCCAAATGCATGGAGTGCCTTTTGGCTTCCTTTGGCTGATCTTATGGCTGGCTCCCTTGACTCCTGCAAGGAAAAATTAGAGCAGGAGAGACCTCGAATGATTAGCAGTGGTTGCCCTGATGATTAAAGTTGTAGAGTAATGATGCGTGCATCCGGGGTAAGAGGTGCTCTGTGCCATGCATCTCTCTCTATTTTTATGCACTGCACCTGCACCTGCACTTGACAGTTGACACACACACACCCCTCTGAATGAATTGTAGCCGTGTCTCGCGCTTCCCTTTGCCAGAATAATTAAATAAAAATAAAGGCTGCTGCTACTGAAAAGGATACGAAATATAAATGGAATTTAGAGTCTATTGAAATTAAATTGGGTTCAGAGGTTAGAGGGGGAGGAGGCAAGGCAACTAGTACCATATACATATGCGAGTCTAAAGGACAGATGGATGCAAATAAAAGCGAAGCACCACCACGCGTCGACTGAAGTGTCTGTTCAATTGTGTACCCTCATTAGAAGCGCCAAAATTAACCAGGATCGATACTGACATGAGCTAGGGGCGGACGTGCGTGCGAGGCGCAATCTAAGCACCTTAATTGGCGCGCAATAATCTAGCTAGCTCGGACGACGCAGACGGACTAACGACGACGGTTTGACAGACATATATCTGCATCGCTCTGTTTATGATTATTGCCATGATTTTCTCCAGAAAGAGACTGTTCCTGTTCCTGTTTCAGCTCAGCACAGCTAGCTAGCTGTAGCGATATCCGAAGCACTGCAGAGAAACAGTGTGGATTTGCATTGGCTTGTAATAATCTCCCTACAAAACATTATTATTTTCTGAAATCAGTAACCGTATGTTTGGTTGTTGGATGAGCAGAGCCTGGTTCTCAGCTCAGATGCAGGCTGCGCCTAGCCTGTATAGGCTGGTACAAGTACGCTGAGAGCTCTTGTTTGGTTGTTTTGATCGCAATTAACCAGGATGACCATAGCCCTTGTTTGGTTTGCTGTTTTTATAAGTTGCATGAACACAGCTTCTGTTTGGTTAACCAGGATGACCATAGCCTGTATAGGCTGATCGCAGTACCAACTTTTGTTTGCTGTTTTTAAATTTTAGATTAAAACAACTTAATTCATAGAAGAATGAACAAAATTTACAGAAATTCAAATAAAACCAGTTCACAACTCGGTTCATCTGATGTTTCTTACTTTTACATACTAACAGAATTTACAACTCAGTTCACAACTCAATTCATCTGATGTTCATACGACTCAGTTCATCAGTTTTCAGCTTATACACGTATACAACTCATATTTCATCTGATGAACTGAGTTGCTGAAAACTCATGTATAAACTGATGAACTGAGTTGTAAACACTAGCTATGTTACATACTAACAGAATTTACAACTCAGTTCATAGGACAGTAGCAATAGCAGCAGTTCTACTTCTACTTCTGTTATTTCTACTTCTACTTCTGCTATTTCTACTTCTACTTCTGCTTCTACTAACAGAATTTACAACTCAGTTCATGGGACAACAAACATGACTTCAAATAAAACCATGTCATGACTTGTAAAAGCAGCAAACATCAGTTCATACTTGAAAACAGTATTATTATTAGCCTCAGCTCAGCGAAATTTTTCCACATGACAGTGTAGCCAGCTACTATATAGAAACATCAGGACTTCAAAAAGGACAACAAATGTGGACTTGTAAACAGCAAATAGGACACATCAGATCAAGTATAGCATATCTGTTCTTAAGTACCATATAGGACAGCAAAAATAACATAAAGGATATCTGTTCTCAAGCAACAAATATTAGTAACTGGCTACCTGATTAGGCTTAATATCCATTTTTGCTATCATCATTGGCATAAAGGACAGATACATCAGATCAAGTGTACCATATATATTCTTAAACAGCATAAAAGACAAAGTCTAAAACACTTGTAAATTACAATTACTTATCCTTTACATAACCAGTTCGCAAAAATGATAGAGGAGTATATGTTCTCATTTGTCAAACACCAAAACCAGATCAAGTGTAGCATATCAGTTCTCAAACAGCAGTTATTGTAATCAGAACATCAAGATGACAGCTCAAAATGACAGAACAACTCAAGAAGACAGAACAACTCAAGAAGACAGAACAGCTCAAGATGACAGAACAGAACAAGTGTAATCAGAACATCAAGATGACAGCTCAAGATGACAGAACAACTCAAGAAGACAGAACAGCTCAAGATAACAGAACAGAACCACACATGACAGTGTAACCAGCTCAAGATGACAGAACAGAACCACACCTGACAGAACAGAACCACACATGAGAGAACAGAACAGCTCAAGCAAATAGAATATACAGTTCAGCTAAACAGATCAAGTGTAAATCTGAAATAGTTATTAATATTAGCCTCATCTCATCAAAATTGATCCTACATGACAGTGTAGCCAGCTACTAGATATTCAGTTCAGCTCAAGATGACAGAACAGTTCATCATTGTAACCAGTTCAAGATGACAGTGTAATCAGCTCAAGATGACAGTGTAATCAGCTCAAGATGACAGAACAGCTCAAGATGACAGAACAGCTCAAGATGACAGAACAGAACCACACATGACAGTGTAAAGTATATAGATAGGAGTATCAGTTCTCAAAAACCAAAACCAGATCAAGTGTAGCATATCTGTTCTTAAACACCAAAAACAGCAAAACAACATAAATGACTGTCATTAGTGGCTGGCTAACTGAGTAGGCTTAATATTCACTTTTGTTATCATCATTGGCATAAAGGACACACACATCAGATCAAGTGTAGCATATCAGTTCTCAAACAGGGAAACATCATTGTTCTCAAGTACCAAATCTGTTCTTAATCAGGATAAAGGAGAGACACATCAGATAAACTGTAGCATATCTGTTCTTAAACAGGGAAACCCATAGAACTCAGGGATACATCATTGTTCTTAAGTAGCATCTAGGATAGATGGAATAGAGCAAGTGGACCAAATCTGTTCTTAAACAATATAGATGTCCTAAACCCATACACCCATAGAACTCAGGGATACATCATTGTTCTTAGACAGATCAGATCACATCAGTTGTGGTAGTGCTTGGCTAGGAAAGTCTTGAGCCATAGGTCACGATCATCAGGAGTCATGTCCAGGAACACCAGGGAGGTGGCCTTGTGCTCCATCATGTGGTTTAGGGCATACATGAGAGCCTCCCTAGAGAACCCAGGACAGTTGATTACAACATTGTAGATCCCAGGTGCTGCTTCAGCATGGATGCTTTCACGGACAGCAGCAGCAACATCTGAAACAGCTTGTTTCATCCCATTGAACACAGCAACATCCTCATCAGTCATGAACCTCTTCCTCTTCCCTAAGTTAGGCTTGTTATCATTGGACTCACCAGGGGTACCCTTGTCAACAGTCTTCCCCTTGTTAGTTAGATTGGAACAATCAACAAACTTTGAGGTCACTTCAATGCCATCATCTAGGATGTCAACAATGTCAGTTGGCTTGCCCAAAGGCTCATTTGAACCCATTGCAAACTTACCTGTGGCAACCCCACTTCCAAATATGATTTGCATAGGCATATAGTTCTCTATGGGCCTATTGAGGTAATCAGCATCTTTTGGGTGATCCTATTGAGTTAGCAACTCAAGTTAGAACAAGAGAATTTGAAGTGGAAGAGTGGCATTAACAGGTTAGAAAAATAGAAGGTATTGGTCCTAACCTTGATGTAAGCAGCATAATGACCCTCTTCTAAGCTTATGACAAAGTTATCCTCATCCCAAAGAGCGCCACTAATGTCCTTCAGTTTGCAAACCTTGACCCACCTAGACCTCCACTTACGAAGGTGATTGTACACTTGTTGGCCTGTTACTTCTTGGCCACAGAACTCAGATACATTTTTAGCAACAGAGTTAAGGTGGATTTCCTTAAAACCCTTGTCAGTCTTAACCCCATTTCCTATCAAGTCAACAAAACGACGGAGAACAAACCCAGACATTACAGCAGTCCACCTAAGAGCAGGCCTAGCCCCCTGACCAGCAACCTCAGAGACCATGTCAGCCATAGCTGGAACAAGTAAAAGATTAGGGGGAGATAGAGATTAGGGGGGAGATAGAGATTAGGGGGGAGATAGTAGAAGAAAATAGCAGAAGTAGCATAGAAGAGTAACAAAATAGTAGAAGTAGCATAGGAAAGTTCATCATTGCTAGTCGACAATGGTATCAGGATGTAAGTAATGTCATCATTGCAACTGAGCACATCACATAAAGGAACTTAGCACAAAGAAAGTGAGTTCAAAATTGAAGATAGTTCATCATTGCTAATAGACAATGTTCTCAGCCAACTTAGCACAAAGAAAGTGAGTTCAAAATTGTAGATAGTTCATCATTGCTAATAGACAATGTTCTCAGCCAACTTAGCACAATACATAATGACCATTATCCCCTATGTGAGGCCCTATTCTGCCACATTTGTTGAGCCCAATTGTCCCTGGTAGCAGACCATGCAGCATTGTCCATGACAAGGTCATGGGGAGCTTCCTCATGAACTTGATTTGCAGCCCATGTTTCTTCCAGTGGAATATGTTCATCATTCCCATGACGAAGAATCCAGTTGTGGAGGATACAACAGGCTAGGACTAGCTTTACTTGTGTCTTGTATGGATGGAAAGGTTTGTTGTATAATATTTTGAATCTGTTCTTCAAAGCACCAAAGGCCCTCTCTATTGTCACCCTTAGTGATGAATGTCTAAGGTTGAAGAGCTCTTTGGGGTTCTGTGGATTCCTCCCCCCATATTCACTCAAGTGGTACCGTGTGGCACGATAAGGGGGTAAAAACCCAGGTCTGACAGCATAACCAGCATCCACAAGGTAAAATTTACCTAACATCATATATCATATATTAGGACATTGTAGACCAATATTAGGGGATACCAAGGAAACTAGTTTTTACCTTGGGGCACTTTTAGACCATCTTCTCTCTCAAGGGCATCAGCAAGGATAAGGGCATCATGTGCTGATCCCTCCCAGCCAGCAAGAACATATGTAAACCTTAGATCAAAGTCTACAACAGCTAAGATGTTCTGTGTTGTGGTGTGTTTCCTACCAAGGAAGGCAGCCCTCTGATTTCTAGGAACTCTTGCTAGCACATGAGTGCCATCAATGGCACCAATACAGTCCTACACATTGGGGCAAACATTTGTTACTACAAACCCAACATGAAAAATAGTGGTGTGTTTGGATTTGGCTGACCTTGAAATATGGGTACCATCTGTGGCTATCTCTAATTTTGGTTGGTGTAGCAGTTGAAGGTGGCAAGATCATCTCATTCCTCAGTTCACCAACAGCAAACAATACTTCCTTGAAGTATCTGCTAATGGTCTCAATAGACCTTCGAAAGGTCATGTGTATAACTCTAAACCTTTGGTTATGACCTACCACATGTAAAAACATGGCAACCTGCTCCTCTACTGAGCTATGAATGCTATCTCTCAATAGTTGCCTAGTGCGAAAAAGGTCACACAACTGCATAAAAGGGGCTCTTCTCATCCTGAGTAAGTCAATACACTCAACATCAGTGGATTCATAAATGAATCTCAGGTTGTTTTGCCTCTCTTGGTCTCTTTGGTGCATTGGGCCATAAGTGATACACCTCCTAGCATGCAGTCGGTGTCTCAACCATGCATCCAACCAGGCTGACATAACTGCTACAAGGACCACTGCCTTTGCAATTAGCCGACGACGTGCAATAGCAGTATTCATTGCTAGAGTAATAAAATAGAAAAAATAAGATTAGAGGTCTAAGTTGGCTCAGATGTGTTGTGCTAGTTGCTAAAAAGGAAATTCATAGAACATTGATATATAGCTCAGAGGCATATTAGCATCATAGAACATTGATCTATAGCTCAGAACATAACAGTTTTAACATAGTGATGTGCTAGTTGCAAATATATGATAACAAATTCTTACACGAGCCACGGCTGCGACATACAAGAGATGCGCCACCCAGAGGCATTAAAACATCACATACCATTGATCGATAGCTCAGAGATTAAGTATGAATATAATCAAAAGTAACCATAGAACTCAGCTCAACATCATTGAAATTAAAACCACGACTGCGACATAGAAGAGATGCGCCACCCAGAGGTATTGAAGGATCACACACCAGCTCAAAATTATTTCTTTATACAAATTAAAGTAGCAAATATATACCAGAACATAATAATATGATCCAACAGAACATAATCATTGTAAAAACACCAAAACCATGTTTAAACAGTAAAACATATTCATTGTTTAGACAGTAAAAACAATACCAGATCATACATATGAATGTTCAAAATAGATCAATACAATAACAAATCATGTTTAGACAGTAAAACTTGTTCTGTTCCCAGGCATAATCATTGTAAAAACACCAGAAACATGTTTACACAGTAAAACATAATCATTGTTTAGATAGTAAAACAATGATCCTACAAATCATCTGATCCCAGACATGATGTGCTCAGTTGCAATGATTTTACTATCTAAACATGATTTACTGTCTAAACATGGTACTTACATGTCTAAACATTGATCTACAAATATGTTTTACTGTCTAAACAAATCATCTGATCCCAGACATGATGTGCTCAGTTGCAATGATTTTACTGTCTAAACATGATTTGCTATCTAAACATGATTTAGACAGTAAACATGATCCCAAACATGATTTGTTTAGACAGTAAACATGATCCCAGACATGATTTTGGTAGTCTACAAATTATCTGATCCCAGACATGGAAGCGAAATGGGTGCATGCGACACCACAAGCATGGTACTTTGTAGCAAAACCCTAAAATCATCCGAGGAACACTAACAACATGGTACTTTGCAGCAAAATCCTACACCAGAAGCTATTTTTATATAACAAATTAGCAAACTATACCAGATCTGAGAGGGGTGAAATGGGTGCATGCAAGAGGGAGAGCTCAAATCAGACGAAGAACAGATCTCAGCCAACAACTACCAGATCTCAGAGGAGAGAAATTAGCCAACAACTACCATATCTCAGCCAACAACTACCAGATCTCAGCGAACAACTATACCAGATCAGACGAAGAACAGATCTCACCCAAGAACTATTTTTATGCATAAATATCAGATCTCAGCCAAGAACTACCAATACTACTACAAATCAAAAGAACAGATTACCTGGAAGGAGTGTCACAACAGCGAGAGGGAGGAGACGCGAGAGCTCGAACGCGAGGGAGAGAAGACGCGAGAGCTCGCCGCGGGGGAGACGAGACGCGAAAGCTTGCTCGCGGGGGGGAGGGGGACCTCGACGGAGAGCTCGAGGGGGAGAGGAGACGCGAGAGCTTGCTCGCGGGGGAGCTCGAGGGGGAGAAGAGACGTGAGAGGGAGAAATGGGAGGGGAGAGGAGGCGGCGGCGAAACCCTAGCGCGAGGCGAGCGCGAGCGCGAGGAGAGCGCGAGGCGAGCGCGAGCGCGAGGAGAGCGCGAGTGGCCGAGCGCAGCCTGGCTCGCGTGGAACGCGCCTTTTGGCCGTATCCCACGGGCCTGGCTGAGGCCAATGTTTTGCACGAGCGTGGCCTGGCCCAGACACACGTCCAAGCAACCAAACACACGGAGCTGTCTGATTTTTGCATCTCTAGAGTTTTGCACGGGCGCATGCACCCAACCAAACACACGGTAACTGTTTCACGTGGAGGATCATGGAAATGTCACGTCGTCGGAGCATGATGCATGATCGTCCGTCCCAGTCAGTGTCCAGACATATACAAATACATGTACAGCAGCGCCTGACGAGAGCTAGTACCGCAAAAAACTAAATGCAGGAATTTTGGACTACCAAATAATTGTTTTATTGCGAGAAAAGTATGGGTACTTGGTCTATACTATAAAAAAAGATACTTGATATTCTACACCAAATCAGTAGCTTAGAGACGATCCGCCTATGGAGATCACTCGTCGTTGGCACAAATTAAGGGCTTGTTCGGTTAGCTCTCAATCTATATGGATTGAGTGGGATTGGATGGGTTTGAATCCCAAACAAATCAAACTTCTTCTTAAATTTTTCCAATCCATGTGTATTGGGAATAACCGAACAAGCCCTAAAGGGGTTTACATCTCCAAACGATTCCCACGCGATGACCCGACACCGACGATCTACGCAAGCTAGCTAGAGAGAAGGCAGCGCGTATCAGCATGAAATCCTCTCGCTCCGATCCGGCGGATTAACCTAACACATTTCATTATCACTCCCAAACCAATCAGGGCATCTTCGCCCAAATCTAAATTAACAAGACCAGGCGGGGGATGTGGACACTCTCTCATGCACATGTCTGTCATCGTCAGTCTTCTAATTGTGTTTGTTTGATTGATTGATCAATCAGAGATATTAATAGAACTTCTCGTGTATGCATTACATTTAATTGATTTGGATTTTTTTTCAGACCTCTAGGTATAGCTTGGAACTCGGCCCTCACTACGCTCGTTCTCCGTGGAAGTCTCCACAAACCCCATTGTTTAGTCAGACATGCTGCTATATATACGTTATACTGACTACATGGCCGTAGATATTTGGAAAAAAAAATGTTGTAGAGTAATAAATAATGCATGCATACCACGTTTATATTAGTTGGTATATCATCATGTATTAATTCTGTATGCAACTTTGCATCACTGACCGCGCGCCGCCCAGAGTACACATGCAGGTGGATGGTGCATGTGTAGCACGCATGTCATATCGAGGTTTCCCAACAATTAATTCTTTTTGCTGTTTTCATCAATTATTTCATTATCTCATTTTGCTGTTTTCATCAATTATTTCATTATCTCATCAGCTACTACTATTCTAGTTGTTGGAGTGAGGTGAACAACGTCTTGCAAAAACATTTTTTCCAATTGATTTATTAGGTGAGTGTTTGTGCGTTGCAACGGTAACACACAATACCATCATAACTTATATACAAAATGTGTGTATTATGAGAAAATGTTTCATAATCCATTTGTAATTCTGGTCATACATAATTTTTGTTATTTTAATCTACCTGTTTCACTACTATATTACAATCATCAGTATCATGCAGACTTTGATATATGTCATGATTTGCATGATATCATCATTGGAGAGCACGTCCCACACCTGCCGGAAGAAGTTCCCCTCTCGTACATCGTCAGTCATCATACACATACCACCATACGCGCTTGCTTAAACAAAAAGGCAAGTGTGTGTTTGTGAAGAGAATTAAATGTAGGCCGGCACAAAAACTATCCCGACGGGGGCGAGGATGACAAACTGGTCATTACTGTCGGTCCTCCTCTGCGTCACCTCCGGCGCCGAGATGACGCCACAGTTCTTGATATAGTAATCGTCGAACGTGCGCGACATGACGAGTACTGATGACTCTTAGCTGGGCTGTCAGACGAAGTGCACCCCAGGCTCATCAACGAGGTAGTACACCTGGCCGTTGCACCACCGGATGCGCTACTCCTCTACGTACATCATGTTCGAGGACACTCACACAACGTCAGCAACGGTCGTCGTCGCAGCGCACAAGAATTCATGGCCGGTCAGTAGCGACTTACATGGCAGGTTAGGCTTCAGGTGGACAATAAGCTGGACGGCGTGATGGCGCTGCCCTCGGATGCGATGCCCAGAACAACCCAAGAGTCACCGATGTTAGCGACGACCATGAGGTCCCCGTGCTTGATGATGGACAACGCGGTGCAACCGCCCTGGACCGCGTCCAACCAACGGCTGCGCCGGAGCTTGTCGTACACAGCGATGCATACGGCTACGTAGGACTGCTTCCAGAGGTCGAACTGGCAGTCGCCAAGCTTCTTCTCGTCGTCGATGAGCGACGCCAACGTGAGCGCCTCCTGCTAGTGGTGTTTGTTCGGGGTTTCCAAGTAAGAAATATGGATTCATCCTTGGCGTTAGTTTATGAAAATGACTCACAAGTCAGATCCATGAAAAAAATATTACGGAGAACAAATGACACGCATGCAAAAAAATGAATTTAAGTTGAAAACATTATTCCAACAAAAGAAATTGCATGCAAAGCTCTTCTTTAAATACTACTCACTTCATCCAAAATATAATTAAAGAATTCTGGTGATACTTATCTAACACTACGCATTGTGCAAGGGTGGCAGGTGGGCTTAGATAGAGATGTAGTAGATATTTTTCCTATCATAGATGTAAACATAAACACACATGTGGTGTAGTGGTAGCTATTACTCGCAATTGCTTGAAGGGTCGTGGGTTCAAATCCCCTTGGGGCCATTCGTGTTTTTTAAGTTTAGCTAGACGTGTGTTGTACGTGGGAATAAGAATGGGTTGTGTGGGGAGGGAAGAATGAGAAAGGCAGATCAAGAAATGAGAATGACAGAACATAGAAATGGGTTGTGCGGGGAGGGGGAATGGGAATGGCGGAACAAGGAATAGCAGATTTAGAATGTGCTTATGTCCAAGAGAGAAGTTGCGGGTCCTTTTATATAGTACAATATGACAATACAATTATGGTTTAATCTGTTACTAAGTGTAAAATCCATAAAAATTTTACAGTAATCGTGGCAATGGAATTAAATTGAAACTAAGTGATTAAATCATATGTTTCTTTTTATAAGGCACGTTAAGGTCCTCTTTGGTTAAGCTTGACAACAAGCTTTGACATTTTAATTAAAAGGGTAAAATAGTCCTCGAACTTAGCTCAAACCAGATGGCCTTCTGGCGTGCCACACTAGAGCCTCCCGTCATGCGCCACCTGGTACACATAATCCTCGAACTTGGCAATATGTGTCATTTGATTCCGGAACATGGCATGTTTCACTTTTATTAGTGCATTCTAGCATGACATGCCACTCGTCATCTGGTTTGAGCAAACCTAGTTTTGGTCGATTTTGCACGGATCGACCAAGTTCTGGACTTGTTTTCCTATTTTTTCGAGTTTGGGGACTCAAGTGACATGGTGTGCCAAGTTTGAAGACCGTTGATACAATTTACTCTTTTAAAAAACCAAAAACTGATCAAAGAGGTTGGCTCCCATCAAAAGCCATAGCCAAAAGTAGTGCTTGCCTAGCATAAATTTCACAAAACTTTAGGGTATGTTTGGTATGGCTTTTGGCTTTGCTTTTACCCCTAAAACCTAAAAGCCAAACCAAAGGGCTGAATCCAAGGTCGTACCTCACACTCCCCCATGGTAACCTAGCTGATGGGGTGGCCATAGGCCCCGCTTTGGTCGAACAATCCGACCAAAGGGCCAACATAGGGTTGAGTAAGGAAGGACTTAACATGATGCCCCCAGTGGGCCGAGCCCCCCAGCGGGACCACTCACCAAGACCAGATCCTACCAGAGGGTGGTCGGATCACTCTTGGACTACCCTTTAGTAGCTAGACAGTCAGCCACACCATGCCAACTAGGTCGGTTGTGGGTAGCCCTCCACTCAAAAGGGTCCATCGGGCCATTTCGAGGGGAGATGTGTGCATAACAAAGCCGGTGACCAAACGATCGAGCTAAAGCTTCGGCCAAGGACAACTCCTAGCTCTGGCAATAACTAAGCCTAGCTATGATAGGTTCCGATGCAAGCTGATGCCCAACTTTGGCATTAATGGAGCACATACACGGCATAAGTGTGGAACCATGCCAACCATAGCAAAAAAGGTCCATCCAAAAAACTGGGAACGCATCATATTCACCAGATAAACCCCGAAGCAATCCTCATGGATTACTTAGGGGATCAGGGGCTACATCTAGCAGATGTGCTTGCGCATGTCAGAAAACCTGATTCCTAGCAAGATATCCTCTGAGCGACACCAAAAAGTTGGTCGAAGGCTCGGGGGATGATGACAAGTCCCTAGGAATGGGGTACCCAAAGTGGGCCCATGACTTGTGGTGGCCCATATGGGACAGAAGCTATGGGAACAAGGCCGACCAACTCCCATCGAGCAACTCTGCGAGGCGGATGGGCCAACTAACTCCCGCTGAGCAACTGAGCAAGGCGGACAGGATGACCAACTTCTGTTGAGCAACTCAACGAGGCGGACAGGCCGACCAACTCTAGCCGAGCAACTCTGTGAGCCGGACAGGCAAAAGGCCCATAACGGGGCTAGTGCACCTGTGGGTCATAGTGACATGACCCCCTATAACGCGCACGTCGAGCGCATGCCTGTACTCGCCTGACATGGAAACAAGGTTGGCATCGTTGCCCCATGCCAGCCATGATAAGGCATGTCACCATCAAACGTCATCTTGGCTGACACTACCAAACATCGGAGGAGTCACGGGGAGTCTCTGTCAACGGGATGAGGCATCACAGCGTATGACCCTTAATGTCCTTCGACTCTACCCTGTGAGACCAGTCAAGCTTCACTACAGGGAATCTCAGCATCAGAGTCTCAACAGTTACTCGCATACCGGGTAGGACAGAGCGATTGACCAAACCGAACATATGGCTACGCATGTATCACAAGACAACATCAGGAGAACTGCGCCAGAAGGACTCTCAAAGATGACAGACCACACCCTACTTTAGATAAATAGGTCCCCTTGTAAGAGCTTCCATCTTGAACTTTAAACGGGGGCGACCGAATAGGCATGGGACAGGAGAGCTAGGAGCATTCAGCCGGAGTTCTCCCCTTCCTCTCATTCTCACACTTGCACCCTTTGTAACATGTTCCCTAGAGCAATACTATAATCAGCACTACACTGCACGTAGGGTGCGATTCTGAACCATTATAACCCCCCTCGAGTCACTTGATTCATCATTCGAAGTGAGTCCACGCTAGCCTTTCCCCACCGAACACAAATTCTACTGTCTCTGGTTTTCGAAACCACGACAAATAGTTATCCCCATCAAAGTGAGGAGGTTTGGCAAGAGGTATTGAAAGCAATTGGGCATTCAAAATGCGAGAGTAATTAAATAGAGTGCAATTGAATTTAGATTTAACCGGTTTCTCCTCATGGCGCTTGGAGGAAGATTCTTCGCCACTTGAAGGGGATGGCGATGTAGAAGAGTTTGTCTTATAGTGGACGATCTTCTTGATTCTCTTTTTGTTGCCATCCTTCTTCAAGTCGACGGGCTTCTCATCTTCAGTCTTGTCCTCTAAAGGCGTATTTGGTAAACTGGTTCGGTGGCACACAAACTCGGTCTGGTGTGCCACATAACTTTGAGATGAAGTCCTTTTTTATCAAACTTGTCCAAATCTGTCAGGGACCATAACTAGGGGTACCCCCAAGACTCCTAAACTCGGTTGGTAACCACCATCAGCACAAGCTGCAAAGGCCTGATGGGCGCAATACAGGTCAAAGCTCCGTCCACTCAAGGGACACGATCTCGCCTCGCCCGAGCCCAGCCTCGGACAGGAACAGTAGACCCAGGCGGATTCACGCCTCGCCCGAGGGCCTCCTCAAGCGACGGGCGCACCTTCGACTCGCCCGAGGCCCAGCTCGGGCAGGCTTCGCAGTGAAGCAAACTTGGCCAGATCGCCTCGCCAACCGACCGAATCGCAGGAGCATTCAATGCAAGGATCACCTGACACCTTATCCTGACGCGCGTTCCTCAGTCGACTGGGCCGAAGTGACCGCAGTCATTTCGCCCCTCCCCTGACTGACCTGACAGGAAAACAGCACCGTCTGCCCTGCTCCGACTGCTATGCCACCCGCCAGGGTGAGGCTGACAGCAGCCGAGTCCAGCCTCAGGCGCCATAGGAAGCTCCGCCTCGCCCGACCCCAGGGCTCGGACTCAACCTCGACCCCGGAAGACGGTCTCCGCCTCGCCCGACCCAAGACTCGGACTCAACCTTGACCTCGGAAGACGGTCTCCGCCTCGCCCGACCCCAGGGCTCGGACTCAACCTCGACCTCGGAAGACGGTCTCCGCCTCGCCCGACCCCAGGGCTCGGACTCAGCCTCGACCTCGAAGGAGTCACCGCCTCGCCCGACCTTGGGCTCGGACCGACCACGCTACAGGGGGGGGTACATCATTACCCTACCCCTAGCTAGCTTAGGCTACGGGGAACAAGACCGGCGTCCCATCTGGCTCGCCCCGGTAAACGAGTAATGATGGTAACCCGCGTGCTCCCATGACAACGGCGGTCCTCAGCCCCTTACGGAAGCAAGGAGACGTCAGCAAGGTCCTGACAACCTCGATAGCTGTGCTTCTACAGGGCTCAAGCGCTCCTCCGACGGCCACGACATCATATGAACAGGGCACTAACACCTCTCCGACAACCACGTCGACATGTACATTGGGCTCTAGCTCCTCTCTGCTAGACACGTTAGCATATTGCTACACCCCCCCATTGTACACCTGGGCCCTCTCCTTACATCTATAAAAGGAAGGTCCAGGGCCCTCGTACGAGAAGGTGGCCGCGCGGGAGAACGGGCTGACGGACAGGCTCTCTCTCTCTCTCCCTCGCGAACACTTGTAACCCCCTACTGCAAGCGCATCTGCCCTGGGCACAGGATAACACGAGCCGCGGTTCCCTTTTTTGTTCCCCCTTGTGTTCCATCTCGCGCCGACCCATCTGGGCTGGGACACGCAGCGACAATTTACTCGTCGATCCAGGGACCCCCCCTGTAACGCCCTAAATTTGGGGGTAGAATTTTTTCTTCTTTTTTCTCACCAAATTCGGGCGTTACTCTCTTTTCTCTTTCCCCGTTTTGCTCCTTCTTCCCACTTTCAAACCAGTATAGCGACAGGTGTCCGTGTCATGTGTAAACCAAAACCTAAGTATCATGGGTGTTGCATCATGCCGAAGCACATTTCTTTGTCTGATGTTGAGTGTTCGTCTCGTTCCGTTCCGGATTTCGATTCGCGATTTAATTCCGTTTAGTGGTCGTGCACGTCGTGGGTTTTCGATCCGCGAAGTGGCCCGGCCCAACCCAGCCCAGCCCAGCCCGGCCCCGCGCGCCCCTGGCGCCCACACGCCCCCATGCGCCCCCTCCTCTCTCCCTCTCTATCATTTGGATCTCCCGCGCAGCAACCTCCCCTCTCCCTCTTCCACCTCTCTCTCCCCGTGGTGCCCTAGGAATTGGAGACGGCGATCACCAGATTTTGGACCCCGAGGTGAGCTCCCCTCCCCTCCCCTTCTCCTCTCTCTCTCTCTCTCTCTCTCTCTCTCTCTCCCTCCTCTTCTTCCTCCCCCGCGCGCGCCCCTCTTTTTTTTCCTGCTCGCGCGCGCCCCTGCCCTTCCCCGCTCGCCGGCGGCGCGGCCGGCCCTGCCCGCCCCCTGCCGCGGCGGCGACCCCGCCCCCGCCCCCGTCCGCGGCCGGCCCTGCCCCTCCCGCCCGCGCGCGGCGGCGCCCCCGCCCCTGCTCGGCCCCGCGGCGGCGCTTCCCCCCGCCCCTGCCCGCCCCGCGGCGGCGCTCGCCCGCCCCCTGCCCGCCCGCGGCGGCGCTCCCCCGCCCCTCCCCGGCCCGCGGCGGCGATCCCGCCCGCCCCTGCTCGCCGGCGCGCGGCCCCCGACGCGGCCTCCGGCCCCCGGCGCGGCCCCGCCCCTGCTCGCCCGGCTCGGCCCCGGCGCGGGCTCGGCCTCGGCGCGGGCCCTGCCCCGGCGCGGCCTCGACCCCCTGCATGCGTCGTCCTGGCCCTCGGTGTGGCCTCGCGCTCCCCGTTTGCCGCTAGCGCGTTCCCGCGTGCGCAACCCGCGCTCGCTGTGATTATTTTTGGTCGGTAGTTAATGTCAAACTCCGTTAGTTAGCGTGCTGCGTCGCGCGCTTCGCCGCGCGACGGATTTGTCTAATTTCAGGTTCTATCTATGTGTTGCGCCGTGCACTTCGTCGCGCGACGATCCATTTTTAATTTCAGGTTGTTCAAGGTGTAACGCCGCGCGCGTATTCACGCGACGTTCCACTTTGGACTCAGTTTAGTCGATGTATGCCGTCGTGCGTTTCGTCGCGCGACGCTTAACGTCTCCTCTTAACTAATGCGAAGTGTGTCGTTGCGTGCTCGGTCGCGCGACGAGTCGTTAACTTCTTAATTCGTTTTAGAGTGCTATGTCGCGCGTCTCGCCGCGCGACAATCCTTTTTATTTATCTTCACCTGCTTATAATGATTAGACATGAAACATGACTTTACTTTACGCTAAACATAGTGTCTACGTTAATTTTCCTTCCATTAAGCGAGTGGTTAATTTATAATCATGTAACGTGACCGTTTCTCGACTGTCTTGTTCCCGTTCTCTCTTAATTGTAACTGCGAGCCCGCGTGGAACGTCTGTTTACTTACTGCATTCTATTGTATGGTGTACTGTTCTTTTGTATTAAATATGTGGATGTATGTGTGTTTGCGCTCGCATAGAGAACGATCCGGTCGAAGATCCCGAGGAACTAGCAGGAGAAGCCCCTGAGCAGCAGTCGGTTGGTGGAGGCAAGTGTCCTTTGACCTATCTCTGTCCTATTCATTATTTAATTCACCTCCCGCTTTACACATTTATGCCTAAGGACTCACTAGCTTTTGTTATCCATGTCCTTGTTTACCTATTTGGGTTGGATTATTATTGTTTAGCTTTATGCTATTGCTTAACTCCAATCAATGAACATGATGAGATTATCTATGATACGCTGTTTTCCCCTTTCTTATGATGATGTTATACTTGTGGTCTTCAAGGGGGCTCGAGCGGTTTCTCGAGTGCCTCTCCGTAAGGACCTGTTCTATGGATGACCGCCCGGGAAAACAGTGCAACCATGAGGGTGGAATGGGATGCCCTTAGCTGAATAATTAGAGGATCCGGGGTGTAGATCACTTAGCCGTCGTGCCGTCAATGGGGCTCGGTGTATGCGGCTCGCTCTGCCAAGTTTGGGTTCGCCCCTTGGGGAGGAGTGCGGTGCATTTAGGAAACCTAACGGGTGGCTACAGCCCCGGGGAATCTTTGTAAAGGCTACGTAGTGATGTCCTGCTAGGCCACCTAGGTAGTGGTCAATGGGGAGTAGCTCTCTCCAGGCAGAAAGGGAATCACGGTTTGTGGGTAAAGTGCACAACCTCTGCATAGTTTTTAAAAACTGATATATCAGCCGTGCTCACGGTTATGAGCGGCCAAGGGAGCTCCAGTGATTAGTGGTACTTGATCAGAGACATTATGGTACAGGTGGCTATGAGATCGATGGTTTTGGTTATGACTTTGGTGCTGGTAAGTGGTACTCTTTCCGTTTGGAAAGGGTACATCGGGCTAATAACTTGGGTTAATGCTAAAACCTAGCTTTATATTAGTGAATAATAATCTGACCAACTAAAAGCAACTGCTTGACTTATCCCCACATAAAGCTAGTCCACTACAGCCAAACAGGATACTTGCTGAGTATGTTGATGTGTACTCACCCTTGCTCTACACACCAAACCCCCCCATCCCCAGGTTGTCAGCATTGCAACCACTGCTCAGGAGAAGATGAAGCTGTGGAAGGAGACTTCCGGGAGTTCCAAGACTACGACGAGTTCTAGGCGTGGGTTAGCGGCAACCCCCAGTCGACTGCCTGTGAAGGCCGCGGTTATCTACGTTTCTTTTCCGCACTTTGATTTATTGTAAAGACTGTGGATGTCTCAGACATATGATGTAATCGACTATTTCCATTTTTAATACTATTTTGAGCACTGTGTGATGATGTCCATGTTATGTAACTGCTGTGTATGTGAATAACTGATCCTGGCACGTACATGGTTCGCATTCGGTTTGCCTTCTAAAGACCGGGTGTGACATAAGTGGTATCAAAGCCAGGTTGACTGTAGGACCGCTAACCTAGAATAGAATGGTCGTTCTAAGGACTATAGACCTCTGTCCCTGCCTTGACTTTGATATCCCTTCAAAAGTTGGTCATACCGACCAAACCTATGTTCTACTATATAATATACCTTGCTGAAAATTGTGTTTTATTCTAATCCTTCATTTACTTATGATTCATTATTTGCTGGTCATATTACTTCTGTTCTCACCCTTTTGCTTGCGATGTCTTTTGTAGATGGCTCGTCTTAGACACACTGCACGAAAGTCTGTCATCCCCTTCTTACCCTCCCGTCTTGCTGAGCGTCCGCTTCGCCGTCCCATGGCCGGACAGTCCAGCCACTTGGAGAGACTGCACCACCGCCTGCATGAGGAGTAGGAACGTTGACGACAGGAGCAGCAGGGCTCTTCCTTCTCGCTCCAACAGGAGATAGAGTCCGTGAGGAGCTGCTCCCCCGTGCTTCCCCTGGAGGCGCCCCCTGCACCATCACTGGGCGCCCCAACTTCTGGAGTAGCTGCTGGAGGAGACCCAGACGACGAAGGTGGCGACGACAGCTCGAGCCACGACATCGACTTCTCTGCTAACCATGAGCCGGAAGGATGGGTTGCTCGACCCATCACTCACGACGCTGCTCGCGGGTGTCACTTCCACGATGCGCTCGACACCCTGCTACGTCGGGCACTTAACCGGCATACTTGGTCCATCGAGTATCGCTGTGTGGTCTACCAGCACAGTCGCGGGGTCTACCCGGACCGCTGGGAGGCAACCTGCTTGGTGTGCCGTCCGGAGAACAGTCTCCAGGGTGCGGAGGCCTGCTCAGAGCACTATTCCATCTCTGAGCGGGACTCAGTTGAGGCAGCCATGCAAGATGCTGCACGGCGTGCGCTTTCGCACTACTGCTCGGTTTTCGGTGGGGTAGCTGACGGTCTTGACCTGAAGTATTACCCCCGCCGTCCATCTGGCAGCACAGGAGGCGTGATTGTCTCACCTGTCGGTGAGGACAATCCTAGGTTGAGCAGCACAGTCAACCTAGTCGTCGTGCTAAACACGGAGCTGGACCATGCGCTAGACGAGCTGAGTAGGGCTCGTGCTGAGATCGCCCTGCTGCGGGCTGAGCGCGCGGAACGTCGTCACCTGGACGATGGTTCCCCTGCTCCCGTCGGGACTCAGCACCCATACCGCTCACCTCGGCGTGGACACCAGCCTTATGGCCACCCCGACTGCAAGACCAAGATAAATCTAGAACCATAGATCGTTAGAGTTGGATCTTGTAATTAATACAAAATATATACGTAGAAGCTACAGTCTTAGCATTAGTCTCGGTCTTAGTTAGTCTTAGTTAGACAAAGTAGTTTGCTATATCCTGTGCATTTATGTTTGTCATGATGAACTATGTTTGGTTTGGATCTTTGTAATGACTGTCACCAGAGTGTGGGTATCCCCTGCATTTTGGTTTACCTATTATGTTAATGGAGTTAGTTATATAGTTGGGAAACCTTTTATTCCACTTTCCTCTTTATCTGAGAAGCTATGTGGTCTGTGTTGGAGATCAGTGAAGATGCTCATCTGTTTAGTGCTGTTGAAGAATTCTATACTCTTTTCTTATGCTGCAAGATTTGCCAGATCAGTTCTGTTGTGTGGTTGCATTCTGCAGATGTCAGAGAACAGGCGTAGAGGAGGAAGGCGTGCTCAGCAGGAGCGAGCCGCTCAACAGGAGGAGGTGCCCCAGCAGCAGCACCTGCCGCCCCCGCCCCCGATTTCCATCAAGCAGATGTTTCTGATGCAGACTCAGGCAGTTCAAGCCATCGGTCAGACTCTGGCCGCCATTCAGCAGCAGCAGCAGCAGCAGGCCCCACCTCAGCCTCAGATGCCTCAGATGCCTAGAGACAAGCGTGCTGAATTCATGAGAGGCCATCCACCAACGTTCGCTCATTCTTCTGACCCCATGGATGCTGAAGACTGGCTGCGCACTATGGAGCGGGAGTTGCATACCGCTCAGTGCGATGACAGGGAGAAAGTCCTGTATGGTCCCCGTTTGTTGAGAGGAGCAGCCTAGTCATGGTGGGAGTCTTACCTCGCCACCCATGCCCACCCCGACACCATCACCTGGGAAGAGTTCAGAGGAAGCTTTCGTCAGTACCATGTTCCTGCAGGTCTGATGACAGTAAAGAAGGAGGAGTTCCTGGCCCTCAAGCAAGGGCCATTGTCTGTCAGTGAGTACCGGGACAGGTTTCTGCAGTTGTCTCGCTATGCTCCTGAAGATGTCGACACCGACGCCAAGCGACAGTACCGTTTCCTGAGAGGCTTGGTTGACCCTCTTCAGTATCAGCTGATGAATCACACCTTCCCGACATTCCAGCACCTGATTGACAGAGCAATCATGACAGAGAGGAAGCGTAAGGAGATGGAGGATCGTAAGTGCAAGATCAGTGGACCCCAGCCTGGAAGTAGCAATCGTCCTCATTTCTCAAGCAATCAACCTCAGCAGTTCAGGCAGAACCAGCGTCCACCTCAGCAACATCAGCAATTCCAAAGGCAGTATCCTCAGCACCAGTATCAGAACCGTCAGAGCAATCAGTCAGGAGGTCAGTTTCAGAGGCAGAATCAGCAAGCACCTCGTCTTCCTGCCCCAGCAACCCAGCAGAACAATCAGGCAGCACCAGCTCAGGTTGGAAACAGAGCATGTTTCCATTGTGGAGAGCAAGGCCACTGGGTGATGCAATGTCCGAAGAAGGCAGCCCAGCAGCAGTCAGGCCCCAATGCCCCAGCAAAGCAGAACGTGTCTCAGCCTGGAGCAGGCAACTGCTCTCAGCCGCGCTATAATCATGGGAGACTGAACCACTTGGAGGCTGAAGCAGTTCAGGAGACCCCCGGCATGATAGTAGGTATGTTCCCAGTCGACTCCCATATTGCAAAAGTGTTATTTGATACTGGAGCAACGCATTCTTTCATTACTGCATCATGGGTAGAAGCACATAATCTTCCAATTACTACCATGTCAACCCCCATTCAAATTGACTCAGCCGGTGGTAGAATTCGAGCCGATAGCATTTGTTTGAATATAAGTGTGGAAATAAGGGGGATAGTGTTTCCCGCCAACCTTATAGTAATGGCTACTCAGGGAATAGATGTCATCCTAGGGATGAATTGGCTAGATAAGTACCAGGCAGTTATCAGTTGTGATAAAAGGACCATCAAGTTGGTGTCCCCACTAGGAGAGGAAGTGGTGACCGAGTTAGTCCCGCCTGAGCCAAAGAAAGGAAGTTGTTATCAGCTAGCTGTTGATAGCAGTGAAGCAGACCCAATTGAGAGTATCAAGGTTGTGTCTGAGTTCTCAGATGTGTTTCCAAAGGACTTACCGGGTATGCCACCAGAGCGGAAAGTTGAGTTTGCCATAGAGCTTCTTCCTGGAACCGCCCCTATCTTTAAGAGAGCCTACAGAATATCTAGACCAGAGTTGGTTGAGCTTAAGAAGCAAATTGATGAGCTGTCAGAGAAAGGTTACATCCGGCCAAGCACCTCGCCTTGGGCCGCTCCTGTCTTGTTCGTGGAGAAGAAATATGGCACCAAGAGGATGTGCATCGATTACCGAGCTTTGAATGAGGTCACGATCAAGAACAAGTATCCCTTGCCCAGAATAGAACATATGTTCGACCAGTTGAGAGGAGCCAGTGTGTTCTCCAAGATTGATCTGAGGTCAGGTTATCATCAGCTCAGGATCCGACCTTCGGACATTCCGAAGACGACATTCATTTCCAAGTATGGTTTGTATGAGTTCACAGTAATGTCTTTTGGTTTGACCAATGCGCCAGCGTTCTTCATGAATTTGATGAACAATGTATTCATGGATTATCTCGATAAGTTTGTGGTGGTATTCATTGATGACATTCTGATTTACTCTCAAAGCGAAGAAGAGCATGCAGATCATTTGAAGATGGTGTTGCAGAGATTGCGAGAGCACCAGTTGTATGCAAAGTTGAGCAAGTGTGAATTCTGGATCAATGAAGTCCTGTTCTTGGGTCATATAATCAACGAAGAAGGATTGGCTGTGGATCCGAAGAAAGTGGCAGACATTCTGAACTGGAGAGCGCCAACAGATGCTCGAGGAATCAAGAGTTTCATTGGAATGGCCGGATATTATCGGCGATTCATTGAAGGGTTTTCGAAGATTGCGAAACCAATGACAGCGTTGCTAGGCAACAAAGTTGAGTTCAAGTGGACCCAGAAATGCCAAGAGGCCTTTGAAGCGCTGAAAGAGAAGTTGACTACAACGCCTGTCCTAGTCTTGCCTAATGTGCACAAGCCCTTCTCGGTGTATTGTGATGCTTGTTACACAGGTTTGGGAGGTGTGTTGATGCAAGAGGGAAGAGTTGTGGCCTACTCGTCCCGACAGTTGAAGGTTCATGAGAAGAACTACCCAATCCATGATCTAGAGTTGGCAGTAGTGGTTCACGCACTGAAGACATGGAGGCACTATCTGTATGGACAGAAATGTGATGTTTACACAGACCACAAGAGTCTGAAGTACATATTCACTCAGTCAGAGTTGAACATGAGGCAACAAAGATGGTTAGAGTTGATCAAAGATTATGAGTTGGAGATTCATTACCATCCAGGCAAAGCAAACGTAGTGGCAGATGCTTTGAGCAGAAAGAGTCAAGTCAATCTGATGGTCGCTCGTTCGATGCCTTATGAGTTGGCCAAGGAGTTCGACAGGTTGAGTCTCGGATTTCTGAACAATTCGCGAGGAGTCACAGTTGAGTTGGAACCTACCTTAGAGCGCGAAATCAAAGAAGCGCAGAAGAATGATGAGAAGATCAGTGAGATCCGGCGACTGATTCTAGATGGCAGAGGCAAAGATTTTCGAGAAGATGCAGAAGGTGTGATATGGTTCAAAGACCGCTTGTGTGTTCCTAATGTCCAGTCTATTCGGGAGTTGATCCTTAGGGAAGCTCATGAGACAGCCTATTCGATTCACCCTGGCAGTGAGAAGATGTATCAGGATCTGAAGAAGAAATTCTGGTGGTACGGAATGAAGAGGGAAATCGCAGAGCATGTGGCTATGTGTGATAGTTGTCAAAGAATTAAGGCAGAGCACCAGAGACCAGCCGGATTGTTACAACCGTTGCAGATCCCTCAGTGGAAATGGGACGAAATCGGTATGGATTTCATAGTTGGATTGCCTCGCACTCGAGCCGGCTACGAATCCATTTGGGTAGTAGTGGACCGCTTGACCAAGTCAGCCCACTTCATACCTGCCAAGACCAACTACAACAGTGCAGTATTGGCAGAGTTGTATATGTCTCGGGTCGTTTGTCTTCATGGTGTGCCAAAGAAGATAGTGTCAGACAGAGGAACGCAGTTCACCTCTCATTTCTGGCAGCAGTTGCATGAAGCCTTGGGCACACATCTGAATTTCAGTTCAGCTTATCATCCGCAGACAAATGGCCAGACCGAAAGAACCAACCAAATTCTTGAAGACATGTTGAGAGCCTGTGCGTTGCAAGATCAGTCCGGATGGGACAAGAGATTGCCTTATGCAGAGTTTTCCTATAACAACAGTTACCAGGCCAGTTTGAAGATGTCACCATTTCAGGCGCTCTATGGAAGGAGTTGCAGAACTCCGTTGCAATGGGATCAGCCTGGAGAAAAGCAGGTGTTTGGGCCAGACATTTTGCTTGAAGCCGAAGAGAACATCAAGATGGTCCGAGAGAATCTGAAGATAGCGCAATCAAGACAGCGAAGCTATGCAGACACAAGGAGAAGAGATCTGAGTTTCGAAGTCGGAGACTTTGTCTATCTGAAAGTGTCACCGATCAGAGGAGTCAAGAGGTTCGGAGTCAAAGGCAAGTTAGCACCCCGCTACATTGGTCCGTACCAAATCCTCTCAAGGCGTGGAGAAGTGGCCTATCAGCTCAGTCTGCCAGAGAATTTGTCCGCTGTGCATGATGTCTTTCATGTGTCTCAGTTGAAGAAGTGCTTGCGTGTGCCAGAAGAGCAGTTGCCAGTGGAAGGTCTTGAAGTCCAGGAGGACTTGACCTACGTTGAGAAGCCAGTGCAGATCCTTGAGGTTGCAGACAGAGTCACCCGAAGGAAGACCATCAGAATGTGCAAAGTCAAATGGAATCACCACTCTGAGGAAGAAGCAACTTGGGAGCGTGAAGATGATCTGATGGCTAAATACCCTGAGCTCTTTGCTAGCCAACCCTGAATCTCGAGGGCGAGATTCTTTTAAGGGGGATAGGTTTGTAACGCCCTGAATTTGGGGGTAGAATTTTTTCTTCTTTTCTCTCACCAAATTCGGGTGTTACTCTCTTTTCTCTTTCCCCGTTTTGCTCCTTCTTCCCACTTTCAAACCAGTATAGCGACAGGTGTCCGTGTCATGTGTATACCAAAACCTAAGTATCATGGGTGTTGCATCATGCTGAAGCACATTTCTTTGTCTGATGTTGAGTGTTCGTCTCGTTCCGTTCCGGATTTCGATTCGCGATTTAATTCCGTTTAGTGGTCGTGCACGTCGTGGGTTTTCGATCCGCGAAGTGGCCCGGCCCAACCCAGCCCAGCCCAGCCCGGCCCGGCCCGGCCCGGCCCCGTGCGCCCCTGGCGCCCACACCCCCCCCCATGCGCCCCCTCCTCTCTCCCTCTCTATCATTTGGATCTCCCGCGCAGCAACCTCCCCTCTCCCTCTTCCACCTCTCTCTCCCCGTGGTGCCCTAGGAATTGGAGACGGCGATCACCGGATTTTGGACCCCGAGGTGAGCTCCCCTCCCCTCCCCTTCTCCTCTCTCTCTCTCTCCCTCCTCTTCTTCCTCCCCCGCGCGCGCCCCTCTTTTTTTTCCTGCTCACGCGCGCCCCTGCCCTTCCCCGCTCGCCGGCGGCGCGGCCGGCCCCGCCCGCCCCCTGCCGCGGTGGCGACCCCGCCCCGCCCGCCCCCGCCCCCGTCCGCGGCCGGCCCCGCCCCTCCCTCTCGCGCGCGGCGGCGCCCCCGCCCCTGCTCGGCCCCGTGGCGGCGCTTCCCCCCGCCCCTGCCCGCCCCGCGGCGGCGCTCGCCCGCCCCCTGCCCGCCCGCGGCGGCGCCCCTCGCCCGCCCCCTGCCGGCCCGCGGCGGCGATCCCGCCCGCCCCTGCTCGCCGGCGCGCGGCCCCCGGCGCGACCTCCGGCCCCCGGCGCGGCCCCGCCCCCTACTCGCCCGGCTCGGCCCCGGCGCGGCCCCTGCCCCGGCGCGGCCTCGACCCCCTGCATGCGTCGTCCTGGCCCTCGGTGTGGCCTCGCGCTCCCCGTTTGCCGCTAGCGCGTTCCCGCGTGCGCAACCCGCGCTCGCTGTGATTATTTTTGGTCGGTAGTTAATGTCAAACTCCGTTAGTTAGCGTGCTGCGTCGCGCGCTTCGCCGCGCGACGGATTTGTCTAATTTCAGGTTCTATCTATGTGTTGCGCCGTGCGCTTCGTCGCGCGACGATCCATTTTTAATTTCAGGTTGTTCAAGGTGTAACGCCGCGCGCGTATTCACGCGACGTTCCACTTTGGACTCAGTTTAGTCGACGTATGCCGTCGTGCGTTTCGTCGCGCGACGCTTAACGTCTCCTCTTAACTAATGCGAAGTGTGTCGTTGCGTGCTCGGTCGCGCGACGAGTCGTTAACTTCTTAATTCGTTTTAGAGTGCTATGTCACGCGTCTCGCCGCGCGACAATCCTTTTTATTTATCTCCACCTGCTTATAATGATTAGACATGAAACATGACTTTACTTTACGCTAAACATAGTGTCTACATTAATTTTCCTTCCATTAAGCGAGTGGTTAATTTATAATCATGTAACGTGACCGTTTCTCGACTGTCTTGTTCCCGTTCTCTCTTAACTGTAACTGCGAGCCCGCGTGGAACGTCTGTTTACTTACTGCATTCTATTGTATGGTGTACTGTTCTTTTGTATTAAATATGTGGATGTATGTGTGTTTGCGCTCGCATAGAGAACGATCCGGTCGAAGAGCCCGAGGAACTAGCAGGAGAAGCCCCTGAGCAGCAGTCGGTTGGTGGAGGCAAGTGTCCTTTGACCTATCTCTGTCCTATTCATTATTTAATTCACCTCCCGCTTTACACATTTATGCCTAAGGACTCACTAGCTTTTGTTATCCATGTCCTTGTTTACCTATTTGGGTTGGATTATTATTGTTTAGCTTTATGCTATTGCTTAACTCCAATCAATGAACATGCTGAGATTATCTATGATACGCTGTTTTCCCCTTTCTTATGATGATGTTATACTTGTGGTCTTCAAGGGGGCTCGAGCGGTTTCTCGAGAGCCTCTCCGTAAGGACCTGTTCTATGGATGACCGCCCGGGAAAACAGTGCAACCATGAGGGTGGAATGGGATGCCCTTAGCTGAATAATTAGAGGATCCGGGGTGTAGATCACTTAGCCGTCGTGCCGTCAATGGGGCTCGGTGTATGCGGCTCGCTCTGCCAAGTTTGGGTTCGCCCCTTGGGGAGGAGTGCGGTCATTTAGGAAACCTAACGGGTGGCTACAGCCCCGGGGAATCTTTGTAAAGGCTACGTAGTGATGTCCTGCTAGGCCACCTAGGTAGTGGTCAATGGGGAGTAGCTCTCTCCGGGCAGAAAGGGAATCACAGCTTGTGGGTAAAGTGCACAACCTCTGCAGAGTGTTTAAAAACTGATATATCAGTCGTGCTCACGGTTATGAGCGGCCAAGGGAGCTCCAGTGATTAGTGGTACTTGATCAGAGACATTATGGTACAGGTGGCTATGAGATCGATGGTTTTGGTTATGACTTTGGTGCTGGTAAGTGGTACTCTTTCCGTTTGGAAAGGGTACATCGGGCTAATAACTTGGATTAATGCTAAAACCTAGCTTTATATTAGTGAATAATAATCTGACCAAATAAAAGCAACTGCTTGACTTATCCCCACATAAAGCTAGTCCACTACAGCCAAACAGGATACTTGCTGAGTATGTTGATGTGTACTCACCCTTGCTCTACACACCAAACCCCCCCCCCCATCCCCAGGTTGTCAGCATTGCAACCACTGCTCAGGAGAAGATGAAGCTGTGGAAGGAGACTTCCGGGAGTTCCAAGACTACGACGAGTTCTAGGCGTGGGTTAGTGGCAACCCCCAGTCGGCTGCCTGTGAAGGCCGCGGTTATCTACGTTTCTTTTCCGCACTTTGATTTATTGTAAAGACTATGTGGATGTCTCAGACATATGATGTAATCGACTATTTCCCTTTTTAATACTATTTTGAGCACTGTGTGATGATGTCCATGTTATGTAACTGCTGTGTACGTGAATAACTGATCCTGGCACGTACATGGTTCGCATTCGGTTTGCCTTCTAAAGACCGGGTGTGACATAAGTGGTATCAAAGCCAGGTTGACTGTAGGACCGCTAACCTAGAATAGAATGGTCGTTCTAAGGACTATAGACCTCTGTCCCTGCCTTGACTTTGATATCCCTTCAAAAGTTGGTCATACCGACCAAACCTATGTTCTACTATATAATATACCTTGCTGAAAATTGTGTTTTATTCTAATCCTTCATTTACTTATGATTCATTATTTGCTGGTCATATTACTTCTGTTCTCACCCTTTTGCTTGCGATGTCTTTTGTAGATGGCTCGTCTTAGACACACTGCACGAAAGTCTGTCATCCCCTTCTTACCCTCCCGTCTTGTTGAGCGTCCGCTTCGCCGTCCCGTGGCCGGACAGTCCAGCCACTTGGAGAGACTGCACCACCGCCTGCATGAGGAGCAGCAGCGTCGACGACAGGAGCAGCAAGGCTCTTCCTTCTCGCTCCAACAGGAGATAGAGTCCGTGAGGAGCTGCTCCCCCGTGCTTCCCCTGGAGGCGCCCCCTGCACCATCACTGGGCGCCCCAGCTTCTGTAGTAGCTGCTGGAGGAGACCCAGACGACGGAGGTGGCGACGACAGCTCAAGCCACGACATCGACTTCTCTGCTAACCATGAGCCGGAAGGATGGGTTGCTCGACCCATCACTCGCGACGCTGCTCGCGGGTGTCACTTCCACGCTGCGCTCGACACCCTGCTACGTCGGGCACTTAACCGACATACTTGGTCCATCGAGTATCGCTGTGTGGTCTACCAGCACAGTCGTGGGGTCTACCCGGACCGCTGTGAGGCAACCTGCTTGGTGCGCCGTCCGGAGAACAGTCTCCAGGGTGTGGAGGCCTGCTCAGAGCACTATTCCATCTCTGAGAGGGACTCAGCTGAGGCAGCCATGCAAGATGCTGCACGGCGTGCGCTTTCGCACTACTGCTCGGTTTTCGGTGGGGTAGCTGACGGTCTTGACCTGAAGTATTACCCCCGCCGTCCATCTGGCAGCACGGGAGGCGTGATTGTCTCACCTGTCGGTGAGGACAATCCTAGGTTGAGCAGCACAGTCAACCTAGCCGCCGTGCTAAACACGGAGCTGGACCATGCGCTAGACGAGCTGAGTAGGGCTCGTGCTGAGATCGCCCTGCTGCGGGCTGAGCGCGCGGAACGTCGTCACCTGGACGATGGTTCCCCCGCTCCCGTCGGGACTCAGCACCCGTACCGCTCACCTCGGCGTGGACACCAGCCTTATGGCCACCCCGACTGCAAGACCAAGATAAATCTAGAACCATAGATCGTTAGAGTTGGATCTTGTAATTAATACAAAATATATACGTCAGCAAGGTAAACGAGTAATGATGGTAACCCGCGTGCTCCCATGACGACGGCGGTTCTCAGCCCCTTACGGAAGCAAGGAGACGTCAGCAAGGTCCCGACAGCCTTGATAGCTGTGCTTCTACAGGGCTCAAGCGCTCCTCCGACGGCCACGACATCATATGAACAGGGCACTAACACCTCTCCGACAGCCACGTCGACATGTACATTGGGCTCTAGCTCCTATCTGCTAGACACGTTAGCATATTGCTACACCCCCCCCATTGTACACCTGGGCCCTCTCCTTACATCTATAAAAGAAAGGTCCAGGGCCCTCGTACGAGAAGGTGGCCGCGCGGGAGAACGGGCTGACGGACAGGCTCTCTCTCTCCCTCGCGAACACTTGTAACCCCCTACTGCAAGCGCATCTGCCCTGGGCGCAGGATAACACGAGCCGCGGTTCCCTTTTTTGTTCCCCCTTGTGTTCCATCTCGCGCCGACCCATCTGGGCTGGGACACGCAGCGACAATTTACTCGTCGATCCAGGGACCCCCCGGGTCGAAACGCCGACAGTTGGCGTGCCAGGTAGGGGTCTGCTGCGTGTTGACGAACAGCTTCCCATCAAGCTCCAGATGGGTAGTCTCCAGCAACCTCTCCAGCCCGGGACGCTGCTCCATTTCGGGAGTCTCGAGTTCATGTCCCTCGATGGCAGCTACGACATGGTACTCCTTCCTCCGCCGCACGACAACGACAATGGCGGCCGTCAGCCCGCCCGGCGGCGGCAGAATCGACGACGTCTTCCCCGCGTGGCGGAAGAACGGCATCCGGGTCTGTCCTGTCACCTTCCCCACCGCAGGAGGAGGAGGCGGGGCAACCATGGCTAAGCAGGAGGCGACACCTCATTGGCTATCGAGCGAGTCGACGATGCCGGCGTCCCAGCGGGGGACACGTCGGGCGTTGACCTCACGTCTGAGACGAAGACGAGTGTCGTTTCCCCGCAACACGCCAACCCCAAGCGGACAGATGATGCCAGCACGCTCACGAAGGACTTGCTGGGTGTTAGCCTCGTACCTGAGGTCACGGTGCAGTCCGTCCCCGACGCGACTCCGTCACCATCCGTCGATCAAGAGGTACTGTCCGTTTTCCACCCTGTGCCTTTTAGATTTAGCTTCGACCCACCAAGCGACCCCGCTTCGGTGGACGCTTTCGTAAAGGCATATCCTAACCTTCCGGGGTACCATATGTGGTCAACCTGGGACCGACTGACGGCCGTCTCGACCTACGGGCCCCCGGGTTCCGAGGAAGGTGACGAGCCCGACTCTGGTTGGGATTTCTCCGGGCTCGATAACCCTAGTGTCATGCGGTACTTCATGACCGCATGTGACTACTACCTCTCTGATTGCTCCGATGATGGCCACAGCCTTGACGACGAGGACTGTGGCCCAAGTCGCGAATGTTTCCACGTCGATCTAGGGGGTCTCGACGAAGGCAACCACCTTGGTATGTCGGAGGACGGCGATCCCCCTAGGCCTGCGCCTCGTGTTGACATCCTTCGGGAGCTAGCTGTGGTCCCAGTCCCTGCGGGGGGTCAGGACACACAGCTTGAGCAAATCCGCGAGATGCAGGCCAGGCTCGACGAAGAAGCAGGACAACTTGTGCAGCTTCGGCAGAACATCGGGCAGGAGTGGCCAGGCCGAGCACCAGCCGGAGAAGCGCGTCATCTGCCCCAGGACGTCCAGCACCACATCGCTGACGATGCCAGGGCAAGGCTGCCTCCGGCTTCCAGTGGGGTCGGCCAGAACCTGGCTGCAGCAGCAATACTACTTCGAGCAATGCCGGAGCCATCCACCACCGAGGGGCGACATATCCAGGGAGAGCTTAAGAATCTCCTGGAGGATTCCGCGGTCCGATGGGCCGAAAGCTCTGCCTCCCGAAGGCAGGGGTACCCCCGGAGCATCGCGCCGCGACTTCCCGATTCATGCGGGAAGCCTCGGTCCATACTGGGCGCACATGGGACGCAACACATGCGACCCCGGGTCGCCTCGGCAACGAGCACCACTGCCGCGACCGTCGAGCCCACCTCGACGAGAAGGTGCGCCGAGGCTACCACCCCAGGCGTGGGGGACGCTATGACAGCGGGGAGGATCGGAGTCCCTCGCCCGAACCACCCGGTCCGCAGGCTTTTAGCCGGGCATACGATGGGCATCGTTCCCGACCCGGTTCTGACACCCGACTACCATCACCAAGTACTCGGGGGAAACAAGGCCGGAACTGTGGCTCACGGACTACCGGCTGGCCTGCCAGCTGGGCAGAATAGACGATGACAACCTCATCATCCACAACCTCCCCCTGTTCCTCTCCGACGCCGCCCGAGCCTGGCTGGAGCATCTGCCTCCTGCATAGATCTCCAACTGGGACGACCTGGTCAAAGCCTTCGCCGGAAACTTCCAGGGTACATATGTGCGCCCTGGGAACTCTTGGGATCTCCGAAGCTGCCGCCAGCAGCTAGGAGAATCCCTGTGGGACTATATCCGGCGATTTTCAAAGCAGCGCACCGAGCTGCCCAACATCACCGACTCAGATGTCATCGGCGCGTTCCTCGCCGGCACCACTTGCCGCGACCTGGTGAGCAAGCTGGGTCGCAAGACTCCCACCAGGGCGAGCGAGCTGATGGACATCGCCACCAAGTTCGCCTCTAGCCAGGAGGCGGTCGAGGCCATCTTCCGGAAGGACAAGCAGCCTCAGGGACGCCAGCAGGAAGACGTCCCCGAGGCGTCCGCTCAGCGCGGCACGAAGAAGAAGGGCAAGAAGAAGTCGCAAGCGAAATGCGACGCCGCCGACGCAGATCTTGTCGCCGCCATCGAACACAGGAACCCTCGGAAGCCTCCCGGAGGGGCCAACCTGTTCGACAAGATGCTCAAGGAGTCGTGCCCCTATCATCAGGGTCCCGTCAAGCACACCCTTGAGGAGTGCGTCATGCTTCGGCGCTACTTCCATAAGGCCGGGCCCCCGGCGGAAGGTGGCAAATGCCATGACAACGACAAGAAGGAGGGCCACAAAGCAGAGGAGTTCCCCGAGGTCCACGACTGCTTCATGATCTACGGAGGGCAAGTGGCGAATGCCTCGGCTCGGCACCGCAAGCAGGAACGCCGGGAGGTCTGCTCGGTGAAGGTGGCGGCGCCAGTCTACCTAGACTGGTCCGACAAGCCCATCACCTTCGACCAAGGCGACCACCCCGACCGCGTGCCGAGCTCGGGGAAGTACCCGCTCGTTGTCGATCCCGTCATCGGCAACGTCAGGCTTACCAAGGTCCTCATGGACGGAGGCAGCAGCCTCAACATCATCTACGCCGAGACCCTCGGGCTCTTGCAGATCGATCTGTCCACGATCCGGGCCGGTGCGGCGCCCTTTCACGGGATCATCCCCGGGAAGCGCGTCCAACCCCTTGGGCAACTCGATCTGCCCGTCTACTTCGGGACTCCCTCCAACTTCCGAAAGGAAACCCTCACGTTCGAGGTGGTCGGGTTCCGAGGAACCTACCACGCAGTGCTGGGGAGACCATGCTACGCCAAGTTCATGGTCGTCCCCAACTACACCTACCTCAAGCTCAAGATGTCGGGCCCCAACGGGGTCATCACCGTCAGATCCACGTACCGCCACGCATACAAATGCGACGTGGAGTGCGTGGAGTACGCTGAGGCCCTTGCCGAATCCGAGGCCCTCATCGCCGACCTGGAGAGCCTCTCCAAGGAGGTGCCAAATGCGAAGCGCCACGCCGGCAACTTCGAGCCCGCAGAGGCGGTTAAGTCTGTCCCTCTCGACCCCAGCAACGACGCCTCCAGGCAAGTCCGGATCGGCTCCGAGCTCGACCCCAAATAGGAAGCAGTGCTCGTCGACTTTCTCCGCGTGAACGCCGAGGTTTTTGCGTGGAGTCCCTCGAACATGCCTGGTATACCGAGGGATGTCACCGAGCACTCGTTGGATATCCGAGCTGGAGCCCGACCCGTGAAGCAGCCTCTGCGCCGATTCGACGAAGAAAAGCGCAGAGCCATAGGCGAGGAGATCCACAAGCTGATGGCTGCAGGGTTCATCAAAGAGGTATTCCATCCCGAATGGCTAGCCAACCCTGTGCTTGTGAAAAAGAAAGGTGGGAAATGGAGGATGTGTGTAGACTACACTGGTCTAAACAAAGCATGTCCGAAGGTTCCCTACCCTCTGCCTCGCATCGATCAAATTGTGGATTCCACTATTGGGTGTGAAACCCTGTCATTCCTCGATGCCTACTCAAGGTATCACCAAATCAGGATGAAAGAGTCCGACCAGCTCGCGACTTCTTTCATCACACCTTTTGGCATGTACTGCTATATTACTATGCCATTTGGTTTGAGGAATGCAGACGCGACATACCAAAGGTGCATGAACCATGTGTTCGGAGAGCACATTGGCCGAACGGTCGAGGCTTACGTCGATGACATCGTAGTCAAGACGAGGAAAGCCTCCGACCTCCTCTCGGACCTTGAAACGACATTCAAGTGTCTCAAGGTGAAAGGCGTAAAACTCAATCCTGAGAAGTGTGTCTTCGGAGTCCCCCGAGGCATGCTCCTGGGGTTCATCGTCTCCGAGCGGGGCATCGAGGCCAACCCGGAGAAAATCGCGACCATCACCAACATGGGGCCTATCAAGGACTTGAAAGGAGTACAGAGGGTCATGGGATGCCTTGCGGCTCTGAGCCGCTTCATCTCGCGCCTCGGCGAAAGTGGCCTACCCTTGTACCGCCTCTTAAGGAAGACCGAGCGCTTCACTTGGACCCTTGAGGCCGAGGAAGCCCTCGGGAACTTAAAGGCGCTCCTTACAAGCGCGCCCATCCTGGTGCCCCCCGCTGCCGGAGAAGCCCTCTTGATCTACGTAGCCGCAACCACTCAGGTGGTCAGCGCTACAATCGTGGTCGAGAGACGAGAAGAGGGGCATGCATTGCCCGTCCAGAGGCCGATCTACTTCATCAGTGAAGTACTGTCCGAGACCAAAATCCGCTACCCGCAAATTCAGAAGCTACTGTACGCGGTAATTCTGACGCAGCGAAAGTTGCGACACTACTTCGAGTCTCATCCGATGACTGTGGTGTCATCCTTCCCCCTGGGGGAGATCATCCAGTGCCGAGAGGCCTCGGGTAGGATTGCAAAGTGGGCGGTGGAGATCATGGGCAAGACAATCTCGTTCGCTCTTCGGAAGGCCATCAAGTCCCAAGTCTTGGCGAACATAGTGGCTGAATGGGTCGACACCCAGCTTCCAGCAGCTCCGATTCAACCGGAACTCTAGACCATGTATTTCGACGGGTCGTTGATGAAAACAGGAGCGGGCGCGGGCCTGCTCTTCATCTCACCCCTCGGGAAGCACCTCCGCTACGTGCTGCGCCTCCATTTCCCGGCGTCAAACAACGTGGCCAAGTACGAGGCTCTGGTTAACGGGTTGCGCATCGCCATCGAGCTAGGGGTTCGGCGCCTCGATGCTCGTGGCGACTCGCAGCTTGTCATCGACCAAGTCATGAAGAACTCCCATTGCCGCGACCCGAAGATGGAAGCCTACTACGACGAGGTTCGGCACCTGGAAGACAAGTTCTACGGGCTCGAGCTCAACCACGTCGCTCGACGATACAACGAGACTGCGGACGAGCTGGCTAAGATAGCCTTGGGACGGACAACGGTTCCCCCGGACGTCTTCTCCCGAGACCTACATCAACCCTCCGTCAAGACCGACGACACGCCCGAGCCCGAGGAGGCCTCGGCCCAGCCCGAGGCACCCTCGGCCGCCGAGGGTGAGGCACTGCGCGTCGAGGAAGAGCGGAATGGGGTCACGCCTAATCGAAACTGGCAGACCACATACCTGCAATATCTCCACCGAGGAGAGCTACCCCTCGATAGAGCTGAAGCTCGGCGACTGGCGCGGCGTGCCAGGTCGTTCGTCTTGCTGGGTGACGAAAAGGAGCTCTACCACCGCAGCCCCTCAGACATCCTCCAGCGATGCATATCCATCGCCGAAGGTCAGGAGCTATTGCAAGAAATACACTCGGGGGCTTGCGGTCATCACGCAGCGCCTCGAGCCCTCGTTGGAAATGCCTTCCGACAAGGTTTCTACTGGCCAACCGCGGTAGCCGATGCCACTAGGATTGTACGCACCTGTCAAGGGTGTCAATTCTACGCAAGGCAGACACACCTGCCCGCTGAGGCCCTGCAAACAATACCCATCACCTGGCCATTTGTTGTGTGGGGTCTAGACCTCGTCGGTCCCTTGCAGAAGGCACCCGGGGGCTTCACGCACCTACTGGTCGCTATCGACAAATTCTCCAAGTGGATTGAGGTCTGACCCCTAAACAACATCAGGTCCGAACAGGCGGTGGCGTTCTTCACCAACATCATCCATCGCTTTGGGGTCCCAAACTCCATCATCATCGACAACGGCACCCAGTTCACTGGCAGGAAGTTCCTGGACTTCTGCGAGGACTACCACATCCGAGTGGACTGGGCCACCGTAGCTCACCCCATGACGAATGGGCAGGTAGAGCGTGCCAATGGCATGATTCTGCAGGGACTTATGCCGAGGATCTACAACAACCTCAACAAGTTCGGCAGGCGATGGATGAAGGAACTCCCCTCGGTGGTCTGGAGTCTGAGGACGACGCCAAGCCGAGCCACGGGCTTCACGCCGTTTTTCTAGTCTATGGGGCCGAGGCTATCTTACCCACAGACTTAGAATACGGTTCCCCGAGGACGAGGGCATACGACGACCGAAGCAACCAGACCAGCAGAGAAGACTCACTGGACCAGCTGGAAGAGGCTCGGGACATGGCCTTACTACACTCGGCACGGTATCAGCAGTCTCTGCGATGCTACCACGCCCGAGGGGTTCGATCCCGAGACCTCCAGGTGGGGGACTTAGTGCTTCGGCTACGACAAGACGCCCGAGGGCGCCACAAGCTCACACCTCCCTGGGAAGGGCCGTTCATCATCGCCAAGATTTTGAAGCCCGGAACATACAAGTTGGCCAACAGTCAAGGCGAGGTCTACAACAACGCTTGGAACATACGACAGCTACGTCGCTTCTACCCTTAAGATGTTTTCAAGTCGTTCATATACCTCGTTATCTTTACATACGCAAATAAAGTCTAACCATCAAGGAAGGGTCAGCCTTGCCTCGGCAAAGCCCGACCCTCCCTCAGTGGCTAGAAGGGGGGAACCCCCTCTGCGTCAAAATTTTCCTCGGAAAAAGTCTTTCTGTCAGAACGTCTTTCGTGCTTTTCGACTACTTCGATAGTGGGATCCTGAAAACGACGGAGTGCACGTAAGCGGCAAGGCTGACCGAGTCGAGGGACTCCTACGCCTCCGGGATACGGATACCTCACTCATCACCTTCTGCGATAAGTAACTCACGCTCGGATAAGTGATTCCGCTGACCTAATAGGTCTTAACGCTCGAAAACTTTTCTGCCGAAACGATTTTTTGTGCCTTCTCGACTATATCGATAACAGAATCCTGCGGACGAGTAAGAGCACACGTAAGCGGCGAGGCCGACCGAGCCGAGGGACTCCTACGCCTTCGAGATACGGATACCTCACTCATCACCTTCCGCGATAAGTAACTCTCGCTCGGATAAACGATTCTGCTACCGACAAACAAGTCCTGATACTCGAAACAAGGGGAAAAGAAACGCAGCTTTATAACACGACGATGACATGTTTGGGCCTCGGCGGCCGCAAAAAACATACGTGTACTACAGACAAACTGTTCCTGCAGGTTCAGACATCAATAGGGGGAGCAGCAGCACCCTCGGCATCGTCTCCACCTTCGGCGGAATCTGGCCCGGCCTCGGACGGCGACACGGGCGAAGGATCTCCACCTCGAAGGAAGATGTCAGCACCGCGCCTGAGCCATCGCCACCAGGGTCTCCTCCAGGAACCCGGCCCAAGCAGACGGCTTGACCGGCCGCTCCGTAGCCTCAGCCAACTGTCCCCCGAGGACATCAACCCGGCTCATGGCCTCGGTAGCCCGGCTTCGGGGTTGGTCCCGCTAGTGGACGACCTGGCCAGGTTCCAGCCGCCGCTGCTACGCCTCCTCGGCCTGGGAAGCCCCCTGCTCCTGGGCTGACAGAGCTTCTTCTCGAGCAGACTCCGCCTCTGTCCACGCTCACACCGCTGCCTCCGGCTCCGGCTCATCACAGAGCGGCCGAGGGTTTCTTTAACTGAGCAAGAGAAGCTTTGGGTGGTAAGGCCGATCGAGCCGAGGGACTCCTACGCCTCCGGGACACGGATACCTCACTCGTCACCTTCCGCACAGGGCAACTCACACTTGGTTAAGCGGTCCAGCTAGCCGACAGGCGAGTCCAGGTGCTCGAAATGAGGAAGATACACGGTAGTGCACTCAAATACCTAGATGTTCAGGCCCCGACAGCCACAATGAACATACACCAGCACTCAAAATGCCATTACAAACGGAACTCCGGTTCCACTCCCGCGGGTACGAACAACCCCCACATCAGAGGGCCTGCGAGACGACGAACTCCGGGTGACTCGTCGGCGACCTCTGTAGCAGCAGTGATGGTCCCAGGGCGGACGCTACCGCTGGAAGGCTCTCGTTCGCGTCCCCTCGTGGAGGACGAGAACCAGATATTAAAGCCAAAGAGCCGGGGGTCGGTCCGCGGGTAGCGCTGACGGTCTCGTCGGCGGAGAAGCTTTCTCCAGCTGCCACCACCTCAGCACCGACGGTGGCGTCCACCTGCCCACCAACACCGCACCAGTGAGCGCCGGCCGCCCCAAAGCGCACCGACAGGTCCTCACTCCCGTCCTCGCCACAAAAACGAGAATGGGACCGTCCCAGAACACGAGTACCGCCCTCGCGGCGTACGACGTGTTGTGAGACTCCCCGGTGCGGCTGGCCATCGTCACCCGGACAGAGGACGGAATGCTGCACCCTGGCTGGGCAGCAGCAGTTCGCCTTCCCCGGCATGGCTGGAGGATGCCTCCTCCGCAGAGCTGGAGGATGGTTTCCAACCCCAGATGTCGGAGGAAGAAGCGGGACTCCAGCCCACGCGAAGGCAGGCCCCGGCTCGCCTCGCCCTCCTCCTCAGCAAGGATGATGAAGATCCTTGAAGCTGAGGGCGGGGCAGAGGCCGCAGCCCGGCTTGCTTCTCCCCACCATCGAACTGGTGGTCACCGTCTTGGGTGACCATTGGTGAGGGGATGCAGCCGGGCTGCCTGATGAAAATCCTTGAAGCCGAGCAATGGCTGAAAGGTGCCAACCTCCACGAAGTTGCGCTCCTCCAACAGCAGCAAGACGAAAGCAACGCGGGCGCTCCCCATCCGGGGGCTCAGAAGGTGGAAGGGCATGATGCATGAGGAGAGTGCGAAGGAATGGCTACCACCCAGGGGGTCGATCCCTTTTTAAAGGCGACTCTCCCTGCTCGCGTCCTCAGGCATCACGGACTAAGTCTTCACCAACGCGCTCCAGGGTCCTTCCCCTACGACACGGGGGTTGGGTCCCACATGACATGCAAGCTGGCCTGGGACAGAAGCAGCCAGACCGCCGCGCGCGGAGCGTGTAACCACCCAGCGGTTACAAGCACTCCTCCATCTTCGCCTAAACCAGCGGGTGAAAGGGCGGACCGCCATGCAGGCAGCATGCAACTGCACCAAGGGGATGCACCCTTTCGACTTCGACACATCCAGCGTGGCGGCCCAGGCCCACACGTCATGTAACTGGCGCGTCGGTTACTACGTGCGAAAAACTGCACCGCCACTTACGCCAATGTCACGCCTCCTCGACTGCGGAACCGGTGCCACGACTCGAGGCAACCCTGCGCACGGCCCAGCAGTGCCAACCAAGCGCATCGGTCACGGGTCAGTCAGCCGCGGGAGAAGGCGCGACGGTCGATATGGCCAAAAGTGGGCCAGAAGTAATGGCGACAGCAAGCGGACGGAAGCAGCAGTCAAATCATCTGCAGGCTCACGTCCCCTCCTGGAGCAGCAGGAAGCCCTCTCCCACGACGTGAAGACGACGCGCCTGTGTTCCGCCCCTCGAACGGCTCGCGCAACGGCTGCCCCGCGAACCACCCGTCCCATCGCATTAACTCCGTGGCAGGCCAGGCGACACCTTTGGCAGGCGAAGCGGGCGACGCTTCACCTCCGCCATGATGACCGTGTCAAAAAAGGTGCGCCACATCGTTTAATTTCGTATCCTTTTCTCTTCCCCTTCTCTCTCTCTTGCTACAGGGACCGGGAAAGGGGATACTCTGAAAGGGATCCTTCTCCGCGAAGGAAGCGGGCCCCGAGCCCACTACTGATCAGAGGTTCGAAGGCTGGCCCCTCGGAAGGGTTCGACGGCCGCCTCAGAGCACTCGGGCTCCGCGCCCACTACTGGTCAGAGGTTCGAAGGCTGGCCCCTCAGAAGGGTTCGACAGCCGCCTCAGAGCACTCGGGCTCTGCGCCCACTACTGGTCAGAGGTTCGAAGGCTGGCCCCTCGGAAGGGTTCGACAGCCGCCTCAGGCCACTCGGGCTCCGCGCCCACTACTGATCAGGGCTTCCAAGGCTGGCCCCCCGAAGGGTTCGACAGCCGCCTCAGAACACACAGAGCGAGGGATGACTCTGGGTACGTCCGATACATGGCCGAGGCTCGGGCTACGCTCCTGAGGTACCCTAGGACATTTCCGAGACCAGCAGGAGCGATTCTGTAATGGAATCCCATCAGAGGGAGGCATCGAGCCCTCGGACCCTATCAAACGGGACCGGGTCCGACAAATCACCTGCAGGTACTTTTGGAGCGCGCCTCTGGGCCACTAGCCGACCCTTATCGAATGGGGCACGGGCGTCCACTCGGATTACCCGTTAGCAACTCACTGGAGACACCATGTTCGGCGCCCTCCGAGGGCAACATGGCGCTCCCCCCCTCATCCTTGCGGAAAGGCGACGAAGGGGCGTATGATAAAAGCCGAGTCAGTCCTTGACCGTCCTCTTGCCCTGTGCAGAGGCTCAGGGGCTGCTCTCGCAAACCCGGCTCCGGCCAAACCGTTGACAGCGTCAACATACTGTAGGATTACGGGGAGGCTACACTAGCGCAAAAACAAAATTTTCAACCCCATAATACCAAGAACTACTGCGGTTATAGGTCATGGAATTACCACTAGACGCGCAGAGCAGCGGAAGACGTCTCGATGTAGACGAACGCGTCGAGCAGTGTCGTGCAGTCGTTGGCGTCCTTCACGTCCTCGCACGGTTCGTCCTAGTGCTCCAGATGCAGCACCTCCGAGGTATCCACACGTACAGGGAGGAAGCGCCGCGTACCGAACTGCTAGGTTCGCGACGGCGGCTTGGCGAGGGCGAGAGGTGAGCGGCTGCTGCACGTTTGCTGGTGGCGAATTAGGTTAAACCTAACCGCGCCCCCGCCCCTCATTATATAGGCGTTATGGTGGGCTTCTGACACCGAGGCCCATCATTAACCCTAAAGCCCAGTCTAATTTCGGATCTAATCCGAGTTAGGCTCCCTTCCCCTTAAGTGTGTGACCCTATAGGTTCACGTACAAATAGACATGGCCCGAGTACTCTTACTTGGCCCAATAATTGACAGCGGCCTCTAGCAAGACATGTCAACTCCTATGCGCACGTAAAGATCATATCAGACGAACCATTGCAACATTACGTACATGTTGTTCCCTTTGTCTCACGATATTTGGTCTGGCTCTAAGCTGACCTCTCTTTCTCGATACTGTGAATTGGAATCCTTTCAATGGTTAACTCTTAACCCTAGCACGACCATGCATTTCTTGATCCAATCACTCGAGGGGCCCAGAGATATCTCTCTCACAAAGAGAGGGACAAATTCCGTCTTGACTGACCATGCCTCACAGCATGCTTCCTGACAAACCCAAAACTACCTTTATAACTACCCAGTTATGGAATAACGTTTGATAGTCCCTAAGTAAGTCAATTCACATCTTGAGAACATGCGACAATCTCAGATCTAAGGATACAGTATTCATGTTGCAAAAAGAGAACTATATTACAATATCTCACGTTGGGTCGGTCCAGCCTCATGTCATACATGCGCCCACATTATTAGTTTAACATCTCCATGTTCATGACTTGTGAAATGTAGTCATCAACTAATACATGTGCTAGTCATCGACTCTGACTAGGGACATCATTTAGAATAACCATATAAGTAAAGAATCTCACAAACAATTCACATAATTGCTAATCAATACAAGGTGCCTTCCATGGATATTCAATTAAGCAATATATATATCATGGATACAAAGAAATATGCTCATCTCTATGATTATCTCTAGGGCATATTTCTAACAGTCTCCCACTTGCACTAGAGTTAATCTAGAAGATATCTAATACCCATAGATCTCATGTGTGCCTCATGCTTAGGTTGTGGAAGAGGTTTTGTCAAAGGATCAGCAACATTCAAATCTGTATGTATTTTGCATATCTTTATCTCACCCCGCCTAATGAATTCCCGTATGAGGTGAAACTTCTGCAGTACGTGTTTGTTTTTCTGGTGGTTCCTTGGCTCCTTAGCTTGCGCAATAGTCCCATTGTTGTCACAGTAGAGGTTCAATGGACTACAAGCATTAGGAAACACACCAAGCTCGATGAGGAACTTCCTTATCCAAACACCTTCCTTCGCAGATTCAGAAGCTGCAATGTACTCGGCTTCTGTTGTAGAATCAGTCACAGTCTCCTGTTTGGAACTCTCCCAACTAACAGCACCACCATTTATTGTGAACACAAAACCTGATTGCGATTTTAACTCGTCTGGGTCAGTTTGGAAGCTAGCATCGGTGTAACCAGTTACAACGAGCTCCTCCTTACCCCCATATACCAGGAACATATCTTTAGTCCTTCTTAAGTACTTAAGAATGCCTTTTACCGCTGTCCAGTGATCCTCACCTGGATCAGCCTGGTACCTACTCGTAGCACTTATAGCGTATGAAACATCTGGGCGTGTACTTATCATGGCATACATGATTGATCCAATCGCTGAGGTGTATGGTACCTTACTCATGCGCTCCCGCTCATTAGCCGTCGCAGGACATTGCATCTGGCTAAGGTGTTTACCATGTGACATAGGTATGAAACCTTTCTTGGACTGTTCCATGTTGAACCGTTTCAAAACCTTGTCAATGTACGTATCTTGACTTAATCCTATAAGCCTCTTCGACCTATCTCTATAGATCCTTATGCCCAAAATATATGCTGCTTCCCCTAAGTCCTTCATAGAAAAACTCTTTTTCAGTGAAGCCTTGACGGACTCCAGCATAGGAATGTCATTCCCAATCAATAATATGTCATCCACATACAAGATCAGAAATACAACAGCGCTCCCACTTTCCTTCTTGTAAACACAAGCTTCTTCTTCATTCTGATGAAAACCAAGCCCTTTGATCACTTCATCAAAACGAATGTTCCAACTCCGAGATGCTTGCTTCAACCCATAAATGGATTTATGAAGTTTGCATATCTTTCCAGCATTGATCGGATCGACAAAACCCTCGGGCTGTATCATATACACGTCCTCATCTAGGTTTCCATTAAGGAAAGCTGTTTTGACATCCATCTGCCAAATCTCATAATCGAAATATGCGGCAATAGCTAGAATGATCCAAATAGATTTAAGCATCGCTACTGGCGAGAATGTCTCGTCATAGTCAACTCCTTGAACTTGTCGAAAACCCTTTGCAACAAGTCGAGCCTTATAGATGTGAACATTTCCATCCATGTCTTTCTTCTTCTTAATAGATCCATTTGCATTCTATAGGTCTAACACCATCAGGCGTGTCAACCAAGTTCCAAACTTGATTTTCTCCCATGGAATCTATCTCGGATCTCATGGCGACATGCCATTTCTCGGAATCTGGGTCCATCATCGCTTCTGAATATGTTGCAGGTTCGTCGTTGTCTAACAACAACACTTCCCCATTGCCCAACAATAGCACTTCTCCTCGTGCCTCGCGAAGCCTTGCTGACCTTCGTGGTTGTGGTGGTGATTCTCTTGCCATAGACGTCTCAACTTGTTCTGCTACATAAGCATCACTTGTTGAATCTTGTCCCACTAGCTCATCCTGAACTTCTTCAAGATACACCTTTTGTTTACTTTTCTCTCTTTTGAGAAACTCTTTCTCTAAGAACACACTGTTCCGGGCGACAAACACTTTGCCCTCTGATCGGTGGTAAAAGTAATATCCTAAAGTTTCCTTTGGATATCCCACGAACATGCACTTGTCCGATTTTGGAGTGAGTTTATCTGACTGAAGTCGCTTGACGTAAAACCTCACAACCCCAAATCTTCAGAAAAGACAAACTGGGAGTCTTCCCAGTCCACATCTCATATGGTGTCTTAACTACGGACTTAGACGGTACCCTATTTAGTGTGAAAGCTGCTGTTTCTAGAGCGTATCCCCAAAACGACAAAGGTAGGTCCGACTGGCTCATCATTGATCGAACCATATCCAATAAAGTTCGATTACGTCGCTCAGACACGCCATTCCTCTGAGGCGTTCCAGGTGGCGTAAGCTGTGGAACAATTCCACAACTCTTTAGATGATTGCTAAACTCATGACTCAAATATTCACCTCCACGATCTGATCACAGTGCTTTAATTTTCTTGTCACGCTGATTTTCTACTTCATTCTGAAACTCTTTGAACTTTTCTAAGGATTCAGACTTGTGTTTCATTAAGTAGACATACCCATATCTACTAAAATCATCAGTGAAGGTTATGAAGTATTGGAATCCTCCCCTAGCTGTCGTACTCATTGGTCCGCACGCATCAGTATGTATGAGTTCCAATAAATCTAATGTCCTCTCAGGTAAACCCGTGAAAGGCGCCTTGGTCATCTTACCAAGTAAGCAAGCTTCACATGTCTCGTATGATTCAAAATCAAACGAAGTTAAAAGCCCATCAGAATGAAGCTTCTTCATGCGATTCTCACTTATATGACCCAAACGACAGTGCCACATGTAGGTAGGACTTAAATCATTAGGCCGAGGCCTTTTAGCACTAATATTACAGATAGGTGCATCATCAAGATTTAAAATGAATAACCCATTCATAATGGATGCAAAAGCCACAAACATGTCATTCTTAGAGATCACACAACCATTGTTTTCACTCGCAAATGAATAACCATCCTTCATCAAACATGAAGGAGACATAATGTTTCGACTCATACTAGGAACTAGATAACAATTATTTAACTCCAAAATAAATCCTGATGGGAGGTGGAGTTGCATCGTCCCGACGGTCAACGCAGCAACTCTTGCATTATTGCCTACCCGGAAATCAACTTCTCCTCTTTTCACGCTTCTACTTCTTATCATTCCCTACATCGAATTGCAAATATGGGCAACCGATCCGGTATCAAATACCCAAGGATTAATATAAGAATCAGCAAGAAAAATTTCTGTAATGTGAATAGCAAGTGTACCTACTGCGGCTGTACCCTTACCGCCGCGATCCTTAATAGAGGCCAAGTACTGCTTGCAATTCCTTTTCCAGTGACCAAGTTCTTTGCAATAAAAGCACTCTGCATCTGCAGCTGGTCCAGCCTTGGGCTTTTGATTTGGCTTGGATACTGTATCCTTTGCCCTGCCCTTCTTCTTTTGAGATTTACCCTTCTTAAAGTTGGGTTTGTTTTGGACCGCCATCACATGGCCGCTGCTGCCAGCGCTTTTCTTTATGTCCCCCTCTGCTGTTTTCAGCATGCCACATAGTTCATTGAGGCCCCTCTCCGCCCCATGCATATGGTAGTTCGTGATGAAGTTTCCATAGCTGGGCGGAAGAGATGCCAAAATGAAGTCAGTGGCCAACTCTTGGCTTATTGGGAAGCCTAGCTTCTCCAACCTCTGACTGTAACCAACCATTTTGATTACGTGTGGCCCAACTGCTGCGCCTTATGCTAGCTTGCATTCCAGAAAGGCTTTGGACACATTCAACCTTTCAGTCCTAGCCTGAGTCTGGAACATATCCTTGAGCGCCACGATCATATCGTGCACCTCATGGTTTGTCTCAAACTGCATCTGTAGCTCAGGCTCCAAGCAAGCAAGCATTAGGCAACTCACTTCAAGATTAGTATCCATTGCTTTCTTGTAAGCGGTTTTAGCTGCAGCAGTTGCATTTTCACCAGGATCCTCTAGTAGTGGGGTGTCTAGAACGTCTTCCTTTTTTTCAGCCCTGAGAACAATTCTCAGGTTACGGATCCAATCCGTATAGTTTGTTCCATTTAACTTATCCTTTTCAAGAATTGATCGCAAAGTAAATGTTGGTGTGCTAGGTGCCATTTATCTACAACAAAATAATGCAAAATAATAAGACAAAAATATCCATGACAGAGTAAATCATATTAAATATTTAATAGTCTACTCCCACTAAAATCAATATCCCTCGATTGATACTTAGTGATTCAGAACCCACAACTAACAAGTCTACTAGTGAGCTTTAGCATCACCGCTAGAAGACAAGGTAGATCGGTAAGCAACTCCTTGCTAATCATATCATATATATGACTCCTGTTGTTGGGTGACATCTCTATGTCTCGGCTCCCAACCTTATGCCTCAAAGTCCTTAACCATTAAGCTGACTTTGTTTAAGTTAACCAACCCTTTCTGCAGTTCGTATCCGATACAAACCTATCTAGTCAAGGAAAACTGGTGGCACCCTAATTTCATAGACCCACCACCAATTGTACAAGACTTATGATAGTGCAAGGTTTGGAGAGGCATTTAAGCTTAAACATTTATGAGGGATCGTCCTACTTACATCATCGCACGCAAGGACATATATGTAATATGAACAAGTAGAACATTAAGAATGGCATTCACACAACAGTTGTGATTCGGTATGGCTTGCTGTCACATGGTGATCCCCATCTCCAATAATCTGTCCATCACGATGATCTCCATCTCCATGATATAGGTATGCCATCCTTCAGGTGATGAGTCCTTCAAGACCTATCTAACGTATGATGGTAAACAAATTACATATACGCTTTGGATCATCACATGTTGACACGCAGGTCATTACATTAAATTTGGACAATACATATGGCTCCAGCCGTATTGCCCAGGTCATGACACGCAGGTCATGAATAATTCATTAATATGCATCATATACACAATAGCCATACCGATCACAAGATGCCCTGCAAAAACAGGTTAGACAAACACAAATCCGAGACTTTCGACCCGAAGAAGATTACACTCATGACGTCGATCTGTTACGTCAATCTGCTGGTTGTGTACGCAGTTAGCCCTGATGGTGATTCCAGCCGGTAGGGGCAAGTCGCGCACATAACCGAGAAGGACGAACTAATCTTTTCAGTCATATCCGATGTAATCTACTTCAACCCTTTATAACCAATTGATCTAATCAAACCGTGCATCCAGACCTAAAACTACGCAGAACCTGCCTCTGATACCACTGTGCGATTACGGGGAGGCTACACTAGCGCAAAAACAAAATTTTCAACCCCATAATACCAAGAACTACTGCGGTTATAGGTCATGGAATTACCACTAGACGCGCAGAGCAGCGGAAGACGTCTCGATGTAGACGAACGCGTCGAGCAGTGCCGTGCAGTCGTTAGCGTCCTTCACGTCCTCGCACGGTTCGTCCTAGTGCTCCAGATGCAGCACCTCCGAGGTATCCACACGTACAGGGAGGAAGCGCCGCGTACCGAACTGCTAGGTTCGCGACGGCGGCTTGGCGAGGGCGAGAGGTGAGCGACGACTGCACGTTTGCTGGTGGCGAATTAGGTTAAACCTAACCGCGCCCCCGCCCCTCATTATATAGGTGTTATGGTGGGCTTCTGACACCGAGGCCCATCATTAACCCTAAAGCCCAGTCTAATTTCGGATCTAATCCGAGTTAGGCTTCCTTCCCCTTAAGTGTGTGACCCTATAGGTTCACGTACAAATAGACATGGCCCGAGTACTCTTACTTGGCCCAATAATTGACAGCGGCCTCTAGCAAGACATGTCAACTCCTATGCGCACGTAAAGATCATATCAGACGAACCATTGCAACATTACGTACATGTTGTTCCCTTTGTCTCACGATATTTGGTCTGGCTCTAAGCTGACCTCTCTTTCTTGATACTGTGAATTGGAATCCTTTCAATGGTTAACTCTTAACCCTAGCACGGCCATGCATTTCTTGATCCAATCACTCGAGGGGCCCAGAGATATCTCTCTCACAAAGAGAGGGACAAATTCCATCTTGACTGACCATGCCTCACAGCATGCTTCCTGACAAACCCAAAACTACCTTTATAACTACCCAGTTATGGAATAGCGTTTGATAGTCCCTAAGTAAGTCAATTCACATCTTGAGAACATGCGACAATCTCAGGTCTAAGGATACAGTATTCATGTTGCAAAAAGAGAACTATATTACAATATCTCACGTTGGGTCGGTCCAGCCTCATGTCATACATGCGCCCACATTATTAGTTTAACATCTCCATGTTCATGACTTGTGAAATGTAGTCATCAACTAATACATGTGCTAGTCATCGACTCTGACTAGGGACATCATTTAGAATAACCATATAAGTAAAGAATCTCACAAACAATTCACATAATTGCTAATCAGTACAAGGTGCCTTCCATGGATATTCAATTAAGCAATATATATATCATGGATACAAAGAAATATGCTCATCTCTATGATTATCTCTAGGGCATATTTCTAACACATACCAGCCCGAGAACTCGGAACCTGACCATGCACTCGGGCTACGACCAGATCGCATGAGGGAACAACCAGACTGGTCGAGGCGTCACGAAAGGCACTAAGACCTCGGAGGAGTCAAACCACTCCTCCGAGGCCTCGGGGGCTACACCCGGCGGGTGCGCTCGCGCGCACCCACCGGAACAAAATGTAACCGAGAAAGGCCGGTCCCCTTGCAAAAAAGTGCGACAAAGCCTCCAAGCGAGTACCAACACTCCCTTTGAGGCTCGGGGGCTACTGTTGGGGACCATAATTAGGGGTACCCCCAAGACTCCTAAACTCGGCTGGTAACCACCATCAGCACAAGCTGCAAAGGCCTGATGGGCGCAATACAGGTCAAAGCTCCGTCCACTCAAGGGACACGATCTCGCCTCGCCCGAGCCCAGCCTCAGACAGGAACAGTAGACCCAGGCGGATTCACGCCTCGCCCGAGGGCCTCCTCAAGCGACGGGCGCACCTTCGACTCGCCCGAGGCCCAGCTCGGGCAGGCTTCGCAGTGAAGCAACCTTGGCCATATCGCCTTGCCAACCGACCGAATCGCAGGAGCATTCAATGCAAGGATCACCTGACACCTTATCCTGACGCGCGTTCCTCAGTCGACAGGGCCGAAGTGACCGCAGTCATTTCGCCCCTCCACTGACTGACCTGACAGGAAAATAGCGTCGCCTGCCCTGCTTTGACTGCTGTGCCACCCGCTAGGGTGAGGCTGACAGCAGCTGAGTCCAGCCTCAGGCGCCATAGGAAGCTCCGCCTCGCCCGACCCCAGGGCTCGGACTCAACCTCGACCTCGGAAGACGGTCTCCGCCTCGCCCGACCCCAGGGCTCGGACTCAACCTCGACCTCGGAATACGGTCTCCGCCTCGCCCAACCCCAAGGCTCGGACTCAGCCTCGACCTCGGAAGACGGTCTCCGCCTCGCCCGACCCCAGGGCTCGGACTCAGCCTCGACCTCGGAGGAGTCACCGCCTCGCCCAACCTTGGGCTCGGACCGACCACGCTACAGGGGGGTACATCATTACCCTACTGTCACATCCGGGTTTCGGGGCACCAAGACGCGGGCGCGAACATAATCACCAGGTGTGCTGGGACCAAGTCTCACACATATGATGAATCATGACATAGGATCGAATGTCACATCTTTACTATATAATAGGAGTTCTATACAAAATAAAGAAATAATTACATAAAAAGGAGACAACGGTCCAGGAACCCAAAGTTGACTGGGAGACGACAACCTAGACCTCTCACGAACTCATCACAGCATCCTCCATGTGCCTCATCCTGTGGTACATGTTCTTGACCTGTGGGGGGTGTGAGACAGCAAGAGTGAGCTCACATACGTTCATCGCTCAACAAGTTGTGAGGAATAATGTGAATGAACTCGCCAAAGGTGGGAGTTCATGTGAAGTGTAAGGCTTACCAAAGAGGATGGTTAGAGTTGAGCATTGCTTTTAAAGTTGGTCAAAATTTTATTAGCAATTACTAAGTATAAGTAAATACCAACCCAATTAAGTAATAGAACAAAAGTAACAGCATCACCTGCGATGCAATGCATATGACATATTGAATTTAGTTCCATAAATTAATCATGTGAGGGTCCGAGCTGCTCATGACCGTGAGCATGGCTAGTATACCAGTTTTACACTCTGCAGAGGTTGCGCATCTTTACCCACAAGTCATGTTACCCATCAGCCAAGGGATCGCGACTTCCCATACACCTCTACCGAGGAGGCGAGGCAGGGTAACACTACGAGGCCTTTACAAAGTTCCACTAGCTTCAGAAAACCCGCTACAGTTTATAGGAAGCTCCAATGCAGGGACCCCTTGCATGACCGTCATCGCAGCAAAATCATCCCAAGGCCCTCCCCACACTGACCACTCCCCTACTGACTTTGCCCCTTTTGGGTAAGGTAGTCTTCCACTAGCTTTCCTAATTAATCAGCCAAGGGTGTCCCATTAAACCCTTGTGGTAGCACTGTTTTCCCGGGTGGTCGCTCCATGTTCCAATTAACATAATGATCTTATCATGAACAGTAATAATAAACAGATAATAAAAGTGTGATCATGAATAATGTATCTTCATACCCAAAACCACATAAAGCACTAGCAAGTACTACCCAAAAGTTCAGTGGTAAACAAGGTATAAAGATAATCAAACTAGGGTAACCTATTGGGTCCCATCAAAATTAACCTATGCAGATCATTATGATTATTTAGAACATGAGTGGGTAAAAAGAAGTGATCAAGGGCACAACTTGCCTGGGACTTGAGATTCCAGGTACCAACTTGCTTTTCAGATGACTCGTGACCTCACGCTAGTCGTAGCAATACAAACAAACATGGTGTAGGCAAAATTAACATTACACCAAACATAAAAACAAATTGTTTAATAATAATCTACACGTCGCTATGAGATCGTGGGAACGAGAATCACTAAATTCGGAGTTACGGTTAAGGAGTTATGATTTATAGAAGATCTATATGATTAAAATATTAAACTATATTATAAATTGGTTTGTGTAAATCATATGAGAGATTATTCTATAAATAACTATCTCAACTTTAATCTAAATCATTATTTGATTAAAGATCATCTAGTCAAATTATAACCATAAGATCATAATACTATATTAATATTAAAGAAGTTAATCCAATAGACATAAATTAATACAATTAACATAGGATAAACAAATTAATTATTTACAACATGTATCATGATAAAGTAGGGTTACCAAAGTGTAGATAATTTTATTACGAAGCTAACGCAATTCGAACGGATCAAATCGGAGTTAAAATGAATTGATTATGAATTTCTGAAGCCTATTTCTATTCTAGTGGTGTTTTTTGAATACACGGGGACTAATTTGTAATTTCTAGAATTCTAGGGTAAAGCTATGTATGTGGCCGAGGACGGCGGGTTTATATAAAGAAAAGATAGGGTCTCTTATGCATAAGTCACTTGGCGAAGGGGTACAAAGAGGTTTCAACCGTTGGATCGACATTTGAGGGCTCGGATTAGATCGCCATCTTATGTGAACCGGTAACCACCCGATGCCGTTAGATCCTGTGTCAATGCCTCAGATTTAAACAACCGCGATCTCCTCCCAACCCTCCATCTATCGATCAACGGCTGGGATCAATCACGCCGAAGCAGTATGCACCCTCTAATCGCGACCGTTAATCCCAATATCAACGTTCGCAATCCATTCTCCCGCCCATCTCTCCTACCGCAGACAGCACGCGGCAGCGCCTCCCTGCTCTGCGGCGGAGGGCGCACCGACGACACGCCATTCCACGAGCCGATGTCCCAAGCTTTTCCCGACCAGTGCGACGCGATGAGGAGGCCGAGGCAAACTCAGAGGAGGACTTCTTACCAGTGATGTGGGCGCAGACCGCCCCGGCCACGGTGTCGCGCGGCCCACGGCGGTGTTCTTTCTTCGGTGCGCAGTCCCAGTTATGCACGCCATGGCTCCCAGATTCGACGACCCAATGCCTGATTCGCTCAATTTCACGAAGCTCTCAATCCACCAGTAGAGGCCAGATCGACGGCGTAACCCGGACTCCATTGCGACGACGGCGGAATTGTGTGGTCGACGCCACCCATCGATTTCACTACCTCCTTGGCACCCGAGATGGATGATTCTCATCATGGAGGAAGAGGATCACGTCACAGTTTTATAGACGGGGATGAGTACATCCATGGCCGGCCCGACCCTGAGATAATCGCTGGATTGGAGAAGTCCGCGGCGAAGTCGGCGGAAGACAGCTCTGGTCGCGTTGCCGTTCGGTTGAGATGGAGCTTCTGACGAGACGGTCCCACCCGGTAGACGGGCGATTTGCAATATGAACATGCGCGCGCAGACTGGGTGGATGACACGGGGCCCCGCCCTGCTAGAAACGGTATGCACGGCGGAAGAAGTAGTGGGCCGCGCGCAGGAGGGCATGTTGCAAGTGGGCCGAAAACAAGGTAGCAGGCCCAGTTAGGTTCTTATCTTTTTCCTTTTTATCATTTCTATCTTCTAATTTCATATTCCTACTCAATTCATAACTTGAATTCAATTTGCTCATAGGTTTCATACTGGGATCAAGTGCTCAAATAAAAGTAGTAGCCCAAAATGATATATTTTCTGCTATTTGCATTAATACTATTTTTCTTGCTATAGTGTATATCATTTCCCTTCTCTTTTCTTTTCTATTTTCCATTCCTACTTTCCAAACTTAAACTTGCTTTCACAATTTTGAGCACAAATACAGAAATACAAGAACCTCAGCGTTAGATGCCTATTTCCGTATTTATTTATTTGTTATTTGACTACTTTAATTCCTATTAATTGAATATGCACAAAGAAATAAAACCTAATAAATCTCCAAAGGTTCCACAACTCCAAAAACACTTTTATATCAATATATGCATTTATTTTTTTATTATACCAATTTTAGGGCTTTACAAATCCTACCCCCCTTACAAGAAATCTCGTCCTCGAGATTTGTAAGAAAGAGGATATAGGAAGAGTGATTTGTAATTTAGCTTTTAGTTTCTAATTAGTTTAAAAATCAAGAGTCTCTCTTTTTTTCATCAGTGAGTGATTAGGAGAGCATGCGTATATATATGTATGTCCACTTTATTATGTAGGATAGAAGATGTCTTTAGAGCATAGATAGTTTTAGTTATGAAAGGGTAGGGCTAGGAAAGAATCTATCCAAGATTGTGGATCTTGATTACTTTTGAAGATCTAGCTTGAATCTTATCCTTCCTTGATTTGATGAGCTCGATCATCTTCGATCTTCGTTCTTGAAGTTTTTATCCGAATTAGGGACATGTAGTTAGGATAACTTGTAGGTATGGACAGATGGTTAACAGACTGGTGGCATAAGATAAGTGTATTATGGCAACATCTATGATGGGATGGATGGTCACCATGAATATGCTGGTAAGTTATTTGTTCATGGGTGGTTTGGTCTGATGTACTAATTTAAGTTAAAACATGGCCAGCAGGATCTAATCTATTTCACTAGTATTAACTAGTCCGTTAAGTAACTCACTTTAGATTGGATCTTATTAGATTAGATGGTATAACTAGATTAGACTAGATAACATCTAATTACTTTGGATTAGATCATGGTTGTTATTCTAGAGTGGGATAAATATGCTAATTAGGGCAAGATGAATCCATAAAGATAAGGTAGAATCTTTTGAGATAAGATGGATCTATGAGTGTAGGATAGAATCTTTCAAGATGAGATGGTTATTGTTAGGCTAGATACTTTAATGAGGGATAATCTAGTTTGTCTAGTTATTTTGATAAGCATTTTTTTCCTGTATGTATATGCAGATGTAATTGTGAACATTACTCCACAACTCATCACACTCAATCAAAAAATCAAATCAAACAATTGTCATAAGAACAACCACTCAAGCATATAAATATTAAAAAAAATAGTTTTGTTTTTGTGCCTAAGATTAGGTCTCCTATTCCTAAGAGTCACATTAGGTAGAGGATTTCAAAGTGTGAAATCCATGTTTGTCTTTAGAAAGAAAAGGTAAGAATAATCAGAGTAAGCGGAAATAGATGAGAAAAGATTAAGAGAAGTTTAGAAAGAATCAGAGTAGCAAAGTTAAGTAGACAATGGTTGTCCAGTTCTATCTAGGTTTCGTCCTACAGTCAACATTCCTCTGATACCACTTCTGTCACACCCGGGTTTCGGGGCACCAAGACGCGGGCGCGAACATAATCACCAGGTGTGCTGGGACCAAGTCTCACACATATGATGAATCATGGCATAGGATTGAATGTCACATCTTTACTATATAATAGGAGTTCTATACAAAATAAAGAAATAATTACATAAAAAGGAGACAACGGTCCAGCAACCCAAAGTTGACTGGGAGACGACGACCTAGACCTCTCATGAACTCATCACAGCATCCTCCATGCGCCTCATCCTGTGGTACCTGTTCTTGACCTGTGGGGGGTTTGAGACAGCAAGAGTGAGCTCACATACGTTCATCGCTCAACAAGTTGTGGGAAATAATGTGAATGAACTCGCCAAAGGTGGGAGCTCATGTGAAGTGTAAGGCTTACCAAAGAGGATGGTTAGAGCTGAGCATTGCTTTTAAAGTTGGTCAAAATTTTATTAGCAATTACTAAGTATAAGTAAATACCAACCCAATTAAGTAATAGATCAAAAGTAATAGCATCACCTGCGATGCAATGCATATGACATATTGAATTTAGTTCCATAAATTAATCATGTGAGGGTCCGAGCTGCTCATGACCGTGAGCACGGCTAGTATACCAGTTTTACACTCTGCAGAGGTTGCACATCTTTATCCACAAGTCATGTTACCCATCTGCCAAGGGATCGCGACTTCCCATACACCTCTACCAAGGAGGCGAGGCAGCGTAACACTACGAGGCCTTTACAAAGTTCCACTAGCTTCAGAAAACCCGCTACAGTTTATAGGAAGCTCCAATGCAGGGACCCCTCGCATGACCGCCATCGCAGCAAAATCATCCCAAGGACCTCCCCACACTGATCACTCCCCTACTGCCCTTGCCCCTTTCGGGTAAGGTAGTCTTCCACTAGCTTTCCTAATTAATCAGCCAAGGGCGTCCCATTAAACCCTTGTGGTAGCACTATTTTCCCGGGTGGTCGCTCCATGTTCCAATTAACATAATGATCTTATCATGAACAGTAATAATAAACAGATAATAAAAGTGTGATCATGAATAATGTATCTTCATACCCAAAACCACATAAAGCACTAGCAAGTACTACCCAAAAAGTTCAGTGGTAAACAAGGTATAAAGATAATCAAACTAGGGTAACCTATTGGGTCCCATCAAAATTAACCTATGCAGATCATTATGATTAATTAGAACATGAGTGGGTAAAAATAAGTGATCAAGGGCACAACATGCCTGGGACTTGAGATTCCAGGTACCAACTTGCTTTTCAGATGACTCGTGACCTCACGCTAGTCGTAGCAATACAAACAAACATGGTGTAGGCAAAATTAACATTACACCAAACATAAAAACAAATTGTGTAATAATAATCTACACGTCGCTATGAGATCGTGGGAACGAGAATCACTAAATTCGGAGTTACGGTTAAGGAGTTATGATTTATAGAAGATCTATGTGATTAAAATATTAAACTATATTATAAATTGGTTGGTGTAAATCATATGAGAGATTATTCTATAAATAACTATCTCAACTTTAATCTAAATCATTATTTGATTAAAGATCATCTAGTCAAATTATAACCATAAGATCATAATACTATATTAATATTAAAGAAGTTAATCCAATAGACATAAATTAATACAATTAACATAGGATAAACAAATTAATTATTTACAACATGTATCATGATAAAATAAGGTTACCAAAGTGTAAATAATTTTATTACGAAGCTAACGCAATTCGAACGGATCAAATCGGAGTTAAAATGAATTGATTATGAATTTCTGAAGCCTATTTCTATTCTAGTTGTGTTTTTTGAATACACGGGGACTAATTTGTAATTTCTAGAATTCTAGGGTAAAGATGTGTATGTGGCCGAGGACGGCGGGTTTATATAAAGAAAAGATAGGGTCTCTTATGCATAAGTCACTCGGCGAAGGGGTACAAAGAGGTTTCAACCGTTGGATCGACATTTGAGGGCTTGGATTAGATCGCCATCTTATGTGAACCGGTAACCACCCGATGTCGTTGGATCCTGTGTCAATGCCTCAGATTTAAACAACCGCGATCTCCTCCCAACCCTCCATCTATCGATCAACGGCTGGGATCAATCACGCCGAAGCAGTATGCGCCCTCTAATCACGACCGTTAATCCCAATATCAACGTTCGCAATCCATTCTCCCGCCCATCTCTCCTACCGCAGACAGCACGCGGCGGCGCCGCCCTGCTCTGCTGCGGAGGGCGCACCGGCGACACGCCATTCCACGAGTCGATGTCCCAAGCTTTGCCCGACCAGTGCGACGCGATGAGGAGGCCGAAGCGAACTCAAAGGAGGACTTCTCACCAGTGATGTGGGCGCAGACCGCCCCGGCCACGGTGTCGCGCGGCCCACGGCGGTGTTCTTTCTTCGGTGCGCAGTCCCAGTTATGCACGCCATGGCTCCCAGATTCGACGACCCAACGCCTGATTCGCTCAATTTCACGAAACTCTCAATCCACCAGTATAGGCCAGATCGACGGCGTAACCCGGGCTCCATTGCGACGACGGCGGAATTGTGTGGTCGACGCCACCCATCGATTTCACTACCTCCCTGGCGCCCGAGATGGGTGATTCTCATCATGGAGGAAGAGGATCACGTCATAGTTTTATAGACGGGGATGAGTACATCCATGGCCGGCCCGACCCCGAGATAATCGCTGGATTGGAGAAGTCCGCGGCGAAGTCGGCGGAAGACAGCTCTGGTCGCGTTGCCGTTCGGTTGAGATGGAGCTTCTGACGAGACGGTCCCACCCGGCAGAGGGGCGATTTGCAATATGAAAATGCGCGCGCAGACTGGGTGGATGACACGGGGCCCCGCCCTGCCAAAAACGGTATGCGCGGCGGAAGAAGTAGTGGGCCGCGCGCAGGAGGGCATGTTGCAAGTGGGCCGAAAACAAGGTAGCAGGCGCAGTTAGGTTCTTATCTTTTTCCTTTTTATCATTTCTATCTTCTAATTTCATATTCCTACTCAATTCATAACTTGAATTCAATTTGCTCATAGGTTTCATACTGGGATCAAGTGCTCAAATAAAAGTAGTAGCCCAAAATGATATATTTTCTGCTATTTGCATTAATACTATTTTTCTTGCTATAGTGTATATCATTTCCCTTCTCTTTTCTTTTCTATTTTCCATTCCTACTTTCCAAACTTAAACTTGCTTTCACAATTTTGAGCACAAATACAGAAATACAAGAACCTCAGTGTTAGATGCCTATTTCCGTATTTATTTATTTGTTATTTGACTACTTTAATTCCTATTAATTGAATATGCACAAAGAAATAAAACCTAATAAATCTCCAAAGGTTCCACAACTCCAAAACACTTTTATATCAATATATGCATTTATTTTTTTTATTATACCAATTTTAGGGCTTTACACCTACCCCTAGCTAGCTCAGGCTACGGGGAACAAGACCGGCGTCCCATCTGGCTCTCTCCAGTAAACGAGTAATGATGGCACCCCGCGTGCTCCCATGACGACGGCGGTTCTCAGCCCCTTACGGAAGCAAGGAGACGTCAGCAAGGTCCCGACAGCCCCGACAGCTGTGCTTCTACAGGGCTCAATCGCTCTTCCGACGGCCACGACATCATATGAACAGGGCACTAACACCTCTCCGACAGCCACGTCGGCATGTACATAGGGCTCTGGCTCCTCTCTGCTAATCACGTTAGCATATTGCTACACCCCCCATTGTACACCTGGGCCCTCTCCTTACATCTATAAAAGGAAGGTCCAGGGCCCTCGTACGAGAAGGTGGCCGCGCGGGAGAACGGGCTGACGGACAGGCTCTCTCTCTCTCCCTCGCGAACGCTTGTAACCCCCTACTGCAAGCGCATCCGCCCTGGGCGCAGGATAACACGAGCCGCGGTTCCCTTTTTTTGTTCCTCCTTGTGTTCCATCTCGCGCCGACCCATCTGGACTGGGACACGCAGCGACAATTTACTCGTCGGTCCAGGGACCCCCGGGGTCGAAACGCCGACAAAATCGACTTGACTTTTTTTGAGAGTTATTTTATGACTTAGACAAACATATTTAGAGTGTGTTTGAAATGCCTAAGTCATTGGTTCATACCTTTAGCCCATCTCCCTTGTAATTTTCCTATTTCAACTCAAACTCAAGCCAAAATGCAATTTTTTTGCTAAAGACTTCGTTAGTGACCAAACCAAAGTGATAAAAACATTCAAATAGGTAAGTGCAACATATTTAAAGGTTCAAACCTCACAGTTTTACCTTTTCACCAAATATTTCACTTCTAGGCCTTCGTTGAGCTGAGTTGAACTTTTCTTTACTCAATTTGCTTTGAAATAAAATTGTGCTCATAGACTTAGCTAATAGTTAGTCCAATAGATTGTGTTAAACATTAATCACCAAAACTATATGACAGTAGCTTATTTGTCCATTCCTCTTTGAAAACAATTGTTACCAATCAATTTGGATCGGTACTGACAAGCCTGTATAATGTATATTGATCCATCGGTACCGATCCGTCGGTACTGATCTATTCTGAAGCTAGACCAGTATGAACAGGTCCGATGTGATACCCTTGGTACCAGCCTATATATAATGTCAGTATATATATGTTACTGGCTGCTCCAGTCAAGTTTTGCCTAGTAGGGGCCAGGCACCTAGTGCTCCAGCTATAAGCCATGGCGTTTTGTAGTTACAGACTAGCAGTACGACGTACGAGCACTGGTTTTGGACATCAGCTTGCATGACAGTCGGCCACGTTTTTTGTGCTTCGGTCCTACGAGGAATCTGCCTACTCTACTACAGATTTGCAGAGTAGCAGCTGTCTTCTTTCGTCGCCATTAAGAGTATGTTTGGAAACACAACATTTTTTTCCTGAAACAATACTATGATATTTAATTATACCATAATATTTTAGACTAAAAGATGTTTGTGAGCATATCTAAAAACTCTATATTTTAAATCATGGTTTTACACGCTACCACGGTATTTTTAGGTAAAAAAACTTTAGTATAGATCAAAAAATTTGGTTTGCATACAGCTGCGGTCTTCTCTTCTCCTACATTACAACTAAAATATTTTGTCTCCAAACATGTGCTAGTTTGGACTGATATAAAATATAGTATAGTTATGACATGACATATAATAAACTACGGTTTTAAGAAATACAGTCCCCAAACAGTCCCTCATGCATACCATTTGGCGTAAGCCGTAGCACGGTTTAGACTATCTCCATTGCGGTTACTCTATATCTTTATGTCATTATTTACAGTCTAGTCAACAAAATCTCTTATGTGTCTAGAAAAATGCAGTCTAAAAAATACGATTTTTGTTTCTCGATGAGTGGAATAATTTGAAGTTTAACACACACACATATATAAACCATAATAATGTATATGTAAGATTATATATATATTATGGTTTATATATATATATATATATAAGATTATTATGGTTTAAAATTATAGGCTAGAGCAAGTAGCAATGGTTTTTTTTCAGGACCAACAATAAACCTGTCGTGCAGCTAAGACAGATACGTTTTGTAAAAACAATCATGAAAATATATGCAGTTGATTAAAAAAACATGAAAATCATAAAATGTACTGAACCCAGATAAATTTTATCGAACACTCCCTCTAATGGCTCTCCGTCTTACATTTACTGGATCGTCAATTATCTATGTGTCAATGTCTACAACGGCACTTCCACGTCTTTTTGGTTTGATTGATCGTTGGCTCCCCGAAGGTCCTCTCGATATATGTCACATTCAAATTCATCCTCCTTTTCCCCATTCTACCAGTACCAGGCCTAACGTGTCGGTTCAGGAGGTCTTTCCAAACAGAGTTTGATTTGTGTCTTCTCCAACCTTGCTGCAACCCAGCTAGCTAGCAGATCTTCTTTCGTGCTTGCAGAAATCAGTCTCTACGAGACGAGGCGGACGATCGGCGCTTGAAATTCACCGTTTCTACTTGCTGGTTATTCTCTTGGGTCATCATGGGCGAAGCTAGCTAGACTGTGCCCATGCAAATTTACAAAAGGACTAATTTTTTTACTATATATACACCATTTATAAATTATTATTATACACCTTCGAAACATATGCACCTTCCTCTCATTAACTCTAGCTTCGACACCGTGGATCAGTAATTTTTCATCATATCATACGAGTATATGGGGTGTTTGCTTCCTTTAATCACCCTGCTAAATTTTAGTGACTAAATTTTAATCCCTAAAAGTCCTATTGGAAATGCCTATAAGAAGTTGCTAGTTTATTCTTTCTTGTCCCTACATTTGGCAAGTCGAGAGGGACTCTCTAAAGCACTTTTTTCGTGCGAAATTTGTGTTCTATGCCTTTTGTTTTTATTCTCTTTTACTTTTTATTAATAAACTTTGAGCTACTATGTAGAAAAGAATCTTGTTGCGTGTTTGATTTTGTTATTTCTACAGTTTGCAATATTTCCCTAGAGAGCATCGTGTCGGCGAAATGATCCCTGGTTCCATCGGTTTGAGAGCGCGCTAAGAAAGAGCACCTAGCCGTTGGGGCCCGTTGGTCAGCCTAAAGAGGTTGATGCGTCAACCCTAAAAGAACCCACCCCCGGTCGAACTCTGCGGCACCGAGCCTAAGGTCGAGTGTAGCAGAAGCTAACAAAAGGGGTTGGGCGTGTCAGAGGGGAATCACTCGAGTGAATCCCGTGCCTGGCCCCAGGCTGACCCGCCATGAATACCAAGTCGCATTAACCACTCTGGCACCCAACCACAGCGCGGGCGCCGGTCCGCTTTCTACTCATGACCTATAAACCCATCCGTCTGCATAGCACTCATGATCTACGAGCCCCAAGATTGCGGCGTATTTATGGTCCGCACGCCCTCAGCTTGCGGCGCACTCATGGCGTATCGGACTAGACCTGAGTACGCAGACCACTGACAAAATGCAACAAGACCGGCCACATCGATCCCCATGCTATGAAGGTCAGGGGTCGGCTTAGCCTAAATGATGGAGCCTGGAACCCAGGCAGCCCCACGCTGTCTGCCACAGTAAATACGAGATAGCCGGGTGGCCCAGGGGTCCACGAGTACGTGTGGTTTTACCCCGAGAAATAACATTTGTTTTAACCTTGCCTCATGGCTCCTTTTTAAGGAAGCCACCGCTGGTCGATCCCTCTCTAGGCCTATAAATGAGAGGAGTTAGCCCTCATGAAAGGGAGGACAGACGGACAAAACATAGAGACTACGGTAGACGGAGTTGAGTTCATCTGGACACACACCCACAAAGACGAACCCCTGACAAACTGACAAATAGGAGGAGTAGCGCCAACGAGGACGAGGAGGCCAGAGCCCCGCCGCCAAGCCAAGACTTAGCTAGGATTCCACTCTGTAGCTTTTAAGCTCCACTTCCACCCCTATAAAGTGAATTGAGAGCCTCTACTTCCTCTCTCGCCCGCTTGTAGACCCTACTACGAGTTTTGATCATCATTGGTGCCGGTAGCGTAAGCCGTCGATGACTGGAAGTAAGGACGTTCTGCTCAAGCCAGTATAGCGCACCACGCAACCCTCTCGAGCCCGGAATACACGTAATAAATTTACTTGTTAGAGCGAGGTTCGAAACACCGACATATCTAATCAAGCAATTTAGGCCATATTTGGAATCGATGAATCGTAGAGATTTGTGTCTATTTTGTACGTAGATTTTAGAACTATGTACGTAAACTTTAGAACCATTGCAAGAACAATATCATGTTTGATGGGAAGAACATAAAATTTCTAGAACGTTAGAGGGACAGGAGTTATGGCGGGCATAATTTAAAATATTTAGTAACTAAAAATAAAGAACTACGGGAGAACATAAAATTTTTTACTCCCCTATAATATAAGGCGTGCTCTCTCTAAGCACAAATACATCAATGCAGTGACATAGAGAGAATTAAATACATTTTGTGGTCTTTGAACCAGACGTAATTACGCCTTATATACTGGGACGGAGGGAGTATCGTTTAGCAACTCCTCACAACTATCTTTAGTGAGCTTTATTAATTTTATAAAACTACTAGAGATATTCTAAAAGTGACTAAACTTTAATCAGTAAAGTTTAGAAGGTGGTAATCAAACACCCCCTATATTTACGCATTCCGTGCAGTTTAGACCTCTGTAAAATTCCTGCGAGAAAAAGGAGTTTGCTGACGCTGAGTGACAGTGACAGAGAATGCCAGGTCTAGGCTACGTTCTCTGCTATGCTCCGAGCAGTGAGCAGTCCAGTCCCTCAGCTGCCAGCTGCCCCTGGGCATAACAAGCCGGCCAGTTGCCGATGCACTGTCGCTAGCATAGCGGCTGCAAGCTGGCGCTCCACCTCTCGCCGACATGCGGTCCCCTCGTCCCTCCTCTCCGACTCCTCCCGAATATATAAGCAGGCCGGTCGCCTCGACCTCCCTTCCTCGTTATTCCATCACCAGTTCACCACCGTCTTCCTCAACTCTTCCTCTCCTCTCTCTTCTGCACCATCTGGTGTGTGTGCGCGTTACTCGCCGCGTCGATCGAAGAAAGAGGCGCACGGGAGCGAGCTACGCGAAGCAAGGCAATGGCGAAGGGCGGGCTGTCCAAGCTTCGGTGCATGATCAAGAGGTGGCACTCGTCCAGCCGCATCGCCCGCGCGCCGCCGTCTCCCGGCCCCGGTGAGGACGACCGCTGCGCCGCGCGCGGCGCGTCGTTCCACGGCGCGGACGAGGTGCCCGAGGGCCTGCACCCGGTGTACGTCGGCAAGTCGCGCCGCCGGTACCTCGTCGCCGAGGAGCTGGTGGGCCACCCGCTGTTCCAGACCCTCTTCGACCGCATCGGCGGCGGCGGCACCGGGGCAGCGGCGGCGGGTACCGTCGTCGGCTGCGAGGTCGTGCTGTTCGAGCACCTGCTGTGGATGCTGGAGAACGCGGACCCGCCGCCGGAGTCCCTCGACGAGCTCGTCGAGTACTACGCGTGCTGAGACAGAGTCATAGAGCCTCGCCCCACGCCGCCAGCTCGGCCGTGACGCAGCGCGGCCCGACGGTGGTGGAAGTGGAATGGAAGCTAGCTTAGCACGGAGCTGCTGTATCATTTCGTTCGGCATTCTTGTGTGTATGTAGGGTAGGGTAGATTTGTGATAAATGGCAAATGCGGGGGGCTAAAACGCCCGATTGATTCGCTTCGCTAATGTATCCTCGGTGTCGACGCTAATTTGCTAATGGAAAATAATTTGCGGCTACGAAGTCGTCGTCAAAAATGTACTGCTGTAACTACAACTGCGCTGCCCGGCAGCTGGCAGATTCACCAGCAAGTATCGACTGAATCGTGATCTCTCTCTGGTCTCTGCCTCCGTCCGACTCAGAATACGTGCTCGAATGCCAAGTTCGTGGTGGTTAAATTCTTCAAATGGAGTTTCTTTTAATAAATTTCATTATTGGAAATTACATAGATGTGCGATGCAAGTAGATGTGTCAACTTTGTAGAGTTTTGGTTTCCGTATTTAATAATTTATGGACTAAAATTAGTGTAAAATGTAGTGACTAAAAATTAGCTCTTAGAAACCAAACATCCTTAAGTATGTAAAGTTTGCGTGTTTAGATAAGTTGTGTACACCTTTTACTATGTGTTTGATACTTTGGTTTGCTCTCTAATAAATTTGTAAAGAAAGTGCCATTCCAGGCTCTGTTTGAGAAGAAACAGAAAAGTTGGAGAAAGATTAAGAAAGAGGTAAGTTCCTAAGACTTAGTCAATTCGAGTACTCTCTTATTATGTGTGTCTAAGTCACAGTAAAGTCCTCCAAAGAGTTGAAAGCCAATTGGAGAAAGAATGGAGGAACAATGACTTAGAACATGTTGTTTAGGTGAACAGGACCTTCTACGGGACTGGTCCTGTGTGCACCGGACCTGCTACAGAACAGGTCTGGTACACCAACGGCTAGACCTTTCAGAGAAGGAAACAACCAATCTGATCACGTGGAGGCAGGTGACCATTGGAGGTCTAGTGCACCGGACCGGTCCGATGCACCCACGAGACCACTTTACATTTTTTTTTGCCACGGCTATGGGAGGCCTCAAGTCTATAAATAGGCCCTCTCATGACCTCAACTAGTACACAAGTGATACCCCAAGGCACCAAACAATTGTAGAATCATTCTATGTCCCTCTCTATTGTATTATTTGATAGATTTAATGCTTGACGCAATTATAAGCTAAAAGAAAAAGAAGTGTTGCTGGGAGATAGAGCTAGTAAGATCTTGAGCAAGTGAGTAGTGTTACTCTATCGGAGTGTCGTAAAGACTTGTAAACAGCCGCCACTCTGCTGTAACCGACATCGACGTAGTGGAAGCCTCAATCTGCTACCCGGTGATAGATCTGAGCAAACAGAGGAATGAATTGAAATAGACTCCGAGCCAGATTGGCTAACTCCAATATGGATGTAGGCAAGCATTTTAGGCTTGGCCGAACCACGAGATAAATTTGTGTGTCTTGTCTCTGCTCTGCTCTGTTCGATTCTATCTCTGTTCTGTTGTTGTGTTGCTTTATTCTTTGCACTTCACTACTCATTTGTGGTATAAGCAGTTCTTGAAGTGCAGTCTATTTTGACAGAGACTACAATTCTGTTGCGATCTACTCGACTTGATCATTTCGCTGTGATCCAGACTTCGAGTAGAATAAGAAGTTCTAAGTTTTTTGGTGTTTTATTTCATTCACCTATTCACCCCCTGACAAAGGGAACTTTAAGGTTTCTAATTTCCATTTCAATCTAATTTCGGTTTTGCAACTCCTAGAGGACGACTATGAAGTGCGCTTTAAAAGGGGGGGGGGGGGGGGGGCTTTCTCGTGTTTTGAATGCCAATGGGGTTTCCAAGAGGTTTACATTTTTTCCAAGAGGTTTACATTTTTTCCAAGGGAAATTAGTTCATTTTTCCTTGCCAAAATGAGAATCCCTTGGAAAAATGAAGTTACTAAACTAGCCCTTAAAGGATACATCATGCCCCTACTGCCTGCAGCGATGTCGTCTATTAGGCCCTCCATCCAAGGGCTTGTTCGGTTAGGAGTGGATTGAGGAGGATTGGAAGGGATTAAATCCCCTCCTATACAAATTTAATCCCCTCCAATCCTCCTCAATCCATCTCTAACGGAACAAGGAATAAGGGGTGCTTCTCTCTCTCTCGATTTAGCGTCTCCCTACATCTCGTTCCCCGCGCGCCATGAACTCCATCGTGCCCACCCGTCGCCAGTCCCAGCGTCATCGTTTGTCTTCTGACTCCGCACGTGGCTGACCCAAGGATGGTTGCATATAGGGCTGGACGAAATGCCGGTGGCTCGTCCGTTCGCTCGGATCGGATCGGCTTGTTTAAATTTTTTCACGAGCTGAGCTGAAATCTCAACTCGGTTTGTTAACGAGCCAGCTCGCGAGCTAAACGAGTTGTCACATTTCTTCAAAATGAAACTATATGCATATCATTTACGTCACATTTGATGGACATGTTATATGTATGTGTGGTGTCTATTGTCTATGAGTTAAACTATTGATTGATGAATTATGTCTATATTAAATTGGTCTATGCGAATATAATTGTGGGTTAAACTAATAAACACGTGTGTGAATTATGAATTGGTGAGTGCTGAATTGTGTTAATTTGGTGCTACATTGATGTGGTCTATGTAACTATAAGTATAATTACTATTTTATGTTGTTAAATTAGTTTAAAATCAACTAGAAATTAATTAATATATACATTTGTTTTTTCTGCTCTGGTTCGTAAGCTAAACGAGTTAGCTCGAGCTTGTAAACGAGTCGAGTTATCATTAGCTTATTGATTCTGAGCCGAGACAGCTTGTTAACTTAACGGGGCAGCTCAAACTCGAAAGAGTCGAGCCGAACTGGTTTGATATCTAGTCCTAGCTGGCTTGATATCTAGTTCTAGTTGCATCCATGCTAGCCCCGCTTGTCACCCTGGCCGCTGGCGCAGCGAACCCACCTGGTCGCAACATGTCTCCCTCCTTCCCTCCGCTTCATCTTCTAGCCTGGCGTCTGCGTCTGGCGATGAGCCATGGAGTCGGCCAATGAAGAGCGGAAGGAGGAGAGGGTCAACGGGGGCTCAATAGCTGGTTGGTGTAGATGTTGCTGGTGTAAGCGCGATGGGTGGAGGCGGCGGACGCGGAGGCCATTGGCGGCCGCCCGAAACCAGACAAGGAGACAGATGTGCTCAATCAGGAGGAATCGAAACGGAATCCAGAGACGACGAAAAGGTCTGGCACCCGGACGTACAAGATTGTTGTTATCATTTTTAAACTATAATTAGTTTGCACGTTAATGTATGAGTCAGTTAAATGTAAAAAAACAAAGACCTGAAAAAAAGTTAGGAGGATGGTATGGTAATGGTATTTGGAATAGAAATCTATATCTATACTACTTATTAAGAGTGGAAGGGTAGCCTGCCTTTTTATGTTCTGCCTTCCAGCGATCTGGACCGTCTAATTGTATCGTGCGTCGGACGCTGCCCACGCTCGTGTGCTCGCTCCTCGCCCAGCAGCCGTCGCACTCTCGCCACGCTCGCTAAGCCCCATCTGTTCCGCCTCTTCCGCATCGTACACATGACCCTCTGTAGCTCAACCGCCTCAAAGCTGTCGCCCTCCCCACCCCAAAACCCTAGCTCTGTTCCACCGCTCCCCTTCTCCCTGTTGCCGTTGTCGCGGCAGTTGAGAATAGTGGCGGCAAGATCTCATGGAGAGAAGCTATGCGGACTCCCAGAAAAGGCGAAATCATCGTGCGATTGTGGAGATTGTCGATGGGAGGCTCCACCAGCGCTAGGGTGCGGCCAACAAGACGCTGCTCGCCACCGCTTGAGTCGGTAGTGAGATCTTAGGGGGAGAAGCCCTGCAGCCCCCATGCTCCCACTCCCTCCTGCACCCCACGCTTACCGGCGAGCCGCTCGACCTCATTGGAGCTTGCCAAGCCGTCATGTGCCCCAGTGCGGTGGTCGACATCATCCACGGCGTCGACCGCGTGCTGGTCCTGCGCTCAATGCAGGAGTCCTTCAACTGGCGGCGGTGGAGCAACCGTACTACCACAGCGCGTACACAGGACGCAGAGAACAACTCCAGAAGGCGAGCCCCAACCCCTAGATCTGCGATGCAGTCTTCTCAACTGAAAAAAGAGGGCAGAGAACAACTCCAGAAGGCGAGCCCCAACCCCAGATCTGCGTTGTAGTCTTCTCGACTGAAAAAAGAGGGCATCTCTACCGCCACCAACCACTAGCAGGCGGCAGACGTTGCTGGCAATAGGCAATGGCATGCATCAGGGTAATATATTGCAAATAGTTTAGGGTTTCAGTTTCATTCGCGAGTTTAGTACATGATTAATGTATTTTCTCGTTGGACTCCAATCTGCCAATTGATTTTTAGCATTGTTTGCACAAAGGACGGAGATCTGTCGTCGAAGACCACCTCATTGTTTCTCATGGCAGGCTTGCTTGCTCTAGCTTGGTTCGTTGACAAATTACCACTTCCTCAGTTCCTCAGTTCTGTCATGTCTGGTGTAGTTTTCCTCTATGAGAGGAAACCTGCAACCACACATACACGCACATGCATGCCACTCATTTTTTGGTTCATTTAGTTATCATTTACTTTTGGCATAACAGGCACAATATGTCGCTTCAGGCTTCAGTCGGTTATGTGATCACCAGAACATTATGGGCTCTAAAGTAGGACTTTTGAGGTATTTTGATGCCAAAATTTTTAGACATGCCATCATTGAAGTTGCTCCGGTCTTTACAAGATTTACAGAGCTTAACTAAGTCAACTTGTTGAGTCGCTTGTTACATATCTTTTGCATATGGGAAAATAGTAGATAAGGTACTTGGAGTTGGAAAACAATTGTTTGATATACCCTTTTCATATTCTCTTATTTTTTGGATACCAACCTGCTAGCTAATAACAAGTTTTCACTCATCTCTACCATTTTTTTGGAATGGCGACATCTCTTCGCTATATGTCAATCAAAGAGGTAGTGTGAGACACATATTGGCAACTGAGCAAATGACTTCAGATATTTGGGGTCTCATCGACATACTTTCCTTTTCAATGTTTCGAAACAGCTGGACTGCGGGCTATACCGGTTAGGCGTGAAACTAGAGCATTTTTAGAGTGCGGTAACTGCACCTTGTAACAATGTTTTGCTGTTCTTCGACAGCTCCAAACCTGAAGTTCATCCCCTTAGTTTTTCTTCTCTTTTTTTTTAAAAAATCAAACAGTTCCCCACTGCTATATAGGTTCCATGTATAAGCATTCGGGTCAGCTAGAGTTCATGTATGGAATGTGATTTTCCTTATTCTATTTTTGCTTTGTCTCGATACTGTTTTTCTCTACAAAATTAATGGTGGGTATTATGATTCAGAAATGCCAGGCGATGGTGCATGCATGATGAAGCTGTTGTCCATTATATTGACATGATTGATCAGACCACGCTTGGTCACCGGATGATCAAGAAACAATTCAACAAGACTCCAAGAGCTGGCTGGCAAATCGATCCTTTTGGACATTCTGCAGTTCAAGCTTATTTGCTTGGAGCAGAGGTAACTACTATTAACATCATATTTGGGATGAAGCCATTTTTTTACCAAAACCAGTATGATAAGCTCCTACATTTTTCTAAACAGAAAATACAATTCTCATAATTATCATTTTTCAGTCTGGCATTGTAGGCACATGATATACTAATTAAAGTTACTAAATGAATATTATATTTGTACGGTGGATGCAAATGTTAAGCCTTAGTGATTTTCCTGTGTTTAATTCTCAATACATTTTTTTTCTTGACAATCAACATGCGACTGTGCAAAACATATGAATATAACATTTTTTATTGCAAACTGTAGCTTGGCTTCGATTCTTTGCATTTTGCAAGAATCGATTACCAAGATAAGAAAAAGTGTAAAGCTGGCAAAGGCTTAGAGGTTATATAGTGTGGCTCAAGAACTTTTGGTTCATCTTCACAGGTTCTTATTCTTCTTACACCACAATTAGTTCTGTCTATTCCATTCATTAGCACAATGGATCGAATTTTGATTTTTTTGAAGGGAATTTGACTCTGTGGTGGTTAAATTGCATATATTTACAAATGTATTTCCTGTCGATTATAGCCCTCCAGATGGCTTTGGCTTTGAAGTTTTAGATGAAAATATCTTGCATGTCTAGGTACATGTACGCAACCATTTCCATGCTCCTCGAACCTTACATGCATCTTAGATTGAAATTTGTAGGATGACATACTGATGTTTGACTATAATGTTGAAGAACGAGTTAATGATTTTGTTGTTGTAGCCATAGAACAGGTAAACTTTCAATATTGTTGCCACAGGCTGTAGTTCACTAGAGCAATTAATTATGCTTCGTTCAAAGTAAGAAATTGGATTTAATTAACTTGTGATGATCAGGCAAATTTTACGCGTACAAACCACATAATGTGGACCATGGGAGATGATTTTAGTTATCAGTATGCAGAATCTTGGTTCCGGAATATGGACAAACTTATCTATCATGTGAACAAGGTATTGCTGATTTTAAACTGAAGCTCTCAAGTTTTGATACACAGTTTTCATGTTCAACTGTCATTTTAATTTACCTTTCTGCAATGATACTACTACGTACAAAGTCTTTTTTCTGTAAGATGCTGCCTAAGCACATTAGTCATGTGCAATATGCCACGGTTAATTGATGTCGTGGAACCAATGAATTAGAAAATAATGCCCGGATTGCTGCAGGATGGCCAAGTGCATGCACTGTATTCTACCCCATCCATTTACACAGATGCAAAACATTTGTCAAATGTATCTTGGCCAGTAAAATATGATGAGTATTTCCCGTGAGTCCTTGAACTGATTTAATTTGAGCAGCATGAAAAATTCTATGCTAAAAAAACATAATGACCTTGTTTACCTACAAATTGCAGCTATGCTGATTCAAAAAATTCATATTGGACTGGGTACTATACAAGCCGTCCAACTTTCAAGCGATATGTTCGAGTGTTGAGTGGTTATTACCTGGTATGATATTCCCTCTACAGCTACATGACTCATGATGATTTTCTACTCATTATGTTATATATGAAGAATCCTTGGGAACCTGTATTTGTTTGCAGGCTGCACGTCAAATAGAATTTTTAGTAGGTAGGAGGAGTTCCTTAGGGTTGTTCACGACCAGCTTGGAAGACCCAATGGCAATTGCCCAGCATCATGATGCAGTCTCAGGTACAACAAACAACACACGACAGATGACTACTTGAAACACCTTGCTCTTGGAGCATCTAAGATATTGAAATTTGTAATGTCTTGGTATAAAAGTTTTGTTGGTTGCCAATTGATGGTCTTCATCTAATTTCTAGATGTGTGTATGGTTGATTCATTCGTTTCTTTTATGCATTTCTTCTTGCAGAATGAAAGCATTAATGGTATAATGTTGGATATTTCATTCAGAGAGGCTCAAGTGATAGCTGCAAGTAGTTCTACCTTGTGCCCAGTTTTCTTGTTCTTTAGGTGAGTTGATCTTAATTTAAAGGTAGTTGACCTCTTTCATTCAATTCCATGTTCTTGAACTTGAATTATTGAGTCCAAAATTATGGTCTAGCATGTCAATGAAAGTTCCCATTTTGTGGCGTTGCTTAGATGGTTGGTCCTCTTGACTACCAAAATGACTTGAACTTTTGGTGCATGGATAAATGGACTAGAAGCTTTCCTGTAACGTGGCACATCATACTAAACATACATAACTTTCGTTGGCCCTTACCGAGAGAATGCAACAATTAGCTCAGAAATTTGATCCACCAAGGAGTTTGTTCAACATGGATGAAGGTAGGCTCTTGTAAAAATTCCTTTTTTGGTCATTGAGCTCCTGAATTTCCAGCAATAATGAAGTTCCTAATAGTCTGATTTGTTATTCTTTGATTTGATCATATGCTTGACAGAATACAATTCTTCTGTAATATAGCGAAGAATGCAGCTGGGCTCACATCTTTGTGAGGCAGTCAAATTTCAAGTTACGTGCTGATCTGTCCACTCCTTTTATCATGATTGGTCCTGAGACAGGGCTGGCTCCTTTTAGAGGCTTCTTGCAGGTTTGTTTTCCAAGAATACAGTGGGTGTGTATTTGCAAGGCTGCTTGAGAGTAGTTTAACTTATTCTTGCACTCCCTCCCTCCTGGCAGGAAAGGTTAGCATTGAAACAATCTGGGGCAGAACTGGGCACTTCAATCCTTTTCTTTGGATGCAGGAACCGTAATATGGTAAGGGTCACTGGTTATGGGCACAATTGATTGTGTTATTGTTGTGTTTATCAGCAAAAAATGATGGAATTCGTTCTGAATTACCACCCTTCAGGACTACATATATGAAGATGAGTTGCAAACTTTCCTTGAGGAGGGGGCGCTTTCTGAGCTAATTGTTGCATTCTCTCGGTAAGGGCCAACGAAAGAATATGTGATGCATAAGATGGTGGAAAAGGTCAGATACAACATTCACCCTTCCTTAATATACTATCACTTTTCAAGTGTTTTGAGTATTCAATGTCCACTAGAAAATGTGCTCAACTAGATTTACTTCTTTTTGTTACCAGGCCATAGAAATTTGGAACATCATCTCAAATGGTGGTTACTTGTATATTTGCGGTGATGCCAAGGGAATGGCTAGAGATGTACACAAAATGCTTCATACAATAGTCCAAGAGCAGGTAGATGACAACCGCAATTCATCATCTAATACGTTACTATAAACTTCAGTATGTTGTTTGTAACATCTTATTTGTATTTTACCTCAGAGATCTTTGGATAGCTCCAAAACCGAGAGCTATGTAAAGAGCATGCAGATGGAAGGCAGGTACCTCCGTGATGTATGGTGACACATCACCTCAAATAAGCCATAGCTCTAGCGTGTGGAAGTAAAGCTGGCTTTGCGTGTATGACATGTCTAATGCCAACCTAATTGTCAGCTTTGGAATGAAGCGTGCCATTGATAATATACTAAAATGAGTTGATCAGTGAAATTCTTTGACATCTAGCCGAGAATTTTTGTTTGGTTATCAATAATTCACTCTCATTCATGTGAGATATTGTGCTCTGCTTATTTATTGATAGCTGACACTGGTCACCCAGGAGCACGAGATGAGCGCGTTGATGTACTTAGTACTGTGAAATCAAACTGGAGGAGGCTGCAATTCTGCATTACACCTACAAAAAATTCTCAAACCTAACCTCAAGAAGGGATAGATGTGGCTGCAAACCAACTAAAGAAGATGTGAAGCAATGTTTTATCTTGGAATTTGACCGTTTGGTGAGCTAGCTTTTCTTTCTTTTGTTGTATCTGCATATCATCTATTTTTTCATGTGGATACAGGAAACTGTCACGAGTGGAGCCAATTTCATTTTTTTATAGTGTGCATGTAGTATATTTTTTAACTGTAAGTGGATGACTGGTTGTAGCTATTGCGTGCCTTATACAAAACACAGAAATGTTTCGCATGGTACATTCTCCACTTTACAAGTATAGCCATCCATGCCAGAGAACCATATAGCCTTCCTTATTGTAATTTCACCGATTTATTTAGATTAAGGACCAATATGGTCACTATACCAAAGTTCTCAGCTATACATTTGCCCCCCCCCAAAATAAAACGGATGTGGCTCTTATTAGTTATTAGCTATCATTTACTACCTGAATTAAGAAAGGTAACATTTGCCTGACTATATTTTTTAGGTACCGGGAACATGTTGCATGGACCGATAGAGACACCAACTTGAAACTTTTAAGGAAGGATGTATTAACACATATATATGTGCCCATGGTTAGTCCTAATCTCAATCTTATAGGCTTTTAGCTCGGCGGGTGGGGTTGTTTCTTATTGCTGCTACATTTTTATGCCTAACCTTTGTAGGCATTCATCGGTGGCCTCAAGGAATCCGACGTCTATCAATGCAATAACATCAGCGAAAGCACAATAAAAAACAAAGTCATCAAACATGGGTCTCGGAAACAAGGACCACATCCGGCTAAACTGAACTGCTGGTCAGTCCAAATTGGAAGGCGGTCACGGGAAGGTGCAGGTAAGCGTCAGAAAGATCCTAGAAATGGTTGATGCCCAGGAAGGAGCAGCGAGGCCGCCAATGTCGCCCCCAGGTTTTCTTGAGCTGGCTGAAAGCACCACTGCCTTTTCATGACATTATGTGAGGCATTGTTTGAGTATTGACTGAGGTTGGTTTAACCATGCGTGATACATGCAGCCTTGAGCATACAGTGAGTCACTCAACAACTTTGGCGAAAGCCCAGATGTTTTCTTGCAGTTTTTGAAAAATATTCCGCGCCCTGATTTCATGATTGTGTGCCATCGCAACACACGGGCAACTGGCTATTATATATATAAGTTATCATGGTATTATATGGTCCCGTTGCAACGCACGGGCACTCACCTAGTTATTTTATATGTGTATAGTAGGATTTAGGAGATGATTTAGGACTTGTTTGGTTATTTTTTAATCTATATGGATGGTAGAGGATTGATATGGATTAGAAGAGATTTTAATTTACTAGGAATTGAAAATCACTTAATTCCCTTCAATCCATATAGATTAGGGTTAAAACGAACATGGTCTTAGAAGGACTGTTGAGAGTAGTGATATAGAGGGAGAATTCGTGCTCATGTAAAATATATTGAGATATAAGGGTAGAAATTTTAGAGCAAACGCTACGGATAGCCTACTAGCGTTGGTATGTGCGGTTCAGATCACCTTAAAGATTACAGGAATTTTGTAAGAATAATGTTGTGATATTACTTGATATTACACCAAATTATTAGTCAGAGTACAGAAATCTTCAAGCGATTCCCATGGACCATGGTCATGCTCTTAAGCATCAGGGCATCTCGCCAAATCTGAATTAACAAGACAAGGGAATGTGTTAGGCCTTTAGTCAGGGATAGATAGCGACACACCAAACTTCTGTGCACATGTCTGTCACTGTCGTCATCAATAATCGAATTTATTTGTTTGGCCAATCGGAAATGAGTATATAAATCCTACTGCGTATCTTTTTTACTTTTGAAATTTTTTGCGTTATTTTTGAATCTTTGGTGCCTAAGATAGCTCGGTGCTCTGTTCTTATGTGGTCACTACATGCTGTTGCGACGATGGGATACAACTTGTTAAGGTATTGTTCGATTGTATATGGATCGAAGAAGATTGAGAAAATTAAATCTTCTTTAATTTAATTTCGTCAAGGAGAAGATCTCATTCGTTCTGATCCCTTTTAATCCCTTTCTAATCGAACATGTCTTTAAGGTGATATAGAATATTGCGCGAATGCGGTTGACAATCACAAGTCACAATGGCCCAAATCAATATTGTGGTACGAAGCGAATAAGTAGGCAAGAGGATTTAAGTTCATAGATTTCAAAATTTTAAAATTAGAATTTCTAAGTAATGTTAAATATTCGTATAGTTAATACGACTTGATCTACATATCTATTATTGATTAGTTTGTTATTTGAAGTCTTTTAGTATGTCGAATATTTATTTTAAATTTATATATTTTGATATTTAAAAATTTTAATGTTTATTATAACTTAGTATAGAGACACTCCCCTAAAATTGTAGGACTCGATGAGACTTAAAACTCTGTAGTTGAAACTATTATATTTCCATTCGAAATTATTTAGGAGCTAAAATTTTTAATACAGAGTTATAATTTTTTAATTAGAAATAGATGTATACTCATAAAATAGTTTGTGGTCTAGTCATATAGAAGTACTAGGTTTATACCCGTGCGTTGCCACGAGATTAAAAAAAATTGTATAAACATAGATACGAAACAACAAGCATAACTATAATATGTAAAATCCGTGTGGTAAATATTAAAGAATCAATATAGAATATCTTGAAATTCAAGAAAGAGGATATACTTGGACATCTACATCTCTTCAATTAAATCGACACGTATGATTATGCCCCGAACAAATAAATGGTAATGCTACAAGTAATCAAAATCCACTCGCCCAAAACAAGATACGTGTAAACCGAGCAGCTGCTCGGTGATCATAACAGGTACTTGGACAACACGTACTTGGGGGCAGGCCTCCAGTCCTCGAGCCAGTGCTAGCATGTGCACGCCGCTGCGGCCGTGGATCCCCACCACCTTGCCCTCCGTCGTTGCCGACGAGAAGTAGGCGCCAAACTTGTTGTCGAACGACCCATACTTGCCTAGTTGGTGACGAACGTCAGCGACCTCAGGACCCGGGGCTCGCCCTCCCTGCTCGTGCGTGCTGTAGTAGCCTTACACGCACGTCAGCACCTCGTGCAAGAAGTCCAACTTCACTTGTAGATGCGTTCAAGGGAAAACATATATGCAAGGCTCATTGCATATCCTGGCAACTTGATTCGGCACAACACTTCACGCCGGTGTAAACCCAGTCGTCCCATTCCCAGCCTCCCTCCCCACCCCATGGCCCTGGTCTCATCGGAACCGGTTCTTTCACCATGCCATAAGCAACCTGCAAAAACGATTACAATGCATCGATCACATTTCCGAACCGGATTTAGAGTTTCGGACTTGCAAGAACCTTTTAGTTACCTCGTCGTCCGTATATGTAGCGCTCGACACTTGAGCGACCATGTTGTAATGCACTGTGGGCTAGTCGGTGTCTTCGGCCTGCTAACAAACCGCTGCTGTGCCACCTTGCCTTCTTGAACATGGATCAGACTCCAATGTCGTCGATGTACCACCCCTCCATGCTATGAAACCCCACTACCCATTGACATTGGTAAAGCTCGTGGAGAAGTACGTGTCGTACTTATCGCCATACGACCCATACGTCCGCTTGTTCGTGTGAAACGTCAGAGACCTGACCACGATCGGGCCCATGATTATTGTTGAATCATAGAACCTGGTTATATATATGTGAATATTATATGCCAAGACTAAGACAAAAGCCGTCAGATCATCGAAACGTTTAGTTGATCTGCCACACGCCGTCATCAAATATGGTGCTGCCACTCCCGCCCCAGGGACCATAGGTCTGAGGCTGATGCTCACGGCTACAGCTCCTGCATCTCCATAGTAACTGGGGACAGAAACCATCTGCAAGGCAAAAAGTTTAGTTTTCATAATCTAAAGATTGTACAGCTATCTGATAGCAAGCGAAACAGAATGCATGTGGTAGGATAGTTTGTCCACACCTTGTTCCAGAGCGCTCCATCGTTGTAGTCCGATGAAGGGTTTGTGTACTGCTATTTAGGGTGATTGCTTGTGTAGACAGCATACCTGTCGCCTCTATCTTGCACGCGGAGAACCATGTAAGGTCTAGCATCACCACCGGTGAAGCCATAGGCGCCGTTTGTACTCTGGGCTCGGAAACAAATTTGCACGGACTTCATTATTGTTCACATGATTACTTAGAACAATGTCTCTCCTAATACATTGGCTGCTTTAAATTTGACATCAAGCATGGTCAACAAATTTGGTACAATGCAAATGATAAAAGGTTGCTTCAGAGTCATAAAGACAATACATTTTTTAGTTTTCTAGTTTTACTTGAGTCATTCAGGTGACACCAGAATTAATAAACATATATTGCTTAATGCAAGTTAATTTGATGTGTCGTACCATCGCAACAGCCAAAGAACCAGAAATTATGCCATGTAGTACGCTATTGTGGATGAAGGGAACAAATGTTAACCACATGACCTGCATTTTCAATTCACCAAAAAGAGATAGAAGGAAAAATTCGTATCAACACTGTATTGAATAGTAGAATCAGCTAGATTTGTAAGTTGTCAAATAAAAAACAGTCATTTTCACCTGAGGTAGCACGACAAGACCGCCGGCTATGATGTAATCCTCCCACAACAGCCAGAGGGTTCTAGAGAGCCAGCCAAAGTAATTGAGGAAGTTTAGGATGAGCTCAATGGCCACAACAACTGAGGCGGTCACGAACTGTGGCACCAGCATGGACTCCGCCATGGCGAGCTGCACGAGGACCGCATAGGTGGAGATGACAGCCTTCGTCTCCCTCTTCTTGGTGAAATAGGAGAGGGGCGAGAGGTTGCAGCAGCCCAGTGAGCATACCCTGAAGTGTGCAATCAAATCCGTCAAAACGAGCGCCACAGATAGGCACAGAGGAGGTGAAATCTGAGACGCGAAGTGGGTAATATGTACCTCAGGCTTCTCAAATAGTTTCGTATCTCCTTTATTACTGTTTGATTTTTAAGCAAATTATGCATAATGACTGACTCACTGACATAGCTGTCTGTTCATGCCCTGAGTGTCATAGCAAGATATGTCAAGAATTGTTAAATTAGTTTGTCATGTATGTCATAGCCAATTAGCCATATTATTGGTTCATAGGTCATAACAACAATTATATTACATGGATGACACACATTTTATATTTTTATATATTTTCAACTATTCTAAAACTATTAAATAAGCATACCACAAGATAAATCAATAGCTCAGTAAATAGGCATCCAAAGGACATAAATTTTTACTATAACACATTTTGAATCTGAAGTACCAAATATACCCCAGATCATATAAATATTTTTCAGCAAATAACTGCTAACTATAAATTCATATTCATACCTAATATTGAAAGCTTCCTTCAGCTGCACTTTATTGTCAAACGGTGTAATCTGCAAAACACGGATAGCAAAGAAAAATGTACAATGAGGGAACTCAAGTGTGGAACCATATATAGCAGCTCATAAAATGCTACTGGCACATACTGGTTCACTCGATACATGATTATCACTAACCCGCAGTTACAGATGTGTCATCAAAAGATCAAGCACTTGCACTTCTAGCAGGACTATGACCAGGATTTGGAAATCATGCACCAAAAGGTGCATTGAGGAGACCCTTGACAAAGTGGAAGAGAGAATCCCCAACAGCACCAACGGCAAACACATAACCTGTATCAGTGAGGATGCATTCTGGACAAGGTCATTCCCTATTTGTAAGAGACGAGACACCATTGTAGCTGCTGCTTGAAGTCCTGAAGGTCTGCTCCTTGTCCACCGAGGAGCAAACCTAAAACTCAGGCAAAGGGTCGACAAAAAGGAAATCTCTGGTGTTTGTAATTGGATACAACGCAGATTTCTAACAGGAAGCTATAACAATCTCTAATTGGATACAACGCAGATTTTTTTGGTAGCAAACAATCACAACACCTAGCGCAAGAAACTAAACAGTTGTCGAAACCAAGCAATTTCTAATTTCCACGGAAGAACACAATCATAATCCCTATGCAACCTATCTGGTGCACACAGGTGGACGTCACCTACTCACGATTACAGGTCAAACAAAAAATTGGATTGAGCGCCGCACCATTCCATGGCCGATTCAACCGTGCTCTCCACCTCCCTCCCCTGCTCTCTGGCGTCCAGGAGGCCCCTCTCGTCGCCTCTCCACGCCAGAGCCCGGGCTCGCTCCCAGCGCCGCTGCCGGCTCAGATCGCGCTCGCTCCACCGGTTGCGTGCTTGGGCGGGAAAGGACGACCCAGAGGACCTCTACGAGCGCTACCCCTGGACCGGCCCTTGGATCTCACCGCTGGGTTCGGTAAGCTCGCTAGCGGACTCTCGGCTGCTGCCCCCGATGCTTTGGTTGCAAATTGCAAGCGATGGGCTCGGCGGGGTTTGCGGCGGTCGCGGCATGTGCGGCGGGGTTCTCGGCAGGCGGGCGGATGGAGGGGGGCGAGGGCAGTCTACGGTACTCTCTTCATAGTTAGTAGAGATTTCACAGGATATTCATTATAAATGCTAAATCGATCGGCGATAGAATGATCTAATCATACCCTGTGCCTGAAGCGCTCCGGCGGCTTGCGGTCCCTGCGCTTCTCACAGGATCAGACGCGGGAGGTTGACGCGGCGACCGAGCCGTCGCGGCCGAGTGCTGCTCGGATTTCGACAGGGGAAGCGACGGCTGCATGCTGCTCGTCGAAGAAAGCAGCGGCGTCCTGGACGACTACAGAGGGAGCAGGGGCGAAGGGAGGGGACGCTGGACGGGGAGGGGATGGGGCGGATGCGGGGGTTTGTGCGGGCTAGGGGAACAGGGCCGGCATGGTTCGCGGCTGGCATATCACGGCGGTTCGCGGCGGATGGCGGGGAAGGCATCGCGGCGGCGACCAAACACCACGGCGGAGCGCCCGCCGGAGCACCCACAGCTCGCCCTCCGGTGCCCAATAACCCAATCCGAGACGCGTACACAAGTAGGAGAACCAAGCGAGCACAAGGAGGGGATTCTTACCGGCGCGTTCGCAGTGTAGAGCTCAGGCCACGGCAGCAGACGAATCCGCGGCGCCACCCAACACCGGCGAGAAATCCGGTTGACGCCGGTGGTGCACACACCAAATTGCGCACACACACACACAATCCGCACGCGCCAGTGAACTCCAATCTCGCCTTCCCCGAAGCAAGAACGGCAACGTTTCGAGGAATCGTCGAGGCGGCAACCCCTCTCTCTCTCTCCGCGTTATCTCCACTGGTGCCGTTAACTGTGACCCAAAGGCTTCGGGCGGCTAGGGTTTTGGAAGCTTCGGGGCCTCATCCACTTGGCGCTTCGCGGCGTGGTTCGCGGCTGGCATATCACGGCGGTTCGCGGCGTACGGGTCGGGCGGATAGCGCCGGGCGGGGTTCGCGGCACGAGTGCGGGCTGGCGCGGTTCGTGGGGATTCGCAGCAAAATCGCGGCGCGGGCGTGCGGCAGGTCGTGCGTCGGATGCGGCCGTTGCGGGAATTGCGGCGGCGTCTGGGCGCGTGGGCGTCTGGCCGCGTGGGCGCGTGGCGGACGACGGGCCGTGCGGGAGCGGGTAGGAGCGGGGCGCGTCTGGCCGCGTGGGCGCGCGGCGGACGGCGGGGCGTGCGGGAGCGGGTAGGAGCGGGGCGTGCGGGACTGCGCGTGCGGGAGCGGGTAGGAGCGGGGGCAGTCTACACTGCCCCCTTAATAGTTAGTAGAGATTATGTGTGCGTTAAAGGTTTTATGTTTGAACCAAGAAAGACATAGCTTATTTTTTTAGGTTTCTAAAAAAACCAATTAATAGAGGTGGTGATTGGTGAACCATTATCACAGGTGAGCAAATGCCTTTAATAGAGACGGATACCTTACTCGTCTCCAAAAAAAAACATCCGTCTCCATAAATACTCTCTGATTAGCATGTATTTCACTTTCTAATTTCTAAGAATGCCATTTTCTAAGAAACAGTTAATCAAAATATTGTATACCAAAATTACAGACAGTAGTATCTATCTTATCCATCGGTCGATCCCTAGCTACCACCATGAGTTGAGATTGCAGCATGATGTTGTGACCTGGAAATCTTCCAATTTGCAAGATATCATGATTGTCTAGAGCAATTGGAACGATGAAGCTGGTGTTTGAAAAAGAAAAAGAACGGGAAAAAAATAGAGAATGCAAGATATGCGATGGGGAAGAGACAGAGAGGAATATCACTTTTATCCTTTGTTTTGTTTGCTAGTTCTTGTTAATGCTTTCACAGGCATAGATAACAGGATGTGTTCAAAACTCCGTGATGTTCTCCGCAAACTAGGACGCTCACTTGGCTTCTTCTTATCAACAAGTCCATGCCAATAATACCAAATGACGCCATGATACGAGGATCCAAAGAACGGCGCCCAGGATTCAGACATCATTTGTTATGATATCAAATAGACTTTCAACTGAGAATTTGGTTTCTAAAGACAACAACGTTCAATTTCTGGGTATCAATCAATTCAAATGTGGTGACATACCTGAAAGTTCTGGAATACAAATTTCAGCATACAGAACAGTGACAGTGCACGGAATTTCCCCAAGGGCCCAGGGTACCAGCAGTCCAGCACCACCCTCGGATAGTCGGATACAGCTTGCGCCCAGCGAGGTTGCGTGCCCGAGTCGGGCATACAACACAAGGTTATAAGAACATTATTATTTTTTTTAATCCATCCATCTCGAATGATAAGTTATTCTAATTTTATTAGATAGTTAAAATATTTAAAGTTTCAACAAAAATATAAAAGTTATGATATCAAATAGACATACTATAAAATAATAAAGAATCAAATTATATATATTTAGTACATAAATGTTTTACTTTATTATATAAATTTAATTAAACTTAAGCTATATTGACTCTAAAACCCGAAATAGCTTATAATTTGAGACGGATAGAGTATATTTCATTCCATTTGAACAAATTACTCATATTTGGACCCTTAGGCATCTTAATTCTATTTATAACAAGTCTCGGTGCCATGAGACATAATGTCGTGACTAGATGCTCTGGCCAGGGAGGCAACATGACTACATGAGTGGTGGTGACCTGGCGGTCAGTTTGACATCGTAGATCTTGGCGTGCAACCTTGGTGTTGAGCCGATTGGCATAAGAACTCATGTTGCCATCTCATTTCTCTTCTTACTCTCATCTTTTCTATCCTAAGCCTGCCCACTCCCCCCCGCCCACTCTCTCGCACTTCACTAGGGTGCCTCCCTACCTCACCCCGCAGGCATCACCTCTAACCCTTCACACGTGGCCATCACATCCGCACATCCTAGGGAGGACCCATTAGGGGGTCGGGTGTAAGGTGGCCTATGGCATGCCTCGCTGCGGGAGCTCGCCTCACTAGTGACTGGGGTCCATGGCTCATTGTTGAGGGCCTAACGAGGGGCTAGGGCACACGTAATCAACATTAGCCAGGGTCATCATGTAGGGCTTGTTTGTGCCACCGCATCGTCGAGGTTTCACCACTGCCATGGTAGTCCAAGTAAATTTTCTACTATGCAATGTAGTTAGTTGGTTAATTTGCATCAAGTAGTGTAGTAGTTGTCGGCGTTTCGACCCCGGGGGGTCCCTGGACCGACGAGTAAATTTGTCGCTGCGCGTCCCAGCCCAGATGGGTTGCCGCGAGATGGAACACAAGGGGGAAAACGCGGTTCGTGTTACCCCGCGCCAGGGGGGAGTGCTTGCAGTAGGGGTTACAAGCGTTCGCGCGAGAGAGAGAGTGAGCCTGTTCGTCAGCCCGTTCTCCCGCGCGACCCTCCCACATGAAGGCCCTGGACCTCCTTTTATAGATGCAAGGAGAGGGTCCAGGTGTACAATGGGGGTGTAGCTATGCGCTAACGTGTCCGGCAGAGAGGTGCCTGAGCCCTGTGTACATGCCAACGTGGCTGTCGGAGAGGTGCTAGAGCCCTGTGTACGCGGTAACGTGGCCGTCGGAGGAGCGCCTGAGCCCTGTAGAAGCACAGCTGTCGGTGCTGCTGGGAGCTTGCTGACGTCTCCTTGCTTCCATAGGGGGCTGAGAACCACCGTCGTCATGGACGCACGCGGGGAGCCATCATTACTTGTTACCGAGGCGAGCCAGATGGGACGCCGGTCTTGTTCCCCCGTAGCCTGAGCTAGCTAGGGGTAGGGTAATGATGTATCCTCGTGGCGCGGTCAGTCCGAGCCCAAGGTCGGGCGAGGCGAAGACTTCTCCTGAGGCCGAGGCCGGGGTCAGGCGAGGACACGATTCCTCCCGAGGCCGAGGTTGAGGCCGAGCCATGGGGTCGGGCGAGGCGGAGACCACCTTCCGAGGCCGAGGTTGAGGTCGAACCCTGGGGTCGGGCGAGGCAGAGACCACCTTCCGAGGCCAAGGTTGAGGCCGAGCCCTAGGGTCAGGCGAGGCGGAGACCACCTTCCGAGGCCGAGGTGCAGGCCGAGCCCTGGGGTCGGGCGAGGCGGAGCTTCCTGTTGCGCCTAAGGCTGAACTTGGCTGTTGTCAGCCTCACCTTGGTGGGTGGCACAGCAGTTGGAGTGGAGCGAGCGGCGCTGTTTTCCTGTCAGGTCGGTCAGTGAAAGGGCAAAGTGACTGCGGTCACTTCGACCTTGACGACTGAGGCACACGTGTCAGGATAAGGTGTCAGGCGATCCTCGCATTGAATGCGCCTGCGATACGGTCGGTTGGAGAGGCGATTTGGCCAAGGTTGCTTCTCGATGAAGCCTGCCCGAGCTGGGCCTCGGGCATGCCGAGGGTGTGCCCACTGCCTGAGGAGGCCCTCGGGCGAGACGTAACTTCGTCCGGGACTTCAGCTCCTGCCCGAGGCTGGGCTCGGGCGAGGCGAGATCGCTTCCCTTGAGTAGACGAAGCCTTGACCTGAATCGTGCCCATCAGTCTTTGTGCTGATGGTGGTTACGAGCCGTGTATAGGAGTGTTGGGGGTACCCCTAATTACGGTACCCGACAGTAGCCCCCGAGCCTCAAAGGGAGTGTTGGTACTCGCTTGGAGGCTTTGTCGCACTTTTTTGCGAGGGGACCGGCCTTTCTCGGTTACACTTTGTTCCGGTGGGTGCGCGCGAGCGCACCCGCCGGGTGTAGCCCCCGAGGCCTCGGAGGAGTGGTTTGACTCCTCTGATGTCTTAATGCCTTTCGTGATGCCTTGGTTGGCCTGGTTGTTCCCTCATGCGACCTGATTGTAGCCCGGGTGCATGGTCAGGTTCCGAGTTTTCAGGCTGGTTTGTTGACGTTGTCAACGGTTTGGCTGTAGTCGGGTTGCGAGAGCAGCCCCCGAGCCTCTGCACGGAGCGAGAGGACGATCAAGGACTGTCTCGACTTTTATTATACGCCCCTTCGTCGCCTTTCCGCAAGGAGGAAGGGGGGAAAGCGCCATGTTGCCCTCGGAGGGCGCCGAACATGGTGTCTCCAGTGAGTTGCTAACGGGTGATCCGATTGGACGCCTGTGCCCCATTCGATAAGGGTCGGCTAGTGGCCTAGAGGCGCACTCCAAAAGTACCTTTAGGTGATTTGCCGGACCGGACCCGTTTGATAGGGTCCGAGGGCTCGATGCCTCCCTCTGATGGGATTCCGTTACAAAATCGCTCCTGCTGGTCTCGGAAATGTCCTAGGGTACCTCGAGAGCGTAGCCTGAGCCTCGGCCACGTAACGGACGTACCCAGAGTCATCCCTCGCTTTGCGTGCTCTGGGGCGGCTGTCGAACCCTTCCGAGGGGCCAGCCTTCGAACCCCTGATCAGTAGTGGGCGCGGAGCCCGAGTGCTCTGGGGCGGCTGTCGAACCCTTCCGAGGGGCCAGCCTTCGAACCCCTAATCAGTAATGAGCTTGAAGCCTGAGTGCTCTGGGGCGGCTGTCAAACCCTTCCGAGGGGCCAGCCTTCAAACCCCTGATCAGTAGGAGGGCTCGGGGCCCGCTTCCTTCGCGGAGAAGGATCCCTTTCGGAATATCCCCTTTCCCGGTCCCTATAGCAAGAGAGAGAAAGGGGAGGAGGAAAAGGATATGAATTTAAATGGTGTGGCGCACCTTTTCTGACGCGGTCATCATGGCGGAGGTGAAACGACGCCCGCTTCGCCTGCCAAAGGTGTTACTTGCCTTGCCGCGGAGTTAATGCGACGGGACAGGTGGTTCGCGGGGCGGCCGCGTGCACGAGCTGTTCGAGGAACGGGCGTTTTGCCTTCGAATTTGAATTTCGCGGCGGGTTCGGGCGAAGTGTTGAATGGATCTTGCCCGGGCCTTTATATACCCGGAAGAGGGGCCGACAGTGGTTCTTTACTCTGCTATTTGCGCTTGCCTTCTACTTTGGTTTCCGCAACCTAAGAGAATAGCCAGAGAAAAGAAAACCACGCACCTTGTCCCCTCCGCCTCCACCCCCTTCGTTCAGCGATGGCTGACAAGGTGACCGTTGTTCCGCCGTGCGATCCGTGGCCTTTCTCCACCGTCACGGTGGATGATCTGGAGGCCCTCGTCGCCGATGGTTTGCTCTGTCCCCTCTCCGGTGACCCGCAGCTGGAGTGGATGGCCCCTGCGAGCGAGGCCGACCCGACTCCGCCACCGGGGTATGTGGTCAGTTTTGTCTCCTTCCACAAGCGGGGCTTTGGAGTGCCAGCGAGCCGTTTCATGCGAGCGCTCCTGCACTACTACGGGGTGGAGCTGCATAACTTCAACCCCAACTCCATCGCACAAGCGGCCATCTTCGCGGCGGTTTGGGAGGGTTTTTTGGGGATTGACCCCCACTGGGATCTGTGGACCCATCTCTTCTCCGCGGAGCTCTTTGCCTCAACAACGGAGGCGAAGAAGGTCCATATGGTGGTGCGGGCCGGTGGATGCACCCTCCAGCTGAGGGCGGGGCGCGTGCAGCTGTACATCCCTGCCATCCTTGTGTCTTCGAACAAGGGGTGGCAGCACCAGTGGTTTTACCTCTGGAACGACGACGGAAGGCTCCCGTCGTTTTCTCAATGAGTGGTGACCGCCGCCGGCAGCAACTGACATTGGGGGGCCACGCGCGAGAAACAGGAGAAGCTCCAGCCTCTTCTGGAGGCCTTGCAGAGGTTACGAGATGGGGGGCTCACCGCCGCGGGGGTGGTTGCCGCCATCCATCGCCGGAGGGTGCTTCCTTTGGCAGAGCGGCGGTTGCCGCTTTCGGAGATGAAGCCGGGGATTGATTTGGAGGGTTCACAGATGTCCTCGGCTTCCCTCTCCGCCTCCGACCTCCGTAGGCGGGTAGCGGGCACGGTAGGGAGGCTGGATGCCGACGCCCTTACCTAGCCCGTGATGCGTCTCGAGCGTGGGTACGTGTCCCTGGTGAGTGTCCACTCCTTCTCCTATCTTGCGCCGAGTTGCCTTTGATTCTTACCGTCGGGATTTCCGTTCGTCTCCAGGGGTTGGGGTTTTACAAGCCCTCCCTGCCACCGGTCCCGGAGGACGTGGTGGACCGAGCCGTGCGGAGGGTCGCCGCGGAGAAGAAAAAGGAGAAGAAGGACGTGGAAAAGGCCCGGGCTCGCGAGCGGATGCGGGCTCGAGAAGCTTTGGAGAGGCGTCGTCGAAGGTAGGAGAGGGACGGGCTCCCAAGGGAGCCGTCGCCGGAGACGCCTGACGACGATGATGATGACGATGATCATGAGGACGATGACATGGCGGCCCGTCTTGGCCTTAGCCCGGATCTGAGGCTGGGCCAGGGGTCGCCGAGCCAGCCTCCAAGTGGGCTGGCGCCATCAGAATCTAGGGCCGGGACATCAAGGTCCCGGTCCGAGGAGCGGGGGTAGGCTAAGGGGGTACTTGACCCCTTGGCCGAGGTAGTTGAGGTGACTCCAGGGAGTCAGGCTGATCCGCCTATCCCCCAAGAGCAGGCGCCCGCGCCGGCTGTACAGGAGGTTGATCCTCGGGCCGTCATGACGACCCCTGGGCAGGCCGTCCCTTCGACGCCTCGGGCGCCCGAGGCGGGAACGGCGCCGAAGCCGGCAGTGGGGCAATCCTCGGTAGCGCTTGTGGGGACCGAGGCCCGAGGGGCCTCCCCGCAGGCCCGATTGGCCTTGGTCCAGAGCGGGTAAGTATCTGAAGATACCTCTGTTTTGGCTCTTTCTCCATGTGCCCTGATCCTGCTTTATCTCTTCCTTTCAGCAAACGGAGGCAGGGCTCGGCCGGTCTGGCCCCCCAGAAGGCCCTTAAGACAGTGCCGGCTTCTGTAGCCAGTGCTGCAGCGCGCCATGCCGGTTGGCTGGCCTCCGCACAAGACGCCCTCGAGCGGGGGGCCCAGGCGGCACGAGTTGCCATGGGGCAAGCCTCCCAGGCTGACCCCTCCATCGGGGCGGCCATCGTGCCGGGGGAGGCTGCTGACGTGGCCACGGCCCCGAGCCCACCTGACGTGTTGCCAGCGCCGGCAATAGCTCCTGTCGAGGCCGTCGCTGTTTTGCCCGTGGAGCCACCCGTCGCCGCTGATGCTGGGATGGCTGAGGTGCCGCTGCTCGAGGTCGTCTTCGACCTCCCCAGTCTCGGCCATAAGGAGAGGGCAGCCACCGTTGCTGAGGTCGGTGATCGGAGGCCCGCCTCCTTAGACGAGGGGAGGCCCAGTATGTCGTCAGTGATGGTACCCGATGTGTCGACTGCAGGGGGTCCCGACGCCTTGGAGGAGGGGCACACAGAACCGCGGCCCATCTTGGGGAGCGACGACCTTATCTCCATGCAGCGCAACCCCAATGAGTGGTGTGGGTAGGCGCTCCGGTTCTGGACCCGCGGCGCCTCGAAACCCCTCTTCGTCCTCGACGATGAGCGGGAGGAGCAGTCTCGGGATGAGCTCCGTGAGTATGCCGAGGCGGCGATGGGGTCGCTTCGGTCGACCATGGAGATCCTTTCCAGGGACGTTCCCAGGGTCCTCCAAGTAAGGATTTTAGGCATACCCCTTGCGTGACCAAGGCATTCTTTGTAACACCCTGCTTCCCTTCCTCAGGAACTGACGGATGTGAGCACCACCAAGTCGCTGTTCATCTGCCGTGAGACCGACGTCTGGGGTTTGCTGCGGTCCCTGAGGGCCGCGCTTGCCGAGGCTAATGAACGCCTCGCCCAACGGAGCACCAAGGTGGCGGACCTTCGGCTGCTCTGTGACGAGCTGGAGGTGGAGGCAGCGGCGGCGCAGGCAGAGGCCGCGTCAGCACGGATGGAGGCGCAGCAGTGGCAGCTGGAGCTTGGCCAGGTCATTGGCGAGCGGGACCAATCTTGGAGCCAGGCTGCCGAGGCTGTAGGCCGGGCTGAGGCCCTTGGGGGTCAACTGGCCGAGGTGTCTGCTCGGGTCGGAGCCCTTGCGGAGGACCTAGCCGTGGCCGTCGGGTCTGCTCAGTCCACCCAAGCCGTAGCCTCGGAGCAGCGTGCCCGGGCTGAAGGTACGTTTCGACCACTTTGCGACTTCGATTCAGCTTCATTCTTCAACTTGTGTCTGAAGAATTCTGTTCGGCTGTCTGCAGAGTTCGAGACAACTCTTAACGAGTCCGTCAAGGCACTTGCCCAGGCGGCTGAGCAGAAGGAGGTCGACCACGTGGCCATGTCCGAGGCTATCTCGGCCTTCTGCCAGGCCTTTGGCCTCGATGACGTCCCCTCGGGTAGCTCCCCCCAGAGTCGCCTGCGGGCCTTGGGCGGCCATGTGCGCAGCAGACTCCGCGGGGCGCTGCATCACGGCGTTAGGCGTGCCTTCGTCGTGCTCGCTTCCCACTACGATGTGGATCTGGAGCGGGTCAGCGAGGGGTACTGTCTACCCGACGAAGATGAGGCTGCCTTAGCCGAGGTTCAGAGGCTTGACGCGACCGTCGCGGGCCCAAGTGCGGTGCTGGCATCCTCCTTCGAGGTAGAGATCCTTCCGCTCGCGTCGCCGTCTGAGGATGGCGCCGAGGGTGGAGACGGCGCCGAGGGTGGAGACGACGCCGAGGGTGGAGACGACGCCGAGGGTGCCGCTCCTCCCCCGGGCGATGTCTGATTCTGCCGGAGCAGTTTGTTTGGAGTATGCATGTGTTTTTCGCGGCCACCGAGGCCCAAACACCTTATTGTCGTGTTATAAAGCTGTGTTTCTTTTCCTCTCGTTTTGAGTATCCGGACTTGTTCGTCGGTAGCAGAATCGCATATCCGAGCAAGAGTTACTTTTCGCGGAAGGTGACGAGTGAGGTATCCATATCCCGGAGGCGTAGGAGTCCCTCGGCTCGATCGGCCTTGCTGCTTACGTGCGCTCTTACTCGCTTTGCAGGATTCTGTTATCGATATAGTCGGAAAGCACGAAAGTCATTTTGGTAGAAAACTTTTTTGAGGAAAATTTTGACGCAGAGGGGGTTCTCCCCTTCTAGCCCCCGAGGGAGGGTCGGGCTTTGCCGAGGCAAGGCTAACCCTTCCTTAACGGTTATACTTTATTTATGTATGTAAAGAGAGCGAGGTATATGAACGACTTGAAACATCTTAAGGGTAAAAGTGACGTAGCTGTTGGATATTCCAAGCGTTGTTGTAGACCTCGCCTTGATTGTTGGCTAGCTTGTAAGTTTCGGGCTTCAAAATCTTGGCGATGATGAACGGCCCTTCCCAGGGAGGAGTAAGCTTGTGGCGCCCTCGGGCGTCCTGCCGCAGCCGAAGTACCAAGTCTCCCACCTGGAAGCCTCGGGGCCGAACCCCTCGGGCGTGGTAGCGTCGCAGAGACTGCTGATACCGCGCCGAGTGTAGTAAGGCCACGTCCCGAGCCTCTTCAAGCTGGTCTAGTGAGTCTTCTCGGTTGGTCTGGTTGCTTCGGTCGTCGTACGCCTTTGTCCTCGAGGAACCATTTTCTAAGTCTGTGGGCAAGATAGCCTCAGCCCCATAGACTAGAAAGAACGGCGAGAAACCTGTGGCTCAGCTTGGTGTCGTCCTTAGACTCCAGACCACCGACGGTAGCTCTTTCATCCATCGCTTACCGAACTTGTTGAGGTCGTTGTAGATCCTCGGTTTAAGTCCCTACAGAATCATACCGTTGGCACGCTCCACCTGCCCATTCGTCATGGGGTGAGCTACGACGGCCCAGTCCACACGGATGTGGTGGTCCTCGCAGAAGTCCAGGAACTTCTTTCCAGTGAACTGCGTGCCATTGTCGGTGGTGATGGAGTTCGGGACCCCGGAGCGATGGATGATGTTTGTGAAGAATGCCACCGCCTGCTTGGACCTGATGCTGGTTAGGGGTCGGACCTCGATCCACTTGGAGAATTTGTCGATGGCGACCAGCAGGTGCAAGAAGCCCCCGGGTGCCTTCTGCAAGGGACCGACGAGGTCCAGACCCCACACAGCAAACGACCAGGTGATGGGTATTGTCTGCAGGGCCTGAGCGGGCAGGTGCGTCTGTCTTGCGTAGAATTGACACCCTTGGCAAGAGCGTACAATCCTAGTGGTGTCGGCCACTGCGGTCGGCCAGTAGAAGCCTTGTCGGAAGGTGTTCCCCACGAGGGCTCGAGGTTCTACGTGGTGACCGCAAGTGTAACATCCCAATTTCTAACCTAGGTTTGAAACCCTAATCTAACCCCTCCCCTTCTTATTACCTATTCCAAAACTCCCTTAGATTTTTCCCATCATATGCATACACTTTGTTTGAATATGAACACCTCACTTAGATTTTATTTTCCAGCACTTAGATTACCTACTAAATAAATTGTTCAAAAGAAAAAGATACAAAAATGGGAAATAGGAATTAGAAAATAAAAAGAAAAAGAGAAAACCCTCTCCCCCTTGCTGGGCTGGATTCAGCCCATTCCGCGGCCGCCTCCCCCCCCCTCGCGCCCGCACTCCACCCTTACGGCCCATTGCCAGCCTGCTCCCGCGCGCGCGCAGCCACCCCGCTCCCCTCCCTCTCTCTCGATGACGAGTCGGCCCCACCTGCAAGCCGCTCCCTCTCGCGCGCTCCCTCTCGCTAGCAGACCAGCCCCACCGGTCAGCCGCTTTGTCGTCCTCCTCGCGTACGACTCGCCACCGTCCCCTCCATCGTCGTCCCCTCCATCGCCGTCCCCTCGCCCATCCCCTCGCCACACAGGAGAGTTTGGCACCGCCCCGTCCTCGCCGCTTGACCGCGTCCTTGCCCAGTACCGCCCCCGCCGTGAGGTCTCGTCGTCGCCGCTGTGCGGCATTAATGCCGGCGCTGTGCACCTCACCAGTGCCCACCGAGCTCCGCCGCTCCCCTTCCCTCGGGCGCCTATAAAAAGGTTGCCCCAAGCACCTCCTTCCCCGCACCGGCCTCAGCCACCACCCTCCTCCCTCGCCCGAGCCAAATTTCGCGGAAGCGCCGTCGTCGTCTTCCTCTCCGGTAAGACGTCCCCCTCTTCTCCCTTCCTCTCTGTTGGTCCAGCGAGCAATTAGGTTGGCCTACCAGCTTCATCACATCGCCGTGAACTCAGAACACCACTCCCCCACCCCAATCCCTTGCCCGAAGCTCACCGACGGTGACTCCCGCCGTGGAGCCCCGCCACCTCCCCGCGGACAGCCCCCCGGACCCCTCTAGCTAAATTAAGCCCGCCCCTAGGTTCGCCAGATCCTCCCAGTGCTAAAGCAACCACCCATTGCCCAAGAACCGGGCCACCGGCGGCGAATCGCCGCCGAGCCCACCGGCGGCCGGGTTTCTTCCCCCGCGGACGACCGGTTCGCCCGCACCGTCGACCTGTGGCGCCGTTTCCCCCTCCGCTCTCGCTGGCATGTGGGCCCGCGATGACGGCGTCCTCTCCTCACGCGCCCGCGCCGTCACCTCGCCTTGGGTCGGCGCCCTCGCACGCGCGCTGCGCCTGGCTGGGCCAAAATTCCCCCCCGGCCCACCAGCGAGGGAATCCATTTTCTTTTTCCTTTTCCCAACCTTTTCTCATTTAATTAGTATTTCTCAATATTTTATGCACCAAAAATTATCAAAATGATTCCTAAAGTCACATGTAATAATAATGTTAGAAAATGACACACTACAATTGGTAAACCACCGTTGATGTATTGTTTTATTGACTGTTTTTACTAGAAGAAGCGGGGACCGTTGATCCGGAACCCATAGCCCCGGAAGAAGGGCCGGAGCCCGATCTCCCAGAAGTAGATCTTTTGTGCCAGGAAAGCTTCGACAAAGGCAAGTCCATCCTTCCCTTGATGCATAAATTACCTATTCTTTCTACCACTACCTAAGCCGGGATTTCAGGGTGGGATACTTGCATTGTGAGCAAAGAGATAGCCCGCATTCACATATATCTTTCGATACGAAATGTGGGTTGGGAGAAAGGGGAATATGATACTTGAAATAAGGTTTCTTTTAAAAAGGGATGTGCGATGAAGGGTACTCACCCTCATCACCTTGGGAGTGGGATGATCAAGGACTCCCTGGTTTAGGGGAGGGCCTAAGGTGTTGGCTCAGCTGGTTTAGGCGTGAGCGGAAGGATTGTCCCCTCATATAAGGACCGGTTTGTCATCTTCACTACCTGTACTCTTTAAAAGTACAACCACTCGGGACTGTGTGGGCAGTCACTCAATCTGAACTCGTACGGTCCAGCCCCATGGTTATGAAGGCTGGGGAGCACCGGGAGGATAAGGAGGGGGAATGTTTTGTCCGGTTTGGACATGGCGGTGGCCTGACTCCTTCTGGTATAACCGTTAAGGTTAGGACGTGTGAGGAAGGAAAGAGATTCGGCATTCGAGTCTCGCGACGGTGAGATCGCAGAAACCGGACTAGTGGGTAAAGTGTACCCCTCTGCGCAGAGTTGAAACCTATTCGAATAGTCCGTGTCCACTGGTATGGACGAGTCTGGTGTGGTATGACAATTAGTTTTTATAACCTCCGAGAACAGGGAAATGTGTGTAAGTGCTTACTGAAAGAGAAAACAAGGCCACAGGAGCGGGAAGCTCAGTGGTGGTTGAGTATTTTGTTACTTTTAAGTCCTTGGGAAAAACCCTACCGCAACTGCCTTTATCTAAGAAAATGAAGAGTGACTTCAACTCCACCAAATAAAGCATGTATGATATAGGTCTCTTTCTCTTTACGGGAGCGGGGCGGGCTTGCGGAATACCTAGTGTATTCACCCAGATTTATTTATGTTTTTCAGCAGCCGAAGACTTCTTTTCTGCTATGCTAGATTGAGAGGGTTGTGTCTGCACCCAGTTCTGCCTGTGGCTTGGGCTAGTATATTTTCCTACTACGCTTTTTATTCTGGCTCTCTCGAGCTTGTACCCCGGTATTGTAATAACCTCTATTTAAACTCTGTACTATTTGAAGTAAGGAATGTGTTTACTAGCCTCCTAGGACTAGTAATTGTTTCACATTTGAGTCCCAAAGAATCGGGACGCTTCAGGTGGTATCAGAGCCATAGGACTGGCCGTAGGTCGCAGCCCTGACCTTAAAACTTGCCTTAAAAGAAAATACCTCTTACCCCAAGAAAAGTCTTCTCTCCTCTCCCCCGATATTAACATACCCTTCTTTTCCTATTCCAGATGGAAGACTCTCTGGTCATTAGGACATCTTACTGCTCAGAGGTGGAGGGGTTCCCACATCTGTTGCGAAGTTGTGCGCTTCGCATGGGAATCCGCAAAAAGCCAGAATATGTTTGGAAGGAGTATCTCTAGAATGGGATGGAAAAGTGCTCTATGGCAGTCTACCTGGGAGAAAGCTGAAACTATCCGAACCATCCTTCTTTCCAAGTCACTTTCACCGGATACTGCTTCCCAGATACTTGCCAAAATGTTGCCCAGAAAGCCCTCCGACAACTATGCCAGAGCTACAACAAGGTGATCTTTGAAACCCCCCTTCGCTACTTCCCACCCAGCAACAAAAATACACCTGCCTGGAGGAAAAGACTTCAGGCCCTGTCAGGAGGAGACCCTATTGAGGATGACCCCACCATCGTCTACATGGCTGGATACCTTCACACCCTCGATAACCAATATGATGACCTTGCCTCCCACTGCACTCACCTAAACTCCTGGGTGGAAAGCCTGGAGCAAAAAGTCAAGGAACTTACAAAGGAAAAGGCGTCCCTTCAAGAGAACCTTGAGATAGCAGAAGGCGAGGAAACCAACACCCGTGAGGCCTACCGCACACTGAAAATGGATTACGACAAGAAGTTGAAGAAGCTTGCCCCTGTAAGAAAAATCCGCAAGAAGACCAAAAGTCAAGGATGTCAGACTGAGCAGAAGGAAAAAGCCCCTCAGGCCCTACCTCCTACCAGGATAAGAAACTCGTCCGACACCGAGGAAATGTCCCTAGCCAGCCTTGATGACCTTCTCAAGGAATTTGGGGACACTTTAGAGAAGGAGTTCGGGAGTACCCTCGATAGCACTCGCGTGTAATGAACTTATGGTAGTTGTGTGCTGTAATGTGTAATGAACTGGTGTAATGAATAAAGTAACTGGTTGAAAACAATTTGGCATGTGCATGATAGTAACTCTTTTCCCCTGGCAGATGGCTTCGGATAAAACCACGCCTACCGCCTCCGGGATTGGAGCAGGTTTTCCCCTAAGAGCTGAAGGAGAAGCTGGCGGAGAAGGGGGTGAGACCCACCTCCCCACACCTCCAGAACTACCACTAGACTTGGCCCAAGTTCTAGCCAATCAAACCCGACTCATTGAAGTCCTCACTAGAAGTCTGGAAAACCAGCGCCCAGGTGGTGGGAGACCACAGGACAGGATGGGAGAATTTCTGAGACTCAAGCCTCCCACGTTCGCGGGGTCCAGCAATCCCCTCGATGCAGATGACTGGCTGTGCACGATCAAGAGGAAACTGGAAGCCATCAGATGCCCCGAAAATCAGCGTGTTCAACTGGTTGCTCGTCAACTTTCTGGGATGGCCCTAGCATGGTGGGATACCTTTAGCGAGGCCGTCAGAGATGCTACCTGGGTAGAATTCAAAACAGCCTTCCGTGAGCACCATGTACCCCAAGGGATAGTTCAACTCAAGGAAGATGAGTTCCAGGAGCTAACTCAAGGTGGAAGAACTGTCAGTGAGTATGTGCACAAGTTCACAGAGTTGGCCCGTTACGCGCCTGACGATGTCAGCATCGAGTCCAGGAAGATGGCCCGTTTTCTGAAAGGGCTAAGACCCGAGCTTAAGACCATCCTCGTCAGCCAAGACTTCCTCAACTTCTCTCACCTCTCCAACAAAGCCATCCAAGTGGAAAGGGCAAAAGAGGAAGAAAAAGGGCACCTCAAGAGGAAATTCCAGGTTCTCCGAGCTCAGCAGCAAGATCGTCACCAGAGAGCTCGACCCTTTGGGCTTCCACCCAGGGGACCAAGCTTCAATAGACCAGCTGGACCCACTCCATCACGCTATAGTCAGCAGAGTCAGAGCTCCCTTCAGGCCCCCTCTGTTGCAAGCAACCAACCGCCAGCAAATGTCTGTTGGCACTGCGGAGACCCGAGTCACTTCAAGAATAACTGCCCCCAGTTGAAGGCACCCAGACCTACCTACTCCAACTCAGTGAATGGCCCCAAGATTCCCTCGGCACCTACCTCCAAGGCACCTCCCTCCAACAGTCAGCAGAGCAGGACCCAGTACCAGGGCAGAGCAAGAGTCAACCACGTCGACGCTCAAGAGGCCCAGCAAGCTCCAGGAGTAGTGCTTGGTGAGTTCCTTGTTGAATTTACTCCCGCTACTGTGCTTTTTGATTCAGGAGCATCCCATTCATTTATAGCCACTAAGTTTGTGGAAAAGCATGGCATCCCCTCTACACCCCTAGAAATTCCTTTGGTCACCCGAACCCCAGGGTCAGACCTTCTATGCCAGCTCAGGTGCTCCCAAGTCAGAATCCTTTTAAGTGGGGTAGTGTTCCTGGCAGACTTAACCGTCTTGCCATCCCAAGGGATTGATGTGATCCTAGGAATGGATTGGCTAACTAAGCACAAGGGTATCATAAGTTGCGCAAGTAAGACCGTCCTTCTCATCGGCCGCCAAGGAAAAGCAGTTTCCTGTTAGGCCCAACCGCCCGCCAATGATCCAATGATGTTTAATCTGGCAGCAAAAACATATCCGTAATAGAAGAGTTCGTGGATGTATTTCTGGAAGAGTTGCCTAGAATGCCACTAGAAAGAGGAGTGGAGTTCTATATAGATCTCATTCCTGGCACTGCGCCCATCGCAAAGAGACCATACCGCATGGCCCCACTGAGTTAGCAGAATTGAAACTCCAGTTTGCAGAGCTGCAACAAAAAGGGTACATCCGTCCCAGTTCATCTCCCTGGGGAGCACCCGTCCTTTTCGTTACCAAAAAGGATGGAAGTATGAGAATGTGTATTGATTACCGGTCCTTGAATGAAGTTACAATCAAGAATAAGTACCCACTCCCTCAGATCGATGACCTCTTCGACCAGCTGCAGGGAGCCAAATATTTCTCCAAGATAGACCTCAGGTCAGGATATCACCAACTGAGGATCAAGGAAGCAGATATTTAGAAGACTGCATTCGTCACCATATACGGACAATATGAATTCACAGTGATGTCGTTTGGGCTAACAAACGCACCCGCCTTTTTCATGAACCTCATGAATAAGGTATTTATGGAAGAATTGGATAAGTTTGTCGTAGTCTTCATCGACGACATCCTTATCTATTCCAAGAATCGCAAGGACTATGAGCGTCACCTTCGAATCGTCCTTGGAAGACTCAGGGCACATCAACTTTATGCTAAGCTCAGCAAGTGTGAATTCTGGTTAGAAAAGATAGCCTTCCTTGGGCATATCTTGACCGTAGAAGGAATAGAAGTAGACCCATCCAAGGTAGAAGCCGTTTCAAAATGGAAACAACCATCCAACGTCAGTGAAGTACGAAGCTTTCTGGGAATGGCAGGGTATTACCGCCGCTTTATCAAGGGATTCTCCAGCATAGAAAAACCTATGACCGAACTTCTCAAAAAGGACAATAAGTTTGTGTGGACTCCAAAATGTGAGGGAAGTTTCCAGATCATCAAGGAGAAGCTTACGACCGCGCCCGTTTTGACACTACCAGATATACACCAGGATTTCGTCATCTTCTGTGACGCTTCAAGGCAAGGCTTAGGGTGTGTCTTAATGCAAAATGAGAAAGTTATTGCCTATGCATCCCGCTTACTCAAGCCGCATGAGCAGAACTACCGCACCCACGACTTGGAGTTGGCAGCCATAGTGCACGCCCTGAAAATATGGAGGCACTATCTGATTGGGAACAAATGCCACATCTTCACCGATCACAAGAGTCTGAGGTACATCTTCACTCAGCCAGACCTCAACCTCCGTCAAAGAAGATGGCTTGAATTGATCAAGGATTATGACCTCGAGATCCATTACCACCCCGGAAAGGCCAACGTGGTAGCAGACGCCCTCAGCCGAAAACCTTTCGGGATAAAGGGGACCAACTTTTTAGAAGATTGGAAGAAGGAATCAACTCAGCTAAATGCATGTCTGGGAGACAACAGTAGCCTGAAAGTCAAGCCAATGCTAGAAGAGCTCATATGCAAGGCTCAATGCCTGGACGCGGAGACTGCAAGACTTACAGAAAGAGCTCGCAAGGAGCAACTTCCGGACCTTAGGACAGATGAACAAGGAGTTCTTTGGTTCAAAAACCGTCTGTGTGTACCAATGGGAGAGGCACGAGAAGTCCTGCTCAATGAAGCCCACAACTCAGCTTACTCCATCCACCCAGGAACCACCAAGATGTACCTGGACCTCAAAACCAGATACTGGTGGAGAGGGATGAAGAAGGAGATAGCACAGTATGTGGCCCGGTGTGACACCTGCCAGCGAACAAAGGCCGAACACTGAAAGCCTGCAGGCCTACTGCAACCCCTCCCAGTGCCTGAATGGAAGTGGGAGGAAATAGGCATGGATTTTGTAACCGGACTGCCCCGAACACAAAAAGGAATGATTCTATCTGGGTAATAATCGATCGTCTCACCAAGGTGGCCCACTTCATTCTAGTAAAAACCACTTTTGGAGGAGCCGCCCTTGCCCGGATATATCTTAAGGAGATAGTCAGGCTCCATGGTATTCCGCGAAAGATAGTGTCAGACAGAGGGACGCAGTTCACCTCAAAATTTTGGAAAGGCCTTCAACAAGCGATGGGCACCAAGTTAGATTTCAGCACCGCTTATCACCCCCAGTTAGATGGTCAAACGGAAAGAGTCAACAAGATCCTCGAAGATTTACTAAGAGCCTGTGTGTTAACGTCCGAGCCCTGGGGTCAGGCGAGGCGGAGACCACCTTCCGAGGCTGAGGTGCAGGTTGAGCCCTGGGGTCGGGCGAGGCGGAGCTTTCTGTTGCACCTGAGGCTGAACTTGGCTGTTGTCAGCCTCACCCTGGTGGGTGGCACAGCAGTCGGAGCGAAGCGAGCGGCGCTATTTTCCTATCAGGTCGGTCAGTGAAAGGGCAAAGTGACTGCGGTCAGTTCGACCTTGACGACTGAGGCACGCGTGTCAGGATAAGATGTCAAGCGATCCTCGCATTGAATGCGCCTGCGATACGGTCGGTTGGAGAGGCGATTTGGTCAAGGTTGCTTCTCGACGAAGCCTGCCCGAGCTGGGCCTCTGGCGTGCCGAGGGTGTGCCCACTGCCTGAGGAGGCCCTCGGGCGAGACGTAACTTCGTCCAGGACTTCAGCTCCTGCCCGAGGCTGGGCTCGGGCGAGGCGAGATCACTTCCCTTGAGTAGACGAAGCCTTGACCTGAATCGTGCCCGTTAGTGTTTGTGCTGATGGTGGTTACCAGCCATGTATAGGAGTGTTGGGGGTATCCCTAATTACGGTACCCGACAGTAGTTAATTTAGATACTTAAATATTTGATTAATATGTTAAAGTAATGATATATTTAGTTAATCTAGTGACCTAGTGTCGTGGTTTCGAAAATCGGGGGACAATAAGATTTATGTTCGGTAGGGATGCTAGCGCGGACTCACTCTAAATGTGAATCGCTGGGACTCGAGCGAAGAACATGGGTACCCCTAGTCCAGCGTAGTGCTGATCGTAGTATTGCAATAGAATGTGTTACAATCTGTGTACTTGTCTGTAACAGAAAGAGGGGCCTTCCCTTTGACATCTTAAGGGATATACCTTACATTGATGTATCTTTTAGAGAGAAAGAGGGTGAGAGAGAGAGTAAAGGGAGAAAATGTACTTTGTCTGTTGTGGTGGCCCCCCCTTCCCCTGGTCATACGAAGTAGTGCATCTTGGTATGGCGCCACCCGTTACTCTCGCCCCTGCGGCAGCTTCATGGTTGACGTCCCTGCGGTAATGCGCGGCGGGTCCCATGGTTCAGCCCCGGGGCTCGACGAACACGACATGGTTTCCTCCCGTCATCGTGGGCCCCATGTTGTTCTTCCGCACATATAGATTTGTCAATTTGGCATGGCACCCTATCCTGACGTTTCCGTAATACCGGCTACTATGGAGGCTCCGATGTTGAGGTCGCCACCAACTCTATCTTGTCCCATCAAATAGTGTGGTATGCTTACTATAAGAAAAGGGGTGTACGATTGTGTCTGCAACTATTGCTCGGGCTCTTAGCGTCACGTTCTGTTGTGGTCGATGTATGCTTGCGGCTCTGGCCCAACGTTTGGGCTTGCTTGGTAGGGGACTTGGTCGTCCGCTCCGCCTCGCAAACTTGCTCGGCGGGAAACTTGGTCATCCGCTCCGCCTCACAAACTTGCTAGGCGTGGGACTTAGTCGCCCGCTCGGGACTTGGTCGCTCGCTCTGTCTCGCAGACTTGCTCGGTGGGGGACTTGCTCGCCCGCTTTGTGGGGCCAAAAGATAGTTTTTGGGCTTGCTCCGGGTATCCTGTTCTTGGGCCCCGACACCTTGTTAGTTCATTTAGTTACTTAATATATGTATTTATTACTTAATACATAGTAGTGAGTAGTTAGTTTGTAGTTAGTAGTCAGATAGTTAGCGAGTTAGTTATTTAGGTAGTATTAACTTAGTTGGCAACGTATCAAGTGCAAACCAAGTATCAGGTGCAAACTCCATGCAAAACAACTAAAAAAGTCACAAAATCTCAAAAAAATTATAGATGTACTTCATTGCCTACTCTACTAGTGTATAAATTTTGAAGTTCAAATTCATCATATGTTAAGAGATACAAAAAAGAGAATTCTGAGGTCTCAAAATTTTCTATTTTTTGTATCTCTTAACATATGATGAATCTGAACTTGAAATTTTATACAGTGGTAGAGTAGGCAATGAAGTACATCTATAAATGTTTTGAGATTTTTTGTGACTTTTGATAGTTGGTTTGAATGGAGTTTGCATGGAAACTTGGTTTGCACCTGATACATTGCCTACTTAGTTAGTAGCTACTTATTAGTTATTATCTAGTATCCAATTTTGATAAAAGGTGTTAAATTTTGTAGCTTAGTGATGTAGTAAAGATTCAACAGTATAGACCCATCTGTCTGGTTAACGTAAGCTTTAAGATCTTTACCAAAGTATTCATGAACAGATTGACGATGGTGGCAAAAAAGGCAATAAGCCCAACTCAGAAAGTTTTTTTATGTGGGAGGAATATAATGGTGGGTGTTGTGGTGCTGCATGAGACGTTGCATGAGATGCATAGGGAGAAGCAGGATGGGGTGATTTTTAAGGTGGACATTGAGAAAACTTATGATAAAGTTAAGTGGTCGTTTCTTAGGGAAACTTTGAGAATGAAGGATTTTAGCCAAAGGTGGTGTGATTGGTTAGAAATGATAACGCGCAAGGGTCAAGTGGGCATTAAGATAAATGATCAAATCGGGAATACCTTTGAAACGAAGAAAGGAGCGACAAGGAGAACCTCTATCGCATATTTTGTTTAATATAGTAGCAGATATGCTTGTTATATTAGTGAATAGACCCAAAAGGGAGGGAGTTAGTTGCGGGGGTGGTTCCACACCAGGTTCATGAGGGTCCCACCATTTTGCAATATGTCGATGACACGATTTGGTTTATGGAGCTTGACATAGAGAAGGATGAGAACCTAAAGATGATTTTGTGTGCCTTTGAGCAAGTTTCGGGGCTCAAGATTAATTTTCAGAAGAGTGAAATCATCTGCTTTGGGAGAGCCAAAGAGACCGAACAATAGTATTTGTACTTATTTGGTTGTCAGACCGGTGATTACCCGTTTAAGTATCTTGGCATACCGATGCATTATAGGAGATTGACAAACTCGGAGCAGAGAAATGTCGAGCAACATTTTGAAAAGAAGCTAAGCAACTAGAAGAGCAAACCTTATCAGTGGTAGGTCAGTTGGTATTGGTAGAGTCTGTTCTAACTAATGTTGCTCTGTTTATGTTGGCCTTTTTTGAGATTCCAAGAGAAGTTCTCCATAGGCTGGACTACTATAGATCGAGATTTTTTTGGCAGTCAGATGAGCATAAGAAAAATATATAGATTGACAAAATGGAGTGTTATATGTCAACCAAAAGAATTGAGAGGCCCTAGGGTTAAGAATTTGGATATCCAGAACCAGTGTTTACTACCAAATTGGTTGTTTAAATTGATTAATGAGGATGGGATATGGCAGAAGGTTCTGAGGCAAAATACCTAAAAGGGAATCCGATTGGCCTAATCTATAGAAAGCCGGGTGATTCTCAATTCTGGACCGTTCTACCAGAGGTTAAGGATAAGTTTCTAGATTTGGGGAAATTTCATCTTAACAACGGTATGAATACTAGGTTCTGGGAAGACAAGTGGCTTGGAAACATTACACTACAGCATCGGTACCCATCTCTGTATAATATTGCATGGAGAAAAGGGGTGTCGGTAGCCATGGTATGTGGTTCGGTGCCTCTCAACATATCTTTTAGAAGATTGATGGGGCAGAATTTAGATGTGTGGTATAGGCTAGTCGCGCAAGTGGCACGAGCACAGTTGAATGTTAGGGAAGATGTGTTTGAATGGGCGCTTCACCAGAACAAACAATTCACGGTTAAATCAATGTATGATGCATTGATGAGCCAAAATATTGTTAGGCAGAATAATCCCATTTGGAAGCTAAAAGTATCGCTCAAGATAATTTTTTTTCTTCTGGTACCTTCAAAAAGGGGTTGTCCTAACAAAAGATAATCTGGCACGCAAAAGATGGAAGGGTAACAAAAATGTGTTTTCTGTACAAAGAATGAATCCATTGCTCATTTGTTTTTCGAATGCCATTATGCTAGATTTCTGTGGCGAGCTATACATTATATGTTTGGTCTAGTAGTACCTAATGACTTCAACTATATATTTGGTGGTTGTTTAAATGGTTATAGTAAACGACTCAAATATGTTATAATGTCGAGGATGGCCACTATGTGTTGGGCAATATGGCTTAGTAGAATCGATATGGTGGTTGGATCATATTCATTCAAAACCTATTTACAGATACTTTACATGGGGACTTATTGGTGCCGCTTCTGGGCACAGCTACAACAACATGAAGAGGACAAAGCAATGGTGAATGATGTGTGTTGCACACTGGAGTCAATTGTTATGGAGATCTTTGCCGGTTTTGGATGACGGTTCACAAATCGTATTACTACTTAATTTTCTGTGCTAGTTGTTGTTCCTATCATGCGTGATGGTTGTTAGACTCATTTCTTGGATGTAATAAGAGGCGCAAACCCTCATTGAGGTGAACGCTGAGGATTCTTATTATCTAAAAAAGATATTGAGTACTCAGACTCAGATATGGATTAGATCTTAGCTCTCTTAGACAGATTGAATTCGAATACGAACGAATAATATCTGTACCATGTATACACCTAGACGCCACTCAATGTGCATGGAGATGGTTGTAGGTAGGCATGCAGAACGCAAGCTGAATGTTGTGTGCAGCTGGTATTCTGTTTCATGGTTCTTAATGCAATTTATCACACGGTTTGACTTCTCGAGCTAGCTCTAACGGCTATGTATTAACGGAGTTTGCTATTGACGAAAATAAAAATGGTTGGAAATGATCAGTAAATGCTAAAATTATTTTAGTTTTTATATTTTTATGGGAAATGAAATCGAAAATAGTAACTCCAGAAACGGAAACGATATAGCTATTTTGGAAACATCAGAAATGAAAGCTCGGTAAGGAAAATACAGCGATAACGATCGAAATCTAAAATTCAATCGGTAAGCATATTAATATAAAAATATCTCAATATAACAAGTTCATAATATAACAAAGTCGACAAATATCATAAATTCACAATATAACAAATTCATAAAGATCACAAATTCACAATATAACAAGTTCATAATTCACAAGTTCACAATATAATAAGTTTACAAGTCCCCGATTCCTCAATTCCTCAAATCATATTAGGAATATCAACAATCTATTAGCCTTAGAACCTCGAAATATAAAGATCCATTAGTGCATTAGTAAAAGGGTAATGACTAAATAAATTATAAACAAATATAAGTTAATGTTATATACACTTTTCTTTCTTCAACTATCTAATCTTTGATGCAAACAAGTATTTCTACCATGGTTGGGTTAAGAGGAGTACAAAATGGATCAAGTACACAACCACTAGCACGACTATTTTTAAAAAAATTATAAGCTTGATATATTTACAGTATAAAACCGTTATATAACACAAAATCACCTGAGTCCCATTGGTTAACTGAGCCTTTCACTCTTGTTGACCATGGTTTGAATAACCTCAATCCCTTATTTTTTGATCAATATAACGTAGGTTGCGTAAATGTTTGGTACATTCATGTCGACTATGCTGCAGTTTTGGCTTGAAAATGAATTTAAACTAGTTTTTTAAACACAAATGGACTCGATCAGGTTTAATTATAAGTGTTAGTTTAATAGCATCATTACCAATATGATTTCCATGTACGGGTTTTTAAACACATCTATTTCGAAGGCACGTAGAAATAGATGGTTTTCCCGTGTGTGTAGCTGACTCGCATGAAGAAATAAATTTGCGCAGCTCATTCTCAATGAAAGGTTCCATGGATGCCACATAAGCATTTAATAAATGAAAACTTTTCAATGTAAGTGTACAATTTCACTTGGTGTGGTTTTATAGACAAAATGCAAGACACAAATGTCTAGGTAACCGTGTATATCTAGTTTTATCTACATGATAAATAGGCTGTCATATCACCAGCAAGATTTGCTGATGTCATAGTATTAATGAGAATGAAACTCTAATAGTCTTAGGGTCGTTTGCTTGTCGGAGATAAATCCTCGTGTATGAATTTCATTTCCTCTAATACATGTATAGAAAGAACCTCTAAAGGGTCATCTATCCTAAATATAGAAAATCAAACTCCAGCAACGTTCTCTAAACGGTCATCTAAATTTAGAGAATGCTGCTTGATTCTCTATATATATAGAGTTTCTCTAACCGGTCATCTATCTATTTGAATACTTTAAATAACCGGTTTAGCAAAACTAAAATATGTACAGTACATTTGAGAGTATGATAAATATGTATTTACAAAAAATAAAAATAAAAAATGTTTCTAGTATAGGTACTTGAGTATAGAGAACGTGATTTAGAGAACGTTGTTCGAGAGTAAGGAGATATAGATGATAAAAAATTTTAGAGGAGATTGTAAATGAAGGATATAGAAGATAGATATAGAGGGGAAATTTGCTATTTTATCCCTCTCAGTTATGGGCTTCTCTATTTTATTGTCAGACCCATAAATCATAAACATGGTCCCACAAACTATAGACACAGGGTGACATAATAGCAAAGAGACCACACTGAGAGGGATAAAATAGCAATTTTTTCCTTGCGGGACAGTCGGGCCCCGGACACCTTTACCCTTTGAAAAAGTTTGATTTGAGGAGGTCCCGACTCCCGATTATATAAGCAGCTTCCGGCCGTAGCCTCCGCTGCCTTCCCAATCATGAGAACCGCGCTCCCGAGTCCTCTCGCTAAACCCTCTCTGTGAATTTCGTGGGTGGGTCGTTGGCTACCACGACCGCGTCCCATCCAAAGAGAAAGAGGCGCTGCGGAGGAGGATAGTAGCAGCTAGCCAATGGCGAAGGGCGGGCTGGGCAAGCTGCGGTGCATGATAAGGAGGTGGCACTCGTCGAGCCGCATCGCGCGCGCGCCGCCGGCGGCCAGCCACGGCGACGACGACGACGGCGCCGTCGTCGCCGTCTCCAGCGGCGGCGGGGCGTCGTCGTTCCACGGCGCGGACGAGGTGCCCAAGGGCCTGCACCCGGTGTACGTGGGCAAGTCGCGGCGCCGGTACCTGATCGCCGAGGAGCTCGTGGGCCACCCGCTGTTCCGGACCCTCGTGGACCGCAGCGGCGGGGGAGCGGCGGCGGGCACCGTGGTGGTCGGCTGCGAGGTCGTGCTGTTCGAGCACCTGCTGTGGATGCTGGAGAACGCGGACCCGCCGCCGGAGTCCCTCGACGAGCTCGTCGACTACTACGCGTGTTGCTGAAGCGCTGCTCATCATAGCCGCGGTAAACCCGATGATTCTGCGCGTCTCGGTCCCTAGGGGTGTAGAAGGATCGTCGTGGCGGCGGCGGCGTCGGTGCTAATCCAAGAGGCCACTGCAGATTTACTTGGATCCGTCGCTGTTAATTTGATTGTGATTGCTTGTAGTTTACCACCGTCTATGCATTGCATGCAGATGCAGCCCAAGGCCGCCGCTGCTCTTTCGTCTCTCCGTCGTCTCGACTGGATTCCGTTCCATTTCCTCTAATTTCTTCGGTCGGTCGGTCGGTCGTGTAACAGACATTTTTTGCATTATTTTTTTCATTCCATTTTATCGAATTAATAATTACCTCGGTCGTGTGTAATAGACATTCCCATCTGGAATTTCCTTTTGTCTTTAAGATTTTCTGGAGCCTGGACGACGTCGGTGTCCACAAATGTACATTTCAATGCAAAAACTTATATTAATTGGTTGCTTTAATAATAATAAAGAGTCCGTTCCTTTTTTTTTTGGTTCAGTAGTTCTGAGACTGAGAATTCAGAGTTTACGAAGGATGGAATTGGTTGGAACCGAAAGCGAAAAAGGTCCCTCTCGTTCCAACACCGTGGTCTCTGTCTTCCAACGGAGCGGAGAGAAATGGTCGGGGTCGGGAGTCGGAGTCGGAGTCGGAGTCGCTAGCATATCCCCGCGGGCGATCGAACAGCTGTATGGCAAAACAAACTCCATCTGCCGTGACAGGGACGGGTGTTTTCCACGTACGGCAGGCAGGAGCAGAATACGAGGCCGCACGTTTCGGTACCCCTGTCCCTGTGCTGGCATGGGGGGCCAATGCCATCCACCATTCCATTGCCATGGGCTAGCTAGACTAGAGGGCATGCTTCCTTCTCTCGGACCACACAAAAGCATAGCCTGCATTTCACTTTTTTTTTGGCACTGGTGTCGTCCGGCGAATAGATTTTGCACGATGGATCGCATAAAACCCGCTTCAAACGGACCGCTCATCTGCAGCCGTCCCAACAACGCGATCGGTCTCATCAGGAATCAGATGGTCAACCAACTCGAGGTGTCACAAGAGCCCCACAGGCGTCCCCGGCCGGCCAATCAAGGGCGCGTGCGGCTGGCTGCAAGCTCGCTCGCATCGCAGTTGCCACTTGCGCCAGGCAAGCGTCTGGGTGCAAGCTCATCGGGATGCTTATGCTTGCAGGCTACCTTCTCTTCTCTCTCTCTTGGCCGTCGTCGTTCGTCTACGGCTAGCTAACCCCTCTCTCCCTCTCTCTCTTCCCTTGTCGTCGTACTCGTACGCGTGTTGCAATGATTCTAAAAGCACCGATTCATTAACATAAGAAGGGTGCAAATATGGGTGCCCCTCTTTTGACCCTTCTTTTGCAAAGATCACCACCAACCTGCAGTTACGGACTAGTTTAATCTGCCACCCTTTTGTCCGGACAAAGGGGTTCAAGGGTGACAACTGTGCCGTCGATATTAAAGCACGGGTGGCGCCATGATTATGACCCTGCCGCCAGCGAGTTTGTGTTTTTGGTTAGACGTACAAGAAGTGATGGAAGAGTTACGACCAAAGAGTTGATAAACACCGAATTAATTTTTGGTGGCGTCCCGTCTCATACTACCTTAACCTCAAACCGAGCAGTATTACTCAAACCAAACACATAATACTGCTCACTCGAAGGAGGATATATGGCTCTCATTTCTCAATGTCTGAAGACAATGCCTTGGTACAATAGCATATATACTGCTAGTACAGCATATATTTTGACAAGAACATTTTGACAACTGTACGTGCCGTCGTCGATTAAAGCACGGCCGGGTACGTAGTACGCGGTGGCGCCATGATTCTGGCCCCCCCTGCCGCCGGCCGCCGGCGAGTTTTAGTTAACTACTGCTCACTCGAGGGAGGACTCTCTCATTTCTCAATGTCTGAAGAAAATGCCTTGCTACAACAGCATATATACTATCTGGTAGTACAGTATAGGGAGGTGTGCGTGTGTGCTAGTAGACAAGAATATTTTGACGATCGATTTGCCTCAGTTTAGGTGCCGGCTGGCTGGGGCCTAGGCTATCTGATGAGGTTAGTTGGCTGTTGCCGGCTGGTAGCAGGTCGGCTGTCTACGGCCTAACCCAACCTACCAAGTTTTTTTTTTTTTTTTTTTTTTTGCGTATTCGCGGGCCTGCTAAGTAGTGCTGATGCTAGGTGAACGTATATACAGACACAAGCAAATCCGTAACACTCCGCTAGTAGAGAAAGACGGTTGATAAGTCTCTGTGGTCCAACCGCCTCTCTGACTTTTAACAAGTGTTAGAGCAACTTCAAAAGAAGCTCTAAACTAACTTAAAAATCAATGTTACCGGGAGAAATCGTGTTTTCGTCGCTCCATCCAACAGCTTCCTCTTCGTTTCTTCCCCAAAATCTTCGCGACCTGCATCGGTTTCCTCCTCTCCCGCGTATTAACGCGCGATGATTCCTAGACGCCCGCGTTTTTTCCCCCGCGCGTGTGGACTTGGTGGTAGTGGCGGGGTGCGGCACTGGAGCTTCTGGCGGGCGGCGTGCGGCACATGTACGCCAAAAGAAAGGCCCATTCAAGAAGCCCATATGCAGACTGCAATAGCATTTGATGGAGGTGTTTGTTTGTTTTTTTTTTTAAAAAAAATCGATGTATTTTTCATTTTTCAGCATTTCTTTTAAAAACCTGTTGGAGTATACACTTTAAAAAAACACCCTATTTTTTAGCATGTCCCAACAATAATTTTTTGGAGAAATTTTATGGCATACTTTTTTGGCGTTTCTCTTAATTAGACCCTTTTTGGTAGCGTTCTTACATCAACAGCACCCGCCTCTTAGATTTTGTGAAGGACCTGTTGGAGAAGTCTTTGAAAGAGCCTTACTGTTGGGACTTGTTCTCAAATGCTATGAATTAAGAACAAGACAACATGAAAAGAGGTTAAATGATTAATATCCTTCGTCATTCGAAGCATTATTTCCCTTGGGATATAACAATCTTCGGACGAAGGTCATGAAGGACATACCTTCATCATTACGACATGTGATAGTGAAAATGAGAAACACATGAAATACGAAAGATAGCATAAACATTTATATATCATTATTAACTCATTTCTATTTTATTAACATGGAAAAATAGAAATGACATTAAATTACAAATGTACCTTCGGTTTGAAAGAAAGCAAAAGTACAAGCGTGTCGCAAAAGCAAATGTCAAGTCAGCGTGAACAGTACGGAAGTATTGTTCACCTATTTATAGGCACGGGTCGCAGCCCATGTAAAATTACATCCAGACCCTTTGCATTTGATAATAACTCTATAGTAATTTATTGGGGTCTAGATAGCATTTTCCTCTTTAAGTCGGTTTCCTTTTTTCTGCCAACATGCCAAAGCTCCCTTGCACAGCTTCGGCTCTGTTCCATCCTTCGTTCTCCTTGTGTTTCTTCATACAGCGATTTTGACATGTCCGAAGGGTCCATGTCCGAAGGTACCTGTTCATGAATTACACTCCAGAAACATTGTCAAATTACGTTTTTGAGGACCTTCGGAAGCCGAAGGCCCCCAACAGTAGCCCATCGCAATATTAATTTGTTTAGGATAATAAATTCAGATTGCGATATGGACGAAGGCTCTAAGCCGAAGGTCCGAAAAAACACCTTCCTCTTGCTAGAATAGCAACAGTCAATGGCAAGCGGGACCCTCCCACTTGCAATGCCCTGGGTGTATAAATATGTTACGACCGCGAGCTCATTTGGCACGCCTTCTTGCTATTTGCTTTGCCTGCTCAAAAAGCTCTTTGCCCACAAACACTTGACCAGCTTTCTAGATTTTTAGCTTCGGCCCTAAGAGCATATTTTCAGCATTTTTGAAGAGATGTCTCAGGAAAAGAAAGTTGTTGCCGAAATGAAACTGAGCCTCTCTGAGGAGAAGAATCTGGGCTTCATTGAATCGATAGCGAAAACAAATACAGAGAAGATTACTAGAGAAATTTTAGAAGGCTTATCTGAAGATACTGGTGAAAGTGATAGTTATGATGTAGAAAGCGGAGGTGAAGACTCCGAAGATCGACCATGGTGACCAAGCCACTCAGTCTTCGGAAAATCGAGTATTAAACAAAGTCATCTTGATAACATGAGGGGGAGATATTTTCGAGACATGTCTACTGTGAGGGCGGATGACGGAGAAAGGACTGTGCCAACTCCCGAAGATAATGAAGTCGTGATCTTCCGAAGCTTTTTTAAAGCTGGGCTTCGGTTCCCCTTAAACAGATTTGTGGTTGAAGTTCTGAAGATATATCAGGTCTACCTTCATCAACTTACCCCCGAAGCAATAATAAGAATGGGAATCTTCGTATGGGCCGTGAAGAGCCAAGGTTTGGAGCCAAATGCAAAAAGTTTTTGCAATATACATGAGCTAGTATATGAGACGAAACCCTGGGGTAAAGAGCAATATCATAATAATTTTGGCTGTTATAGCTTCGGTGCTCGCTCTGGGTCAAGTTGTCCCGTGCCGACTTTTCGGAAGAGATGGCCCGGGGACTGGATGAAGGAATGGTTCTATGTGAAAAACGATTTGAAGGCACGAGAAGATATTAAAGATATCATCATGCGCCCTATCTGGCAGTGCTTCGGACTCCGGAAACCGAAGGTGAATGTTGACGAGGCAGTCGAAGAATGCCAGAGGGCCTTCGGCGTAGTTTGCTCTTTTATTGGGACAAGGGATTTAGTCCAGGAGCACATAGCCTTCAGAGTATGGCCACTTGTAGAAAAGTGGGAAATGCCAAAAGAAACTATCACCAAGCCTGACGAAGGTGGGCTGATTAGGATGAAGTTCACCTTCAGATACGAGGGTAAATTTGTCGAGCCAGATGATGATTGGCTGAAATGTATTGAAGCCAGAAGCGATGAATTGCTTGGGCCATACTCAAAGGCAGAAGAAACTGCGTTATCTGCGGCCTTCGGAGGCCGAAAGAAGAAAAGATTCAACCGAATTTTTGATGCTATTGGGTTTGTGTACCCTGACTACCGCTACCCTCTACGGGGGCGAAAGAGAAAAGATGCAACTTCCGGGAAAGACGATGCTTCAGCTGCTCCCAGCGAGCCTGTGCCGAAAAGGAAAAGGGTAAAAGTCCTTACTCACCGACCGCGCTTTATTGAACCGGCCATAGTGCCCGAGTTTGTCGGCGAGGCTTCTTCGGCTACTGAAGCCAAAAAACCTATACCTGCGCAGAAAACTGAAGAGCTGACTGCAACACCGAAGGCTGAAAGAATTGAAGAGCCGAAAGCTGAAGGGACAAAAATATCAGAAATTTTAAGCCCTTCGGCAGAAGTTGGAGTGCCACAAACTCAGAAAGGTCCAGCGGTGACCCCCAAAAGAAAAAGGATGGTTAATGTTCTGGATGTACTGGAGACAATAAAGTCTTCAAGTTCTACTCCGAGAAAAATTGCCGAAGCTCAAAAAGCATAGATTGAAACAACAACCTCTGAAACCGAAGCTACAAAGCACCAGGCTGAGATCGAAACTGGACCTTCAGAGTCTGCCAAGGAGAAATCCTTGGAAACCGAAGGAGAAACTACAAAGGAAACTATAAAGCAAATCTTATCTGAAAAAACTCTCTCTTCAACTCCCGAAGCATCTTCCAAATTGCCTGATTATATTTTACGACATGCTTCGGGCAAAATGCTATCTGAAGAGGAAAAGCGAGAAGCTCATCATTATGCCCAGAAATTAAAATATCCAAAAGGGGCGTTGATATTCAATGGCAGCGGAGAAGAATACTTCTTGTATTGTCTCCCAGATAGCAAGGAGATCTCTGCCTGCCGAGAGATGGCAAGAAGCTTCGGATTCCCAACTCTAGAAGACGGGCTCTCAGTTTTGTCAAAAGATGAATTGGCCGACAGCTTAGCGTACAACAGCTTGAAGGTGAGAAAATAAACTTTTTGTGTGCTTAAAAATTCGCGTGCTTATTTTTTAATATCACATTCCTTTTGCAGGGCCTTATTCTTAGCAATGCCCTCAGAGCGCAGAAAAGCGCTGAAGACGAGGGATGTACCATGGCGTTGAATAACCTTCGTTCCGAAGTGATTGAGCTAAGGAACGAAGGTCTTGAGAAAGATAAAATATTAAACTCATTGCTTAATAAAATAAAAGAAGACGAAGCTATTTCCAAGGCCCAAGCTGAAGCCCAGAAGTGCGAAATTGAAAATCTTCAGAAACAGCTGGCTGAAGCGAAATTAAAGTGTGCAACTGTCGAAGCTGACCGAGACGCCAGCGATTATTGGAAAAATCATTGGGAGAAAACAATTGTAGAACTTCGGTCTTCAAAAGAAAGATATTATGAAAAATCCATGAAATGTGTGGAAACAATTAAGACTAGTTTCGCCAGCGTTGACGCATATTCGAATGAAGGCAACTTCGTACTGGAAGATCCCGAAGGTCCAATTGACTGGATCAACGGCGAGGCCGAAGCTTTTGAAGAAATTTTGAGTGGCCATGGGGACATATGCGCCTTCTCGGGTGCTAGGGGGATTGCCGCTATCTTGGAGAGGAGAGGCTGTGAACATGTGAAATCCTTGGCGCAGACCGAGGCTGCCTTATGCATTGAAGGTATAAAAGACCCCTCGGCCGAAGCAAGCTTGGTTGGTGGAAAAATTTTCACCGACATCTGTGAAAATGGCGGTCGGGAGATGGCTCAAGAAATTATAAGGAAAAGTGAAAAAGGTATTCACGATGCTAGAATAGTAGCAGAGGTCGCTGAGAAAAGTGCGGATCTTGAGAGGCGAATAGGTATTAATTAATAGCTTTTGACTTTATGTTCTAATTTTATGACTTTGAACTTATTTACGGTTTGCATCACAACCGCACTATCTCCTCCCCCAGAGCCCGCCGAGCCATTGGCGGACCCCAAAGCAAAGGAGGAGGATGAAATTATAAAAATGGTCGAAGCTATTATGGATAAAGTTGTTGATCAACTATTAAATGAAGCTGCAGAAGTAGTTTTAAAAGAAGATTAGCTGTTATGTAAAGACATTTGAAATGTACTATTTGCTGGACAATGTGTGTAATAGTTTATAATTTTGAATGTAATATATAAGCTATTTATAATTCAACTCTTTACGATGCATGAAACTTTCGTACATACCGTTTTTGAGCCTTCGGCGAAAAAATACCTTCCCTTCTTTTCATGCTTCGTGAAGAATATCCATATTCCGTAAAAATATACAGTTTCCGAAAAAACATTATGCTTTGTGAACAATGGATCTCCTTTTCATATCAAAGTGACGAAGCTGTATTTCTTGAAAATTTATTTTGTGCCTTGGCACTTCTTCAAAACAATCTCCGAAGCTCAATATTGTAGGTCAACATTGTCTACCTTTCCGAAGGTCAACATTGCATCCCCTTCTTGTGCCATTGATGCAATATTGTCGGGGACCATAGTTAGGGGTACCCTCAAGACTCCTAATTCTCAGCTGGTAACCCCCATCAGCATAAAGCTGCTAAGGCCTGATGGGTGCGATTAAGTCAGGGATCAGTCCGTTCGAGCGACTCGATCACGCCTCGCCCGAGCCTAGCCTCGGACAAGGGCAGCCGACCCCGGAGGATTTCCGCCTCGCCCGAGGCCCCCCTCCAACGGCGAACATATTTCCGGCTCGCCCGAGGCCCTGCCTTCGCTAAGAAGCAACCCTGACTAAATCGCCGCACCGACCGACCAAATCGCAGGAGCATTTAATGCAAAGGTGGCCTGACACCTTTATCCTGACGCGCGCCCCCCGGCAGAGCTGAAGTGACCGCCGTCACTTTGCCGCTCCACTGACCGACCTGACAGAAGGACAGCGCCGCCTGCGCCACTCCGACTGCAGTGCCACTTGACAGAGTGAGACTGACAGGCAGTCAGGCCCTGCCGAAGGCACCATAGGAAGCTCCGCTTCGCCCGACCCAAGGCTCGGACTCGGGCTAAGTCCCGGAAGACGGCGAACTCCGCTCCGCCCGACCCAGGGCTCGGACTCGGGCTAAGTCCCGGAAGACGGCGAACTCCGCTCCGCCCGACCCAGGGCTCGGACTCGGGCTCAGCCCCAGAAGACAACGAACCCCGCTTCGCCCGACACCAGGGCTCGGACTCCGCCCTGGCCTCAGCCGACGGCCTCCGCCTCGCCCGACCCAGGGGCTCGGACTCGGCCTCGGCAACGGAAGACAGACTCGACCTCGGCTTCGGAGGAGCCTCCACATCGCCCAACCTAGGGCGCAGGCCAGCCACGTCAACAGGAGGCGTCATCATCACCCTACCCCGAGCTGACTCGGGCCGCAGGGAACAAGACCGGTGTCCCATCTGGCTAGCTCCGCCAGATAGGCAATGATGGCGCCGCGCATACTCTGTGACGACGGCGGCTCTCAGCCCCCTTACGGAAGCAAGAGGACGTCAGCAAGGACCCAACCGCTCCGACAGCTGTCCCTCCGCCAGGCTCCATCGCTCCTCCGACGGCCACGACATCACACCAGCTGGGTGCCAAAATCTCTCCGGCTGCCACGACGGCATGTACTTAGGGCGCTAGCTCTCCTCCGCTAGACACGTAGCACTCTGCTACACCCCCAGTGTACACCTGGATCCTCTCCTTACGCCTATAAAAGGAAGGTCCAGAGCCCTCTTAGAGAGGGTTGGCCGCGCGGGGACGAGGGCGAGACAGGCGCTCGCTTGGAGCCGCTCGCTCCCTCTCCCGCGTGGACGCTTGTAACCCCCTACTGCAAGCGCACCCGACCTGGGCGCGGGACGAACACGAAGGCCGCGGGATTCCCACCTCTCTCACGCCGGTCTCCGACCGCCTCGCTCTCCCCCCTTCGCGCTCGCCCTCGCGCTCGACCCATCTGGGCTGGGGCACGCGGCGACACTCACTCGTCGGCCCAGGGACCCCCCGGTCTCGAAACGCCGACAAATATGATGTATGATGCTATGCTATGCACATGATGTAATGATGTAATGACATGCAAAATGATATTTGCGCCGAAGGCCCACACACATTCCCCAGTGGAGCACACAATCTTTTTGCCGTTTATTTTTTGGTGTATCAGCGTTGACTTTTCGCTGTAAGCCTCCCTTAGGAGCTTCTTCGCCTTTTATTTCGGCGGTATCAGCGTTTATTTTTCGCTGTAAGCCTCCCTTAGGAGCTTCTTCGCCTTTTATTTCGGCGGTATCAGCGTTTATTTTTCGTTGTAAGCCTCCCTTAGAAGCTTCTTCGCCTTTTATTTCAGCGGTATCAGCGTTTATTTTTCGCTGTAAGCCTCCCTTAGGAGCTTCTTCGCCTTTTATTTCGGCGGTATCAGCGTTTATTTTTCGCTGTAAGCTCTGCATTCCCTTTGGAACGACTTTTGAGCAGAAAACTTACGCTGCGTCCCCTTAAGAACGACTTTTGTTGCTTCGACAAAAACTTGCAGTGCATTCCTTCGTCAAGACCTTTAGAGCTTCGTCGATGTTTGAAGAAGGTATATTCATTATGATAATGATGAAGCAATTACAAGAAATTGAAAACAACAAAAGAACTAAGTTTTCAATGATTGCTCTTTATTGATAAGGTAAATGGTAACAAATGTAAAAGCTGTTTCCGAGGTAGGATATATCTTAGTAGATGTGCTTCGATTCTGGCACAGTACTGTTGACTGTGCGAGCTTCAGACTGCTCCCTAAAGTCTCGCTGCTGGTGATTGTGCTGGCTCCCTTCTGGCTGCTGGCCTTGGGGATAAGTGGGTTGCATTGGTGGCGGAGGTGGGGGCTGTTGCCAAGATGCCTGAGGTTGGCTTGCCGAAGCAACAGAAACTGTAGGATGGTTACCCACATACTCTGGAATGTATGGTGAGTGGTACGAAGCAGTATGCATAACCTGCTTCGGCTGGCTCTGTTGGGCTGTAGCTTCTGCTATCTCTTTCTGTTTTTGAATGGTAACATGGCACATCCTGGTAGTATGGCCATTGTCCTCACCGCAGAATAGGCAGTAAATTTTTCTTGGTTGATCCCCAAACCTTCCTCCGAAGCCCCTGACGCCTCTGCCCCTTGGAGCTGGGGGTCGAGGATAGTTCTGTTGCTGCCCCGAAGCCTGGGAGGAATACTGCGGTATTTGTTGCTGACTTCCCCTATCGTTATTCTGAGTAGAATGGATAGATCTGACGTGCCTAGGGTGGATTCTCCCTCCGAAGCCCCTGGTCATTTCAGAGAACCTGTAAGCTTCATCCCTTCTTTGCTGAAAGTCATTATCTGCTCGGATATATTCATCCATCTTCTGAAGCAGTTTCTCCAAGGTCTGAGGGGGTTTCCTGGCGAAGTATTGGGCTGTAGGTCTTGGCCGAAGCCCCTTAATCATGGCCTCAATAACAATTTCATTAGGCACCGTTGGCGCATGTGCCCTCAGTCGTAAGAACCTTCGGACATATGCCTGAAGGTATTCTTCATGATCCTGAGTGCACTGGAACAAAGCTTGAGCAGTGACCGACTTCGTCTGAAACCCTTGAAAGCTGGTGATGAGCATGTCCTTCAGCTTTTTCCACGATGTGATTGTTCCTAGCCGAAGAGAAGAGTACTAGGTCTGTGCAACATTTTTGACTGCCATGACGAAGGATTTCGCCATGACTGCAGTATTGCCACCATATGAAGATATGGTTGCTTCGTAGCTCATCAGAAATTGCTTTGGATCTGAGTGTCCGTCATACATTGGGAGCTGAGGTGGTTTATAAGACGGGGGCCAAGGTGTACCTTCAGTTCTGCTGACAGAGGAGAAGCATCATCAAAAGCAAAATTTCCATGATGGAAATCCTCATACCAGTCATCTTCGTTGACGAAGCCCTCTTGGTGAAGCTCTCTGTACTAGGGCCTCCGATTCTGCTCATCTTGCGTAAGATGACGAACTTCTTCAGAGGCTTCGTCTATCTGCCTTTGTAGGTCAGCTAGCCGGGCCATCTTTTCTTTCTTCCTTTGCACTTGTTGATGCAGCATCTCCATGTTCCTGATTTCATGGTCCAAATCATCCTCCTGAGGCGTTGGACTGGTGGACTTCCTCTTCTGGCTTCGGGCTTTCCGAAGAGAAAGGGTCTCCTGGTTCGGGTCCAGCGGCTGCAGAGCAGCAGCCCCTGTTGCTGAAGCTTTCTTTGGCAGCATGACGAAGGTCGATGCTTGCCGAAGGTGGTCAAAAAGGGTTCACCGGAGGTGGGCGCCAATGTTGGGGACTTATTCTCAAATGCTATGAATTAAGAACAAGACAACACGAAAAGAGGTTAAATGATTAATATCCTTAGTCCTTCGAAGCATTATTTCCCTTGGGATATAACAATCTTCGGACGAAGGTCATGAAGGACATACCTTCATCATTACGACATGTGATAGTGAAAATGAGAAACACATGAAATACGAAAGATAGCATAAACATTTATATATCATTATTAACTCATTTCTATTTTATTAACATGGAAAAATAGAAATGACATTAAATTACAAATGTACCTTCGGCTTGAAAGAAAGCAAAAGTACAAGCGTGACGCAAAAGCAAATGCCAAGTCAGCGTGAACAGTACGGGAGTACTGTTAACCTATTTATAGGCACGGGTCGCAACCCCTGTAAAATTACATCCAGGCCCTTTGCATTTGATAATAACTCTATAGTAATTTATTGGGGTCTAGATAGCCTTTTCCTCTTTAAGTCGGTTTCCTTTTTTCTGCCAACATGCCGAAGCTCCCTTGCGCACAGCTTCGGCTCTGTTCCATCCTTCGTTCTCCTTGTGTTTCTTCATACAACGATTTTGACATGTCCGAAGGGTCCATGTCCGAAGGTACCTGTTCATGTATTACACTCCAGAAACATTGTCAAATTACGTTTTTAGGGACCTTCGGAAGCCAAAGGCCCCCAACACCTACCAAAAGGAGATTTAGAGCATCTCCAACAGTACCTTAAATCAGTGTCCTATCTTAAAATATAGAGCTCAATACATTAAAAAGCAGCTCCAACAGTGTTCTATTTTACAAACTTTTGTCAAAAAAATATAGGACACATCATAAAGTGACCCAAATACACTACACCCACTACCCTTTCCTTGTTTTCTACATCATTATCATCAATTTTTCTTTCCTAATAATATAATTTACTTTCTAAAATACATAACTTAGGACTTAACTTTTGTAGCGTAATTTGTTTTTAGTGCCCTAAAAACTTTAAATAATATAGTATTTTCATTTTTAGGGCACTATTTTTAAGTCACGTTGTTGAAGATGCTCTTAGGGTTTGTTTGGTTGGAGAGTCAACTAGAATGGAGCGGCTCCATTCCAGTTTTTAAGAATGGATCCGTTCTATTCTGCGTTTGGCAAGCAGAACAAAGCAGAACTATTTTTTGTTTGGTTGAAGAATAGAATAGAGCGGAGCCGCTCCATTCTTTGTTTGGTTAGAGAGCCATATGAGTTTAGAGAGGATAGGAGAGGGAGGAGAGCGCTTGCGTCTAGGAGAGCACTTGCATCCGATCATTTTGGTGAACGGGAGCATCCTAAATATTTATGATAAATTTTCATATGTAGACTCTAGGAGCCGTTCCGCTCCTATTTTGTTGAAAACCAAACATCTAGAAAATAGAAATGGAGCTGCTCCATTGTACTCCACTCCTCAATCAAACACACCCTTAGACAGGGGCGAAGCTAGGAAGGGAGTAGTGGATGCATATGCACCTCCGAAAATTCGTAAAACTAGTGATTTGGGTCAATTTTTCACTATATATGCACCATCCACAAGTTATTACTATGCACCCTCAAAAGATGTGCACTCTCCTCTGATTCACTCTAGCTTCGCCACTGCCCTTAGAGCGGCTGGAAATTGGAGACATTTTTATAAAACAGTTTTAAAAAGCGTTGTTCTTAAATTATAAATTAGTCTATAAAATATACAGTCGGTTGCCCGTGCGTTGCGATGGCTCACAACAATACCCACGTAAACTATCCAACAAAAAAATCTCAAGGTTTTTTATTGATTGTCTCCGCTCTCCGTATAATATTTTTTATTTGACTAACCGAGTCGATATCGTGGTAAGGGAAAGGCCATGTAGACATGCGATGTCGAGCCATCGAACGGATACCATAGGCTGCAAATCAGGGACCCCCATCCCTTGCCTCTCCCACTTTCAAGGTTTCGTAGAGCAGGAAGGAAAGGAAAGAGACAGTCATGCATGTTCGTTGCCGTAGAAGGACACGACGAAGACCTGGTCATCTGGAGGCGACATAGATAGTATACCGCTAGATACATACAGGGAGAGAGCACACAAGTGGAGAAAGAAGCCCAACTGTCCAAACCGAGAGGTACCCACACCAGGCGTAAGTCGGAGAAGGGCGAGAGAATGCGAGTGCCTTCCCAGCCCTAGACCCACCGAGGCGACGCAACACCACCACCAACTCTGTAGCATATGTCGATTTTTGCCGCGCTACGGGCCTTGGTTGTCCAATATCTCAGATTTGGACTCCTTATCGCCAAGATAACCTAAGCGCGACAGGCGCCACCGTGTCCTCCTTGGCAGCATGCACAAAGAAAATCCTGGAACAAGACCGACTCGCCTGTACCCACGTCGACGAGCGTCGGTCGGCTCGCGGCTGCGACCATGGGCGGGGGCAGCAGGTTGGAGAGGAAGAAAAGGGTGAAGGCCGGAAAGACGAACGAGACGTCCGATGACGGCGAAAACGATGGTGCGTGCATGCCATGAAACATTCTCGTGGACATGCAATAACCACTGCGCGGGTCGGTATCGGGGCTGGTGTCGGACGAATACGGGGAGGAGGCGTCTGCTCCCATGCCCTCTGCCGAGAATGGGTGGAGCGGAGGAGGAGGCATGAGGGGAGAGAGAAAAGAAACAGGATGGTGAGCGAGATGGCGGCAACTGAGGCGGGGACCATTATTATGTGCGGAGGGAGGTATAGATAGCCAAATGGGCTGTGTATGGCAGGCCGGCCAGGGCACAACCCATTTAATAGTGTCTGGGCCAGCCCTGCACGAGCGTCGTGTTGTGCTTGGGTCGTAGCCTGGGCCCGTAGTGCTGACCCGGCCCGACTTGATTATATATTTTTATTTTATAAAAAATCGTATATATATGTACAATTTATATTTTATATTAAAAACACTTGATCATGATGTTCTACTGGTTATATGACTTTATCTAGTGTCTTCTGCCCTTCTTCCACCAGGGTGTTGGTTCAAACCCTGCCTTCTGCACCAGTTTTTTAACATTTTACATTAACCTCACCTTCTGCACCACTTTTTTAACATTTTATGCTAATTTAACAAAATGGTCTTAGACGTTGAAACTAGTGCTTTAATATAGTAAAAAACTCTAATTAGGAGAGACTGACACTTACAAGTCACGGGTTCTAATTTCTAAACCATTATAATCTGGCCTAACTGCTCGCTCACGTCAAACTAGCTAGTGGCCCACTAGCGTCCAACTTCACTCCCGCCAGGCCTAGTCGCGGGCTCGCGGCCCACTCCAGCCACACTCTGTACGCCGGCGCAATACATATATTCGAGCAAGCCCTTGTCCTTTAGGACATGTACCACTCTAAAACCGTGGACCCATTTTTCAAGTATAAAAAACAGCTAATACACTTCGTGATACAACTTTGAGTTTTTGAATCATAAATACAATTAAAAATATATGAAGAATTATGTGGAGACGGACTCTTCACGAAAAGCCCTTCTCTTGTATTTTTTTAATAGAACAGAGTGGTACGGATAAGATGGACGATAACTAGAGAAAGATCTGACTCAATGGTGCTATTCGGTTCAGACGCACCAGGTTCAGGAGTCTATAAAAGGAGGCCCAGCGCGCTAGGGTTTCATTTTTAGCGGTGCCGGCAGTGACGTCCCCACCACAATGGACGAGCGACGGTGCCTCCACCCCGCTGATGCGTGCACGACGGTGGTTCCTTGAGGGAGCGCGGCGGCAACGACCTCTCCTAGGCATGAGCGGCAACGACGACTTCTCCTGGGTGCGAGCGACGATGATGGATCCTATTGGCACGTGCGACGGGGGTGGCTCCCCCACTACAACAAAACAACCCTGTAGCTACGCATGTCTAGCAACACATAGTTTTATATGTTGCAAGGAAGCATATAACAACAGTTATTATGTGTTGCTTACGAGCACAAAGCAACACATATTATGTGCTGCAAGTGTTATGTGTTGCTAACGAGCATAGAGCAACACTTATTATGTGTTGCAAATATCACCGATGTAGTTATTGTACGTTGCAATTAAACCGTTAAGTGATTAGATATGTAGCCATAGCCATGATTTATATATGTTGCAAGGTAATCCATACAGTATTGTAAGTATAAGTATTGTAGAAAATTACTATTGTAATTATGCGTACTGTACAAATTTACGCAATTGTTTTATGTACACTGTACAAATTTACAGAAAACTGGTATTGCAAAAAAGATAGTGGTGCTAACCCTAGTATTTGATCCTGCGACCTAACCTTTGGGCATACCATAATCCATGCTTTAGTAGCCAATTGAGCTAATAACGAATTGTGATAGAAAAGTGTTTATATTTTACTTATTCAATCTTCTGAACGCGGTGGAGCCCGAGCTGAGGAATGGAACCCTCATTTTTCCTTATTATTAAACCTTCTCTGGCCATCGCGGGATTCCCAAATTGGAGGGCGGCCACCGCGTCGGCGACCAAGTTGGACGGCGGCCACCGTGTCGGCGAAGACGAGGAAGAGGTAATTCCTCCTTCGTATCCCCCATTCAACCTAGAGTTCCAGGTTTTCTGTTGACTGTTCCTGCATTGCGACTTGGCCTTCCTGGAGTACACGCTGTGCTGCGCCGCGAGCTACGCGCTAGCCTTTCCCCCTCCCTTCTATCCAAGCCGGCACCTAGAAGAGGATGCCGTTGTGGCTGCCATGGATCTGTTCCATGCACGTATTGTTCTATCTCATGGGTGATGCCTGACTATATGTTTGTATTCCTAAGTGGAGGATGGGAGCCTGATAGATTCAGCTAGTGCCTAGTTTTTGCTGCAAAGGCATGAACATTAGAGTAGCTTCTCGCAGACTTTGTAGCCCGCAATAGTTTAAGTTATTTGATTTGTACATAGTAGCTTCTCGCGGACTTTATAGTAGAATTAACATCAGTATTTGTTATAGTTTCATAATGGATTTGGAGGTGGTAAAGCTTCTTTTGCAATGTTCTAAAGGCTCGGCTCAATATGTAGCCGGTGTAAAAGGCTTCTTAGAATTTGCATTCAAAGATAAGCATGAAGGAAGCAAGATTTATTGCCCTTGTCAGTCATGCGTGCACACTACTGTGCAGCCAAGTGATGTTATGTTTGAGCATTTGGTGTGCAATGGGATACTTGAGAATTATGACCAATGGGATTTTCAAGGAGATACTTCTGGGCATGGAAATAATAATATGGGTCAAAATAGTTGTAGTAACGAAAGACAAGTTAATATGACGCAAATGATTCATGATACAATACAACACATGTATGATGACACACCTATGGTTGATGGTAATGCTCCTACGAAAGGGTCATGTTTGGATGCAGCAAAGTTTTATAAGATGATTGAGGAATCAAATCAGCTGCTATGGACAGGATGTGAGTTGACAATTCTAACTTTATTGGTGCTTCTATTTAATATAAAATCAATGAACAAATGGACGGATAAATCTTTTGGTGATCTTCTTGACATTCTTCGTATGGCTATTCCAAATGGACAACAACTCCCCAAGAATTTTTATGAAGCCAAAAAAATTATTTCAAAATTTGGATTAGGGTATGAGGATATTCATGCTTGTCCAAATAATTGCCAACTATATTGGAAGGGAAAAAAGATGATGATTTCTGCTCTACCTGTAAGGCCTCACAGTGGAAGCGTATGCAACCTGAGTCGGTTTTAATAAAGAAACAAAGAAGGAAAGCTAGTCCTTGCAAAGTTTTGCGATACTTTCCTATTAAAGATAGGCTAAAAAGATTGTTTATGTGCAAGGATATAGCACCTCTCATAAGGTGGCATGATGAAGAGCGCATAAAGGATGGTGAATTACGTCATCCAGCAGATGCACCCGTATGGACCAGGTTCGATGAAAAGTTCCCATTTTTTGCATCAAACTCTTGTAATATTCATTTTGGGTTGGCTACAGATGGGTTTAATCCATTTGGGATGTTGAGCAGTACTCATAGTTGTTGGCCAGTAGTTTTAACAGTATATAACCTACCTCCGTGGTTATGCATGAAAGATCATAATCTTATGCTGTCCTTATTGATTCCTGGTCCTAAAAGTCCTGGAGACAAAATTCATGTGTTCTTCGAACCACTATTGGAGGACCTAAAAGATATATTTCAGAATGACATGTCCACATATGACGCATCGAGAGATGAACTATTTGATTTGCGAGGGGCTGTTTTAATGACGACAAGTGACTTGCCAGGTTTAGAAATGCTCTCATCACATATGGTTCATGGCGAATTTGCTTGCCCGCCATGTGGTGACAATGCATGGACCAAACGTCTAAAGCACGGTCATAAGTCATCTTTTATGGGACACCGTCAATGGCTTGATGAAGACCATCCTTATCGTTTTGATGCAGATTCATTTGATGGAACAACAGAGCTAAGATCAGCTCCTATGACCTATTATGATCGTTCGATTTTGCCTAACATAAATTCACTAGGGGATTTTAAGAATTCTAAAACTTACAAGTCTGTAAGGGCCTGTTCACATTGCCATATTGGGATCATAATATTCTTAGATACAATCTTGATGTGATGCATATTGAGAAGTGAAAGGGAAATAGGCTTACACCTTTTCCTAATTGATATTGGTGGTTGAATTGCCCAACACAAATAATTGGACTAACTAGTTTGCTCTAGATTATGAGTTCTACAGGTGCCAAAGGTTCACATCAAACCAATAAAAGACCAAGAAAGGGTTCAAATAAAAATAGCAAAAGACAACCGAAGTGTGCCCTGGTCTGGCGCATCGGACAGTGTCCGGTGCACCAGGGTACCCGACTCCGAACTTGTCACCTTCGGGAATTCTGGGAGCCGCTCCGCTATAATTCACCGGCTGTCCCGTGTAGCACCGGACTGTCCGGTGCGCCAGCAGAGTAACGACTACACAGCGCCAACGGTCGACTGCAACGGTACAGTAAAAGTGAACAGTGCGCGCCTGCGCGCGCAGAAGTCAGAGCAGCGCCAGAAGGCGCACCGGACAGTGAATAGTGACTGTCCGGTGCACCACCGGACTGTCCGGTGGCCCAGAAGTCAGAAGCTCCAACGGTCGAACCCTAACGGTCGGGTGACGTGGCTGGCGCACCGGACAATGTCCGGTGGCGCACCGGACTGTCCGGTGCGCCATGCGACAGCAGCCTTCACCAACGGCTATTTTGGTGGTTGGGGTTATAAATACCCCCAACCACCCACCATTCATTGCATCCAAGTTTTCAGCCTTCACACCTCATACAAGAGCTATAGACTTCATTCAAGACACATACAAAGAGATCAAATCCTCTTCCAAGTCCAAAGATTATTCCAATCAAATAGTGACTAGTGAGAGAGATACTTGTGTTCATTTGAGCTCTTGCACTTGGATTGCTTTTCTTCTTCCCCTTTTCTTGTGTTCAACTCACTTGTAATCAAAACAAGAGACACCAAGTTGTGGTGGTCCTTGTAGTGGACTTAGTGTCCCATTTGATTGAAGAGAAAGGCTCACTCGGTCTAGGTGACCATTTGAGAGAGGGAAAGGGTTGAAAGAGACCCGGTCTTTGTGACCACCTCAACGGGGAGTAGGTTTGCAAGAACCGAACCTCGGTAAAACAAATCATCGTGTCATCCGCCTTATTTGCTTGTGATTTGCTTTTGCCCTCTCTTTCGAACTCACATTTAATTCTAACGCTAACCCGGCTTGTAGTGTGTGCTTAAGTTTATAAATTTCAGATTTGCCTATTCACCCCCCTCTAGGCGACTTTCAATTGGTATCAGAGCCAGGTTCTTCATTAGAGCCTAACCGCTCGAAGTGATGTCGGGAGATCACGCCAAGAAGGAGATGGTGACCGGCGAGAAGCCCGCCACAAGCCATGGGAAGGCTCCATCCGGGGAGTCCGGCAACAAGGTGAAGGGATCCCCTTCGCACGACAAGTCGCGTCGAAGCGACGAGAAGAAAAAGAAGATGAAGAAAGTTGTCTACTACAAGACTGACTCTTCATCGCCATCCACCTCCGGCTCCGACACACCGTCCGTCACTTCTAAGCGCCATGAGCGCAAGAAGTTCAGTAAGATCCCCCTACGCTATCCTTGCATTCCTAAACATACTCCTTTACTTTCGGTCCCATTAGGTAAACCACCCATGTTTGAGGGTGAAGATTATTCTGTGGAGTGCTAGAATGAGAGGTCATCTAACCTCACTCCACAAAAGCATATGGGAAGTTGTTGAGTATGGAGTGCAGGTACCACAGGTGGGGGATAAGGACTACGACTCGGATGAGGCCGACCAAATACTGAGAGCACCTAGAGGGGGGGTGAATAGGTGATCCTGTAAAACTTAAAACTTAAGCCACAAAACTTGGTTAAGTGTTAGCACAATAATCACCAAGTGGCTAGAGAGGAGTCTCAAAACACAACAACCACAAGGATATCAATCACAGAGATGGCATAGTGGTTTATCCCGTGGTTCGGCCAAGACCAACGCTTGCCTACTCCACGTTGTGGCGTCCCAACGGACGAGAGTTGCACTCAACTCCTCTCAAGTGATCCAATGATCAACTTGAATACCACAGTGTTTTGCTTTTCTTTTCTTATCCCGTTCGCGAGGAATCTCCACAACTTGGAGCCTCTCTCCCTTACACTTTTGATGTTCACAAAGAATCACGGAGTAAGGGAGAGATGAGCAACTCACACAAGACACAAAGATCACAGCAAATACGCACACACAAGACCCAGACCTGAGCTCAAAAAGACTAGCACACTAGAACGGGGCTCAAATCACTAGAATGTCGAACAAGTGCGCAAGAGTGGAGTGTGAGTGATCAAGAATGCTCAAAGGATGCTTGGTGTCATCCTCCATGCGCCTAGGGGTCCCTTTTATAGCCCCAAGGCAGCTAGGAGCCGTTGAGAGCAATTCAGGAAGGCAAATCTTGCCTTCTGTCGCCTGGCGCACCGGACAGTCCGGTGCACACCGGACAGTGTCCGGTGCCCGATTTCTTTCCTTAATTGGCGCAGCCGACCGTTGGCAGCCAGAGAGCCGTTGGCGCACCGGACATGTCCGGTGCACACCGGACAGTCCGGTGCCCCCTTCTAGCCGTTGGCTCGGCCACGTGTCCCGCGCAGATCGCGCGGCCGACCGTTGGCCCGGCCGACCGTTGGCTCACCGGACAGTCCGGTGCACACCGGACAGTCCGGTGAATTATAGTCGTACGTCGCCGGTTAATTCCCGAGAGCGGCCACTTCGCTCGAACCAGCCTGGCGCACCGGACACTGTCCGGTGCACCACCGGACAGTCCGGTGCTCCCAGACTGGGCAGATTCTTGGCTGCTCGAGCCAAGACATTTCCAATTGGATTTTTCCTGTTTCCAGCACTTAGACACAATACATTAGTCCATAAAACAATGTACTAAGTCTGAGAAACATACCTTTATCCTTGGTTTGTACTTTGTCCACCATTTTACATTTAAGCACTTGTGTTAGTCACTAAATCACCAAAATACTTAGAAATGGCCCAAGGGCACATTTCCCTTTCAATCTCCCCCTTTTTGGTGATTTATGCCAACACAATATAAAGCAAGTAGAACAAATACAAAACCAATTCAAATAAGAACTCAAATTGTTTGATTCAATTTTGACATATATGGATCACCCTTTGCCACCACTTGGTTTGTTTTTGCAAATCAAACTCAAATCTCCATCTCTAAGTCAAACACACATGTTAAGACATAAAGAGAGTGATTCCAAGAGAAATTGATTCAAGATTTCAAAAACTCCCCTTTTTCCCATAATCAACATTTCTCCCCACAAGAAGCCAACTTTTGACAAGAGAGTCAATAAAAGAGTTTTGACAAACCAAAAGCTCTATTCTACTATTTTCAAAATCTCTCAAGTGGTAGCTGATCCATTTATCGCTTTGGCCTTTATTTTCTCCCCCTTTGGCATCAAGCACCAAAAACGGGATTAATCTTGGCCCTAGAACCCCATTGCCTCACCAAAATCTTCAATAAGAAAACAAAGGCAATAAGAGTACATGAGATGAACTTGGAATAAGTTACCCTCTCATCGGAGTGCAGTGAAAGTCTTTCATGGTCCAAGTCCACCTTTTCCCTTTCAAACCTCCTTTGAGACTAAAACAAGCAAACTCAAGCACATGGTTAGTCTCAAAGGGTCAAGTTGTAACACATCTCCCCCTAAACATGTGCATCACTTTGCAACGGACTTGTGAGGTCCAGGAAGTGTTTGTACAACTTGAGCACCATTATTAAGCAACAAAATGCATAAGAAACATGATCAAAGGCATAAACACATGTATGCTCTAAATCAATCCAGGTTCCGCGAATCTAAGACATTTAGCTCACTACGCAACCTGCAAAAGGTCTTCTCATCTAGAGGCTTGGTAAAGATATCGGCTAGCTGGTTCTCGGTGCTAACATGAAACACTTCGATATCTCCCTTTTGCTGGTGGTCTCTCAAAAAGTGATGCCGGATGTCTATGTGCTTTGTGCGGCTGTGCTCAACAGGATTTTCCGCCATGCGGATAGCACTCTCATTATCACATAGGAGTGGGACTTTGCTCAGATTGTAGCCAAAGTCCCTGAGGGTTTGCCTCATCCAAAGTAGTTGCGCGCAACACTGTCCTGCGGCAACATACTCGGCCTCAGCGGTGGATAGGGCAACGGATGTTTGTTTCTTAGAATTCCATGACACCAGGGACCTTCCTAAGAATTGGCACGTCCCCGATGTACTCTTCCTATCGACCTTACATCCAGCATAGTCGGAATCTGAATATCCAATCAGATCAAAGGTAGACCCCTTTGGATACCAGAGCCCGAAGCAAGGCGTATGTCACACCCGGTTTTGAAGGTAAACCGAATGCGAACCATGTACGTGCCAGGATCAGTAATTCACGTACACAGCGATTACATAAATGACTCATCATAGCACAATGCTTCGAATTACAATAAAGAGTAAGTAATAATATTACAGACTAGAGCCATTTACATAATATAAATCAAAGTACACAGAATCGAAACGTAGCCAACGTAAACAACCCACCACAGGCAGCTGACTGGGGGAGGTCGCTAGCCTAATCCTCGAACTCATCGAAGTCCTAGAACTCCTGGAGATCCGCCTCGACGACTTCTTCTTTACCTGAGCATAGATTACACCAAAGGCAACCTGGTGTTTTGTGGTAAAGCAAGGATGAGTACACATCAACGTACTCAGCAAATGTCCCGTTTGGCTGAGGTGGACTAGCTTTATGTGGGGTTAGGCTCAAGCAGTTGCTTTTAGTTGGTCAAGTATTTATCATTAGTAGAAGCCAGATTTTAGCATTAACCAACCCGTAAACCATTTCCTCATCGAGGAACATCATCATCATAGTCGAACCAAAACCATATCATAACCATTGTATCTCGAACCATCTGTATCTCTAATCAAAGAGGATCCCAAGGCTGCTCTTAACCGTGAGCACGGCTGATATACCAGTTTCACTACCCTCTGCAGAGGTCGCACACTTTACCCATGAGTCATGATTCCCTTTCTACCCGGGGAGAGCTAATCCCCATTGACCACTACCTAGGTGGTCCGGCAGGGCCTCACTACGTAGCTTTTACAAAGATTCCCTAGAGATCGTAGCTGCCCGTTAGGTTTCTCCAGTTTGATAAACACAGTACCCCTCCCTGCAGGAGAGTGACTAACAAAGAGCAAAACGAAAGAACCTCGGCACTCAGCCTCGGCAGAGCAAGCACTGTGCCTGGACCCCATTGACGGCACGACGGCTAAGCAGCTACACCCCTAGTTCATCTAATTAATCAGCTAAGGGCATCCCATTTCACCCTCATGGTTGCACTGTTATCCCGGGTGGTCTCTCAACGAACAGGTCCTTACGGAGAGGTACTCAGGAAACAGCCTGAGCCCCCTAGAGTATCACAAGATCATCAACATCAACAGGATAACAGTATCATAAATAGCCACATCATGTTCATTGATTATGTTAAAGCAATAGCAAAGTGCTAACCATAATAGCCCATAAGGTCATCAAGGATAAAGTAAGATGTAAAGCTAGTCAATCCTTAGGTTTCAAGTAAGTAGTGCGGGGTAGTAAGTTATAAATGAATAGGACATAATGGGACAGAGGACACTTGCCTTCACCAAACTGCTGATCAGAGACTTCCTCTGCAACTACCTCGGGAAACACAGACTGCTCGTTGTCTACGCAAAGCAATCATTCACACTATGCACTTGGGAAAATAACAAACAAAAACAATATACCAAACATATGCAGCAGAGAGGGGTCACAAGTTCATAACAGAAAAGGGATAGGCACTCTAAAGTTCCCTAGGTCTGGGGGTAGAGGACTACACAAAGTGATTCACTATCCACTAATCAGGTCTAAGTTAGTGGTGGGATTAAATAATTATCTGGTTTAAGTTCCTAAACTTAAGTGTTTAAGTCCATAAACTTAAGTAATCCAACTTTTATTAAAGTCTACTCATTTCCAATTATCTTAAAAAAAGTTTCAATAGTCTTAATCCTATCCTAGTGATTAGCTATTAATTAATACATGGAAACAGCAGGGAAACATTGCATAAACAGATAGATAATAATATTATGAACATTTTGCAATTTGAAGCACCTAATTTGGAGTTCATATGACAAAGTTATGAATTTTACAAGTTTAGGGGTTAAAATTATACCCTAAGGACTTATTTTTAATTAAATAAAAGGGCCAGGGACTTAACTGCGAGAAACCAGGGACGGCGGGCGCAATTTCCAGAAAACAGGGGGGCTCTTTAAGAAAATGCGCGGGCGAAGGGGTATCGGGCGCCTACAGCCGTTGGATCTCAGATCGACGGCTAGGATTAGATCCCGCGGCGGGCGCGCGGGCGCGCGGCGGCGTGAGCGGCTGACAGGCGGGGCCGGGCGGACAGCGCGGGCGCGGGGCTGACAGGCGGGGCCGGGCGGACAGCGCGGGCGCGGGGCTGACAGGCGGGGCCGGGCGGACAGCGCGGGCGCGGGGCTGACAGGCGGGGCCGGGCGGACAGCGCGCGCGGGCGGACTGACAAGCGGGGCCGGGCGGACAGAGAGACGGGGTGAGGGGGTAGTGGGCCTGGGCCGCTGGATCGCTGGCGGACGGCCAGGATTAGGTCTGGGCGAGTTGAATCAGGACCGCCCGATCTGGGTTGAACGGCGGAGATCGGATGGGCGGCCTGGGTCTTCCCTACGGCTAGCTGGGCCGGCGGCGCTCGTCCCCGCGGCGGAGGGCTCGCCGGAGACGAGGGGCACGGGCGACTGGCGGGGCTCTGGGGCAATCCGAGTGGTCGGGGAGGTCGGGGAGGGCACGGGGACTCCATTGGTGGGGTCTGGGTCGGGGCAGAGGCACCGGAGGGGGGCGGTTCACGGCGGGGCGGCTCGGCGGCGGGGTTATTCTACTCCGGCGAGCAATCAAACGCAACAGAGAGCCAAACAAGGGGCGATAGGGGCGGGAGAGGTCCCTTACCTCAAGGCGGGCTCCGGGGACTCCTCGGCGGCGACAGAGACGCGACGGGGACCCGGGTCGACGGTGGCGGCTGCACGGCGGACGACGGGTGAGCGCGGGCAGAGAGAAATAGGGAGGGGGAGAGGGAATTGGGGCGCGTTCCGGGTTGCGGACGTCGGGGCGGAGCTCACCGGGGCTAAGGGCGCGGCGGAGCTCCAACGGCGACGAGAAACCGAGCTCGGGACGGCGGGGTTATGGCGGCGGCGCTCTGCGTGCGCGCAGCGAGGGGGAAAGAGGGTCTACTGGGCGCAAATGGGGGGAGAGGGTGAGGGCGAGTGGGGCTCGGGGCACAAGTGGCCGAGGGCGAGGTGGGGCGAGTCCCACGCGCGACGTGGGCGCGGGGAAGGCGGGCGCGAGCAGCTCGGCGGCGGTTACGCGGGGACGACGGGGCTGACAAGCCGGGCCCGCAACGCAGAGAGAGAGAAGAAAGCGGGTGCGGGCGCGAGAGAAGCGGGGCTGACGGGTTGGGCCCATGGGCAGAGAGAGAGCGAGGGAGCGGGCGCGCGGGGGGAAGCGGCAGCGCCGACAGGTGGGGCCGGGCGAGCAGTGAGAGAGGGAGGCGGGTACGCGGAAGGCGACCGCGCCGACAGGCCGGGCCCGCTGCGCAGAGAGAGGAGGGGAGAGAGGCGCGCGCGCGGGAATGGGCCGGCTGGGCCGAAAGGCCGAGGGGACGGCTGGGTTGGGCCTCTTTGCCTTTTTCTTTTATTCTGAATTGTTTTTTCCCTTTTCTTTTTACCTATTCTATTTGATTCAAATTCAAATGAGCCCCAAAATCCAAATTAGACTTTTTTGAGAATTATGCACCAAACAAAAGTGAAATCTAGGGTTCAACATGATGCAACAATTCATACTCCCTTAGGGTTTAACATAATAGACTATAATTACAAGTAAAATAAGCACTTAGCTCCTATAGAAATGAGAGAGAAAAGAATTAGGAAGGATGAGAAAAGGAAGTAACACCTGAATTTGTGAATATGAGCAAAGAAATTTTATACCCCCAAATTCAGGGTGTTACAAACCTATCCCCCTTAACAGAATCTCGTCCTCGAGATTCAAGAAGAGGCTAGCAGGAAAATGAGATTGGTTCATTAGTCTTTCATAGCTTTTTCTAACTCAACTTTGACTCCGCCAGCTTGACTTGTGGATTGGTTGCTTTGACCATCAGATGCTTGAGACCGATTGATGCAATTCTTGAGGATCTCATGGACCTGTGGGTTAGGACCCACACACGCTTTCGCTGCGCCAATCTGATCTTGTTGGTTGATGTTGATTGCATTGTCTTCATTGGGGTTAGCGGCTAACCCCCTTAACAAGAGCATTGATACACACTTGATGAAGATGTTGCCGACTCTGATCTTGACTGATTTGGAGGAGTTGGAGGTTGCCAAATGGACATGTGCAAGAGGAAAGAATAACGAGAAAAGGTAAGTATAGACAGATTAGAGAGAGCAGGGGGAGAACCCAACTACTTAACTATATGACACTCACCTAGTAAACAGATTCCATTACGGTCTAATGTCCACAACACATCAACACTCATTCCAAAGAAGCAAATCAGTCATAGCAGAAGGACAAACATCATGAGCACACATCAACAAACATCTCGTTGCTATACGTTCCTTTTAATTAAATGGTGGTCTTTCCTTGAAAAGGGAAACTACTCTAAGGCCAACAAAAGGCAAGGGGAATAATAAGACATGGAGGCTAGGGGCATGAGCATAATAAAGGATGGAGCTAAAGCAATGATTGTAACTGACAAGGGAGAGAATGCAACCAAGGTCAGGATAGGTAAAACACCATTCTCAAATCGAGATGGAAAAGATGATATTTCAAAAGGTAGGCATAAGATAACATCATGGAAAGATATAGAGATTACAAAGGTAAGGGAGGTGAAAGGCAAAAGCACACCAAAAGATATAGTTAGGACAAGACTTGCAATGCGATAGAGGAAAAAGGGAACGGACAAGAGCAGGATAGCTAAGACATCACTCTTGAAATGAAATGGGAGAGGAGGCTTTAAAATGCAGGTGCAAGATAAGCATCTTGGTAAAGATCAAGGGATGACAAGGGTTAATGTGATAACAGACAAACACAACCAAGGATGTATTTTAGACAAAAACTTGCGAGGCATCAAAGAAGGGGAAGCAATCAATGGTGAAGTAGGTGAGGCATTATCCTCAAACAACAATTAAAAAGGGGAGGCCTTAAAGGGTAGGTTCAAAGTAAGCATGTGGGCAAGGGCATAGGTATCACGAGGGTTTAAAGGTGATAATATACAAGGATGTAGGAGAGGAGGTAAATGTGCATAAGAACCAAGAATATAAATACCACAAAGGATGGAGTTAAGACAAGACATGTAAATGGAAAATGAGAGGGTACAACCAAGGGCCAGATAGGTAAATTACCACTCTCAAATTGAGGTGGAAAAGAGTAGGATTTAAAGGGGTAGGTTCAAAATAAGTACCAAGGTAAAGATATAGATATTTTACAAGGGTTAAAGGCGATAACAGGCAAGGGTGTAAGAGATAAGAGGTGAAGGTGCACAAGAAACAAGGGTATGAGTACAATAAAGAATAGAGCTAAGGTAAGACTGGCACGTGACAAAGATGAGATTACGACCAAGGGTGGGATAAGTAGAACACCACTCTCGAATTGAGAGGGGAGAAGGGAGGTTTTAAGTGGCAGACATATGACAAGCATCAAGGTAGGATCACAAGGGTAAAGGCGATAGCAAACAAAACACATTAAACAATGAAGTTGAAAGTTTGCAAGCAGCAAAGAATAGGATACATCAAGAAAAATGGGTAAGATACAACTTTCAAATTGAGACAGACGAGAGAAGATTTTATAGAGGGAAGGTATAAGCAACAGGGTGAGATGTAGAGGTGACAAAGGTGAAGATGATATCAATGAAAGCATGACAAAGAATAGAATTAGGGTAAGACTCGCGGAATGGCGAATTAGAAGAAACAATCTAGGGTAAGATAGGTAGGGTTTCAACAGAAGAGTTGAAGAAAAATTCATTACTGAGAGAAGTTATAAAGGAACAACGAGATCACCAAGGATTTGCAACCTAAAATGATCGCTCATGGACCGTTAAGACATAAGGGTGGTCAAGGACATGTTAACTGAAATGTCTTGAACAAACACTGGGGTATGAAGATAAGCGTACATAAAAATATGAGAGTATGCAAGACTCTAAGGACACGAGCATACTAAGACCAAGGGAATAGAAATTGTTGAAAGATAATGACTTAACAACGGAATAGGAAGGGATCTCAAAAGACATGAAGATCATGGATATATAAACTGAGATGTTTGAGTAGGCCATAGAAATTTAGAGGTAAGTATTCGAAACGAGAGTATGGAAGAATCTAGGGTTACGAGCATGTCAATAACAAGGGAATAGAGATGGTCAAACAGTTAGGAATTTAACGATAAAAAAGGAGAGAATCCTGGAAGGCAACAAAGTTATGGTCAGGGGGCATCTACAAAGATGTCGCAAGCATAAGGGTGAGATCAGATCTAATAGATTGAGAGAAGTATAGACCATACTAGAGTAAAATACTTTTGGCAAGGGGGCATATAGAAGCACAACATAGAATTAGTCGGTATGACTAATATTTTGAAGCAGAATCAAGGATGAGGTGAAGTAATAATCAATAAGTCCTTAAAACGGCCAATGCTACTCTAGGTCAGCGGTCCTACAGTCAGCACGGCTTTGATACCACTTATGTCACACCCGGTTTTGAAGGTAAACCGAATGCGAACCATGTACGTGCCAGGATCAGTAATTCACGTACACAGCGATTACATAAATGACTCATCATAGCACAATGCTTCGAATTACAATAAAGAGTAAGTAATAATATTACAGACTAGAGCCATTTACATAATATAAATCAAAGTACACAGAATCGAAACGTAGCCAACGTAAACAACCCACCACAGGCAGCTGACTGGGGGAGGTCGCTAGCCTAATCCTCGAACTCATCGAAGTCCTAGAACTCCTGGAGATCCGCCTCGACGACTTCTTCTTTACCTGAGCATAGATTACACCAAAGGCAACCTGGTGTTTTGTGGTAAAGCAAGGATGAGTACACATCAACGTACTCAGCAAATGTCCCGTTTGGCTGAGGTGGACTAGCTTTATGTGGGGTTAGGCTCAAGCAATTGCTTTTAGTTGGTCAAGTATTTATCATTAGTAGAAGCCAGATTTTAGCATTAACCAACCCGTAAACCATTTCCTCATCGAGGAACATCATCATCATAGTCGAACCAAAACCATATCATAACCATTGTATCTCGAACCATCTGTATCTCTAATCAAAGAGGATCCCAAGGCTGCTCTTAACCGTGAGCACGGCTGATATACCAGTTTCACTACCCTCTGCAGAGGTCGCACACTTTACCCATGAGTCATGATTCCCTTTCTACCCGGGGAGAGCTAATCCCCATTGACCACTACCTAGGTGGTCCGGCAGGGCCTCACTACGTAGCTTTTACAAAGATTCCCTAGAGATCGTAGCTGCCCGTTAGGTTTCTCCAGTTTGATAAACACAGTACCCCTCCCCGCAGGAGAGTGACTAACAAAGAGCAAAACGAAAGAACCTCGGCACTCAGCCTCGGCAGAGCAAGCACTGTGCCTGGACCCCATTGACGGCACGACGGCTAAGCAGCTACACCCCTAGTTCATCTAATTAATCAGCTAAGGGCATCCCATTTCACCCTCATGGTTGCACTGTTATCCCGGGTGGTCTCTCAACGAACAGGTCCTTACGGAGAGGTACTCAGGAAACAGCCTGAGCCCCCTAGAGTATCACAAGATCATCAACATCAACAGGATAACAGTATCATAAATAGCCACATCATGTTCATTGATTATGTTAAAGCAATACACTAGTAGAGATCTTATCATCGGTGACGTTCATATTGCGTCACGGAATATGCAGGTATCGTCACAGATAAAGATTTGTGACGAATTTGTGACGATTCCAATTTGGTCATAGGGGTCGCGTCACATTTGTTGTGTTGTGACGGACTGCCCATTTTCGTCATCGATGTGTATCCATTCTGTGACGAAATACGCGTTGTCATGGAAGTGATTTCATTTTATGACGATCAGGTTTGGTCATGGAGGAAGGCACTTTTCCGTCATAATCCGCCGTCTACCCGGGCAAGCTGACGGCGTCGTTAACGTCGTTTGCTTTCTATGACGGTACTGTATCGTCATAGATAGAGTCGTGTTTTGGTCATTAACAGCCGTTTGGAAGGGTCCGGATGGCGTATGACGTCAGCGCTGACGTGGCTAGTGACGTGGCAGCTGACGTCATCGCTGACATGACATATTTTAATTATATGCCACCAGTTTGGTCACAGATATGCAGAGAATAATTTTATTGGAAATTGCAAAACATACTAGAACAGAGGAATGAGCACACAATTCCATATTCCGTAGATGAATAAAAATAGTATTCCAGTGAGCATACAAACTAAGTGGACAATACTGAACTCAGTTCACAGCATCACCACTTGACTTCACATTTCAGTTGAGCTTCTTGATGAGCACATTGGTCTCCTCCATCTCCTTGCTGTTCTTCTCTGTTATCTTCTTGTACTCCTCCAACTCCCTTTGTGTCCTCGCCTGTTGTTCCTCAGCTTCTTCACATTTCTTCCTGAGCTGGTCGAGTTCACCTTGAACAATAGCCGTCGCTTCAACTGCAAGTTGTTCCCGAAGCTCATTTCTTCCTGAGCATCAGGTTCAGCCCTCAAAGCCTCCATATGAGACTGAAATATCATGGACAGAAAACAGTTACATGTTAATGCTAATGAGCAACAACAAGATGCCAATTGTTAGTTATTGCAATAGAATTTGCTTAGATCAAATTCGCTGTGAAAATTTAAAAGGTTCAGAATAACTAGATCGGCAATTAATAAAAATTGTTTCCCCACATGTAGGTAATTCTTGATGAGCACACGATATATGTTCCCATGAAACAATTACAACTGAGAGAAGCTAGATAATATGTAGAGGTGACTTTCAGTAGTGAGGCGACTGTGGTGACTACGTTAATCCTGAGAATTTGTCGGCACAGTCTTCACATAAATAGAGTTTTTGTGTGTATATTTATAAGGTGAATGTCCGTTATAAAGAAATACAGGGGGAAAAATAGTAGCAACACGGAAACTGATGTCCAGATACAGCCAACCAGGCACAACGTATGTATCTGAAGTCTGAACAATAACCATGAGACAAACTGAAAGCAACAGGGGAGCAAGGAGGAGTACAGGGGATCCAAACCCAATCCGCTCTGAAGATGAGGGCCTGCCATCTTGCAGCAGGTCTAGTTATTCTGAGCCTTGCGGTCGAGGAGCACCTTACGGTCCTTGTCGAGCTTCAGCTTGGTGACGATCACCTTGGAGGGGTGGATACCCATGTTCACGGTGGAGCCGTTCACCTTCTCGCGGGTGATCCGCTCGACGTGGATGACCCAGCGGCGGCGGTATACCTGCACCACCTTCTCCTCACGGCCCTTGTAGGTGCCGCGCACGACCTGCACCTCGTCGTCCTTGCGGATCGGGATGGAGAGCACGCTGTACTTGTGGCGGAGCTCCGTCGACAGCCCGACGGACATGAGAACGCGGCGGACGGAGGACGGGGACGTGAAGTGCGCCTTGCGGCACTTCCGGCAGGAGCTCGTGACGCGGGGATTGCGCTTCATGGCGGCGGCGGGATGGACGCTCCTGCTTACCTGGGAGGCCGCTTCGGTGGCGGCGGCTAGGGTTTTCTGTGTGGGAGAGCGAGTGGAGGCGGCTGGTGGAGTGGTGGTAGTCAGCGGAAGGACAATATAGCTGGTGCGCTGCTAGGGTTTTGTGTAGTCGCTATGGGGACGTTCGATTCGCATCGGACGGCGTCGATCTGTTGGATGGAATGGGTAATTGGGTTGGGCTTTTTTTGTTTGCTATGGGACATGGGCTATATCGATTTAGGTGACATTTGGATAGTCATTGGGACAGAGAAATGAAAATAGAATGAGATAGTAGAAAGGTTCTGGTTATGGATTAGGAAACCAAACCTAATTCATTGTTTGTCAATAGTTAGTTAGAGTAACTCCAATAGTTTTTCTAAAAAAACTTCATAAACTCAGGCTCAACAAGTTGCTAAATAGCTATTAGGAATAAAAAAAATAGTTTGGTCTTCTATATTTCCTAATATTTAGATAGTAGTTCAATTTTTAAGTCTAGTTTTAGGATCACATCAAGATTTGTCTCTCTTGGGCCTACCTCTCGTTAGCAACCTCGTGAGTGCCTGCAACATCACTGTATGTGAAAGGGAAATAGGGTCAAATATTTTTCTAAATGATTTTAGGATCACTGACGTCGGCGTCGTTGTGTGCCGTAACCTGAGGGCCGAGACTGAGATCGTCAATCGTAGAACGTAGAAGCACAGATCACAGAAGGCAGAAGCAGAACAGCCATGCAGATCGTAGAATGGCGGCTGGGAACACCTTAACAGAACTGACCAACTTATGCACTCTAACTTTCTTTATTTATAAGAACAAGCGAGTAGTCTAGTGGTAACACTGATTCGAAGCAAGGCGCAGGTCTCTGGTTTGAAGCTCCGTGGGAGCAATTTTTTTGCCAAATAAATCTTAGCACATGCGTCGCCGGGCCGCGCGTCGCCACTTCCAGTTGGTGGGCCGGGGCCGCGTCGCCAGGCGGGGGCTGTGTCCCACTTTACCAAAAAAAATGTGGCCCATGTAGGCCAAGGATCCCACGCCGTCAAGTGCTGTACACTTGGGGCGTTTTTTACTAAAACTCATCTGTGACCAATTTATTTCATCATTACATCAGCCAAACATGACAAATTAGCGATGACGATATCAAATCTAATCTGTGACGAAATTGTTGCGTCCAAAATTTGTGTCTATGACGTTCCTTTCATTTTCGTCATTAATATTCAAGTCTAATCTTCGTCACTTGTAATTGTTGACGAAGATGTAAATTTGGTCATAGAAATGTATCAATCTGTGACTAAAGTCACCAGCGTCACGAGAAAATCGTCACCGATGATCACATTCTTACTAGTGAATAGCAAAGTGCTAACCATAATAGCCCATAAGGTCATCAAGGATAAAGTAAGATGTAAAGCTAGTCAATCCTTAGGTTTCAAGTAAGTAGTGCGGGGTAGTAAGTTATAAATGAATAGGACATAATGGGACAGAGGACACTTGCCTTCACCAAACTGCTGATCAGGGACTTCCTCTGCAACTGCCTCGGGAAACACAGACTGCTCGTTGTCTACGCAAAGCAATCATTCACACTATGCACTTGGGAAAATAACAAACAAAAACAATATACCAAACATATGCAGCAGAGAGGGGTCACAAGTTCATAACAGAAAATGGATAGGCACTCTAAAGTTCCCTAGGTCTGGGGGTAGAGGACTACACAAAGTGATTCACTATCCACTAATCAGGTCTAAGTTAGTGGTGGGATTAAATAATTATCTGGTTTAAGTTCCTAAACTTAAGTGTTTAAGTCCATAAACTTAAGTAATCCAACTTTTATTAAAGTCTACTCATTTCCAATTATCTTAAAAAAGTTTCAATAGTCTTAATCCTATCCTAGTGATTAGCTATTAATTAATACATGGAAACAGCAGGGAAACATTGCATAAACAGATAGATAATAATATTATGAACATTTTGCAATTTGAAGCACCTAATTTGGAGTTCATATGACAAAGTTATGAATTTTACAAGTTTAGGGGTTAAAATTATACCCTAAGGACTTATTTTTAATTAAATAAAAGGGCCAGGGACTTAACTGCGAGAAACCAGGGACGGCGGGCGCAATTTCCAGAAAACAGGGGGGCTCTTTAAGAAAATGCGCGGGCGAAGGGGTATCGGGCGCCTACAGCCGTTGGATCTCAGATCGACGGCTAGGATTAGATCCCGCGGCGGGCGCGCGGGCGCGCGACGGCGTGAGCGGCTGACAGGCGGGGCCGGGCGAACAGCGCGGGCGCGGGGCTGACAGGCGGGGCCGGGCGGACAGCGCGGGCGCGGGGCTGACAGGCGGGGCCGGGCGGACAGCGCGGGCGCGGGGCTGACAGGCGGGGCCGGGCGGACAGCGCGCGCGGGCGGACTGACAAGCGGGGCCGGGCGGACAGAGAGACGGGGTGAGGGGGTAGTGGGCCTGGGCCGCTGGATCGCTGGCGGACGGCCAGGATTAGGTCCGGGCGAGTTGAATCAGGACCGCCCGATCTGGGTTGAACGGCGGAGATCGGATGGGCGGCCTGGGTCTTCCCTACGGCTAGCTGGGGCGGCGGCGCTCGTCCCCGCGGCGGAGGGCTCGCCGGAGACGAGGGGCACGGGCGACTGGCGGGGCTCTGGGGCAATCCGAGTGGTCGGGGAGGTCGGGGAGGGCACGGGGACTCCATTGGTGGGGTCTGGGTCGGGGCAGAGGCACCGGAGGGGGGCGGTTCACGGCGGGGCGGCTCGGCGGCGGGGTTATTCTACTCCGGCGAGCAATCAAACGCAACAGAGAGCCAAACAAGGGGCGATAGGGGCGGGAGAGGTCCCTTACCTCAAGGCGGGCTCCGGGGACTCCTCGGCGGCGACAGAGACGCGACGGGGACCCGGGTCGACGGTGGCGGCTGCACGGCGGACGACGGGTGAGCGCGGGCAGAGAGAAATAGGGAGGGGGAGAGGGAATTGGGGCGCGTTCCGGGTTGCGGACGTCGGGGCGGAGCTCACCGGGGCTAAGGGCGCGGCGGAGCTCCAACGGCGACGAGAAACCGAGCTCGGGACGGCGGGGTTATGAGAGCACCTAGAGGGGGGGGGTGAATAGGTGATCCTGTAAAACTTCAAAACTTAAGCCACAAAAACTTGTTAAGTGTTAGCACAGTTCTTGCCAAGTGGCTAGAGAGGAGTCAAAACACAATAACCACAAGAAAGCAATCACAGAGATGACACGGTGGTTATCCCGTGGTTCGGCCAAGTACAAAACTTGCCTACTCCACGTTGTGGCGTCCCAACGGACGAGAGTTGCACTCAACTCCTCTCAAGTGATCCAATGATCAACTTGAATACCACGGTGTTTTTCTTTCCTTTGATCTTTTCCCGTTTGCGAGGAATCTCCACAACTTGGAGTCTCTCGCCCTTACAATTGAGTTCACAAAGAAATACGGAGTAAGGTGGGAATGAGCAACGCACACAAGACTCGAAAATCAGAGCAACAACACGCACACAAGTAGCAACAAGAGCTCGCAACGCAACACAAAGAGTTCACAACTCCTCAAGAGCTCTATATGCTATCACAATGAAACGAATGCGTGAGATTGATGTCTTGGTGCTTAGAAGAGTTGTAGGAATGCTTGGTGTGCTCCTCCATGCGCCTAGGGGACCCTTTTATAGCCCCAAGGCAGCTAGGAGCCGTTGGGAACAAATCTAGAAGGCCATCTTTGCCTTCTGTCTCGTGGCGCACCGGACAGTCCGGTGCACACCGGACACTGTCCGGTGCCCGATTTGTTTCCTTAAACAGCGCATCCGACCGTTGCTGTCAGAGTCAGATCTGCGCACCGTTGGCGCACCGGACATGTCCGGTGCACACCGGACAGTCCGGTGTATCTTTCCGACCGTTGGCTCGGCCACGTGTCGCGCGCCGATCGCGCGGCCGACCGTTGGCTCACCGGACAGTCCGGTGCACACCGGACAGTCCGGTGAATTTTAGCCGAAGTCGCCGGAGAAAAACCCGAGAGCGGCCTCTTCTGTCGAGGCAGCCTGGCGCACCGGACACTGTCCGGTGCACCACCGGACACTGTCCGGTGCATCACCGGACAGTCCGGTGCCCCAGACCGAAACAGCCCCTTGGCTGCACACAGCCAAGTCTTCTCTTCTTCTTCTTCTTTCTGTTTCTACTACTTAGACAAATATATTAGTACACAAAACCAATGTACTAAGACTTAGAAACATACCTTTGTTGTAGATTTGCACTTTGTTCAACCATAGGCATTGATTCTCATATAAGCACTTGTGTTGACACTCAATCACCAAAATACTTAGAAATGGCCCAAGGGCACATTTCCCTTTCAATCTCCCCCTTTTTGGTGATTTATGCCAACATAACATAAAGCAACTAGAACAAGTGCAAAATCACTTCAAATAAAACTCAAATTGATTTTGATTCAATTTTGGCATATATGGATCATCCTTTGCCACCACTTGGTTTGTTTTTGCAAATCAAACTCAAATCTCTATCTCTAAGTCAAACACACATGTTGAAGCATAAAGAGAGTCATTCCAAAAGAGATTGATCAAAGATTTCAAAAACTCCCCCTATTTCCCATAATCAATACTTCTCCCCACAAGAAGCCAACTTTTGACAAGAGAGACAACAATAGACAATAAAAGCGTTTGACAAAACAAAAACTCTATTCTATTATTTTCAAAATCTCTCAAGTGGTAGCTGATCCATTTATCGCTTTTGGCCTTTATTTTCTCCCCCTTTGGCATCAAGCACCAAAACGGGATCAATCTTGGCCCTATAACCCCATTGCCTCACCAAAATTTTCAATTAAGAGCAAATGGCAATAAGAGTTCATGAGATGGACTTGGAATGAGTTACCCTCTCATCGGAGTGCAGTGGAAGTCTTGCATGATCCAAGTCCACCTTTTCCCTTTCAATTCTCCTTTGAGACTAAATCACAACAAACTCAAGCATATGGTTAGTCTCAAAGGATCAAGTTGTAACACATCTCCCCCTAAACATGTGCATCACTTTGCAACGGACTTGTGAGGTCCAGGGAGTGTTTGTACAACTTGAGCACCATAATAAGCAACAAAATGCAGAATGAACATGATCAAAGGCATAAGCACATGTATGCTACAATTCAATCCAAGTTCCGCGAATCTAAGACATTTAGCTCACTACGCAGCCTGCAAAAGGTCTTCTCATCTAGAGGCTTGGTAAAGATATCGGCTAGCTGGTTCTCGGTGCTAACATGAAACACTTCGATATCTCCCTTTTGCTGGTGGTCTCTCAAAAAGTGATGCCGGATGTCTATGTGCTTTGTGCGGCTGTGTTCAACAGGATTTTCCGCCATGCGGATAGCACTCTCATTATCACATAGGAGTGGGACTTTGCTCAGATTGTAGCCAAAGTCCCTGAGGGTTTGCCTCATCCAAAGTAGTTGCGCGCAACACTGTCCTGCGGCAACATACTCGGCCTCAGCGGTGGATAGGGCAACGGAAGTTTGTTTCTTAGAATTCCATGACACCAGGGACCTTCCTAAGAATTGGCACGTCCCCGATGTACTCTTCCTATCGACCTTACATCCAGCATAGTCGGAATCTGAGTATCCAACTAAGTCAAAGGTAGACCCCTTTGGATACCAGAGCCCGAAGCAAGGTGTAGCAACCAAATATCTAAGAATTCGCTTCACCGCCACTAAGTGACATTCCTTAGGATCGGATTGAAATCTAGCACACATGCATACGCTAAGCATAATATCCGGTCTACTAGCACATAAGTAAAGTAATGACCCTATCATTGACCGGTATGCTTTTTGATCAACGGACTTACCTCCTTTGTTGAGGTCGGTGTGTCCGTCGGTTCCCATCGGAGTCTTTGCGGGCTTGGCATCCTTCATCCCAAACCGCTTTAGCAGATCTTGCGTGTACTTCGTTTGGGAGATGAAGGTGCCGTCCTTGAGTTGCTTCACTTGGAACCCAAGGAAGTAGTTCAACTCCCCCATCATCGACATCTCGAATTTCTGCGTCATCACCCTGCTAAACTCTTCACAAGACTTTTGGTTAGTAGAACCAAATATTATGTCATCGACATAAATTTGGCACACAAACAAATCACCATCACATGTCTTTGTAAAAAGAGTTGGATCGGCTTTCCCAACCTTGAAAGCATTAGCTATTAAAAAGTCTCTAAGGCATTCATACCATGCTCTTGGGGCTTGCTTAAGTCCATAGAGCGCCTTAGAGAGCTTACACACGTGGTCGGGGTACCGTTCATCCTCAAAGCCAGGGGGTTGCTCCACGTACACCTCCTCCTTGATTGGCCCGTTGAGGAAAGCGCTCTTCACATCCATTTGAAACAACCTGAAAGAATGGTGAGCGGCATATGCTAGCAAGATACGAATGGACTCTAGCCTAGCCACAGGAGCAAAAGTCTCCTCAAAGTCCAAACCTGCGACTTGGGCATAACCTTTTGCCACAAGTCGAGCCTTGTTCCTCGTTACCACCCCGTGCTCGTCCTGTTTGTTGCGGAACACCCACTTGGTTCCCACAACATTTTGCTTCGGACGAGGCACCAGTGTCCAAACTTCATTGCGCTTGAAGTTGTTTAGCTCCTCTTGCATGGCCAACACCCAGTCCGGATCTAGCAAGGCCTCTTCTACCCTGAAAGGCTCAATAGAAGAGACAAAAGAGTAATGTTCACAAAAATTAACTAATCTAGATCGAGTAGTTACTCCCTTGCTAATATCACCCAGAATTTGGTCGACGGGATGATCCCTTTGAATCATCGCTCGAACTTGGGTTGGAGGTGCCGGTTGCGCTTCTTCCTCCATCGCATGATCAACTTGTGCTCCCCCTTGATCACATGCCTCCTGTTGATGAACCTGTTCATCGTCTTGAGTCGGGGGATTCACCATAATTGAGGAAGATGGTAGATCTTGCTCATCTTGTTCCTGTGGCCGCACTTCTCCAATCGCCATGGTGCGTATGGCGGCTGTCGGAACATCTTCTTCATCTAAATCATCAAGATCAACAACTTGCTCTCTTGGAGAGCCATTAGTCTCATCAAATACAACGTCGCTAGAGACTTCAACCAAACCCGATGATTTGTTGAAGACTCTATACGCCTTTGTATTTGAGTCATAACCTAATAAAAACCCTTCTACAGCTTTGGGAGCAAACTTAGAATTTCTACCCTTCTTCACTAGAATGTAGCATTTACTCCCAAATACACGAAAGTACGATACATTGGGTTTGTTACCGGTTAGTAGCTCATACGACGTCTTCTTGAGGAGGTGATGAAGGTAGACCCTGTTGATGGCGTGGCACGCCGTGTTCACGGCTTCCGTCCAAAAGCACTCGGGGGTCTTGAACTCTCCTAGCATCGTCCTCGCCATGTCGATGAGCGTCCTGTTCTTCCTCTCTACCACACCATTTTGCTGTGGTGTGTAGGGAGCGGAGAACTCGTGCTTGATCCCTTCCTCTTCAAGAAACTCCTCCACTTGAAGGTTCTTGAACTCGGACCCGTTGTCGCTCCTTATCTTTTTCACTTTGAGCTCAAACTCATTTTGAGCCCTCCTGAGGAAGCGCTTGAGGGTCCCTTGGGTTTCAGACTTATCCTGCAAAAAGAACACCCAAGTGAAGCGGGAAAAATCATCTACAATAACTAGACCATACTTACTCCCTCCTATGCTCAGATAGGCGACGGGTCCGAAGAGGTCCATATGCAGCATCTCCAAGGATCTTGATGTCGTCATCACATTTTTGGTGTGATGAGAGCCTCCTACTTGTTTCCCTGCTTGACAAGCTGCACAAGGTCTATCTTTTTCGAATTGAACATTAGTTAGACCTATTACATGTTCTCCCTTTAGAAGCTTGTGAAGGTTCTTCATCCCCACGTGTGCTAAGCGGCGATGCCACAGCCAGCCCATGCTAGTCTTAGCAATTAAGCATGCATCTAGACCGGCCTCCTCTTTTGCAAAATCAACTAAGTAAAGTTTGCCGTCTAATACACCCTTAAAAGCTAGTGAACCATCACTTCTTCTAAAGACAAACACATCTACATTTGTAAATAGACAGTTATACCCCATGTTGCATAATTGACTGACAGATAGCAAATTATAACCAAGAGACTCTACTAAAAACACATTAGATATCGAGTGCTCATTAGAAATTGCAATTTTACCTAACCCTTTTACCTTGCCTTGATTCCCATCACTGAATATAATTGAATCTTGGGAATCCTTATTCTTGACGTAGGAGGTGAACATCTTCTTCTCCCCCGTCATATGGTTTGTGCATCCGCTGTCTATAATCCAGCTTGAACCCCGGATGCATAAACCTGCAAGGCAAATTTAGGCTTGGGTTTTAGGTACCCAACTCATGTTGGGTCCTGCAAGGTTAGCACAAATATTCTTAGGGACCCAAATGCAAGTTTTATCTCCCTTGCATCTTGCCCCTAACTTCCTAGCAGTTACCTTTTTACCCTTTCTACAAATAGCAAAGGGAGCATTGCAAGCATAATAAATGGTAGAAGGTTCATTTGCTACTTTCCTAGGAGCATGAATAACATTCTTTTTAGGAACAACATTTTTCCTAGTAACATTTCTATCATACACATATGAAGAACTAGGAGCAAACATGGTATGAGAATCATAAACATATGAATCATTACAAGCATTTCTAGCATGTCTCCTATCATGGTACATAAAGGCATGGTTCCTTTTTGCACTACTAGCCATAGGGGCCTTCCCTTTCTCCTTGGCAGGAATAGGAGCCTTATGGCTTGTCAAGTTCTTGACTTCTCTCTTGAAGCCAAGCCCATCCTTAATTGAGGGGTGTCTACCAACCGTGTAGGCATCCCTAGCAAATTTTAGTTTATCAAAATTACTCTTGCTAGTCTTAAGTTGAGCATTAAGACTAGCTAATTCATCATTCAATTTTGAAATAGAAACTAAGTGTTCGCTACAAGCGTTAATATCAATATCCTTACACCTAGTGCAAACTTCAACATATTCAACACAAGAGTTGGATTTATTTGCTTCTACTAGTTTAGCATTTAAATCATCATTTATGCTCTTTAAGTTAGAAATAGAATCATGGCATGATGACACTTCACAAGCAAGCATTTCATTCCTCTTAATTTCTAATGCAAGAGATTTTTGAGCCTCTACAAACTTATCATGTTCTTCATATAACAAATCCTCTTGCTTTTCTAAAAGTATATTCTTTTCATTCAAGGCATCAATTAATTCATTAATTTTGTCTATCTTAGATCTATCTAAGCCCTTGAATAAACATGAATAATCTACTTCATCCTCACTAGATTCATCATCACTGGAAGAATCATAAGTATTAGCATTACGAGTGATTACCTTCTTTTCCCTTGCCATGAGGCAAGTGTGATGCTCGTTGGGGAAGAGAGCCGATTTGTTGAAGGCAGTGGCGGCGAGTCCCTCATTGTCGGAGTCGGAGGAGGAGCAATCCGAATCCCACTCCTTGCCGAGATGCGCCTCGCCCTTGGCCTTCTTGTAATTCTTTTTCTTTTCCCATTTTCCACTCTTCTTTTCCTGGTCACTATCATTATCGGGACAATTAGCGATAAAGTGACCAATCTTACCACACTTGAAGCATGAGCGCTTCCCCTTCGTCTTGGTCTTGTTGGGATGCTCCTTGCGACCCCTTAGCGCCGTCTTGAAGCGCTTAATGATGAGAGCCATTTCTTCATCATTAAGCCCGGCCGCCTCAATTTGCGCCACCTTGCTAGGTAGCGACTCCTTGCTCCTTGTTGCCTTTAGAGCAATGGGTTGAGACTCGTGGAGTGGACCGTTCAACGCGTCGTCGACGTATCTTGCCTCCTTGATCATCATCCGCCCGCTCACGAATTTTCCAAGTACTTCTTCGGGCGTCATCATCGTGTACCTGGGATTCTCACGAATATTGTTCACGAGATGAGGATCAAGAACGGTAAATGACCTGAGCATTAGGCGGACGACGTCGTGATCCGTCCAACGCGTGCTTCCGTAGCTCCTTATCTTGTTGATAAGGGTCTTGAGCCGGTTGTAAGTTTGAGTTGGCTCTTCTCCCCTTATCATGGCGAATCGTCCAAGCTCGCCTTCCACCAACTCCATCTTAGTGAGCATGGTGATGTCGTTCCCCTCGTGAGAGATCTTGAGGGTGTCCCATATCTGCTTGGCATTGTCCAAGCCGCTCACCTTATTGTACTCTTCCCTGCACAAAGATGCTAAGAGAACAGTAGTAGCTTGTGCATTTTTATGAATTTGTTCATTGATAAACATAGGGCTATCCGAGCTATCAAATTTCATTCCATTCTCTACAATCTCCCATATGCTTGGATGGAGAGAGAATAAATGACTACGCATTTTGTGACTCCAAAATCCGTAGTCCTCCCCATCAAAGTGTGGAGGTTTACCAAGAGGAATGGAAAGCAAATGCGAATTCGAACTATGTGGAATACGAGAATAATCAAATGAAAAGTTCGAATTGACCGTCTTCCTGTAGTCGTTGTCGTCGTCCTTTTGGGAAGAAGAGGACTCATCGCTGTCGTAGTAGACGATCTCCTTGATGCGTCTTGTCTTCTTCTTCTTCCCATCTTTTCGCTTGTGGCCCGAGCCCGAGTTGTTGGACTTGTCATCCCTTGGCTCGTTGACGAAAGACTCCTTCTCCTTGTCGTTGATCACAATTCCCTTCCCCTTAGGATCCATCTCTTCGGGCGGTTAGTCCCTTTCTTGAAGAGAACGGCTCTGATACCAATTGAGAGCACCTAGAGGGGGGGGGGGGGGTGAATAGGTGATCCTGTAAAACTTCAAAACTTAAGCCACAAAAACTTGTTAAGTGTTAGCACAGTTCTTGCCAAGTGGCTAGAGAGGAGTCAAAACACAATAACCACAAGAAAGCAATCACAAAGATGACACGGTGGTTATCCCGTGGTTCGGCCAAGTACAAAACTTGCCTACTCCACGTTGTGGCGTCCCAACGGACGAGAGTTGCACTCAACTCCTCTCAAGTGATCCAATGATCAACTTGAATACCACGGTGTTTTTCTTTCCTTTGATCTTTTCCCGTTTGCGAGGAATCTCCACAACTTGGAGTCTCTCGCCCTTACAATTGAGTTCACAAAGAAATACGGAGTAAGGTGGGAATGAGCAACGCACACAAGACTCGAAAATCAGAGCAACAACACGCACACAAGTAGCAACAAGAGCTCGCAACGCAACACAAAGAGTTCACAACTCCTCAAGAGCTCTATATGCTATCACAATGAAACGAATGCGTGAGATTGATGTCTTGGTGCTTAGAAGAGTTGTAGGAATGCTTGGTGTGCTCCTCCATGCGCCTAGGGGACCCTTTTATAGCCCCAAGGCAGCTAGGAGCCGTTGGGAACAAATCTGGAAGGCCATCTTTGCCTTCTGTCTCGTGGCGCACCGGACAGTCCGGTGCACACCGGACACTGTCCGGTGCCCGATTTGTTTCCTTAAACAGCGCATCCGACCGTTGCTGTCAGAGTCAGATCTGCGCACCGTTGGCGCACCGGACATGTCCGGTGCACACCGGACAGTCCGGTGTATCTTTCCGACCGTTGGCTCGGCCACGTGTCGCGCGCCGATCGCGCGGCCGACCGTTGGCCCGGCCGACCGTTGGCTCACCGGACAGTCCGGTGCACACCGGACAGTCCGGTGAATTTTAGCCGAAGTCGCCGGAGAAAAACCCGAGAGCGGCCTCTTCGGTCGAGGCAGCCTGGCGCACCGGACACTGTCCGGTGCACCACCGGACACTGTCCGGTGCACCACCGGACACTGTCCGGTGCATCACCGGACAGTCCGGTGCCCCAGACCGAAACAGCCCCTTGGCTGCACACAGCCAAGTCTTCTCTTCTTCTTCTTCTTTCTGTTTCTACTACTTAGACAAATATATTAGTACACAAAACCAATGTACTAAGACTTAGAAACATACCTTTGTTGTAGATTTGCACTTTGTTCAACCATAGGCATTGATTCTCATATAAGCACTTGTGTTGACACTCAATCACCAAAATACTTAGAAATGGCCCAAGGGCACATTTCCCTTTCAGGTTATGGTGGCGGCGCTCTGCGTGCGCGCAGCGAGGGGGAAAGAGGGTCTACTGGGCGCAAATGGGGGGAGAGGGTGAGGGCGAGTGGGGCTCGGGGCACAAGTGGCCGAGGGCGAGGTGGGGCGAGTCCCACGCGCGACGTGGGCGCGGGGAAGGCGGGCGCGAGCAGCTCGGCGGCGGTTACGCGGGGACGACGGGGCTGACAAGCCGGGCCCGCAACGCAGAGAGAGAGAAGAAAGCGGGTGCGGGCGCGAGAGAAGCGGGGCTGACGGGTTGGGCCCACGGGCAGAGAGAGAGCGAGGGAGCGGGCGCGCGGGGGGAAGCGGCAGCGCCGACAGGTGGGGCCGGGCGAGCAGTGAGAGAGGGAGGCGGGTACGCGGAAGGCGACCGCGCCGACAGGCCGGGCCCGCTGCGCAGAGAGAGGAGGGGAGAGAGGCGCGCGCGCGGGAATGGGCCGGCTGGGCCGAAAGGCCGAGGGGGCGGCTGGGTTGGGCCTCTTTGCCTTTTTCTTTTATTCTGAATTGTTTTTTCCCTTTTCTTTTTACCTATTCTATTTGATTCAAATTCAAATGAGCCCCAAAATCCAAATTATACTTTTTTGAGAATTATGCACCAAACAAAAGTGAAATCTAGGGTTCAACATGATGCAACAATTCATACTCCCTTAGGGTTTAACATAATAGACTATAATTACAAGTAAAATAAGCACTTAGCTCCTATAGAAATGAGAGAGAAAAGAATTAGGAAGGATGAGAAAAGGAAGTAACACCTGAATTTGTGAATATGAGCAAAGAAATTTTATACCCCCAAATTCAGGGTGTTACAGCGTAGCAACTAAATATCTAAGGATTCGCTTCACTGCCACTAAGTGACACTCCTTAGGACCGGATTGAAATCTAGCACACATTTATACGCTTAGCATAATATCCGGTCTACTAGCACATAAATAAAGTAACGACCCTATCATTGACCGGTATGCCTTTTGATCAACGGACTTACCTCCTTTGTTGAGGTCGGTGTGTCCGTCGGTCCCCATCAGAGTCTTTGCGGGCTTTGCATCCTTCATCCCAAACCGCTTCAGCTAGTCTTGCGTGTACTTCGTTTGAGAGATGAAGGTGCCGTCCTTGAGTTGCTTCACTTGGAACCCAAGGAAGTAGTTCAACTCGCCCATCATTGACATCTCGAATTTCTGTGTCATTACCCTGCTAAACTCTTCACAAGACTTTTTATTAGTAGAACCAAATATTATGTCATCGACATAAATTTGGCACACAAACAAATCACCATCACATGTCTTAGTGAAAAGAGTTGGATCGGCTTTCCCAACCTTGAAAGCATTAGCAATTAGAAAGTCTCTAAGGCATTCATACCATGCTCTTGGGGCTTGCTTAAGTCCATAGAGCGCCTTAGAGAGCTTACACACGTGGTCGGGGTACCGTTCATCCTCGAAGCCAGGGGTTGCTCCACGTACACCTCCTCCTTGATTGGCCCGTTGAGGAAAGCGCTCTTCACATCCATTTGGAACAACCTGAAAGAATGGTGAGCGGCATATGCTAGCAAAATACGAATGGACTCTAGCCTAGCCTCAGGAGCAAAAGTCTCCTCAAAGTCCAAACCTGCGACTTGGGCATAACCTTTTGCCACAAGTCGAGCCTTGTTCCTTGTTACCACCCCGTGCTCGTCTTGTTTGTTGCGGAACACCCACTTGGTTCCCACAACATTTTGCTTAGGACGAGGCACCAGCGTCCAAACTTCATTCCTCTTGAAGTTATTGAGCTCCTCTTGCATGGCCAACACCCAGTCCGGATCTAGCAAGGCCTCTTCTACCCTGAAAGGCTCAATAGAAGAGACAAAGGAGTAATGCTCACAAAAATTAACTAATCGAGATCGAGTAGTTACTCCCTTGCTAATATCACCCAGAATTTGATCGACGGGATGATCCCTTTGAATCATCGCTCGAACTTGGGTTGGAGGTGCCGGTTGCGCTTCTTCCTCCATTACTTGATCATCTTGTGCTCCCCCTTGATCACATGCCTTCTGTTCATCATCTTGAGTTGGGGGATGCACCATTGTTGAGGAAGAGGGTTGATCTTGCTCCTTTTGGTCCTGTGGTCGTATATCTCCAATCACCATGGTTCGTATAGCGGCCGTCGGAACATCTTCTTCATCTACATCATCAAGATCAACAACTTGCTCTCTTGGAGAGCCATTAGTCTCATCAAATACAACGTCGCTAGAGGCTTCAACCAAACCCGATGATTTGTTGAAGACCCTATACGCCTTTGTATTTGAATCATAACCTAACAAAAACCCTTCTACAGCTTTGGGAGCAAACTTAGAATTTCTACCCTTCTTCACTAGAATGTAGCATTTGCTCCCAAATACACGAAAGTAAGATACATTGGGTTTGTTACCGGTTAGCAGCTCATACGACGTCTTCTTGAGGAGGCGATGAAGGTAGACCCTGTTGATGGCGTGGCAAGCCGTGTTTACGGCTTCCGACCAAAAGCACTCGGGGGTCTTGAACTCTCCAAGCATCGTCCTCGCCATATCGATAAGCGTCCTGTTCTTCCTCTCTACCACACCATTTTGTTGTGGTGTGTAGGGAGCGGAGAACTCGTGCTTGATCCCTTCCTCCTCAAGAAACTCCTCCACTTGAAGGTTCTTGAACTCGGACCCGTTGTCGCTCCTTATCTTCTTCACCTTGAGCTCAAACTCATTTTGAGCTCTCCTTAGAAAGCGCTTGAGGGTCCCTTGGGTTTCAGACTTATCCTGCAAAAAGAACACCCAAGTGAAGCGGGAAAAGTCATCAACAATAACTAGACCATACTTACTTCCTCCTATGCTTAGATAGGCGACGGGTCCGAAGAGGTCCATATGTAGCAGCTCCAGGGGTCTTGATGTGGTCATCACATTCTTGCTGTGATGCGCTCCTCCAACTTGTTTACCTGCTTGACAAGCTGCACAAGGCCTATCTTTTTCGAATTGCACGTTAGTCAAACCTATCACGTGTTCTCCCTTTAGAAGCTTGTGAAGGTTCTTCATCCCTACATGTGCTAAGCGACGATGCCACAGCCAGCCCATGCTAGTCTTAGCTATTAAGCATGCATCTAGACCGGCCTCCTCTTTTGCAAAATCAACTAAATAAAGTTTGTCGTCTAATACACCCTTAAAAGTTAATGAACCATCACTTCTTCTAAAGACAGACACATCTACATTAGTAAATAGACAATTATATCCCATATTACATAGTTGACTAACAGATAGCAGATTATATCCAAGGGACTCAACTAAAAACACATTAGAGATAGAGTGCTCATTTGAAATTGAAATCTTGCCTAAGCCTTTCACCTTGCCTTGGTTCCCATCACCAAATATGATTGAATCTTGGGAATCCTTGTTTTTGACGTAGGAGGTGAACATCTTCTTTTCCCCCGTCATATGGTTTGTGCATCCGTTGTCGATAATCCAGCTTGAACCCCCAGATGCATAAACCTGCAAGGCAAATTTAGGCTTGGGACTTAGGTACCCAACTCTTGTTGGGTCCTACAAGGTTAGTCACAATTGTCTTAGGGACCCAAATGCAAGTTTTATCACCCTTGCATTTTGCCCCTAATTTCCTAGCAACTATCTTCCTATCCTTTCTACAGATAGTAAAGGAAGCATTTAAAGCATGATAAATTGTAGAAGGACCATCCATAACTTTCCTAGCAACATGAGCAATATTCTTTCTAGGCATATGATGGACATAACTCCTAGACATATCTCTATCATGCAAATAAGAAGAACTAGAAACAAACATAGCACAAGAATCATAGGCATGTGTATCAAAAGCATTACAACTCCTATGAGATTGTCTTCTATCATTGTACATAAAAGCATGGTTCTTTTTAGTACTACTTGCCATAGGAGCCTTCCCTTTCTCCTTGGCGGAGATGGGAGCCTTATGGTTTGTTAAGTTCTTGGCTTCCCTCTTGAAGCCAAGCCCATCCTTTATTGAGGGATGTCTACCAACCGTGTAGGCATCCCTAGCAAATTTTAGTTTATCAAACTCACTTTTGCTAGCCTTAAGTTGGGCATTAAGACTAGCCATTTCATCATTTAACTTTGCAATAGAAGCTATGTGTTCACTACAAGCATCAATATCAAAGTCTTTACACCTATTGCAAGTTTCAACAATTTCTACACAAGATGTTGATTTACTAGCTGTTTCTAACTTAGCATTCAAATCATCATTAATGCTCCTTAAGCTAGAAATTGTCTCATGGCAAGAAGATAATTCACAAGAAAGCATTTCATTTCTTTTAACTTCTAGAGCATGAGATTTTTGTGCTTCTACAAATTTGTCATGTTCTTCATACAACAAATCCTCTTGTTTTTCTAAAAGCCTATTCTTATCATTCAAGGCATCAATCAATTCATTAATTTTATCTACCTTGGTTCTATCTAGGCCCTTAAATAAACATGAATAATCTATTTCATCCTCATCACTAGATTCGTCCTCACTTGAAGAAGCATAAGTAGAGTTTCGAGTACATACCTTCTTCTCCCTTGCCATAAGGCATGTGTGACGCTCGTTGGGGAAGAGGGATGACTTGTTGAAGGCGGTGGCGGCGAGTCCTTCATTGTCGGAGTCGGAAGAGGAGCAATCCGAATCCAACTCCTTGCCTAGATGCGCCTCGCCCTTTGCCTTCTTATAGTTTTTCTTCTTCTCCCTCTTGTTCCCTTGATCCTTATCACTATCATTGTTGGGACAGTTAGCAATAAAATGACCAATCTTACCACATTTGAAGCATGAGCGCTTCCCCTTTGTCTTGGTCTTGCTTGGCTGCCCCTTGCGACCTTTTAGCGCCGTCTTGAATCTCTTGATGATAAGAGCCATCTCTTCATCATTAAGTCCGACAGCCTCAATTTGTGCCACCTTGCTAGGTAGCGTCTCCTTGCTTCTTGTTGCCTTGAGAGCAAGAGGTTGAGGCTCATTGATTGGACCATTCAATGTGTCGTCCACGTATCTTGCTTCCTTGATCATCATTCGCCCGCTCACGAACTTTCCAAGTATCTCCTCGGGCGTCATCTTGGTGTACCTAGGATTCTCACGAATATTGTTCACAAGATGAGGATCAAGGACAGTAAAAGACCTTAGCATTAGGCGGACGACGTCGTGGTCCGTCCATCGCGTGCTTCCATAGCTTCTTATCTTGTTGACAAGGGTCTTGAGCCGGTTGTACGTTTGAGTTGGCTCTTCTCCCCTTATCATAGCGAATCTCCCGAGTTCGCCTTCCACCAACTCCATCTTGGTGAGCATTGTGACATCATTCCCCTCATGAGAGATCTTGAGGGTGTCCCAAATTTGCTTGGCGTTATCCAAGCCGCTCACTTTGTGGTATTCATCCCTGCACAAGAAAGCTAGAAGAACAGTAGTAGCTTGTGCATTTTATGAATTTGCTCATTGATAAACATGGGACTATCACTACTATCAAAATGCATTCCATTCTCAACTATCTCCCATATGCTTGGATGGAGAGAGAACAAATGACTACGCATTTTGTGACTCCAAAATCCGTAGTCCTCTCCATCAAAATGAGGAGGTTTACCAAGTGGAATAGATAATAAATGAGCATTTGTACTTTGAGGAATACGAGAGTAATCAAAAGAAAAGTTCGAATTGACCGTTTTCTTTTTCTCGTAGTCGTCGTCGTCCTTTTGGGAAGAGGAAGATTCGTCGCTGTCGTAGTAGACGATATCCTTGATGCGCCTTGTCTTCTTCTTCTTCCCGTCTTTGCGCTTGTGGCCCGAGCCCGAGTCGGTAGGCTTGTCATCCTTCGGCTCGTTGACAAGAGACTCCTTCTCCTTGTCGTTGATCACGATTCCCTTCCCCTTAGGATCCATCTCTTCGGGCGGTTAGTCCCTTTCTTGAAGAGAACGGCTCCGATACCAATTGAGAGCACCTAGAGGGGGGTGAATAGGTGATCCTGTAAAACTTAAAACTTAAGCCACAAAACTTGGTTAAGTGTTAGCACAATAATCACCAAGTGGCTAGAGAGGAGTCTCAAAACACAACAACCACAAGGATATCAATCACAGAGATGGCACAGTGGTTTATCCCGTGGTTCGGCCAAGACCAACGCTTGCCTACTCCACGTTGTGGCGTCCCAACGGACGATAGTTGCACTCAACTCCTCTCAAGTGATCCAATGATCAACTTGAATACCACAGTGTTTTGCTTTTCTTTTCTTATCCCGTTCGCGAGGAATCTCCACAACTTGGAGCCTCTCTCCCTTACACTTTTGATGTTCACAAAGAATCACGGAGTAAGGGAGAGATGAGCAACTCACACAAGACACAAAGATCACAGCAAATACGCACACACAAGACCCAGACCTGAGCTCAAAAAGACTAGCACACTAGAACGGGGCTCAAATCACTAGAATGTCGAACAAGTGCGCAAGAGTGGAGTGTGAGTGATCAAGAATGCTCAAAGGATGCTTGGTGTCATCCTCCATGTGCCTAGGGGTCCCTTTTATAGCCCCAAGGCAGCTAGGAGCCGTTGAGAGCAATTCAGGAAGGCAAATCTTGCCTTCTGTCGCCTGGCGCACCGGACAGTCCGGTGCACACCGGACAGTGTCCGGTGCCCGATTTCTTTCCTTAATTGGCGCAGTCGACCGTTGGCAGCCAGAGAGCCGTTGGCGCACCGGACATGTCCGGTGCCCCCTTCTAGCCGTTGGCTCGGCCACGTGTCCCGCGCAGATCGCACGGCCGACCGTTGGCCCGGCCGACCGTTGGCTCACCGGACAGTCCGGTGCACACCGGACAGTCCGGTGAATTATAGTCGTACGTCGCCGGTTAATTCCCGAGAGCGGCCACTTCGCTCGAACCAGCCTGGCGCACTGGACACTGTCCGGTGCACCACCGGACAGTCCGGTGCTCCCAGACTGGGCAGATTCTTGGCTGCTCGAGCCAAGACATTTCCAATTGGATTTTTCCTGTTTCCAGCACTTAGACACAATACATTAGTCCATAAAACAATGTACTAAGTCTGAGAAACATACCTTTATCCTTGGTTTGTACTTTGTCCACCATTTTACATTTAAGCACTTGTGTTAGTCACTAAATCACCAAAATACTTAGAAATGGCCCAAGGGCACATTTCCCTTTCAAATACGGCACCTTAACTCCCAAGCAACAACTATACTCCTCGCCTCTTTAAGTCGAGAGGAGTATAACAAAGTGCATGGGTTAGAGTCCGCCAAAGATATTTGGGACGTGCTCAAAACCGCGCACGAGGGAGACGAGGTGACAAGGATCACCAAGAGGGAAACGATTGGGGGGAGCTCGGTCGCTTCATGCTTCACCAAGGAGAAGAGCCACAAGTCATGTACAACCGGCTCAAGACATTGGTGAACCAAGTGTGCAACCTCGGGAGCACCAAATGGGATGACCATGAAATGGTCAAGGTTATTCTAAGATCACTTGTATTTCTTAATCCTACTCAAGTTCAATTAATTCGTAGTGATCCTAGATATAAACTAATGTCTCCCGAGGAAGTGATAGGAAAATTTGTGAGCTTTGAATTAATGATCAAAGGTTCCAAGAAAATCATCGAGCAAGGCGTCTCCTCCACACCCGAGATGCAACCCGTCGCATTCAAGGCGATGGAGGAGAAGAAAGAAGAGTCTACATCAAGTAGACTCCCCATCGACGCCTCCAAGCTCGACAATGAGGAAAGGGCGCTCATCATCAAGAGTTTCCGCCAAATCCTCAAACAAAGGAAGGGGAGGGATTACAAGTCCCGCTCCAAGAAGGTTTGCTACAAATGTGGTAAGCCCGGTCATTTTATCGCTAAATGCCTTTGTCTAGTGATAGTGACAGGGGCAACGACAAGAAGGGAAAGAGAAGAGAAAAGAAGAGGTACTACAAGAAGAAGGGCGGCGATGCCCATGTTTGCCAGGAGTGGGACTCCGATGAGAGCTCCACCGACTCCTCCTCCGACAAGGACGCCGCAAAGATCACCGTCACCAAAGGCCTTCTCTTCCCCAACGTCGGCCACAAGTGCCTCATGGCAAAGGACGGCAAAAAGAAGAAGGTAAAATCAAGATCCTCCACTAAGTATGCAACCTCTAGTGATGAGGATAATTCTAGTGATGAGGAGGATAACTTGCTCACTCTTTTTGTCAATCTCAACATGCAACAAAAGGAGAATTTAAATGAATTAATTAGTGCTATTCATGAGAAGTATGAACTCTTGGATAGCCAAGAGGACTTCCTTATTAAAGAAAACAAAAAGCATGTTAAGACTAAAAATGTGTATGCTCTAGAGGTAGAAAAATGTGAAAAATTAACTAGTGAGCTAAGCACTTGCCATGACACTATTTCTAGCCTTAGAAATGAAAATGCCAAATTAATTGCTAAGGTTGAGAAATCAAATGGTTGTGATGATTCAATTGTTAATCTTAGAAATGATAATGCTAATTTGATTGCTAAGATTGACAAATTGAATGCATCTCTCTCTATCCTTAAAATTGAGAATGAAAAATTAATTGCTAAGGCTAAAGATTTAAATGTTTGCGATGATTTTATTTCCAATCTTAGAGATGAGAATGCTATTTTACATGCTAAGATTGTTGAATTAAATACTTGCAAACCCTCTACATCTACTGTTGAGCATGTTACTATTTGCACTAGATGTAGAGACATTAATGTTGATGCTATTCATGATCACATTGCTATGATTAAACAACAAAATGATCATATAGCAAAATTAGATGCTAAAATTGCCGAGCATGAGTTAGAAAATGAAAATTTTAAATTTGCTCGTAGTATGCTTTATAATGGGAGACGCCCTGGCATTAAGGATGGCATTGGCTTCCGAAAGGGAGAAAATGTCAAGCTTAATGCCCCTCCTAAAAGATTGTCTAACTTTGTTAAGGGCAAAGCTCCCATGGCTCAGGATAATGAGGGTTACATTTTGTACCCTGTCGGTTATCCCGAGCACAAAATTAGGAGAATTCACTCTAGGAAGTCTCACTCTGGATCTCATCATGCTTTTATGTATAAGAGTGAGGCATCTAGCTCTAGGCAATCAACCCATGCTAAATTGCCTAGGAAGAAAACTCCTATTGCATCAAATGATCATAATGTTTCATTCAAAACTTTGATGCTTCTTATGTGCTAACTAACAAATCAGGCAAGGTAGTTGCCAAATATGTTGGGGCCAAACACAAGGGTTCAAAGACTTGTGTTTGGGTACCCAAGGTGCTTGTTTCTAATGTCAAAGGACCCAAGACCGTTTGGGTACCTAAGAACAAGGCCTAAATTTGTTTTGTAGGTTTATGCATCCGGGGGCTCAAGTTAGATCATCGATAGCGGGTGCACAAACCACATGACAGGGGAGAAAAGGATGTTCTCCTACGAGAAAAATCAAGATCCCCAAAGAGCGATCACATTCGGGGATGGAAATCAAGGTTTGGTCAAAGGACTTGGCAAAATTGCTATATCACCTGACCATTCTATTTCCAATGTTTTTTCTTGTAGATTCTTTAGATTATAACTTGCTTTCAGTTTCTCAATTATGTAAAATGGGTTACAACTGTCTTTTTACGGATATAGGTGTTACTGTCTTTAGAAAAGTGATGATTCAGTAGCATTTAAGGGAGTGTTAGAGGGTCAGCTATACTTAGTTGATTTCAATAGAGCTGAACTCGACACTTGCTTAATTGCTAAGACTAACATGGGTTGGCTCTGGCACCGCCGACTAGCCCATGTTGGGATGAAGAATCTTCACAAGCTTCTAAAGGGAGAACACATTTTGGGACTAACAAATGTTCATTTTGAGAAAGACAGGGTTTGTAGCGCATGTCAAGCAGGAAAGCAAGTTGGTGTTCATCATCCACACAAGAACATCATGACGACTGACAAGCCACTGGAGCTACTCCACATGGATTTATTCGGCCCGATAGCTTACATAAGCATCGGCGGGAGTAAGTACTGTCTAGTTATTGTGGATGATTATTCTCGCTTCACTTGGGTGTTCTTTTTGCAGGAAAAATCACAAACCCAAGAGGCTTTAAAGGGATTCTTGAGACGAGCTCAAAATGAGTTCGACTTAAGGATCAAAAAGATTAGAAGCGACAACGAGACGGAGTTCAAGAACTCACAAATAGAAGGCTTCCTTGAGGAGGAGGGCATCAAGCATGAGTTCTCTTCTCCCTACACACCACAACAAAATGGTGTAGTGGAGAGGAAGAATAGAACTCTATTGGACATGGCAAGGACCATGCTTGATGAGTACAAGACTTCGGATCGGTTTTGGGCCGAGGCGGTCAACGCCGCCTGCTACGCCATCAACCGGTTATATCTACACCAAATCCTCAAGAAGTCATCTTATGAACTCCTCACCGGTAAAAAGCCCAATGTTTCATATTTTAGAGTCTTTGGTAGCAAATGCTTTATTCTTGTTAAAAGAGGTAGAAAATCTAAATTTGCTCCTAAGGTTGTAGAAGGTTTTTTACTTGGTTATGATTCAAACACAAGGGCATATAGAGTCTTTAACAAGTCCACTGAACTAGTTGAAGTTTCTTGTGACATTGTGTTTGATGAAACTAATGGCTCTCAAGTAGAGCAAGTTGATCTTGATGAGCTAGATGATGAAGAGGCTCTGTGCATCGCGCTAACGAACATGTCCATTGGGGATGTGTGTCCTAAGGAATCCGAAGAGCCTCCACAAGCACAAGATCAACCATCTTCCTCAATGCAAGCATCTCCACCAACTCAAGATGAGGATCAAGCTCAAGATGATGATGATGAAGATCAAGAGGAGCCACCTCAAGAGGAGGACAATGATCAAGGGGGAGATGCTAATGATCAAGACAAGGAAGATGATGAGGGTCCAAGACCGCCACACCCAAGAGTCCACCAAGCAATCCAACGAGATCACCTCGTGAACACCATCCTCGGCGATATACATAAGGGGATAACTACTCGATCTCGTGTTGCTCATTTTTGTGAACATTACTCCTTTGTGTCTTCTATTGAGCCATATAGGGTAGAAGATGCATTAAGGGATTCAGATTGGGTGTTGGTGATGCAAGAGGAACTCAACAACTTCACGAGGAATGAGGTATGGCATTTAGTTCCACGTCCTAACCAAAATGTTGTAGGAACCAAGTGGGTCTTCCGCAACAAGCAAGATGAGCATGGTGTGGTGACAAGGAACAAAGCCCAACTTGTGGCCAAGGGATATTCACAAGTCGAAGGTTTGGATTTCGGTGAAACTAGCTAGGCTTGAGTCAATTCGCATTTTACTTGCCTATGCTACTTACCATGGCTTCAAGCTTTATCAAATGGACGTGAAGAGTGCCTTCTTCAATGGACCAATCAAGGAGGAGGTCTATGTTGAGCAACCTCCCAGCTTTGAAGATAGTGAGTACCCTAACCATGTTTATAAACTCTCTAAGGCGCTTTATGGGCTCAAGCAAGCCCTAATAGCATGGTATGAATGCCTAAGAGATTTTCTTATTGCTAATGGCTTCAAAGTCAGAAAATCCGATCCTACTCTATTCACTAAAACTATTGCAAATGATTTGTTTGTATGTCAAATTTATGTTGATGATATCATTTTCGGGTCTACTAACAAATCTACTTGTGAAGAATTTAGTAGGATCATGATTCAAAAATTCAAGATGTCAATGACGGGGGAGTTGAAGTATTTCTTAGGATTCCAAGTCAAGCAACTCCAAGAAGGCACCTTCATTAGCCAAACGAAGTACATTCAAGACATTCTTACCAAGTTTGGGATGAAGGATGCCAAGCCCATCAAGACACCCATGGGAACTAATGGGCATCTCGACCTCGACACGGGAGGTAAATCCGTAGATCAAAAGGTATACCGGTCGATGATAGGTTCTTTACTCTATTTATGTGCTTCACGACCGGATATTATGCTTTCTGTATCCATGTGTGCAAGATTCCAAGCTGATCCTAAGGAAGTTCACCTTAGGGCCGTGAAACGAATCTTGAGATATTTAGTTTATACTCCTAAGTTTGGCCTTTGGTACCCCAGGGGATCCACTTTTTATTTGATTGGATATTCAGATGCTGATTGGGCAGGGTGTAAGATTGATAGAAAGAGCACATCAGGGACTTGCCAGTTCTTGGGAAGATCTCTGGTGTCTTGGGCTTCAAAGAAGCAAAATTTTGTAGCTCTTTCTACCGCCGAAGCTGAGTATATTTCCGCAGGCCATTGTTGCGCGCAATTGCTTTGGATGAGGCAAACCCTTAGGGAATATGGTTACAAATTAACCAAAGTTCCTCTCCTATGTGATAATGAGAGTGCAATCCGCATGGCGGATAATCCCGTTGAGCACAGCCGCACTAAGCACATAGCCATTCGGTATCACTTTTTGAGGAATCACCAACAACGGGGAGATATCAAGATTGCTTATATTAACACCAAAGAACAATTAGTCGATATCTTTACCAAGCCACTAGATGAGAAAACATTTACCAAACTTAGGCATGCGCTAAATATTCTTGATTCTAGGAATTTTGATTGATATTTTGCACACATAGCTCATTCATATACCTTTGATCATATCTCTTTCATGTGCTATGACTAATGTGATTTTCATGTGTATTACATGCTAAAGTCATAGATTGAAAGGGAATTGGAGTCTTCAGCGAAGACAAAGGCTTTCACTCCACTCCATCGAATTATTCATCCCTCGCTGTCGCTCCACACCGCTCTCCAAGTTGGTATAATCTTCACTCACATATTATTTACCAAAGGGAGAGAAAGTAAAGGGCTTATATTTCACTCATAAGTATCCGTTTTTGGCGATTCATGCCAAAGGGGGAGAAAGTATTAGCCCAAAGCAAAAGGACCACACCACCACCAATTTCAAAAATGTAATCTTTCAAATTTGGGTTAAGAAAAGATTTTTCAATTGGTATCTTATTTTTGATATAATTTCAAATTATAATACCCTCTTCAAAATTAATATCTAAAACCTTCTTGAACACTAAGAGGAGGATTTCATTAAGGGGGAGTTTTTGTTTAGTCAAAGGAAAAGCATTTGAAACAGGGGGAGGAAATTTCAAATCTTGAAAATGCTTCTCAAAATCTTATTCATATACCTTTGACTATTTGCAAAAGAATTTCCAAAACATTGCAAAACAAAACATGTGGTGTAAGCGTGGTCCAAAATTTTAAATAAGAAGAAAGGCATCCATGCATATCTAGTAGAAATAATTACTAGTTTCATTACAAGCAACCTTTGCACTTACATTATGCAAACTAGTTCAATTCTGCACTTTTATATTTTCTTTGGTTTGTGTTGGCATCAATCACCAAAAAGGGGGAGATTGAAAGGGAAATAGGCTTACACCTTTTCCTAATTGATTTTGGTGGTTGAATTGCCTAACACAAATAATTGGACTAACTAGTTTGCTCTAGATTATGAGTTCTACAGGTGCCAAAGGTTCACATCAAACCAATAAAAGACCAAGAAAGGGTTCAAATAAAAAGAGCAAAAGACAACTGAAGTGTGCCCTGGTCTGGCGCACTGGACTGTCCGGTGCACCAGGGTACCCGACTCCGAACTTGCCACCTTTGGAAATTCTGGGAGTCGCTCCGCTATAATTCACCGGACTGTCCGGTGCGCCAGCAGAGTAACGGCTACACAGCACCAACGGTCGACTGCAACGGTACAATAAAAGTGAACAGTGCACGCCTGCGCGCGCAGAAGTCAGAGCAGCGCCACAAGGCGCACCGGACAGTGAACAGTGACTGTCCGGTGCACCACTGGACTGTCCGGTGGCCCAGAAGTCAGAAGCTCCAACGGTCGAACCCTAACGGTCGAGTGACGTGGCTGGTGTACCGGACAGTGTCCGGTGGTGCACCGGACTGTCCGGTGCGCCATGCGACAGCAGCCTTCACCAACGACTATATTTGGTGGTTGGGGTTATAAATACCCCCAACCACCCACCATTCATTGCATCCAAGTTTTCAGCCTTCACACCTCATACAAGAGCTATAGACTTCATTCAAGACACATACAAAGAGATCAAATCCTCTCCCAAGTCCAAAGATCATTCCAATCAAATAGTGACTAGTGAGAGAGAGATACTTGTGTTCATTTGAGCTCTTGCGCTTGGATTGCTTTTCTTCTTCCCCTTTTCTTGTGTTCAACTCACTTGTAATCAAAACAAGAGACACCAAGTTGTGGTGGTCCTTGTAGTGGACTTAGTGTCCCATTTGATTGAAGAGAAAGGCTCACTTGGTCTAGGTGACCGTTTGAGAGAGGGAAAGGGTTGAAAGAGACCCGATCTTTGTGACCACCTCAACGGGGAGTAGGTTTGCAAGAACCGAACCTCGGTAAAACAAATCACCGTGTCATCCGCCTTATTTGCTTGTGATTTGCTTTCGCCCTCTCTTTCGGACTCACATTTAATTCAAACGCTAACCCGGCTTGTAGTGTGTGCTTAAGTTTATAAATTTGAGATTTGCCTATTCACCCCCCTCTAGGCGACTTTCAAGAAGAATGTTTTTGTTAATCTACATGGTACACTGTTCAATTTAGATGGAAAGACAAAAGATAATCTCAAAATGCACAAGAACTCTGATAATTTATGTCATTGTGTAGTGGAGATGCCAAGGGGAAGGAGGAAGCAGACCGTTGAAAGCAATGAGGAGTATCTATCAGAGGACCATGTAGGGCAAAAAAATCACAGAAAACTCTTGCACATGAATCAGATAGCGAGATGGAAGAAGAATCGTTTGCCGTAGGTGGACATCAAAGTGGTGAGGTTTCTGAAATGGAGCCTAATTCAAAGAACCCAACTGATATGGATGCAGACATTGAGGTTGAAGACGAAGGTACTGAAATAAGATAACATACTTTTTAAGAATAGTCGTAATCATCCATTTGTAACCATTTGTTCCATTATTTTTGCATTTTGACCCCGGATAGAGAAAAACGTGGAGGTGAAAAGGTGGGACAAGACAAAACTATTACAGGTGTGGAACATTCCTAGAGGGCATAGGATTGTAGTACACTGTAATGAACTTGACCAGCCAATTGGAGAAGAGGCAGGAATCATGGGAAAATTCCTTGTCATGGTAGCCAGGAATGGAAACTTGTGTAGCTTAAGCTACAAGGATCGGAGGCTTTTGATAGGTAAGAAAGAGAGATTGACTAATGAGCAGAAAAATAAGGAGGATATACTTAAGCAAGTAAAGGTATGACACATTTATTGCAGTAATTATCTAGAAGATGATACATAGGGTAATTTTACCATTATCTTTATATATTGTATGCAGAGGAGATTCCTTTATCCTTCTCGTATGGAAAAATGGGTACTAAAAACCATTGGAGATAGATGGAGGCAACATAAATCTAACTTAAAATCCATATATTATGATGCACATAAGGGTTTGGAATCTAATTACAACAACGTTCCACCTGGGGTAATTGCGGATCAGTGGATTGCACTTGTGAATCATTGGGTGACCACAAAAGCAAAGGTTCATGGCTACCTTTACATTAATCAGTTATCTTGTGCATCTTGTCAGTTGCGATTACATTATCTATGTAATCATTTTATGGTAGGATATAAGCATGGCGAATATGAATAATTGTGGAAAAAAAGACTACCCATACAGCCGGCACAAAGAGTTTCGCTCGGACTAGAGAGGATTTGGTACTTCTGTTCCAACTACACTTGTGAAGAACATGCTTTTTACAACCATATTTCCATCACTAATCTTTATTACCTTACATGTCCAACAGAGGGAAAAAGACCCTGAGAAGAAATACCCTCACAGGGCTATTTTATATATCCACACACACAAAGCAAACCCTACCAAGAACACAAATCCACATGTGGTACAATTTTCTACAAATATTTACTGGTTCAAAATTTTTATGTACTTGTGACATGTTGAATAATTTTAATCCTTTTAAAAGAATGATTTGAAGAAACTGTTAGTAGAGCATCCAGAATTTGCAGACACTAGCCAAGGAAAGATTGCATGGAATGGAGATGCACTAAACAAGATATTAGGAGAAGAGAAGCCTGGTCATGTGCATGGCCTTGGTCTTGTTCCAAACCCGAACAAAGTGTTAGATGGGACAACATCAAGACGTCTTAATCAGCTACATGTAACATCTTTGGACCTAACAGCAAGTGAAGATGTCATCTCTTCGAAACTTCAGATGGAAAAACTCGTAAACCATGTACAGAAGCAAGATGCTACTATACAAGAGTTGCAACAAAAGAGTGTACTCTTCGAACAGCATCAAAGTGTACATGTAAAATTATTGAACTCCATTTCACAATGAGTTCATACAGTAGGTCTATGTGTAACATCTAATCCATTTGGTTATTTGTTTGCTATGACAGGGATGTTTGGACAATCTTCCAGCGAATCAATTTCAAACGTCTTCAAAACGTAAAGTAGGCATCTGTATGGAATTTACACATCCACACTTTCTTACATTTTAGTACCTACTACTTCATCTTGTAGTTATTTTTCATCAGCCTGTATATGTTGAGCCACAATCAAGAATTCAGGATGGACAATGAAAAAACTTACTCTCAGGTATGATTGCATTACATTGCCTTGTTCGCTTCAGATTGTTGTGGCTGCGCTATGGCTGTTTCTACAACACAACATAGTTATTTTACAATGTACAACAGCAGCCACAGCTTCAGCCCCAGCAAAAAGTAGCGCTACTCAATACCCCTTATAATTTTTTTGCTAAACTACTAATCTGTATTTCATAAAGAGAGAGCAAGAGGCAAAGGAGTACGAGGATTTGCAACCAACATTCAGAAATACTTCTACTATCCATAAGGTCCTCTGCTACCTCATAACTCATCTTTCTAGATTTCATGGTATAATGCAAACATTAATAATATGTATTGAATTAAAGAAGATTAAGGTGGCTGATACTAGGCAAGGTAAATTATAACGAACTGATAGACTAGCCACTATCCATAAGGTCAGCTACATCAAAATTTCAATACATGGAATATATACGCCCTACAAAGTGATGTTTTATTATATTCATTTTCAAGTTAATATATTGGCAGACAAGGCAATTTGAGTTGGAAAGAGACATTACCTTCGATAATACTAAGCTCGCTAATTCATCGAAGGTGGGAATGCAATAAATTTATTCAACATACATAATCATGATTGCTTATCTTTACATTGATGTCTCGCACATACAGAGTATGACCAAAGAAGCAACTTCTAATTCCTTAAATGAAGAAGCATCTAAGAACCAGGTACTTCTAACACACGACCCATGTATTGTATTCATTGTTGATGAGTAAATAGTGGTATCTCACATATACTACTCATTCTTGAATGGAGATGCATTTTAATTGGCAGTACACTAGGGTGTTGCATAACTAAATTGAAGTTAATAATATGTACAAAATCAACTCTTTCGTAATCATCCAAAAATATTAAAATATTGAATACTCATTGTAATGTAATGACAGGTAAAAAGGAAAGATATGCAATCTGCAACTACCTTTGATAAAACCAAGTGTGCTACCACATCAAAGGTGACAGTGAAAATCAACTTTCTTGTTAAGTATATCGAATTGTTTTCATTACTAATATGCATTAGTTATAGGTTATGGTGCATGAAACAAAAGGTGACTCAAAAAATTTTGTACATTCATATTCTTAAATCCACTTTACTAATTCGATATTTTTGTCCATAAATCAGGGTACTCCAGGTGACCAACCAATAGATGAGTCAATATTGGTAAAATCAAAATTTTCTTACCATTATTGTGCCCACATTACATAAGTATTTACTGATACACTTGAGCATGTTTACTAGACTGGAGCACAAGTGTTCTTAAAAAGCTGGAGATGTCCAACCAAGACTGTTGCCTTAGGCATGGTCGAGACCCAAATCATAAAGTTGGAGGTGTTAAGTTCGGCAGAGAATTTTGGATGGTGCGTGTTAGACTTGTAATACTGCCTATTGAGCCTTTGATTCGACCATACGACAACATGGAGGTTATTGGTGATGTCGGCAACAATCTTATAGCATGGCCTTCGTGTTGTGTATGAACTACCCTCTTACTTAACTAGTCATTACTACTTCGAACTACTACTATCAATTTCAGTATTATGATTATCCGTGCAGATTGAAGACGACAAAAACTGATATATGCTCATTTCAACATCACGACGCTTCAACTCAGTTCATGATGATATCATGATGTAAGTTCATTGTAATCCCCTCATTGTGGTTTATTGTTTTAGACTCTTGGACCCCTAAGAAGTTTACGATGTTCCTATATATGATAGTATAACACATGGTGCTCAATTATTTTTGCATCATCAACATGAGTCCACCACAATTGTTTTTCTGAAATGCTATCTTATTGTTCATCAATTTCAGTTCAATGTTGCGTATGAGCTATATTTCATTTCAAGCTACTAAAACTTCTTCATGAAAATATGTAATTATCATAGTGACACATAATTAAATCAAGGACCTAGTAGAGTTGAAGCTGGAATTGGTTTGGGTCAAACCGGATGGCGTGGATCGGTTTTTGTTTAAAGGTTGATGTAGTTTGGGTGGGGATGGTTAGAGAAGAGGCACAATTCTGGTTTGGCTCGGCGCAATGTTAAATAGGCTTGTCCAATGTGTAACGGTACTTCAACATCGATGCAATTCAGTGCAGATCAGTGTTGTAATTTGGTTGGTTGTCTGGATGCACCAAGACATGCAATTCAGTGCAGATCGGTTTTGGGGAGAGGGAGTGGTTTGGAGTTGAGTACAGTATTGTTCTAGTCTATACACATTCAGTAGCACATCCAGTTCTTAGGTTGTTTCGTCAGGGGCAATTGATCTCGCAGGGATGTCCAACAACAATGATATTGTTGTTAACTTGATTCTTGTGTATAATTGGCTACCTCCATTTAAATTTATGCATGGGTACAATATAGAACATCATGAAACATTAATGTTGTTGATCACTAACTTCTATTATTTTCTTTTTAGTTTGGAAGCTGCAAGATTTCTACAGAATCTGAAGACTACTTATTTCAAACAGGATGGCGTGGATCACTACCTCCATTTAAATAGTTTTGCTTATTTCACTACGATGAATTTCAGATTTGTTTAGGATATGAGTCATATGTTGTTTATGTCTTTGTCCCAAAAATACTTGAACATGCATCAAGCGGTGATTATTTTAAGTTCTGCTACGCTGAATCGTGACTATTATTTTATTTAAATGCAAAATTATTTGTCCATTATTGTCATGTTTATGCCTGTGATTATCAAAATTATTTCTCGTTTACTATTGGCAAATGTTGTTGTATAATCATTTTTATTAATAAACGATTAATTCTTTGCAACACATGTATGTGCTGCCACAAATCCATTACAAATGTTACCATTGCTATATGCTTCAACCACCTTGCAACACATATATGTGTTACCATAAATCCAATCAAAATGTTGCCTTAACCTACTCGTCATTGCCAGTACAAACGCATGTAACCGTTGGAGTAGGGACTAAATATCCGTTGCAGCGTAGTAACGCTTATAGTTATGGCTTACCAACGTATATGTAAACGTTGCAATAGTACCTAGCAACGACAATATAGGCAACACATAATTATGCGTTGGTATTAGGCTCAGCAACACTTATTTGGACTTCTAGCAACGTATTAATACGTTGCTATAAGGTTTTTTTTGTAGTGCTCGAGGCTGTGCCGTAGTCGCGGCCACCTGAGGCGCACATGGCGGTGACACGCATCCAAGGCGTGTGCAGCGGCGGCGGTTCCCTGACGTGGCCCGATGGCGATGGATCTAGGAGGCACGCACGTGGTGGTAGATTCCAGAGACTCGCGCGAGACGTCGGCTCCTAGGAGGCACGCCACGGAGTGGTGCACGCTGGCGTCCCACCTCCCGCGATGACGCTATCCTTCCCTAGGTGCGAGAGAAGACGACGAACTTCACTAGACGCGAGCGGTGGCGGATCGATGACCCTGTTTTTATGCTATTTTGTATATATATTTATGCCAACGTCAATAAGTTTTTTTAATACATTGTCAGTTCATGGCTCTCCTCCCATCTTTTGTATGTTTATGATATTTCTATTCACATTTTTATGTAAACATTTATTGATTTTTTGCAGTATACCGCAATGCATAAATAACTTTGACGTGTAGCATAATTAATATCATTATATATCATAAACTGGTTTTAACGAGTCTAGTTGCATGGCTGTTGGAGAGATCGTATATTTATGATGAAATAAAGCATTGAAAATCAGATTTTTTGTTTCCATGCATTCCAATCCATTTCCTTTCAACTCACATTCTTGCCATCTTAAATTTGTGCGCATGCAACAGAAAACAAGTTTTTACACAGTGTACCATAGTGCATAAATATCTTCACCGTTGTCGGCGTTTCGAGACCGGGGGGTCCCTGGACCGACGAGTGAATTGTCGCCGCGTGCCCCAGCCCAGATGGGTCGGCGCGAGACGGAGCGCGAAGGGGGAAGGCGGCCGGAGGGAGACGGGCGTGAGAGGTGGAAATCCCGCGGCCTTCGTGTTTGTCCTGCGCCCGGGTCGGGTGCGCTTGCAGTAGGGGGTTACAAGCGTCCACGCAGGAGGGAGCGAGCGGCCTCACGCGAGCGCCTGTCCCGTCCTTTCCCCGCGCGGCCAACCTTCTATAAGAGGGCCCTGGTCCTTCCTTTTATAGGTGCAAGGAGAGGATCCAGGTGTACAATGGGGGTGTAGCAGTGTGCTAACGTGTCTAGCGGAGGAGAGCTAGCGCCCTAAGTACATGCCATCGTGGCAGCCGGAGAGGTCTTGGCACCTGGTTCGTGTGGTGTCGTGGCCGTCGGAGGAGCGCTGGAGCCTGGCGGAAGGACAGCTGTCGGGGCGGTCGAGTCCTTGCTGACGTCCTCTTGCTTCCGTAAGGGGGCTGAGAGTCGCCGTCGTCATAGAGCGTGCGGGGCGCCATCATTACTTATCTGGCGGAGCGAGCCAGATGGGACGCCGGTCTTGTTCCCCGTAGCCTAAGTCAGCTTGGGGTAGGGTAATGATGGCGCCTCCTGTTGACATGGTCGGTCCGTGCCCTAGGTTGGGCGATGTGGAGGCTCCTTCGAGGTCGAGTCTGTCTTCCGAGGCCGAGGTCGAGTCCGAGCCCCTGGGTCGGGCGAGGCGGAGACCGTCGGCTGAGGCCAGGGCTGAGTCCGAGCCTTGGGGTCGGGCGAAGTGGAGTTCGTCGTCTTCCGGGGCTGAGCCCAAGTCCGAGCCCTGGGGTCGGGCGAAGCGGAGTTCGTCGTCTTCCGGGGCTGAACCCGAGTCCGAGCCCTGGGGTCGGGCGAATCGGAGTTCGTCGTCTTCAGGGGCTGAGCCCGAGTCCGAGCCCTGGGTCGGGCGGAGCAGAGTTCGTCGTCTTCCGGGGCTGAGCCCGAGTCCGAGCCCTAGGGTCGGGCGAAGCGGAGTTCGTCGTCTTCCGGGGCTGAGCCCGAGTCCGAGCCCTGGGTCGGGTGGAGCGGAGTTTCCCATGGCGCCTAGGGCCGGACTTGGCTGCTGTCAGCCTCACTCTGTCGAGTGGCACAGCAGTCGGAGCGGCGCAGGCGGCGCTGTCCTCTTGTCAGACCGGTCAGTGGAGCGGCGAAGTGACTGCGGTCACTTCGGCTCTGTCGACCGGAGGGCACGCGTCAGGATAAAGGTGTCAGGCCACCTTTGCATTAAATGCTCCTGCGATTTGGTCGGTTGGCGTGGCGATTTGGCCAAGGTTGCTTCTTGGTGAAGGCTGGGCCTCGGACGAGCCAAAAGTATGTCCGTTGCTGGAGGGGGCCTCGGGCGAGACGTAGATCCTCCGGGGTCGGCTGCCCTTGCCCGAGGCTGGGCTCGGGCGAGGCGTGATCGGGTCCCTCGAATGGACCGATCCTTGACTTAGTCGCACCCATCAGGCCTTTGCAGCTTTGTGCTGATGGGGGTTACTAGCTGAGATTTAGGAGCCTTGAGGGTACCCCTAATTATGGTCCCCGACAGTAGCCCCTGAGCCTCGAAGGGAGTGTTAATACTCGCTTGGAGGCTTTTGTCACACTTTTTTGCAAGGGGACCAGCCTTTCTCGGTTGCGTTTTGTTCCTGTGGGTGCGTGCGAGCGCACCCACCGGGTGTAGCCCCCGAGGCCTCGGAGGAGTGGTTTGACTCCTCCGAGGTCTTAATGCCTTGCGCAATGCTTCGGCTGGTCTGGTCATTCCCTCATGCGAGCTGGCCGTAGCTCGGGTGCACGGTCGGGTCCCAAGTTCTTGGGCTGGTATGTTGACGCTGTCAACGGTTTGGCCGGAGCCAGGTTTGCGAGAGCAGCCCCCGAGCCTCTGCACAGGGTGAGAGGACGGTCAAGGATAGACTCGACTTTTTACATACGCCCCTGCGTCGCCTTTCCGCAAGGAGGAGGGGGGAAAGCGCCATGTTGCCCTCGGAGGGCGCCGAACATGGTGTCTCCGGTGAGCTGCTGGCGGGTAATCCGAGTGGACGCTCGTGCCCCATTTGTTAGGGGTCGGCTAGAGGCCCGGAGGCGCACTCAAAAGTACCTGCGGGTGATCTGCCGGACCTGGTCCCTGTCGACGGGGTCCGAGGGCTCGATGCCTCCCTCTGATGGGATTCCGTTACAAGATCGTTCCCGCTGGTCTCAGAAATGTCCTAGGGTACCTCGGGAGCGTAGCCCGAGCCTTGGTTATGTATCGAACGTACCCAGGGTCATCCCTCGCTCTGTGTCTGAGGCGGCTGTGAACCCTTCGAGGGCCAGCCTTTGAACCCCTGATCAGTAGTGGGCGCGGAGCCCGAGTGGCCTGAGGCGGCTGTTGAACCCTTCCGAGGGGCCGGCCTTCGAACCTCTGACCAGTAGTGGGTGTGGGGCCCACACGCTCTGAGGCGGCTGTTAAACCCCTCCGAGGGGCCAGCCTTTGAACCTCTTATCGGTAGGGAGGCTCGGAGCCTGTTTCCTTCACGGAGAAGGATCCTTTTCGGGGTGTCCCCCTTTCCCGGTCCCTGTTGTAAGAGAGAGAAAGAGGAAAAGGAAAAGGATACAAAATCGAATGACGTGGCATACCTTTTTTGATGCGGTCATTATGGCGAAGGCGAAGCGTCGCTCGCTTCCCCTGCCAGAGGCGCCGCCTGTCCCGCCGCGGAGTTAATGCGATGGGGCGAGTGGTTCGTGGGGCGGCCGTTGCGCGTGCACGAGCCATTCGAGGAACGGAACACGGGCGCGCCTTCTTCACGCCGTGAGAGAGGTTTCTCTCGCTGTCCCTGGATGGGACGTGAGCTTGGCTGACGACGTGACCGCTGCTCCTGCCCGCCTGCCACCGCCATTACTGCCGGCCCATTTTTGGCCGTATTGACCGTCGCGCCTAGCTGGCACTGCTGGGTCGTACGCAGGGTTGCCTCGAGTTGCGGTACTGGTTCCGCAGTCGAGGAGGCGTGGCAGTGGTGCGAGCGGCGGTGCAGTTGCTCGCACGTAACAACCGGCGCGCCGATTGCATGACGCGTGGGCCTGGGCCTCCATGCTGGGTGCGTTGGAAGTCGGAGCGGCGCGCCCACTTGGCGCGGTTGCATGCCGCCTGCACGGCCGTCCGCCCTTTCACCCGCTGGTCTGGGCGAAAGTGGAGGAATGCTTGTAACCGCTGGGTGGTTGCATGCACCGCGCGTGGCGGTTTGGCTTCTTCTGCCCTGGGCCAGCTTGTATGACGCGTGGGACCCAGCCCCCGCGCCATAGGGGGAGGAACTTGGAGCGTGTTGGAGAAGACTCAGCCCACGACGGCTGGGGACGCAAGTAGGGAGAGTCACCTTTAAAAGGAGGGTGACCCCCTTGGAAAGCGACCATGTCTTCGTGCTCCCTCATGTGTCGTGTCTTTCCACCTTCCGAGCCCCCGGATGGGGAACACCCGCGATCCTTTTGCCTTGTCGTTGGAGGAACGCAACTTCGTGGAAGTTGGTACCTTTCAGCCATCGTTCGGCTTCAAGGATTTTCATCACGCGGCCCGGCTGCATCCCCTCGTCGGTGGTCACCCGAGTCGGTGACCCCCAGCCCTTGGATGGGGAGAAGCAAGCCGGGCTGCGATCTTGGTCCTGCCCTCAGCTTCAAGGATGTTCATCATCCTTGCTGGGGCGGAGAGCGAGGCGAGCCGGGGCTCTACCTCCCGCACGGGTCGGCTGGCCACCTCTTCTTCCAGCTCTGGTGGTGGAAACCATCCTCCAGCTCTGCGGAGGAGACGTCCTCCAGCCATGCCGGGGGAGGCGGACTGTTGCTGCCCAGCTAGGATGCAACATTTCGTCCTCTTCCTCGCTTGCGTGGCGAGGACGGGAGCGAGGACCTGCCGGTGCGCTTTGGAGCGGTCCGCTCTTTGGCTTTGATGTCTGGTTCGCATCCCTTGAGTGGGGACGCGAACGAGAGCCTTCCGGTGGCCGCGTCCGTCCTGGAACCATAGCTGCTGCTGCAGAGGTCGCTAGCGAGTCGCCCGGAACTTGTCGCCCTGCAGGCTCCCCGATGTGGAGGTTGTTCATACCCGCGGGGACGGAACCGGAGTTCCGTTTGTAATGGCATCTTGAATGCCGGTCTTTTGTTCATTGTGGTTGTCGGGGCCTGAACATGTATGTATTTTTGGCGCGGAGCCGTGTTTTTTCCTCATTTTCGAGCCCTAAGACTCGCCTGTTGGTTATCTGAACTGCTTCACCAAGCGTGAGTCGCCCCGTGCAAAGGTGACGAGTGAGGTATTCGTATCCCGGAGGCGTAGGAGTCCCTCGGCTCGGTCAGCCTTGCTGTCCGAGGCTTCTCTTGCTTAGTTAAAGGAACCCCTCGGCTGCTCTTCGACGAGCCGAAGCCAGGGGTAGCGGTGTCAGCAAGGCAGAGGCAGAGTTGGCTCGAAAAGAAGACTTGGTCGGCTAGGGCCTGGCCGGGTCGTCCACTGGCGGGACCGACACTAGAATTGAGTTGCCGAGGCCTCGGGCCGGGCTGATGTCTTCGGGAGACAGCTGGCCGAGGCCTCGGGGTGACCGGCCGAGCCGTCTGCTCGAGCCGGATTCCTGGAGAAGACCCTGCGGTGATGGCCCGGGCGTGGTGATGATGTCGTCCTTCAGAGTGGAGATCCTCCGACCGCGTCGCCGTCCGAGGCTAGGTCGGACCTCGCCGAAGGTGTAGTTGACGCCGAGGGTGGTGCTGCTCCCTTCAATTGTCAAGATCCGAGCCTGCAGGATCGGATTATCTTGTAGCGTGTGTTTTCAACGGCCGCCGAGGCCCAAACACACCATTGTCGTGTTGTAAAGCTGCGCTTCTTTTCCTTTTGTTTCGAGTATCTGGACTTTTCCGTCGGTAACAGAATTGTCTGTGCGAGCAAGAGTTGCTTTTCACGGAAGGTGATGAGTGAGGTATCCGTATCCCAGAGGCGTAGGAATCCCTCGGCTCGGTCGGCCTTGCCGCTTACGCGTACTCTTGCCCGTCCATAGGGTTCTGTCACCGACGCAGTCGAGAAGGCCCGAACAATCGCTTCGGCAGAGGAGCTTTCGAGCGTGAAGACTTGTTTGGTCCGCGGAATCACTTATCCGAACGCGAGTTACTTATCGCAGAAGGTGATGAGTGAGGTATCCGTATCCCGGAGGCGTAGGAGTCCCTCGGCTCGGTCAGCCTTGGCTGCTTACGTGTACTCCGTCGTTTTCAGGATCCACTTTCAAAGTAGTCGAAAAGCACGAAAGACATTCTGGCAGAAAGGATCTTTTTTCGAGGAAAATTTCGACGCAGAGGGGGTTCCCCCCTTTTAGCCCCCGAGGGAGGGTGGGGCTTTGCCGAGGCAAGGCTGACCCTTCCTTGATGACTAAACTTTGCGTGGGAACGAGGTATACGAACAACTTGAAAGCATCTTAAGGGTAGAAGCGACGTAGCTGTTGGATGTTCCAAGCATTGTTGTAGACCTCGCCTTGACTATTGGCCAGCTTGTACGTTCCGGGCTTCAGAACTTTGGCGATGATGAACGGCCCTTCCCAGGGAGGCGTGAGCTTGTGCCGCCCTCGGGCGTCTTGTCGCAGCCGAAGCACCAGGTCGCCTGCCTGGAGGTCTCGGGACCGGACCCCTCGGGCGTGGTAGCGTCGCAGGGACTGCTGGTACCGCGCCGACTGTAGTAAGGCCATGTCCCGAGCCTCTTCCAGCTCGTCCAGCGAGTCTTCTCGATTAGCTTGGTTGCTTTGGTCGGCGTAGGCCCTCGTCCTCGGGGAACCGTGTTCTAAGTCTGTGGGCAAGATGGCCTCGGCCCCATAGACTAGAAAGAACGGCGTGAAGCCCGTGGCTCGGCTCGGCGTTGTCCTCAGACTCCAGACCACCGAGGGTAGTTCCTTCATCCATCGCTTGCCGAACTTGTTGAGGTCGTTGTAGATTCAAGGCTTGAGTCCTTGTAGAATCATGCCGTTGGCACGCTCTACTTGCCCATTCGTCATGGGGTGAGCCACGGCGGCCCAGTCCACCCGGATGTGGTGATCCTCGCAGAAGTCCAGGAACTTTCTGCCGGTGAACTGGGTGCCGTTGTCGGTGATGATGGAGTTCGGGACCCCAAAGCGATGGATGATGTTGGTGAAGAACGCCACCGCATGTTCGGACCTGATGTTGTTTAGGGGTCGGACCTCGATCCACTTGGAGAATTTGTCGATGGCGACCAACAGGTGCGTGTAGCCCCCGGGTGCCTTCTGCAAGGGGCCGACGAGGTCCAGACCCCACACAGCAAAAGGCCAGGTGATGGGTATCGTCTGCAGGGCCTGAGCGGGCAGGTGGGTCTGCCTTGCGTAGAACTGACACCCTTCGCAGGTGCGGACAATTCTAGTGGCGTCGGCCACCGCCGTCGGCCAGTAGAAACCTTGTCGGAAGGCATTTCCAACAAGGGCTCGAGGTGCTGCGTGATGGCCGCAAGCCCCCGAGTGTATCTCTTGTAGGAGCTTCTGGCCTTCGGCGATGGAAATGCATCGCTGGAGGATGCCTGAGGGGCTGCGGTGGTAGAGTTCCTTCTCGTCCCCCAGCAAGACAAACGACTTGGCGCGCCGCGCCAACCGCCGAGCTTCAGCTCGGTCGAAGGGTAGCTCTCCTCGGTGGAGATATTGCAGGTACGGGGTCTGCCAGTTTCGATTAGGCGTGACCCCTCTTCGCTCCTCCTCGATGCGTAGTGCCTCACCCTCAGGGGCCGAGGGTACCTCGGACCGAACCGAGGGTGCCTCGGGCCGAGCCGAGGGTACCTCGGCCTGAGCCAAGGGTGCCTCAGGCTCGGCCGAGGCCTTCTTGGGCTCGGGCGTGTCGTCGATCTTGACGGAGGGTTGATGCAGGTCTTGGGAGAAGACGTCCGGGGGAACTATTGTTCGCCCCGAGGCTATTTTAGCCAGCTCGTCCGCAGTCTCGTTGTAGCGTCGGGCGATGTGGTTGAGCTCGAGCCCGTAGAACTTGTCTTCCAGGCGCCGAACCTCATCGCAGTAGGCTTCCATCTTCGGGTCGCGGTAGTGGGAGTTCTTCATGACTTGGTCGATGACGAGCTGCGAGTCGCCGCGAGCGTCGAGGCGTCGGACCCCTAGCTCGATGGCGATGCGAACCCATTGACCAGAGCCTCGTACTCAGCCACATTGTTGGACGCCGGGAAATGGAGGCGTAGCACCTAGCGTAGGTGCTTTCCGAGGGGCGAGATGAAGAGCAGGCCCGCGCCGGCTCCCGTCTTCATCAGCGACCCATCGAAGAACATGGTCCAGAGTTCCGGTTGGATCGGAGCTGTTGGGAGCTGGGTGTCGACCCATTCAGCCACGAAGTCCGCCAAGACCTGGGACTTGATGGCCTTCCGAGGGGCGAACGAGATCGCTTCGCCCATGATTTCCACCGCCCACTTTGCAATTCTACCCGAGGCCTCTCGGCACTGGATGATCTCCCCCAGGGGGAAGGATGACACCACAGTTACCAGATGAGACTCGAAGTAGTGTCGCAACTTCCGCCGCGTCAGGATCACCGCGTATAGCAGCTTCTGAACTTATGGGTAGCGAATCTTGGTCTCGGACAGTACCTCGCTGATGAAGTAGACCGGCCTCTGGACGGGCAATGCATGCCCCTCTTCTCGTCTCTCAACCACAATCGCGGCGCTAACCACCTGAGTGGTCGCGACGACGTAGATCAAGAGGGCTTCTCCAGGAGCGGGTGGCACCAAGACGGGCGCGTTTGTAAGGAGCGCCTTCAGGTTCCCGAGGGCTTCCTCGACCTCAGGGGTCCAAGTGAAGCACTCGGCCTTCCTTAAGAGGCGGTACAGAGGCAGGCCTCTTTCGCCGAGGCGCGAGATGAAGCGGCTCAGAGCCGCAAAGCATCCCATGACTCTCTGTACACCTTTCAAGTCCTTGATGGGCCCCATGCTGGTGATGGTCGCGATCTTCTCCGGGTTGGCTTCGATGCCCCGCTTGGAGATGATGAACCCCAAGAGCATGCCTCGGGGAACCCCGAAGACACACTTCTCGGGATTAAGCTTCACGCCTTTCGCCTTGAGACATCGGAATGTCACTTCAAGGTTGGAAAGGAGGTCGGAGGCTTTCCTCGTCTTGACTACGATGTCATCGACGTAGGTCTCGACCGTTCGGCCAATGTGTTCGCCGAACACATGGTTCATGCACCGTTGGTAGGTCGCACCCGCATTCCTCAAGCCGAACGGCATGGTGACATAGCAGTACATGCCGAAGGGTGTGATGAATGAAGTCGCGAGCTGGTCGGACTCTTTCATCCTGATTTGGTGATACCCTGAGTAGGCATCGAGGAAAGACAGGGTTTCGCACCCAGCAGTGGAGTCCACAATTTGGTCGATGCGAGGCAGAGGGTAGGGAACCTTCGGACATGCTTTGTTTAGACCAGTGTAGTCTACACACATCCGCCATTTCCCTCCTTTCTTTCTCACAAGCACAGGGTTGGCAAGCCATTCGGGATGGAATACCTCTTTGATGAACCATGCCGCCATTAGCTTCTGGATCTCCTCGCCTATGGCTCTGCGCTTTTCTTCGTCGAATCGGCGTAGAGGCTACTTCACGGGTCGGGCTCCAGCTCGGATATCCAGCGAGTGCTCGGCGACATCCCTCGGTATGTCGGGCATGTCCGAGGGACTCCACGCGAAAACGTCGGCGTTCGCGCGGAGAAAGTCGACGAGCACTGCTTCCTATTTGGGATCGAGCTCGGAGCCGATCCGGATCTGCTTGGAGGCGTCGCTGCTAGGGTCGAGGGGGACAGATTTAACCGTCTCCGCTGGCTCGAAGTTGCCGGCGTGGCGCTTCACGTCTGGCACCTCCTTAGAGAGGATCTCCAGGTCGGCGATGAGGGCCTCAGCGTACTCCACGCACTCCACGTCACATTCGAACGCGTGTCGGTACGTGGGGCAGACGGTGATGACCCCGTTGGGGCCCGGCATCCTGAGCTTGAGGTAGGTGTAGTTGGGGACGGCCATGAACTTCGCGTAGCATGGCCTCCCCAGTACTGTGTGGTAGGTTCCTCGGAACCCGACCACCTCGAACGTGAGGGTCTCCCTTCGGAAGTTGGAGGGTGTACCGAAGCAGACGGGAAGATCGAGTTGTCCGAGGGGCTCGACGCGCTTCCCGGGAATGATCCCGTGGAAAGGCGCAGCGCCTGCCCGGACCGAGGACAGATCAACACGCAGGAGCCCCAGGGTCTCGGCGTAGATGATGTTGAGGCTGCTGCCTCCGTCCATGAGAACCTTGGTGAGCCTGACGTCGCCGATGACGGGGTCGACAACGAGCGGGTATTTCCCCGGGCTCGGCACGCGGTCGGGGTGTTCGGCTTGGTCGAAGGTGATGGGCTTGTCGGACCAGTCTAGGTAGACTGGCGCCGCCACCTTTACCGAACAGACCTCCCGACGCTCTTGCTTGCGGTGCCGAGCCGAGGCGTTCGTCGCTTGCCCACCGTAGATCATGAAGCAGTCGCGGACTTCGGGGAACTCTCCTGCCTGGTGATCTTCCTTCTTATCGTCGTCGCGAGCCCTGCCACCCTCCGTGGGTGGCCCGGCCCTGTGGAAGTGACGCTGAAGCATGGCGCACTCCTCAAGGGTGTGCTTAACGGGCCCCTGATGATAGGGGCACGGCTCCTTGAGCATCTTGTCGAAGAGGTTGGCACCTCCGGGGGGTTTCCGAGGGTTCTTGTACTCGGCGGCGGCGACAAGGTCCGCGTCGGCAGCGTCGCGTTTCGCTTGTGACTTCTTCTTGCCTTTCTTCTTAGCGCCACGCTGAGTTGACGCCTCGGGGGCATCTTCCGGTGGGCGGCCCTGGGGCTGCTTGTCCTTCCGGAAGATAGCCTCAACCGCCTCCTGGCCAGAGGCGAACTTGATGGCGATGTCCATCAGCTCACTCGCCCTGGTGGGGGTCTTGCGACCCAGCTTGCTCACCAGGTTGCGGCAAGTGGTGCCGGCGAGGAACGCGCCGATGACATCTGAATCGGTGATGTTGGGCAGCTCGGTGCGCTGCTTCGAGAATCGCTGGATGTAGTCCCGGAGAGACTCTCTCGGCTGCTATCGGCAGCTTCGGAGGTCCCAGGAGTTTCCAGGGCGCACGTATGTGCCCTGGAAATTGCCGGTGAAAGCTTGGACCAGGTCGTCCCAGTTGGAGATCTGCCCCGGAGGCAGGTGCTCCAACCAGGCGCGAGCGGTGTCGGAGAGGAACAGGGGGAGGTTGCGGATGATGAGGTTGTCATCGTCCGTTCCACCCAGTTGGCAGGCCAGACGGTAGTCCGCGAGCCACAGTTCCGGTCTCGTCTCCCCCGAGTACTTTGTGATAGTAGTCGGGGGTCGGAACCGGGTCGGGAACGGTGCCCGTCGTATGGCCCGGCTGAAGGCCTGCGGACCGGGTGGTTCGGGCGAGGGACTCCGATCCTCCCCGCTGTCGTAGCGTCCCCCACGCCTGGGGTGGTAGCCTCGGCACACCCTCTCGTCGAGGTGGGCCCGACGGTCGCGGTGATGGTGCTCATTGCCGAGGCGACCCGGGGCCACAGGCGCTGTGTTGCGCGTGCGCCCGGTGTAGACCGAGGCTTCCCGCACGAATCGGGAAGTCGCGGCATGAGGTTTCGAGGGGTACCCCTGCCTTCGGGAGGCAGAGCTCTCGGCCCGTCGGACCGCGGCGCCTTCCAGGAGATTCTTGAGCTCTCCCTGGATTCGCCGCCCCTCGGTGGTTGATGGCTCCGGCATCGCGCGGAGGAGCATTGCTGCTGCAGCTAGGTTCTGGCCGACCCCACTAGATGCGGGCGGTGGCCTGACCCTGACGTCATCGGCGACGCGGTGCTGGAAGCCATGGGGTAGATGACGTATTTCTCCGGCCGGGGGTTGGCCCGCCCATGCCTGCCCGACGTCCCGGCGGATCGGCTCAAGCGCTCCTGCTCCCTCATCGAGCCTGGCCTGCACCCCGCGAATTTGCTCGAGCTGTGGGTCATGGCCCCCCGCCTGAACGGGGACCACAGCTAGCTCCCGTGGGATGTCAACGCGAGGCACCGGCCTAGGGAGATCACCGTCCTCCGGCATGCCGAGATGGTTGCCTTCGGAGGGACCCCCTAGATCGACGTGGAAGCATTCACGACTTGGGCCACAGTCCTCGTCGCCGAGGCTGCGGCTACCGTTAGAACAGTCGGAAAGACAGTAGTCGCATGCGGTTATGAAGTCCCGCATGGCACTGGGGTTACCAAGTCCGGAGAAATCCCAACATAAGTCGGGCTCGTCATCTTCCTCGAACCCCGAGGGCCCGTAGGTCGAGACGTCCGTCAGCCGGTCCCAGGGTGACCGCATACGATACCCCAAAGGGTTTGGACTCGCCTCCACGAGAGCGTCCGCCAAAGCGAAGTCGCTTGGCGGGTCGAGGCTGAATCCAAAAGGCATGAGATGGGAATCGGTGGCTACCTCTTGGTCGACGGGCGGTGACGAAGTTACGTCAGGGACTGGCTGCACCGTCGTCTCAGGTACGAGGGTGACGCCTAGCAAGCCTTTCGCGAGCGTGCCGGCATCGTCCGTTTGCTTGGGATTGGCGTGTTGCGGGGAGACGGCGCTCGTCTTCGTCTCAGACGCGAGGTCGATGCCCGACGTGCCCCCCGTTGGGGCGCCGGCGCCGTCGACTCGCTCGACAGCCGACGAGGTGCTGCCTCCTGCTTGGCCTTGGTTGCCCCGCCTCCTCCTCCGTCGGCGGGGGAGGGGACGGGGTGAGCTCGAAAGTTGTTCTCCCACCACGTGGGGAAGACGTCGTCGATTCCGCCACCGGCGGGCGGGTTGCCGGCCGCCATTGTCGTTGTCGCACGGCGGGGGAAGGAGTATCATGTCGTAGCTGCCGTCGAGGGACATGAACTCAAGACTCCCGAAACGGAGCACCGTCCCGGGCTGGAAAGGTTGCTGGAGACTGCCCATCTGGAGCTTGACGAGAAGCTGTTCGTCAACACGCAGCAGGCCCCTACCTGGCGCGCCAAATGTCAGCGTTTCGAGACTGGGGGGTCCCTGGACCGACGAGTGAATTGTCGCCGCGTGCCCCAGCCCAGATGGGTCGGCGCGAGACGGAGCGCGAAGGGGGGAAGGCGGCCGGAGGGAGACGGGCGTGAGAGGTGGAAATCCCGCGGCCTTCGTGTTTGTCCCGCGCCCAGGTCGGGTGCGCTTGCAGTAGGGGGTTACAAGCGTCCACGCGGGAGGGAGCGAGCGGCCTCACGCGAGCGCCTGTCCCATCCTTTCCCCGCGCGGCCAACCTTCTGTAAGAGGGCCCTGGTCCTTCCTTTTATAGGCGCAAGGAGAGGATCCAGGTGTACAATGGGGGTGTAGCAGTGTGCTAACGTGTCTAGCGGAGGAGAGCTAGCGCCCTAAGTACATGCCATCGTGGCAGCCGGAGAGGTCTTGGCACCTGGTTCGTGTGGTGTCGTGGCCGTCGGAGGAGCGCTGGAGCCTGGCGGAAGGACAGCTGTCGGGGCGGTCGAGTCCTTGCTGACGTCCTCTTGCTTCCGTAAGGGGGCTGAGAGCCACCGTCGTCATAGAGCGTGCGGGGCGCCATCATTACTTATCTGGCGGAGCGAGCCAGATGGGACGCCGGTCTTGTTCCCCGTAGCCTGAGTCAGCTTGGGGTAGGGTAATGATGGCGCCTCCTGTTGACGTGGTCGGTCTGTGCCCTAGGTTGGGCGATGTGGAGGCTCCTCCGAGGTCGAGGTCGAGTCTGTCTTCCGAGGCCGAGGTCGAGTCCGAGCCCCTGGGTCGGGCGAGGCGGAGACCGTCGGCTGAGGCCAAGGCTGAGTCCGAGCCCTGGGGTCGGGCGAAGTGAAGTTCGTCGTCTTCCGGGGCTGAGCCCGAGTCCGAGCCCTGGGGTCGGGCGAAGCGGAGTTCGTCGTCTTCCGGGGCTGAGCCCGAGTCCGAGCCCTAGGGTCGGGCGAAGCGGAGTTCGTCGTCTTCAGGGGCTGAGCCCGAGTCCGAGCCCTGGGTCGGGCGGAGCGGAGTTCGTCGTCTTCCGGGGCTGAGCCCGAGTCCGAGCCCTGGGGTCGGGCGAAGCGGAGTTCGTCGTCTTCCGGGGCTGAGCCCGAGTCCGAGCCCTGGGGTCGGGCGAAGCGGAGTTCGTCGTCTTCTGGGGCTGAGCCCGAGTCCGAGCCCTGGGTCGGGCGGAGCGGAGTTTCCCATGGCGCCTAGGGCCGGACTTGGCTGCTGTCAGCCTCACTCTGTCGAGTGGCACAGCAGTCGGAGCGGCGCAGGCGGCGTTGTCCTCTTGTCAGACCGGTCAGTGGAGCGGCGAAGTGACTGCGGTCACTTTGGCTCTGTCGACCGGAGGGCGCGCGTCAGGATAAAGGTGTCAGGCCACCTTTGCATTAAATGCTCCTGCGATTTGGTCGGTTGGCGTGGCGATTTGGCCAAGGTTGCTTCTTGGTGAAGGCTGGGCCTCGGACGAGCCGAAAGTATGTCCGTTGCTGGAGGGGCCTCGGGCGAGACGTAGATCCTCCGGGGTCGGCTGCCCTTGCCCGAGGCTGGGCTCGGGCGAGGCGTGATCGGGTCCCTCGAATGGACCGATCCTTGACTTAGTCGCACCCATCAGGCCTTTGCAGCTTTGTGCTGATGGGGGTTACCAGCTGAGATTTAGGAGCCTTGAGGGTATCCCTAATTATGGTCCCCGACAACCGTGTAGTATAATTAGTATCAGTATACATCATAAACTGGTTCTAACGAGCATAGATGCATGACTGTTAGAGAGATCCTATATTTATGAAGGAAATAAAGTGTTTAAATCAGAATTTTTTGTTTGCATGCATGTCAATCCATTTCCTTTCAACGCACATTCTTGTCACTCTAAATTTGTGCGCATATAGCAGGAAACATATTTTTATGCAATGTACCACACTACATAAATATCTACACCGTGTAGCATAATTAGTATCAGTGCATGTCATAAACTGGTTCCAACGATCGTAGCTGCATGGATGTTGTAGAGATCCTACTTTTACGTACAAAAAACATTTAAATAAGATTTTTTTGTTTCTGTGCATGTCAATCCATTTTCTTTCAACGCACATTATTGTTATCCTAAATTTGTGCGCATGCAGCAGGAAACATATTCTACGCGGTGTACCACAGTGCATAAATATCTACACCACGTAGCATAATTAGTATCAGTATATGTCATAAATTGGTTCCAACGAGCCTAACTGCATTGTTAGTGGAGAGATCCTATATTTATGGGGGAAATTAAGCATTTAAATCAGATTTTTTGTTTCCATTCATGTCAATTCATTTCCTCTCAACGCACATTCTTGTCATCCTAAATTTGTGCACATGCAGCAAGAAACTGATTTTCTATGCGGCGTACCGTATTGCAGAAATATCTACACCGTGTAGCATAATTGGTATTAGTATATATCATAAAATGTTTCTAATGAGCCTACCTGCATGGCTTTTTTAGAGATCCTATATTTATGGACAGAATAAAGCATTCAAATCAGATTTTTTTTGTTTCCATGCATGTCAATTCATTTCCTAAATTCGTATGCAGGCCTTCCAAAATTTTCGTGCATTCACATGGAAACAAATGCGCATGTAGGGGCACGTGGGGGTGAATCTAGTCAAAGGGGAGGTTTGACCCGATGCATGGCAGGGGGACACACTAGACCGCATGCACATGGTTGTTGGATACGATACAAGGGTGCCTAGGGCTTCATGTAACTATTATATATATAATATATAGGATTTAGGGTTTAGGGTACAAGCCCTGAGCTTCCAACAGCTAGGGGAACTCTTGGCCCAATGCTGCCATCTGGTTCAGCCGCACTAGGTACCGGGCGTCTATAAAAGGAGCCCTAGACCGCAAGTGTTCACCTTTTGACACTCCACCTCGATACATGAGTGACGGTGCCCACCCAAGCACGCGTGTGGCAGCGGTTCCCGAGAGTGTGAGGCGGTGGTGCCCCGAGACGCGTGCGACGACAATGCCAATCGCGGTGGCGGCCTCCAGAAGCACGACGGGTGGGTGCTCCCTGATCCTGCGGCAGTGGCTTTTCGATTTGGTGGCCTAGCGGCAGTGGCTCCTCGATCCGGAGGCGCAACGATGTCATTTCTCTGATCCATCGGCGCGATGGTGGTGACTCCCCGATCCGGCGGCGGTTCTTCGATCCGGAGGCACGATGACATCGGCTCACCGATCCAGAGGCACAACAGCGACGGTTCCCTGGAGGCGTGCGAGGGGTTCTGACTCGCGCCGTGGCCGCGTGAGACCCTCTGATCGAGTGTGCCTCGGGCATCTTCTAGCGACGGTCTCCTCCGATCCGGCTTGAAGTTGATGATTTTTACGATTATAAATACAACACATCTAAGTTATCAACAGCTCCCACATTATATCGGTTTTACGATAAAAAATAAGGATTTTTACGCTAAAGTTTAAAGGATTTACGCAAATCTGGGGATGCGCACCACTGTCATGCATGCATATTTTCCGTGTGCAACGTGAAAAATGGAACCTCTTAATTTATGGTGTATGTAACTGCTATAAAAATTCAAATCCCTCAATTATCGCCCCTAATTAAATCTCATAATCAAATCCCTTGATTTATGGTTGCTGCGTAGACGTGGTGGTTGTTGATTGGGATTGAATCACCGTTTAAGCTGTATCTAACACTATTTTATGCTCAAACTTTAGGATTTTTACGAAAATGAATCTAACACATCATAGTTGTAAACGTCTTCCACATTGACTCGGTATTTACGGTCAAAACTAAGGAGTTATGTGAAGCATTTTACGCTCGAACCTGGAGTGCGCCCACCAGTGTACACATGCATATTTTTCATGAGCACAACGAAAAAGGAAATCTATTGATTTATGGTGTCCGTGGCTGCCATAAAAAATCAAATTTCCTAATCATCTCAACTTATTAAATCCCCTAATCAACTCCCCTAATCAAATCCCTTTATTTATGGTGGTTACGTGGACACGTAGGTTGTTGTTGGGAGTGAATCAACATTTAGGTTGTATCATACATTATTTACACTCAAACTTGAGACTTTTTACGCTCAAATCTGGGTTGGTCTAAATAACCACATGTCGACACCATATCTATACTACTCCTTAAGAGCGCAGCGAGGGCCTACACCGAGACATCACCATGCCTCCGCTTGCTCATCTGTGCCCCCCTCGCGCGATGCCCGCTGGCATGACAGCCGCCGTCCTCCCCGCCCCAGACGCGATGTGCCGAGATATCCGCCCCCACGACTCGCGAGTCCATCGCCACTGATGCTTGATCCATAGAAGGAAAGAGAACATATCTGGTGCACATGGATGTTTAGTGCACATGGTGCACATATTAAATCATCACCACTCATCTTAGATCTAACGTCTCTAGTTGCTTGATATATTTTGCTAAGGACACCCTCTAACGTGGTGGGGTGTAGTGGTGGAAGGTGTTATTTGTAAATTACAATGATCAACCAGAGACGTTAGATCTGAGATGGATAGTGATGATTTAATATGTGCACCATGTGCACTAAACTTCCATGTGCACCAGATATGTTCTCAGAAGGAAAAGCATCCTCCTCCCACCTTCCTCTGCTCCACCCTCCCTCTCCTCGCCTCCATCGTCGGTACCGGACTCCTTCCCTTCCTCCTCTGCTTCACATCCCTCGCCAATATGCCTGCCGCTACCTCCACCGCGTCGTCGTCCCCACGCCCGTTGTCAACCCCCGTCGCGCGCCCCCTCCCCACGTTGTCATCTGCAACCCCACTCCCCTCCCGTGATGGGATCTGGGAGCAGCAAGACCACCACTGCAGACGGCCTCGACCACCCACATACTCTCCTCCGGACCAACGTCAAAATCGGGGTGACGACGTCGTCCCACAGTGTCTCCCCAAAGTTGGGAGGCGGCTCCCTCTCCTTGCCTCCATCGTCGGTATCAGACTCCTTCCCTTCCTCCTCTCCTTCACATCCCTCTTCAATATGCCTGCCCCCGTCCTCGCGATGCCCCGACGCGCCACCGATAAAATCACCCCGCCCCCAGCTCGCGATGGCCGACGATGGTACGTCGCCTTCCCCTACATGCTGCCAAAACAATCGCCTCCCAACCCCACCCTAGCCCCACTCAGACGATGCCCAGGGAGAGCCGACGTCCTCCCCACCCTGATCGCAATCAGTCGATGATGGTCGCCATCCTCCGACACGCCCAAAGGGATCCCCTCCCACGCGCAACAAACTGCACTTTGCGATGCCGATGCCCTCGGGTTGCAGGACCTGCCGAGTCACAACTCGTAATTCATATGAGCATGCTCTCCCTCGTCAGATCCGTTGCTGGCGATGTCGTGACCACCTCCACACTAGATCTGTTGCCAACAAAGTTCAGTGTCCTTCCTCACCACCCCCGCATGGCCAGATAGACAAGTTGTGTGAGAGTTGGTGCCCCTACCGCTCGGTTGGGGGCTGGTACATGTGGCGGTTCATTGAGTCCAAGGTGCCCCAGCCGGCGCCACCCATCCCTGTTGGATCGCTTGCCCTCCCTTCGCTAGACCAGATTATGCTACAACAGCAGTAATGCTTGCATCGGTCACCCGTTGCGCACAGGTTGGGGCTCCACCATAGAAAAGCTATCCTTTCCCTCTTTAGTTATTTTTGGGGTAATGCTTGCAGTTGCTATCCGATGAGTTTCTTGAATTATCTTGTGAAATGATGTTGTTTCAGCTATTGTTTTTAGCAGGCGCTTTGAGTTTCTATTGCCAGTGCACCCATTTCAATTGTCCAAGTTCAACAGGATCTTCGGGAAGCCTAAGGAGCAGCCCAACTCTAATGCCTTGATCACTCTAGAAGTTAAATGAGGTTCATTTTATATAAACTATAAATATACATGTTGTCTTGTGCCAAATGCTTGTAGGTTCTGTAGTGTGCCTCATGTTGCCCAGTCGAGTATGGGGATGACAGATGCATCCCATTCTCTTGTCTAGCTCTTCTGGCTCTGAAAGAACTTGGAGCTATTTTGAAGGGGTAAGATTCTAACTCCAAGTATATTATTAATACATATCACTTGTTATTTCAGATTTTTCATTTGTGAAGTATCAACGAACTTAGATTTGCATTTGCTTTTTTATAGAATCATACAAACAAAAGAAGCATCTGTTAGACCTACTCAGCAGAGGTGGTGTTATGTGCACTATTGCAGGGAAGAACTTTTAGTCCTGTCATTTTAAAAACTACATGTCCAAAGTAGTATCCCATACAATCATGATCTGTGATCACCACAAAATACGATCCAATTGCAAGTTTGAGCATTCCTATTATTTGAACTCTATGTTTTGTAGTGGGTCCACGTGACGGCAAGTCTTGAACTAGATTCATTATTTCGCTGGCCTGGCTAACTAACAAGTACAAGTCAGCAATGCCATCAATTGGTTTAAATATATAGCAGTCATGAAACTCCCAGAGTCTCAATCTTGTATGGAGTTTCGATTAAAGACTTGCATCAGTTGACTAATAATTGGTTGGGCATAGCTGCTTTAGTTCTACACCCGGTTTGGAAAATTTTGATGGCTTTCTTGCCCTCAATTAAGAAATTTATTAGATTGTGAAATATGATATTTTCTTTAGCAATTTTAGAAAATTCGATTAGCTTATTTGGATTTGTAAATATTACCATTTCCCCCACGGATCAATGTTTTTTGAAACTCGAATCAGAATTATCAATTTGGGTCAATGTGAAAAGAATAGTGTGCGTAGTACTATTTGTCCATACCGTCGTCCTCGCCAACGACACGAGATGAAGTAACCACAGAGCGGCTGGAGTCGAGGGTCGAGGAGTGGGAGGGAGGGGGCTAGGCCCTAAAGGAGAAGTACCGAACCGGGCTGAACCCGCAGGAGAAGGTGAAGCTAGAGAAGAAGCCCATGGGGCAGTTCGTGGATGACGACATCAGGGACCTACCAAGATCTCCATGGAGGCGATCAACGCTGCCAAGCTCACCAAGGACGACGTCGACGTCCGCCTCAAGTGGCTCAGCCTCTTCCACCGCTACAAGCACCAGTATACGCCCACTGATTCTACACCCCCTGCAACGGTGATTTACTTGCTGCTCTTAATGCAGAAGTTTGCGATTCAGTTTTAGATGACCATGTTCTTCAGTTCTTGGTGCACTAATAGTACAGTGGTGTCTCTGAGATCCATTTTATCAATCTGGCTTGTGTCTAGGATATTTGATGGTACTACCATCCCCAATCATCTGAAGTTTCGACAGAACAATTTTTTCATGTAGCACGCTCCCTGATAAGATGCCAGCCTTGCCTTTGCTTCACCGTGCAGCTGCTCGATAACACTATATCTGTGCCTCTTGTAGGTTGTTGTTGCTGTTGGTAGGAGCGACCTCGCAAGCATGACACGGACAAAGCAGCCTTCGGTGCCAGGTTCGATTTGGTTTCTGCAAAGTTTATCACTACTACATTTTTGCAATTAGTTTCTACAAAGTATATCACTCCATTTCACTCCTATGAAATTACTGCGACTTAATTTCAATCGAGGTCATTCTTCTTGCTCCTTCGCTTTGCTTAGCAGTAAAGACAATAACTTCCTTTACCTTGCTCAATAGTTTGCCTTTTAATTTGAACAAAAATCTAATCACCTGACATTACATGGGAGGTAAGCTCTGTTTTTCACAAACTTTATCGGTGGACAGATCACAGTACTGACAGACCCATTAGTCCGATGGAACAAATAGCATTAGGTAATTATTTTGGCATTGGCAATTTTGATCTACTCCTATTTTAAAACGCCCATAAGGGCGCTTGCATTTCTTGTTCATGGTTTTATTGCTCAAGTCAAAATGACTGCTTTTTATATTACTTATTACATATGCATGGAAAAGCATGTAGAAGGTAACACCAATAAAGTTTGGATCATATGTTTCCATCTATAATTGTTGTCTTGGTATTCTCAATCAGTGGACTTGTGCAACTATGTAATTTGCAGTCTCCGTAAGGATGCTAATGATAGGTCCTCAACACAAGCCTTATTGGTAAGTTGAAAAACAGCTTCACACCTTCATTTCATTTCAATAATCATCTGCAAGAATAAACCACTTATCTTATCCTTCCCTTCCTGTTGTCTTCGATGCAGGACCATCCATTCTTGAGCGTGTATGATGACCTGCATGTAAGACGGGATCTCCCCTTGCCACCTTCAAGTAATGACAGTGTACTTGTTCTTTTAATCTTTTCTGTTTATGTATCCATCGTTGTGCACATAAGTGATACATTTTATTTTACAGTTTCAGGCAACTCTAATTTTCGTCGTCCTTATTAAGCGAAGGGTGTGGTGACACATTTCCCTTATTGGGCAAGGGTTGGGTTGTGTACTGAGCTGTAATGATTCACAATTCACCTGATATCATGATCTAGATGGTTTTCTGAAATGTGCATTGAGCCATTAGGAAACACAAGTGGGATGTAGTGATAACAAATCTTTTTAGTCACAAAGATTTTTTCTTGGAACCATTAATAGTTGGCTAACAGCTACAATGATACAAGCATTTGTTTTAATATGTTGTGAATTGCAATGGTTACAAGTGCCTTTGTTTTTTGTTTTGCAAAAAACAGACCACTTATCTGGTCTCAAGGTTCTTCATAACCTTGACTCTCAAAGATCAGAGTATTCTTGTCAATGGGGATATCAATGAAGGTAAAGTTTCCACCCCCTATCTTTTCTCAACCTACCCATTTTCTCTAAAATACAATAAAAAGCTTTTGAATTATTGAGTTTGAAGAATTTTGTAATCTTCTCTTGTAGGCTTGCTTCGCCTTGTCACAAGCTTCATCGTTTAAGGAAAGAATATGCATACACATTTGAAAGCACAATATTATCTTATCAGTGTTCTGAGGTTACCAGTATCTTGCAAGGTAGGGGCACCATAGTTAGCATGAGACCCACTGAACGAATATGCATAACTACATTTGCATTAAACAGAAGATTGGACCAAATGAGCTACAACATAAGATTTTATTTGATAGAAGGGTCTAATGAAAACATTGGACCATGAGAGTGCAGAGGCAGGGCCATTGCTACTGCAAGTCGCCCCTAAGCCTGGTACTAAGAGTTGTAGGAGGCAAGAATTCACAGTTATCTTTGCCTACATGCTATTCCCTGAACACAATATTTACGAGCTTGATAGGCGTATTTTGGAATACAAATTATGAGTCCGATAGGTAAATAATTTATGCAATGATTCTTAGACCTTTGGCTCTTACTACTTCAAGGATTAATGTGTGACTGTTTAGCCTTCAATCCAAGCGGTATGCCACTAATCTCAAAAATTGCTTCTATGCAATATTTACTTGACAATTTATAGATTTGTTGTTCCTTAGAGATATTTTTTCATGTAATAGGTTATAAGGTCACAAAGCAGGTATTTAAACCATTAGAGACCCATGTAACAAAAAAACAGATTGTTTAGTTATTATGCTCACTCAATATTGATGAAAACATTTACAGTCATAGTTTTCTTTGATGGTTTTTACAAATACTTGGTTTGCACTATTGATGAAAACATGGTATTGTTTCAAGCCAACCTTGAGCATTCATCAGAGAAGTTTGAAAATGTTACTATCCTTTCTGCTCTTAGTAAAATAGTTATTGGACTGTTACAGAATGATCAAATATTGATCTATGCTAATCAAGAGTTGAACGAAAGAAGTGAAGATTCTTCTGTGTGCAGACGACCGAAACTTTTCTTGAATTGCCTCAAGATTGCTAATACATTTGTTGACTTACACTTCTAAATGGGATACATGTATCTGTCCTGCCTAAGTGCCCATGAGGATGACCCCTGTCTATTTTAGTAATCTATAAGCTTTTTATGATATGCAGGTTTATGAGGTTGTCAAGTTTTCATTTCAATGCAAATCCAGCTGGACAACACCATGTCACAAAGCAGGTATTTAAGCAGATTTACAAAACTGCAAACTTGTTAGATGATTTTATTGGAAGTAAGGTGCTATTAGTTGTGTACTGGAGTTTACATTTTAGTTTTTTTAACTTGGTTCAGCTTCAAGTTTTTTCTACTTTATATAATTTTGATGGGCATCTCACATTAAAGGAAGATGTTATTCTTTTCGAGGTTTGTGCCATACTCATAGTACAAAGTAAAAATATAGTTGTTCATGTTTCTAAGGGCATCAACTTCATTTAGAATGAGATGCCTTCCCTGCTCCATGACAATAGTTGCACACATTATTTTTACCTTCTGCTGATCGACCGACACAAAAAATTGTCTCTTGTATCTAACTGCATTGCTACTGTATTTATTTCATTGGTTTCAGTGTGCTTCTAGCTACAGTTCAGTCTCTCAATGTCTTGAAAGTAGACTTAAATGTCTTGGCGTCATCGAATCAATGAAACATGAAGTTAGAAGCACACTGAGATCCAGTGGCTTGTGACCCCTTGACCCTTTAGAGGAAGCGTGCTAGAGTCGTTGGCAAGAAGAAGAGGATCGCCAAGAAGAAGTGAGGCTGCCGAGTACCAAAAGCTTCTTGCCCAGAGGCTGAAGGAATAGAGAGACCGTGAGAGCTTGGCGAAGAGGAGGTCCAAGCTTTCTGCCACTTCCAAGGCTTCCGCTGCCACCTCCGCTTAAGAATGTTCGATGCTTTGAGATGTTACAAGACCTATCTTGTTACAGCTTAAATACCTTATGCTACTCCGATTGTGTTGCAACTTGCAACTGCCCCTGTACTTGATAGATTTGTATTAGATGCTCAAGCTACATAGGGTAGGTTCCTAATTATGACCATATGACTATGTACTAAATTATATATTTGTTGCTAAGTTACAATACATACAAAATAAGTTTACTCTGACCATCTTGTAGAAAAACGTGTTATAGTGACTAAGGATATCTGAATTGCTCCTATGTTACTTTTTATATTCATGCTTGTAATTCCATTTACAATGTGAATATTGTGTATAGTAGCCATGACATGATAATAGATTGTTAGGGTCACTCATCAAATATTACTAAATATTACTATGTGCTGTCGCAATGTACGTGCACTCCACTAGGGTTTAGGGTTTTACCTGTTGTGCCCTGTTAGGGTCACTCATCAAATATTACAAAGGGTGGGATCCATTTACAGTTGGAGCCGATACGCATGATGAGGGCGCACATGAAACCTCTGTGATATCACCTGTTGTGCCCTATCCCCGTGGACTACCGGTCGTCGACGCATCTACGGTTGGAATGGACGGCTGGGAGAGCTCCCTCTCTTTTTTTTCTTCACTTTTGTTACGTTACCTTACTGTCCGGCTCCGAATAGTTTATTTCTCGGTTGTAGAGAAATTAAATCTGTAAACTATAATAACGTATACCGAATAAGTATTACTAACACAATCATAAAATATATTTTTATATTGAAATATATCTGAAGACAAAAATGTCTAAAATGGCTAAGGATCGACTCGAAGAGTTCATGATGATCAGCTCGAGGAGCTCATGAAGGAGGGGATGCATGCAGTCTTGGCCAAGGATCAGCTCGGGGAGTTTGCGATGGATGTGTTTCGAATTTTTGGGCTTTCCTAACCTTTGATTTGGTTTGGTTGACATTTCTTTGTTTGGTCATCACTTGCCTGTTGATCTATTGACATTCCAGATTGGTATATATTATTCTTATGACAATCATTGATTATGGTGGATAGTACTTTCATTAGATATGTTCTTGCATCTTTTTCCTCATGTTACATGCCTGGGCTGTTGAAAATATAAGATCACAGAAAAATTGAATTCGACAGCAGAAGTTCTTGTGTGCTAGTTGTTGTGCGCCGCTTGTGCGGTGCAGGAAGCAACCGACTATATAACAGCCACCCTGCCCCTGCGCCGGCCGGCCATGCACGGCTCACGCCTTCCCCGCCGCGCGCGCACTGGCTGCACTGCACGTCCTGCCGGTGGGCAACGGCGTGCATGCAACATATACATGCTTTGAAACGAAGCAACTCACCCAGCTCCCGCCACCAAACAAGCGAGCTAGGGACATTAAAACCCTCCCGTCCCTACACGGCACAGGCCCACCTGGCAGCTGCTACGCGCACACGACGTCCTAACTACTTTCGCGAGCACCTGGACTTGGCTAGATCGCATGCAAATCCATGCATGGCTTGGCTTTCTGTCGCACCCGCCTGTGGTTCTCGAACATGATGTATACAGAGGAGTAGCGCATCCGGTGGTGCAAAGACCAGATGTACTACCTCGCTGATGAGCCAGGGATGTACTTTGTCTGACAGCCTAGCCAAAAGTCATCGAGACTCGTCATGTCGCGCGTGTTCGACGACGACTATATCAAGGACTGTGCGTCATCTTAGCGCCGAAGGTGACGCATAGGAAGACCGACAATATTGACCAGTTCGTCATTCTCGCCACCATCGGGGTAGCTTTTGTGTCGGCCTGCCTTTAATTCTCTTCGCAAACACACATTGACTTTTTGTTTAAGCAAGCGCTTATGGTGGTGCGTGCCTAATGACTGACGATGTACGAGGGAACTTCTTCCGAAATGTGTGGGACGTGCTCTTCAACGGCGAGATTATGCAAATCATGGCATATATTGAAGTCTGATGCTACTGATGGTTGCAATGTAGTGGTGAAACAGTTAGATTAAAAGAACAAAATTTATGTATGGCCAGGATCACAAATGGATTATGAAACATTTTCTTATAACAGTATAACACACATTTTGTATATAAGTTATCGTAGTATTATATGTTCCCGTTGCAACGCACGGGCACACACCTAGTGTATGTATGTATGTACGTACGTACATACGTATATGCAAAATGTCGTCATCAACGCCGAAGTTAGCATTTGCTAGAATGGGATATGCTGTCACAGGGTTCGATCCAGTTGGCAGCTTGTGCTAATTAGCATTATTGGAGGACATTCGCAGATGATGTGACGAAGGAATATATGATTTTAGGCCATATATGCTGTTCTAAGCTTGCCATATATATTATTTTCCTTTGACCGCCGTGGAATTATTGTTTGCATACTGCATAAGATATCACAACGAATCGCACATATACAGTTGGTAGGGATGTTCCTAAAACATCCGAATTGTATCACAAATCTAATATTTTAGCATAGATACACATAGAATTTGAAGCTAATTTTTGGCAATGTTATTAAGAATATTACGAAGTATTTAAATAAATTTTTATATAATTTTTTATGTATATTATTTTCTCCCTACAATAAAAAAGGTGAAAAAACATCCGAATCCGTATTCGAATAGACATCCGAAGTTTATATCAATTATTTAAAAATATATAGAATGAATTTAATGTTTATTTTTTGTGAAGATTAATAGTCTCAACGCTAAAAACAAGAATATAAATTTACATAGCAAATTCTATATGTTATTTGTTCATAATCGAAGAAAGAAGATCAAAAAATTGACATCCGAATAAATATCCAGATCCATCCCTAACAGTTGGTTAGGTAATTGTTGCTGCCTCCCTGATAAAATGTATTTTAGTTTGAAAAAAACCATGCCAAATTAATTATAACAGTTAATTTTTCATACAACATATTATCATTTGCTAAGGAATCAATATTATCTTATATGTCCTAACTTATATATCATTTGTAAACTAGTGTCTAAGACATGTGGTGGAGAGTGTTAGGGACTTAGAGCCAGGTAATCTTCTTTTTTCTATAACCAGCAATAAAGAAGATTTCGTAGAAAAGAAAAGCTCCAACAAATTCTTTCTTTCCCAATCCCGTTTTCTTATAACGGGGCGTTTGGATCCCTTCATTTTATACGAATTGGAATTCACTCAATAAAATAGCTTATTTAGTTTGGAATTTGATATTCCATCACTTTCCAAAGTTCAGATATAAGCCTATCTCAAAGTCATGGGGTGCGGGATGAGAAATGATTTTATATATTAGTAGAATTTGTTTCTACTCAGTAAATTATATGACACTCTTCGTCTCACTCCTCTATAGTAAAAATGTAGCACATAAATATTTCCGACATCTTGTTAATAATAGTATACAAATATATTTTGTATAAAATCGAATTAGCTTAATTGATATATGTCTAAATTATTATTATTAGAATTGAATTCAATTCCAATGATCCAAACGGGGTGTAATTTTTTTCTCAATCCCTGAAACAAAGGGAAAGTGGCACATATTTTTCTCAATGCCCTTTCCTCCATCAGATCGCAACAACCATTGGATCCGCACATCTACGATGCTCGTTTGTCGGTAGCCGTAGGCTTCTGGCTGTCGGAGCTAGCGCCGACCAAACCACTACGCCTAGGAACCACACGAGCGAGGGAAGTAGCGATGGTAATAGGACCAGATTTTCTATTCCCTGCGTGAAATTGCTTCATTAGTGGATGTGGACGAGGGAGTTTTTGATGGAGGTTGTTTCTCCCCCAAGAAGATATAAACATGAAAATTCTTTCCTGATGGGTAAACGGGTCGGATCCTCGTTTCACACGGTGATCTCTTAACCGTTAAACTTACATGTGACAGTATTTTTATGTAATAGTTAATAATAAACCAGTTAGAGGCTCGTATATTGCTACGATTTTTATATCACAACAGTAGCGCTTTGTACACACGTCCAATGTTGAATTAATGTGGAACTGACTCATATTAATATTCAATAATAGTCAATGTTAGAGGTCCAATTTAATGCTACGGTATACTAGTACTTTAGTACCATACCGGAAGTTCAAGGGACAATTCACTCAACTTAAATAGGTGGACCGTTAGTGCATCTATTGAGAAGCTGAGAAAAGGATAAAGGACTGCCACACGCGCGCGCCGCTGAGCGAGTCGTGGTAGATCAGACCTTGGTCCGAATATTCCTTCCTAACGATTGCGCATTTTTCCTAGAGTGATGACCGTCCATTACTGTCGTAAGTTACTGGTCGTTTCATGTGTTATGGCTATTAACGGACGTCACTGATGGCGTCAGTTTCTGGCTAGCTGTAACGGTAGCTCTGATGGCGACTATTACTGTCCATTGGCCTCCCTCTACGCATGTATATATACGGAGGAGGTGAGACTTGCTTCTGGTTACGAGAGAACACACGTACAATTCTCAGACGCGTTACATACAACCCATCCCCCGTCCCATCTTCTGCGAGCACATAGAGTGTGGGAGTGCAGGCCTCTGAAATCGCTCTCCGTAGAGAGACACTTGCACGGGTGTGCGGGCGATCATATTTTTGGGGAGCGTACTCGCGACTGTCTCGTGTGAATGGAGCCACTGATGTCTTGATCATCGATCCCTCCGTAAGGTACATTCTATTTTAGTAATTGTGCATGTTTTAGTATTGTTTACTGCTTATGTGAGTAGTGATACACATGTACATACATGTCGGCGTTTCGACCCCGGGGGTCCCTGGACCAACGAGTAAATTGTTGTTGCGTGCCCCAGCCCAGATGGGTTGGCGCGAGACGGAACACAGAGGGGGGGACCGCGGCTTCGTGTTGTCCTGCGCCAGAGTGGATGCGCTTGCAGTAGGGGGTTACAAGCGTTTGCGAGGGAGAGAAAGAGAGAGAGCTTGTTCGTCAGCCCGTCCTCCCGCGCGACCACCTTCTCGTACAAGGGCCCTGGACCTTCCTTTTATAGATGTAAGGAGAGGGTCCAGGTGTACAATGGGGGGTGTAGCAATATGCTAACGTGTCCGGCAGAGAGGAGCCAGAGCCCTATGTACATGCCAACGTGGTTGTCGGAGAGGTGCTAGAGCCATGTGCATGCGATGTCGTGGCCGTCGGAGGAGCGCTTGAGCCCTGTAGAAGCACAGCTGTCGGGGCTGTCAGGACCTTGCTGACGTCTCATTGCTTCCGTAGGGGGCTGAGAAACGCCGTCGTCATGGGCGCACGCGGGGTGCCATCATTACTTGTTTACCGGGGCGAGCCAGATGGGACGCCGGTCTTGTTCCCCGTAGCCTGAGCTTGCTAGGGGTTGGGTAATGATGATCCCCCCTGTGGCGTGGTCGGTCCGAGCCCAAGGTCGGGCGAGGCGGAGACTCCTCCTGAGGCCGAGGCCGGGGTCGGGCGAGGACGCGATTTCGCCCGAGGTCGAGGTTGAGGCCAGGCCCTGGGGTCGGGCGATGCGGAGACCACCTTCCGAGGTCGAGGTCGAGGTCGAGCCCTGGGTCGGGCGAGGCGGAGTCCACCTTCCGAGGCCGAGGCGGGGGCGGAGCCTGGGGTCGGGCGAGGCGGAGACCGTCTACTGAGGCCGAGGCGGGGGCCGAGCCCCTGGGTCGGGCGAGGCGGAGACCTCCTTCTGAGGGCGAGGCGGGGGCCGAGCCCCTTGGTCGGGCGAGGCGGAGACCTCCTGTTGCGCCTGAGGCGGGACCTAGCTGTTGTCAGCCTCACCCTGGCGGGTGGCACAGCAGTCGAAGCGGGGCAGACGGCGCTGTTTTCCTGTCAGGTCAGTCAGTGGAGGGGCGAAGTGATTGCGGTCACTTCGGCCCTGCCGACTGAGGAACGTGCGTCAGGATAAGGTGTCAGGCGATCCTTGCATTGAATGCTCCTGCGATATGGTCGGTTGGCGAGGCGATCTGGCCAAGGTTGCTTCACTGCGAAGCCTGCCCGAGTTGGACCTCGGGTGAGTCGAGGGTGCGCCTGTTGACTACATACATTTATGCTGTTGTCGAACGACTTTGGGTGTATTTAAGTCTCGCCTTCAACTCCAACCCAACGCTTTCTATAAAAATAAGGAGCTCAAGTGGTTAGATGATGAGGGGAGCATGTATTCAAGCGGTCAAGATTTGATCCATGTAATGTTTTTATATATCATATTGATAATATTTGCTTAACCCTGATATTTATTCACCCGTAATTATTTTTTATTTTCCAATAATTAATGTCTGTATATATAGTATCTTCCTTCAATACAAGACAAACACACAAGAGTTGTAGAGATCAAACCCATCCTGTCCCTGCTGAGAGCTTATTCGGTTAGAGGTGAATTGAGAGGGATTAAAGTGGATTAAATCCCCTCCTATATAAATTTAAATAAGAGAGGATTTAATCCCCTACAATCCCATTCAATCTATCTCAAACGGAATAGACCCTAAAGGGGGTGCAGGATCAAATCCTAGCACTGCTCACGTGTGAATCGTCGGGCGCGCGCGGAGAGTGGATGCATGCATGAAGAAACCGAGACTTAAATATAGTACAGATATAAATAATTAACTTGTCAAAGGATCACTTATTATACAAATGTATTTATTTTGATGTACGTATAATGATTTCTTACATCTGACAATGTGTATAAGTGACAATATTTTGCATTAATAACATATGAAGTATGTCCTAATTATAATTTAAGTGAGGACCCGCTGATCCCCGACAGGATTTATCCCCGCGGGGAATGGATATGGAGAAGAAATGTCCCCCACAAGCATTCGTGGAGATCCCCAGAAATATTTTCGTCGCGCGGATGGGGAGCTAAAACCCTATGGGGAAATTCTCCGTTGCTATCTCTAGAGGGAAGGGGCAGTCCTGCCGCCATGCCAACGCCGAGGTAAGCGAGGGCGGGGCCCGCCATGCCGTTGCGCCGGGGCATCGTGAGGGCGGGGTTGACGAGGGCAAAACTCGTTGTCGGCGTAACCTTTGCTAAATAACATGAATATCATTTTTTGCATGCACGGTTTTTCATGTTTCGAGTGACTTGCAGTTCAAATCTGAATTTTCCGAAGAAATTCAATTAAACGAACTAAATCTAAGAGTTATAACAAACACTTTTATAATTGTGCAAAAATAGAACATGTAAGTCTACATAGTGTAGTAACGTACCACAAAAAGTTTAGTTGGAAAAAGAAAAAAAATAAAATATATTTTGCCAAGTGTCACGGGCGGGACACTCGGCAAAGTAGCTTCATTGTCGAGTGCCAAAGTTCGGCGCTCGGCAAAGGTAACGACCGTCACCTATAGACGGTTGCTAACAACCTTTTGCCAAACGTAGACTTTCTTCGTCGAGGGTTTGGCACTCGGCGAAGATGTCTTTGTCGAGTACCTTCCTGCGCCGAGAGTCCTGCTCCCGGTAAACGTAATCGTTATCGAGAGTGGAACTTTATCGAATGCGTCACTCGGTAAAGACTTCTTTGTCGAGTAACCGATAGAAACCATTCGGTAAAGAGTTGGATTCGAGCAGTGACGCGATAGGTTGAGTATAGGTTCTATGCTGCTGCTGCAGGGTGATCCTCGAAGAGCTGGACATCCATTGAACTTGTAACGTTACTGCTGGCCTGCGTTTCCTGGAGGCGAGGAATGTACGCTGCACCTTTCATCTCCACGCCGCACCTACCATTGGCCCCTACAATCCCTCCCGAGCGGGCGCAAGCCAAACGTACTACGTCAAGGCAGAAGATGCGTCCAATGTGCATGCGCTCTTAGCTCCGCCGCCGTCCGCAGGCGACGTGCTGCACTGCACCGGTGGCTCAGTGAGTGAGGGAACAGCCACTGACAGGGCCCTTCAGCTGGGCGCGGACGGCGGACGCAACGGCCACGCACGCCACACGAAGGCTCACGCTGGCGACGCTGGTCGCTGGCTGACGCACGCCCTCGCGTCGCATCGCGCGCGGCCTAAAAATATCCCCGGGCTGAGCGCGCGAGCCGCAAGTTGCCCCCCTTGCTCCACCCCGGATTCCTGGTGCAGATGCAGCGCACGGTCGGGCCGCGCGCCCCCTTGCTAGCCTGCCACACTCGGCGCCGCGCCTATAAGTAGCGCGCATGCGCCGGCGCAGCACTGCACCCACGGCTCGAGCTCGCAGCGACAGGCACAGGCAGCAAGGCTGGTTTCCTTCCTCGTCGAACGTCTGCCGCTGCTCGCGATGGCCGGACGCGGAGGAGGTAGCAAGAGTAGCCTGTACGCGGCGCTGGGCGTGGCCAGCGACTGCTCCGACGCCGAGCTGCGCAGCGCCTACCGCAAGCTCGCCATGGTCGGTGACGGTGACCTCGCCACCCCTGATTCTGTTACTGACTGCTTCCCCTGTCCGCCGGTTGCTCTGTTTCGGTCGTAAACCCGACGACCCGGCTGCTCTGCTGAGTGCTGACTGGTGTTGTTACCGCCCCGTGCTGGTGGGCAGAAATGGCACCCGGACAAGTGCGCCGGCGCAGGGAGCTCCGGCGGCGGCGCGGACGCCGCCAAGGCCAGGTTCCAGAAGATCCAGGGAGCGTACGCCGGTAACTAATCCGCTTTCCATTTTGAATCATACTCGACTCTACGCGTTACTTTTGCTTGTAGGTTGGGTAGCTCTTTTTAAGAGAATTGTCATGTATGTACGTACACGTAGTCGTCGGCCAAGTATATTTTGCAGCTTGCACTTATTTGGTGATGTGGTTTTTAACTGACCTGGCCAGTCCTGTCGGACCCCAACAAGCGGATCCTGTATGACGTCGGGGCCTACGACGGCGAAGGCGACGATGACGTACGTACGTTGTACGGCATGCGCATTTGCATCTGCATTTTCCCAGTTTGGCAGGAGAGTGTTTGTTTAATTTTCCACGTGTGGCAGGGCGCCGGGGAGATCCTCGGAGACATTCTCGAGGCCATGAGCCAGGCAGGCCCTGCCGCCGTAAGAACTCAGTCAGCAGCCGTTATCGAAACGATCTATCCTCCACACAGAACTAATCTTGACGACGTGCACATTTCGCTCACGCGCAGGACAACGGCAAGGGGGAGAGCCTGGAGGACCTGCAGCGGCAGTTCGAGGAGCTGTTCCTGAGGCCGTCGCCGTCGTCCTTCTCGCCGGTGGGTATCCTTCTTACGCGGCTCTGCTTCCTTTCGGTCGCCTCGCTAGCTAGCTAGCTGCCTAGGACTCGGCGTTCTCGTCGGCGTAGCGTAGATGCTCCTGGACCTGGACCTGGGCCACGCCTGTCGCCTGCTTGTAGCCAGGCCAGGCGACGGTGACAGGCCGGCCGGGTCCGTCCGGCCGTCGACCTCCGCGTCGCTTTCCAGCGGCGTTATTTATTTACGTCGTGCAAATTGCGTGGGCCACATGATCGCCCGCCAGGCGCCAGCAGGGTTCATGAGACGAGTGGCTCGAGATCGGCGAGGCGGGGCTCTTCTTGTTCGCTGTAATTTGTTAATCTCACTCTCATCTGTAGAATCGCTGCTGGGTTTTAAGTACCGTGCGTGTTTCTTGGTCGCAGCAGAACGACGCAGCTGGGAAGTCGGCTTCCAAGAGTAGGCCTGCTGGGAGGAAATAGACAGGACACTGCGGCGAATAGGTCGGTCCAGCTACTCCTGTTCCAGATAAGCTACGACCTACGAGGTACCGATACCTGGCCAGGAGCCCAGGACAGCGACCTGCGACGGCGACGAGGCTGCCAGTGCTGCACGCTCAAGTACATGCTCCGAGTTGTAGCTACTACTGTAGATCGGCACGGCAGTCGCCAGAATGGTACCATAAGGCGGCCGTACGCACACACGCATGAACGCTGTTTTTACCATCTCAGGTTCGCTGCAAAATTTCCAGCGTGTTCTCTGTAAAATCCCTGCATGATTGCTATAAAGAAATTCTTCGTGGGTACTAATAAATGGAGTGCTCAGTAATGGCCATCGTATGAGAGGCATATGCTAAACAGCAAAAAAAAAGTTTTTTTTTTGGCAAATATCCTCCAGGTACGGCACCATATCCTCCAGGTCGTGCCGTATTTGGCTATCTCCAGCAGCTCTCCTATCTCATCCTCTGTCACACCTCCTATTTTAAACTTCACTCTGCAAACGGTGTTATATATAATGCTAAACATTATTTTACACTACTATATACACGAGATCTGTTGGAAATAGCCTTATGTCATTGGCAATAGGCATCACAGACTAGCATACTAGTGTCCCTAGGGATACTATATACGTGTGAAACTACTTCACCGACCGGAAAACATCAATATTTCAAATCCAAAATTCAAATTTACAAAATAACAATAGACAAAAACACATTCACATATCACAAACACATAACTACAGATAAAAAATAAAATAAAATTAAGCAGGAGTTGCGCAACGTTGGTAGCAAGGTCCTCATCTAGTCGAGGGGGAGTGGGATCAACACAATAAGACGAAGAGCTCCTTATTAGTATCCGCGCGAGGATTGTTCTCGTCCTGATCTCTAGGCAACCCCACACAGTTGCAACTCCTCAATGATGGTCATGTAGTGCCTAATGCCACCGTCCATCGTCTCCCACTCATCCAGTTCCTCGATGGCTACCACACAAAAGCAAATATGCGCATTTTGATGAAGACATAGCTCTTAATATGTCCATCCGCGTATATATAAGGATGTAATCATTCTATTTCAAGGGGGGAAAAGGTTTAGAAAGGATTTTTTTTTCGTTGCTCCGACTCACGGATTTTGTATTTATGTCGATTTGGACAATTTTTACGGACCGATTCTCAAAAAAAAAAGACCAAGAAGCGAAACGTTTGAGTGCTAGAAGCTGATTCTGGTGGTTAGGAACCGATTAGAAGAAGCCGAAACAAAGTCCCTAAGGCCTTGTTCGTTTGTGTCGGATTGCATCCGGAATCGTTCCAGCTAATCAAAGTTTATATAAATTAGAGAAGCAATCCGGTTCGAAATCGTTCTGACCCACCAATCCGGCACAAACGAACAAGGCCTAAGACGGCAGCGACCTGCGGCCAACGTCGACGGCCAGTGAAGCGAAGCATCTCGGAAAAGTGACGCGAGGAGAGGCGCAAGTTGCCGCGGTGCGCTGCGGCAGCGTTCCGGGGCATCTCCTGACGTGACGATGAGCGAGTTCCTGCACAACCTTTTCGCGTACTCGTGACACGGACCGTAAGTCAGCGGGCGGCGAAACCTGTTCGCCCTTTTTCCACCCGCGGCAACATGGGCGGTCCCATCGGACTCGGACGGACCCCCGCCCGCGCTGGGCTGCGCTGCGCTGCAGGGCCAGTTCAAGGCGAAAAGCGCACACACCACGGCGTCGGTAGAAGCCTCTCGGATCCGACTGGCCCACAGTCCGGTCCGCGCAAGCTGTGAAGGACCGGCAGGGCAAGAACGCTCCACAGCGCTCGGTCTCGCCTAGCTCTGCAACTTGCCTCCAGCCGACCGGCCTAATCCGGGGCGCGTGACGGTGGCGACAGGGGAAGAGAAGGCGACCGGCAACTTGGGATTATTTGTTGTCTACTACTACTTTTTTTTTATAATGCAAACAAGAGTTCCGGCTTTAGCATGATAATGTGTACAACCAATACAAGTCGATTATTACAATTAAGAACTGTTGCATGAATAGTGATACTAACTCAAAGGAACAAAATTACAAGACTATGACTAACACTAGCCATACTCAATTCTTGTATTTGAGCGCTATCCATGGTTTGCGAAGACTTCCATCGCCACCACTTCCAAAACTTGCGAAGCATCGATGATTTGTTGTTGCGATTCCTCCTTTTGTAGCAGTCTCCAGAATCTTAACCAGTGAGTACATCTGAAAATAACCTGCACAATTGATGGAATTGGTTTATGATTAAAAGTCACCTCATTTCGACTGAGCCAAATAGCCCAAAATAAAGCTGCTATTCCAGAGAGTAAAATTTTTTTATACCCCGGACCCCTATTAGTTCCTCAAGACCCGATAATATGTTTAATGCTAACGGGCATTTCTATTTTTAAGGCAAAGTAAATTATTCTCCATATACTTTTGGCCATATAACAGTCAAAAAAGAGATAGTGAATACTTTCATTTTGATTACAAAAGCTACATATCAAACTACCTTTCCATCGCCTTTTAGCTAAATTATCTTTAGTAAGGATCGATCTCGGTCAAGTGGGCAGCAGATCTGCGCCTGCACTCAAAACAAAGCAGAAACTAACAGGCGACGGGACACGGGAGGGCGAAAGAAGAATTACTTTTTTCGGCAACTTGGGGGGCGCCAGACGCCAGTTGGGGGGCAGCCACATCGGGAAAGGTCCGGTCCGCCGTCCGCCTCCTCAGCCGACCAAGTGGATGCTAGCAGATGAGAAGTGGATGCCACCACTATGCTGTGCATCTCGCCTCTACAAATGAAAAGCGTGCTCTACTACAATACTATGGGATGGATGCCAGCTTTCCATATCAGTTTGAAAAATATATTTTAAAAAAGAGCACAAAACATGTTGAGCACCCTGTGGTTGAGCACCTGAAAGAAGCTCCCACTCCTTGCGAGACGGCGTTGGTTTGGCTTGAGCACGGGCAGCGTGAGCTCATCGCCACGCCAGGGTAGGTCCTGCATGTTGGGCAAAGGTGGCGATCTGCCTAATTTGTGCGCTTCCTACATGTTGAACACCCCGTCTTTTGAATCTTTGATGTCTGTTTTTTTGAATGACAGCTCAACCAGCAGAATATGGGATCCTATAGCAAAAAAGAAACATGCTTTTTTGACTTAGGGACGCGAATACTCACTTTGCTACTTCCAAGCGGGCCGATGAGGTGCCGGGGCTTGTCGGACCGATGAGGTTGGTAGAAATTATGAAATTTGATACTGTCAAAGGAGATGACAGCAGCAGGAGCAATTTAGCACCGACAAATGATAAAAAAACTATACAAATGTAAATGTAGCAAAAATATATGTAATAAACTAAAAAAGTGGTCTTTAATTTCCATACACTACCCCGTGTGTATATGATTTCAGATCAGTAAGATATTTGTCCATCTTAGATCTCCTTGATTTCAGTTTCTACCCCGACTGTGTATGAATACATACATGCCTCGTTTGTATGTAAATACATGCTGATCTAACATGCCATAGTCTACTAAGTCAACTCCGAGTACTAAAATGCGCCACCCTTGTGTGTTTGCAAAAACTATGAAATAGCGTTACAAACATATGGTCCCTACTAGAGGTTAAAGATTGTTCAGGGCAACCGGGCAAGGGAAAATGGCGAGAAAAATGTGAGGTGAGGACCAAGTGTATCGAACTTTTTTTTTTCTTTTCACCGACGAAGAATGGTCTGGAATCCTGAATGAGATAGATTAAGAAGGAAGACATGTAGGATGGGGGCCTGTAGCGTCCCTAGACTACAATACAATACAAAACATACAGTTCTCTATTCTTCAACTAGGTAGCTGCCCTGCTGTAAACTATGTAGTGATGTTCAGCAAACCTCACCAGCACTCTGCTATCTCGTTGCAGTTGCAGGATTTATAATTTAACCAAGACACCAAGTAACCCAAGTATCCGTTATCTAAGAAAATACACTGAACTCTAGTATATATGATCAAGAAGACAGTACTGAAGCAGCCATCTCATCTGTGTGAACAATCTTCTTGAAAAACGAGAACGAACACGAGATATGGGAGGAAACAAAAGAACTCGTCCGTAAACAGAGTCAGCCGGTGGAGACCGATGGACCACACCGCGCACGAACATGACCTTGCAAACTAATGGCGACTGACGTGGCGGGGCTCAAAGAAATCCAAAGCGATTGCACGAGGGACACGGGTGCAGACGGCGGTTCGTGTAGGAGAAGTCGAGACGCCGGATGAGCTCGACTCAGTGGGGATCGCGTCGAGCCGTGGCGCCGGGCTGAGCGCTAAAGGACGCCGCCGCGCCCGCCTCGGTTGTCTCTAGTCTCCGCGCCGTCCGCGGAGAGGTTGACCCCGCACTCAGCCTCGACCTCGTCCCCGCAGCTAGCCCCAGGTACGCGAGGCGAGGGCCTCGTGAGGCCAGGGGCTAAAGCCCCGTTCTCTCCCGTGCCGTGCATTGGGCCGGGAAGTTAGGTCACCTAACAAAATTTTCTCTCGCTCCAGGATAGTTCAGCGGTTCAGCCCTCAGTTTTGGGTGCCAGGGAATGGACCGGATACTCATGGGATTCCGGGCTATCAAAGGAGGGATTAAATCATGTTATATTTAATTTTGACTAGCAAGAGATTTATGACGTGTTTGGTTCGCTACCTAACTTGTCACACTTTACTTAACTTTTCTATCTAAAGTTAAATTTTTTTAATTCAGATGGCTAACCTTAGACAAAGTGTGGTACAGTTAGCCACGAACCAAACAGGTCTCACAGTTTTATTCAATCCACTCACAATCGAACAAATCCTTGAGGTGGTGTTTAGTTAGACATGGATTTTGAGGAGTTGGATACAGCACAAATCCAATGCAAATCCGATCCTATTATCAACTTATATGGGATTTGTGAGATTGTGACACAAAATCCAATGAAACATGAGAAACTATCTCCGTTCTGTTTTCAAATGAACCACAACAAATAAAAAAGAACGAGGCACAAACCAAACAGTCAAACACCGACTAAGTTATTCGTCAGCATGTGAATGGAACTGCAACGAGAGCGAAAATGTTCCATTCTTTATTGCATACTGGTAAATAATGTTTGCATCCATACAACTACTCCTTGTAAACAGGGGTAATCGTGAAAATCCAAACGGCAGTAGTACAACGTTAAATCTTTCTCATTCTTATGCATCTCCTGTATATTTGCCCATACGCTCATCATCATGTCTGTCTTATTAATAACTTATTAATAATGGTATATATTTTTCCTTACGCACAGGGCACACATGACACATCCTACACAGCGTGATCATATATATATATATATATATATATATATATATGCTTCTTCCTCAGGGGAAGACCTCGATGACCGATTGGAAACCCAGCGCTGTCGGCGTGATTCTGTAATCGCTGAACCCAGCCTCTAGGAAAATCCTTTTCCATTCATGCTCCTCCCGCTCAACCCCAACGTACCGCATCATCCACATGTCGCACATCACCTGCGTCTCTTTGACAAACCTATCTGACGAACCGTACCCGACCACCATGTTCATGATCACCACTTTCCCTCCGGCGTCTCTTGCAGGGATCGCTCTCTTGCACTGCCGGAGGATCTTGACGCTGCTTTCGTCGTCCCAGCAATGCAGAACATACTGAAATACATGCATAGACAGGTAATGCATATATATATACGTAGTAATGCAGAACAGATGGGAGTACCTTAAGCAAGACACAATCTGCAGCCGGGATAGACTCGAACATGTCGCCGGCGATGAACTTCACCGTGCCATCATCAGGTGCCCCGCTGACCACCTGCTCGAGGTCCAACACGCTGCACCGGATGTGCGGGAAGGCCCTAGCGATGGCCATCGCAGCGGCGCCGTGGCCGCCGCCGACGTCCACGAGCGAGCCGAGCCCGCGGAATATACCCGCGGCCCGGGGCTCTCTCAGGAGCGTGTCCATGGCGAAGTTGCTGTCCGCCGCGCACCCGTCGTTCAAGGTCTTGTTGTACAGCGCGTCGTTCTTCGTCAAGCTCCACGGGGACATGCCGTGCGCCACCTCGAAGAGCGTGGCGGTGGCGCCCGCGTCCTTGAACCACTCTTCCAGGCTGAAGTAGGTGGCGACCGACGTAGTGGGGCGCATCAGAAGGTCCAGCATCGGCGATATGTCGCACGAGGTCGGTGCCCCCGCGCCGCTTACGAGGAGGCGGGACGCCGGAGTGAGCTTGTAAACAGTACTGTCGTCGCTCTCAGTCTCAGTCTCGTCTGTGCCTGTGGTGGCCAAGATGCTGGAGACGGTAAGCACGCGCATGAGCCGTCGGAGATACGGGAGCTTCGACGGGTCGACGCCGGTCTCGGTGATGATGTCCGAGATTGTTGCTGCCCCACCTCGGCGGTGGATGGCGCTAGGGATGCCTAGCTGGATCGCGCACCCGATCGCCATGGTCTTCACGTAGGAGAGACTGTAATTGTAGAGCTCCACGTAACCTTGGAGCATGTCCTGTGTGTTATTAAGCTCCTCCTGGACAGACGACATGGTGGTGTCGTTGTAAATGGCAGGGGCGCAGGGCTTGTTGCATTGGCTGCGCTGTGATGCTACTTTTATAAGGGAATGGGGAGGCAAAGAAGATATCGACGACAAAGGAAGGGCCTGCACTTTTTATGGAAAAAGGGATCCGTATCCGGGCTACATGGATTTTTTTTCATAGGGCTCGCAACAGTAGCTCCCAATCCTCTTATCCTCAACGAGAATCCCAACGAATGATCGTGGAAAATGTCTCTTCTTCGTCTCCATTCTTCGTGGATAAATCTCGAACAGAGATCTCTGTTGCCGATTAAATTATAATTAGTACGTACGTTCTTCGTTATTAACGTAAAACATAGTCAGTTTTACATATTGACAGATATAAAAAATTATTATATGTGTATTAAAATGAACACGTTTATATAACGAATGATCTTTTGGTAAGACAATTATTTATTTTTATTATTAACTATTAGACGAAAACATCGTCACATACAAGTTTAACGTGCTCCCGTGTGAAACGGGTATCAGAAAAGCTTCCCGTCTAGGGATGGCAACGGGGAATTCCTCATCGGGGAATAGCTCCCAATCCCTATCCCGCGGCGAAATTTTTTTCCCTCAGGATCTCCACGATTGCTTGTGGGGAATATTTCTTCCTCATCTTCGTTCCCCGCGGAGATAAATCCCCAACGGGGATCCCCATCCCCGTTTAAATTATAATTAGGACATATATTTTTTTGTTATTAATGAAACATTGTCACTATACACATTGTTAGATGTAAGAAATCATTATGCATACATCAAAATGAACACATTTGTACAATTAGCGGTCTATTGACAAGCTAATTATTTATTTTTATCGTTAACTACTAGACAAAACATCGTCACATGCAAGTTTAAAGGGTCTCCGCAGGGAACGAGGATGGGGAATGTTTTCCGTCCCCATCCCCGTTTACCTGTCAAGGGATGAATCTTCCACGTTTATATCCTCGCGGGTAAGTTTCTCTCCATCCCTATCCCCTAGTGGAGTAATTTCTCGTGGGGAATCGGGAATTGGGTCCCTATTGTCATCTCTATCCCCGTTCCCTTTTAACTATCGGTGAGGGAAAAAAACTTCTATATCTCCATATCCTAATAGAGAAGTTCCCCACAGATAATCGAGGATGGGTCCTCATTAGGCCTGCAAATGGGGTGGATGTAAATGGGTATTTTAGGTGGGTTTAAGAAATGGTTTTGTTTTGGTGGATTGTGATGGGTTTTAATTATTAACGGGTTGGGTTGAGTGGGTTTATTTTATATTGTGGGTCAAAATGGTTGATACCCATGGGTATAGATGGATTTGTATAGGTATGGGTTTTCATGTGTATTCACCAATCAGACTACCACCCTAATCTGTACCATTTTATTTCAGGTTTAGAGAAGTCTTTGATTTCTTTAGTCACACAGCACACTATACTATACCATTTTATCAGTACCATTTTATTTGAAAATATGACCAACTATAAAGTTGCATAACTTTTTGAGATCTACAAATTCTATTTTAAGAGTTTCTACATCCGAGAGGTCGTTTACAAAATTTGAATTTTAAATTTGAAAACTTCACACGAATTTTTCAATGATAAGGTGATTTCAAATAAAAAAGTTACAATTACAAAGTTTCATTACATTTCAAGACCTACAACTTTTATTTTGGTGTTTTTTTTCATCCGAGGTAGTTTGAAAAATTCAATTTTCAAAATTCAAACATAGTTTTGCATGACAAGATGATTTCAAACCAAAACATTTTCAACTACAAAGTTTCATAACTCTTCAATACCTACAACTTTCATGTTGGTGGTTTTTTCTTTCGAGGTTCTTTTCAAAATTCAAATTTTAATTTTTTAAAATTCAGACATAGTTTTCATTGACAATATGACTTCAAATGAAAAATTTGTCAACTATAAATTTCTATAACTTTTCGAGATCTACAAAGTTTATTTTGGTTGTTTGATCATTTGTTCATCTCACATGATAGTTCTAACAATATGCACAAATTTTATACATATCTCTCGTAGTTCCAAAAACTACGAGAGATATATGTTTTATGAATAAATGTATTTTTAGTTTGTCATATGAAGAAATGTTCAAAATATAAAATGTACATCATGATGAGTTATACAAATTTGTAGTTGAAAACTTTTTCATGTGAATTAATTTACTGCTTTAAAATATGATTTTTAAATTGTCTTTGCCTAGTGTTGGAAAAAAGCACTCGACAAAGAGCTCTTTGCCGAGCGTTATATTTTTGACACTCGGCAAAGAAGCTCTTTGTCGAGTGTAAAAAAAACACTCGGCAAAGAGCTTCTTCGTCAAGTGTTTTATTTTACCGATAGTTTTTTGTGTGGCACTCGACAAAGTTTCTTTGCCGAGTGCTAAAAAAAACACTCGACAAAGTATTTGGTACTCGGTAAAGAGAGAAATTCCGGTAGTGTCTGCCTTGTCGGCTCTCTACAAGCTGTACAACTACTAATACTACTACAGGCTGAACACGGGATAATTAGACCACAACACCACCACATGCCATTCAGTTATTTTACTCTAAGTCTTCTACTTCACGTTTAGCAAAGGCTTTTTTTTATGTATCTCCTTGTTAATTGAATTGTTAACTTTGTTTATTTTTCTTTTAAACATAGATGGATTAAGGATCTTTAACAGATGTTTTTTTTATTCTCTCGAGATCTAAATGTTCATTGACCAAATTTGTCACTGTGTATGCAACTATGTTTTTGTATGTCACTGAAACTACCTATAAAATTATCACTGTGTATGCAGTTAGCTTGATGTGAGACAATAAGCTAAACCCACGGGTTTTCCATGGGTTTCCATCCAATGGCCTTGTTCGGTTAATCCCGTTACCCATGGATTGGATAGGATTGGAAAAAATTAAGAAGAAGTTTGACTTGCTTGGGTTTTAAACCTACCCAATCTCACTCAATCCACATGGATTGAGAGCTAACCGAACAAGCCCTTACGGGTTGGTTTGGGATCAATAATGTTATTGGATGGGTTGGGTTTAACTTCCTTCTAGTATTTTTGGTTGGGTGTGGGATGGATATCAAAGTAATTAGATTTGAGTATGAATGGGAGTGGATTTGATTTTTTGCCATTAGTAGGCCTAGTCCTCATTACCATTTTCTAGCTCTCTTTCGGTGGACACGAGACATTATTGACGGCGGGCCGAGCCTTGTAGAGCCAAAGAAGATATCGACGAAGACCTGCACTTTTAGCAAGCCACGCTGCTAAACATGGAGAAACACCCAAGCTGTCAAGGTTAAAATAATAGGCCACCGTAAGGAGCTTCAAGTCACGAATGCGTGCACAGATGCACCGGCAGCATGCAAGGCAAGCATGCCTTCACGTAGCTGCACGTACCGGAGTGGGGCCCATCCCCACCCCTGCTATCTATCTTGGACTGTATTCTGTGCATGCCCAAGGTATCTCTCGTGAACAAACACGATCTAGACCCTTCATTTAAAAATGACCGTGCGTGGGACCAGCTGTATATTTGTCGAAAACACCATTGTTGGAAAAAAAAGGTTTAAATCGAATTTGTGCATAGGGATGCTTTGTGCACAGGATTCTATCTTTTGTTGAGGTGTAAGTCTGAAGTCAAAACAGAAGTAAAATATAGGGACGGTGATTCTTGAATCCATTTCTAACCCAACAAATTCTTTAGACCTTATTTGAATACACTCGTATTCACCTCAATTCATGTATATTGAGGTGTAACTTAAATTAATTTACACCCTAATCCATCCTAATACACGTGGATTGAGCTCAATACTCATCCAAATAAGGCCTTAAGAGCTTGTTTGGTTAGAGGTGGATTGAGAGGGATTGGAGAGGATATCCCATCCAATTCCTCTCAATCCACTACTTATCGAACAAACTCTGAAGAGTGCAGTCATTCTTGAAATTTTTTATATAAACTTGAAGTAAATTTCTGGTCTCGGAATTTTAGATCAGGAGGACAAATTTTTTTGAACTTGGGAAGAACAAGAAAATACAAATCAATAAAAACCACATCTATTTAATTGATTTTACTTATTATTAAAAGTTGTTAGACAAGTTGTGAGTTCATTCACTCTATAGTTTAATCAGTAGAAGCAAAATAAGTCGAATTTTTACTGTGAGTGGAAATGGATTGTAAAGTCATCAAACACAAGGGTGTTGCCTCTTTTCCAATGTATGCTATAATTTAAAATATTATTTCAGTCATAGATATCATGATTGGGATGTTTGAGTGTACTAGTACAAAGAAACCCTATAGAGACAATTTATAACATATTTTCACTGGCATTTTTCAGAACCACCAGCGTTATGGGCCAGTAGAAATGGTTTGTCCACAGGTGGTTAACTGAGAACCGTCAGTGAAAATGGATTTCGAGTAGCGATTCAGTTAAGGCAACCGTCAGTGCACGATCCAGTTAAGACAAACACTAGTGGAAATCTGATGGTTGAGTTCAGAAAACCAGTAGAAATTCTTTTTTAGGAGCCTAGATGATTTTAATTTAAAAAGTTGTCAACTATAAAGTTTCATAAATTTTAGAGATCTATAATTTTTATTTTGGTGTTTTCGTACGAGGTCATTTGAAAAACTAAAAAAACAAATTTCAAAATATTGTACCGACGAGTTCTTAAAAAATCATTAGTAGAAATCATATTTGTACTAGATAGTTCTTAAGAAACTACCATGATTTGTACTGGCGCTGTCCTTAAGGACCCACTAGTACAAATATGATTTCTACTTGAGCTAGTGGAAATACACGATTTGCACTGGCACTGTTTTAAGGAAACCGTCTTTTCAGCACTGAAAATGACAGTGCGGACAATCTGACCCTAAGGCCGGATGGTCCGTGGTCTGGACTGTCTGTAGTGGCGGTAAGAACCGTCCGCCCATGCGCAGAATCAGTTAGGGTTCCAAATTTCCTGTGGGATTTGTTAGCAAAATTGTAACGCCCCGAATTTTGGAGTTGAATTTTTTCTTTTCTTCACTCGCTAAATTCGGGCGTTACCCCTCTTTCCATTTCTTTTCGCTAAAACCTCACCTGACTTCAAAACTTTAGGTTATATGATAATAGTAAACACTAGGGTTATTTTCTTTGGTCTGCTGCACCATGCCGAACCATGCATTTCTTTGATTGTTTGAACGTGTGAAAGCATTCATATAGAAAATAGATATAAAAAAGGAAAATCTTTTCTTCTCTCTTTCCCCCTCTCCTCCCATTTCGGCCCAGCCGCCCCCTCGCGCCCGGCCCAGCTGGCCAGCCGGCCCAGCCGGCCTCTCTCCCCCCTCTCCCTTCCCGCCGTGGGCCCCGCGCTGGCCAGCCGGCCCAGCCGGCCTCTCTCCCCCCTCTCCCTTCCCGCCGTGGGCCCCGCGCTGGCCAGCCGGCCCAGCCGCGGCCCCCCTCGCCCCCTGCACGCCCCGCTTTGGGCCCAAGCCGGCCCAGCCGCCCCCTCCCCTCCCCCCAAAATTCCTCTCCCCTGCGGGCCCCGCCTGTCATCCCCCCTCCCCCAAACCCCTCTCCCCTGCCCAACCGCCCGCCCCCCCTCCCTGCTCGCCCGAGCCGCCACCGCCGCCGCCCTCCCCACCCGCGGTGAGGCCCTCCCTCCCCCCTCCCCTCTTCTCCCTCCTCTCCCTCCCCCTTCCCCGCCCGCCGGCGCTTTCCCGTGGCGTGGCCGCGCCCGCCCGGCCGCTCGCCCGGCCCCGTGCTCGCCGACGTCTCGCCCCCGGCTGCGCCCGCCCGGCCCCGCCTCGTCGCGGCCCCGCCCGGCTTGCCGGCCCCCGGCCGCGCCCGCCCGGCCCCGCCTCGGTTTCGCCGCCCCGCGCCCGCCCGGCCTCGTCCCAGCCGCGCCACCCCGCGCTCGCCCCGGCCCCGGCCGCGCCGCCCCACGCCCGCCCTGGCCCCGGCCGCGCCCGGCCCTGTCCGCCCCGTCCGCGCGCGCCCGGCCCCGCTGCCTCGGCGCTCGCCGGCCATGGCGCCGCGCGGCGTGCCCGTCCCGCCCGCACGCGCTTCCCCGCCCGGCCTCGGCCCCGTCCCGGCCATGGCGTGGCCATGGCGACCCGCCGTGGTCCGCGGCGTCCTCGCTCGCCCGTGCCCGACCGCCCCGGTGTGCTTGCCCGCCCGCCCCGACGTGTGCCTGGCTAGTTCGCGGCGCGTGCGTGCGGCCTTGCGCGCGTGCTCGCGTAGTGCGTGGTGCCTTGGCACGACTCGTCGTGCCCTCGTCTACCCATGGACGTGCCCGTCTACCCCCCCTATATTTTATGCGCACTAATCACGTTGTTCATGTTAAGGAAAATAGGAAACTTAATTTAGAAATTGGTTATGTTAGTTAATTTATATAGTTAATCGTCTATCTCATTTAATGTTGATATACTAAAAGTGGTTATGTTTCTATTAGTGCATGTAGCTAATCTTGGATCTCGTTTAATGTTGATCAATTGAAAATAGTTATAGTTATATTAGCGCATGTGGCTAATACTTGTTAGTGAAACTCGATGGAATTAAGTCACGTAGCGCTTAGTTATGCATCTACCCGTAATACGTTTCGCGTAAGCTTTAACCCCGCGAAACCCTCCCCCGTCTCTTTCTAACCATGGTAAATGCAATATTGTATGTCATATTTTATGCATGTTTAATCTATTTGTTCTCTTGTATGGTGTACTGTTTGTTTCCTAATTTGAATGGATGGATGTATGTATGTTTGCACTCGCATAGAGAACGATTCGGTCGAGGAGCCCGAAGAACTAGCAGGAGAAGCCCCTGAGCAGCAGTCGGTTGGTGGAGGCAAGTGTCCCTTGACCTATCTCTGTCCTATACATACTTTAATTCACCTCCCGCATTACACATTTATACCTAAGGATTGACTAGCTTTTGTTATCCATGTCCTTGTTTACCTATTTGGGTTGGATTATTATTGCTTAGTCTTGTGCTATTGCTCAACTCTAATCAATGAACATGATGAGAATGATCAATGATACGCTGTTTTCCCTCTTCTTATTATGATGTTATACTTGTGGCCTTTAAGGGGGCTCGAGCGGTTTCTCGAGTGCCTCTCCGTAAGGACCTGTTCGTTGGATGACCGCCCGGGAAAACAGTGCAACCATGAGGGTGGAATGGGGTGCCCTTAGCTGAATAATTAGAGGATCCGGGGTGTAGTTCGCTTCGCCGTCGTGCCGTCAATGGGGCTCGATGTATGCGACTCGCTCTGCCAAGGTTGATTTGTCCCTTGGGGAGGAGTGCGGTACATTTAGGAAACCTAACGGGCGGCTACAGCCCCGGAGAATCTTTGTAAAGGCTATGTAGTGAGACCCTGCCTACTCACCTTGGGAGTGTTCAAGGGTCTGTACAACCCGAGGCAAAAAGGGAATCATGGCTCATGGGTAAAGTGTGCAACCTCTGCAGAGTGTTCGAAAACTGATATATCAGCCATGCTCGCGGTTATGAGCGGCCAAGGGAGCTCCAGTGATTAGTGGTACTTGATCTGAGATGTTCGGATTGCAGGTGACAATGAGATTGATGGTTCTGGTTATGACTATGGTGCTAGTAAGTGGTATTCTTTCCGTTTGGAAAGGGTACATCGGGCTAATAACTTGGGTTAATGCTAAAACCTGGCTTTCCACTAGTAAATAATGATCTGACCAACTAAAAGCAACTGCTTGACTTATTCCCCACATAAAGCTAGTCCACTACAGCCAAACAAGACACTTGCTGAGTATGTTGATGTGTACTCACCCTTGCTCTACACACCAAACCCCCCCATCCCCAGGTTGTCTGCATTACAACCACTGCTCAGGAGAAGACGAAGCCGTGGAAGGAGACTTCTAGGAGTTCCAAGACTACGACGAGTTCTAGGCGTGGGTTAGCGGCAACCCCCAGTCGGCTGCCTGTGAAGGCCGCATTTATCTACGTTTCTTTTCTGCACTTTGATTATTGTAAAGACTATGTGGATGTCTCAGACATATGATGTAATCGACTATTATTCCCCTTTTTAATACTATTTGAGCACTGTGTGATGATGTCCATGTTATGTAACTGTTGTGTACGTGAATTGCTGATCCTGGCACGTACATGGTTCGCATTCGGTTTGCCTTATGAAACCGGGTGTGACATGAGTGGTATCAAAGCCGTGCTGACTGTAGGACCGCTAACCTAGAGTAGAATGGTCGTTCTAAGGATTATAGACCTCTGTCCCTGCCTTGACTTCGGCATCCCTTCAAAAGTTGGTCATATCGACCAAAACTATATTCTACTATATGTTATACCTTGCTGAAAATTGTGTTTTATTCTAATCCTTCATTTATTTATGGTTCATTACTTGCTGGTCATACTAGTTCTGTTCTCACTCTTTTGCTTGCGGTGTCTTTTGTAGATGGCTCGTCTTAGACACACCGCACGGAAGTCTGTCATCCCCTTCTTACCCTCTCGTCTCGCGGAGCGTCCGCTTCGCCGTCCCGTGGCCGGTCAGTCCAGTCACTTGGAGAGGCTGCACCACTGCCTGCATGAGGAGCAGGAACGTCGACGACAGGAGCAACAGGGCTCTTCCTTCTCGCTCCAGCAGGAGATAGAGTCTGTGAGGAGCTGCTCCCCCATGCTTCCTCTGGAGGCGCCCCCTACACCACCACTGGGCGCCCCAGCTTCTGGAGTAGCCGTTGGAGGAGACCCAGACGACGGAGGTGGCGACGACGGCTCGAGCCACGACACCGAGTTTTCTGCTGACCAGGAGCCGGAAGGATGGGTTGGTCGACCCATCACTCGCGACGCTGCTCGCGGGTGTCACTTCCACGATGCGCTCGACACCCTGCTACGTCGGGCACTTAACAGGCGTACTTGGTCCATCGAGTATCGCTGTGTGGTCTACCAGCACAGTCGCGGGGTCTACCCGGACCGCTGGGAGGCGACCTGCTTGGTGCGCCGTCCGGAGAACAGTCTCCTGGGTGCGGAGGCCTGCTCAGAGCACTATTCTATCTCTGAGCGGGACTCAGCTGAGGCGGCCATGCAAGATGCTGCATGGCGTGCGCTTTCGTACTACTGCTCGGTTCTCGGTGGGGTAGCCGACGGTCTCAACCTGAAGTATTACCCCTGCCGTCCATCTGGCAGCACAGGAGGCGTGATTGTCTCACCTGTTGGCGAGGATAATCCTAGGTTGAGCAGCACAGTCAACCTAGCCGCCATGCTAAACATGGAGCTGGACCACGCATTAGACGAGCTGAGTAGGGCTCGTGCTGAGATCGCCCTGCTGCAGGCTGAGCACGTGGAGCGTCATCACCTGGATGGTGGTTCCCCCGCTCCCGTCGGGACTCGGCACCCGTACCGCTCACCTCGGTGTGGACGCCAGTCGTATGGCAATCCCGACTGCAAGACCAAGATAAATCTAGAACCATAGATCGTTAGAGTTGGATCTTGTAATTAATACGAAATATATACATAGAAGCTATAGTCCTAGCGTTAGTCTCGCTCTTAGTTAGTCTTAGTTAGACAGGATAGTTTGCTATATCCTGTGCATTTATGTTGGTCATGATGAACTATGTTTGGTTTGGATCTTTGTAATGACTGTAACCAGAGTGCGGGTATCCCCTGCATTTTGGTTTATCTGTTATGTTAAGGGAGTTAGCTATCTAGTTGGGAAGCCTTTTATTCCACTTTCCTCTTTATCTGAGAAGCTGTGTTGGTCTGTGTTGGAGTTCAGTGAAGATGCTCATCTATTCAGGGTTGTTGAAGAATTCTATACTCTTTTCTTATGCTGCAAGATTTGCAAGATCAGTTCTGATGTGTGGTTGCATTCTGCAGATGTCAGAGAACAGGCGCAGAGGAGGAAGGCGTGCTCAGCATGAGCAAGCCGCTCAGCAGGATGAGGTGCCCCAGCAACAGCAACTGCCACCCCCGCCCCCGATGTCCATCGAGCAGAAGTTCCTGATGCAGACTCAGGCAGTTCAAGCCATCGGTCAGACTCTGGCCGCTATTCAGCAGCAGCATCAGCAGGCACCACCCCAGCCTCAGATGCCTCAGATGCCCAGGGACAAGCGTGCTGAATTTATGAGAGGTCATCCCCCAACGTTTGCTCATTCTTCTGACCCCATGGATGCTGAAGATTGGCTGCGCACTGTGGAGCGAGAGTTGCACACCGCTCAGTGCGACGATAGGGAGAAAGTCCTGTATGGTCCCCGTCTGTTGAGAGGAGCAGCTCAGTCATGGTGGGAGTCTTATCTCGTCACCCATGCCAACCCTGACACCATCACCTGGGAAGAGTTCAGAGGTAGTTTTCGTCAGTACCATGTTCCTGCAGGTCTGATGACAGTGAAGAAGGAGGAGTTCCTGGCCCTCAACCAAGGCTCATCGTTTGTTAGCGAGTACCGGGACATGTTCCTGCAGCTGTCTCGCTATGCTCCTGAAGATGTCAACATCGACGCCAAGCGACAGTACCGTTTCCTGAGAGGCTTGGTCGACCCTCTGCAGTACCAACTGATGAATCATACCTTCCCGACATTCCAGCACTTGATTGACAGAGCAATCATGACAGAGAGGAAGCGTAAGGAGATGGAGGATCGTAAGCGTAAGATCAGTGGACCCTAGCCTGGAAGCAGCAATCGTCCTCGTTTCTCAAGCAATCAACCTCAGCAGTTCAGGCAGAACTAGCGTCCACCTCAGCAACATCAGCAGTTCCAAAGGCAGTATCCTCAACACCAGTATCAGAATCGCCAGAACAATCAGTCAGGAGGAGGTCAGTTTCAGAGGCAGAATCAGCAGGCACCTCGTCTTCCTGCCCCAGCAAACCAGCAGAACAGTCAGGCAGCACCAGCTCAGGTTGGAAACAGGGCATGTTTCCACTGTGGAGAGCAAGGCCACCGGGTAATGCAATGCCCGAAGAAGGCAGCCCAGCAGCAATCAGGCCCCAATGCCCCAGCAAAGAAGAACGTATCTCAGCCTGGAGCAGGCAACCACTCTCAGCCGCGTTATAACCATGGGAGATTGAATCACTTGGAGGCTGAAGCAGTTCAGGAGACCCCCGGCATGATAGTAGGTATGTTCCCAGTCGACTCTCATATTGCAGAAGTGTTATTTGATACTGGAGCAACGCATTCTTTCATTACTGCATCATGGGTAGAAGCACATAATCTTCCAATTACTACCATGTCAACCCCCATTCAAATTGACTCAGCCGGTGGTAGAATTCAAGCCGATAGCATTTGTTTGAATGTAAGTGTGGAAATAAGGGGGATAGCATTTCCCGCTAACCTCATAGTAATGGGTACTCAGGGAATAGATGTCATCCTAGGGATGAATTGGTTAGATAAGTATCAGGTAGTTATCAGTTGTGATAAGAGGACAATCAAGTTGGTGTCCCCACTAGGAGAGGAAGTGGTGACCGAGTTAGTCCCGCCTGAGCCAAAGAAAGGAAGTTGTTATCAGATGGCTGTCGATAGCAGTGAAGCAGACCCAATTGAGAGGATCAAGATTGTGTCTGAGTTTCCAGATGTGTTTCCAAAGGACTTATCGGGTATGCCACCAGAACGGAAAGTTGAGTTTGCCATAGAGCTTCTTCCTAGAACCGCCCCCATCTTTAAGAGAGCTTACAGAAGATCCGGACCAGAGTTGGTTGAACTTAAGAAGCAGATTGATGAGCTGTCAGAGAAAGGTTACATCCGGCCAAGCACCTCGCCTTGGGCCGCCCCTGTCCTATTCGTGGAGAAGAAAGATGGCACCAAAAGGATGTGTATCGATTATCGAGCTCTAAATGAAGTCACCATCAAGAACAAGTACCCTTTGCCCAGAATAGAAGATCTGTTCGACCAGTTGAGAGGAGCCAGTGTGTTCTCCAAGATTGATCTAAGGTCAGGTTATCATCAGCTCAGAATCCGACCTTCAGACATTCCGAAGACGACATTCATTACCAAGTATGGGTTGTATGAGTTTACTGTGATGTCTTTCGGTCTAACCAATGCGCCGACCTTCTTCATGAACTTGATGAACAGTGTATTCATGGATTATCTCGATAAGTTTGTGGTGGTATTCATCGATGACATTCTGATTAACTCTCAAAGTGAAGGAGAGCATGCAGATCATTTGAGGATGGTATTGCAGAGATTGCGAGAGCACCAGCTGTATGCAAAGTTGAGCAAGTGTGAGTTCTGTATCAGCGAAGTCCTGTTCTTGGGTCATATAATCAACAAAGAAGGATTGGCTGTGGATCCGAAGAAGGTGGCAGACATTATGAACTGGAAGGCGCCAACAGATGCCCGAGGAATCAAGAGCTTCATTGGAATGGCCGGATATTATCGGCGATTCATTGAAGGGTTTTCGAAGATTGCGAAACCAATGACAGCGTTGCTAGGCAACAAGGTTGAGTTCAAGTGGACCCAAAAATGCCAAGAGGCCTTTGAAGCGCTGAAAGAGAAGTTGACTACAGCGCCTGTCCTAGTCTTGCCTGATGTGCACAAGCCCTTCTCGGTGTATTGCGATGCTTGTTACACAGCTTTGGGATGTGTGTTGATGCAAGAGGGAAGAGTTGTGGCTTACTCGTCCCGACAGCTGAAGGTTCATGAGAAGAATTACCCAATCCAACACCTAGAGTTGGCAGCAGTGATTCACGCATTGAAGACATGGAGGCACTATCTGTATGGACAGAAATGTGATGTTTACACAGACCACAAGAGTCTGAAGTACATATTCACTCAGTCAGAGTTGAATATGAGGCAGCGAAGATGGTTAGAGCTGATCAAAGACTATGAGTTAGAGATCCATTACCATCTAGGCAAAGCGAACGTAGTGGCAGATGCCTTGAGCAGGAAGAGTCAGGTCAATCTGATGGTCGCTCGTCCGATGCCCTATGAGTTGGCCAAAGAGTTTGACAGGTTGAGTCCCGGATTTCTGAACAACACGCGGGGAGTCACAACTGAGTTGGAACCTACCCTGGAGCGGGAAATCAAAGAAGCACAGAAGAATGATGGGAAGATCAGTGAGATCCGGCGACTGATTCTAGATGGCAGAGGCAAAGATTTTTGAGAAGATGCAGAAGGTGTGATATGGTTCAAAGACCGCTTGTGCGTTCCCAATGTCCAGTCTATTCGGGAGTTGATCCTCAAGGAAGCTCATGAGATAGCCTATTCGATTCACCCTGGCAGTGAGAAGATGTATCAAGATCTGAAGAAGAAATTCTGGTGGTACGAAATGAAGAGGGAAATCGCAGAGCATGTGGCTATGTGTGACAGTTGTCGACGGATCAAGGCAGAGCACCAGAGACCAGCCGGATTGTTGCTGAAAGCATCTAGGCCCCTGGTTGGTTTTAGTGATTAATGACAACGTAATATTATATGTGACTAACGTGTGTTTTGCAGAGACAAATGGTAAGTTAGGTCGCATGACAGGTAGAAGTACTACAACGGTGAAAACAATCCCAGAGATAAGAACTTGAAGCGACGGCTAAAACGACGAAACAAAAGGTGAAGGTCTACGGAGTCCGAGTGTCAAGGAGATGTGGACACTCGCGATTTAGTTAGGTCTTTTATTCTCTTTTAGCCGTACTATAAAGAGGGGTTGTCGATGAGTAGTTTGACCAAGAGAGTTCTAGTGTAGTGTTGGTGCACAATCACACTCACATACAGTGCTAGGTGTCACTCTAGAACTCACTCACAAGTTAGAACGAAAACCGATTTTAAAATCAGCTGAAAAACAAGAGTTAGTGTTTCTGGCCCTGGGGCACCGGACTGTCCGGTGTGCACCGGACTGTCCGGTGCACCCTTTGCCAGGTGGGGCCAGACTGGTCCGGGGCAGAGGCTTTCCCTCCACAGAAACCCGAGAGCGCAGGTTTCAGAGTTGAATTTTAGTGGCGCACCGGACATCGCACCGGACTGTCCGGTGTGCACCGGACAGTGACTGTTCACTGTCCGGTGTGCCATGAGTCCAACGGCTAGCTGTCAGAACTAGCCGTTGGAAACGACCGTTGGCGCACCGGTGGCGCACTGTTGGCGCACCGGTGGCGCACCGGACTGTCCGGTGCGCCATTGCGCGGTGAGATGCCTGTAACGGCTAGTTGGTGGGTGAGGGCTATTTATACCCCTTCCACCCACCATATTCAATGTCTTGCACTCCACATTTATTCCAGCACATTGCTAGAGCATTGCAAGCACCAAAAGCCTAGTGAGGAGATTAGAGAATCTTAATCCGCGTTTGTTCCTCATTAGCGCTAGCGAGAGCCACCTAGAGCACACACCACTTGCATTAGGCTTCTCTTGGTCAAGCGAAAGTCTACGGCTTGTTACTCTTGGTGATCGGCATCACCTAGACGGCTTGGTGGCGTTGGGAGCTCGGTGATCACCGTGAAGATCTTGTTGGTGACCCGACTCAAGTTTGTAAGCGGTCTCGAGGGATCCACCGCGCCGGAGTGGCAAAGGATCATCTCATAGTGAGCACTTGGTTCTTGCGAGGACCAAGGGGGAGTGATACCCTTGCGCGGGTGCTCCAACGAGGACTAGTGGAGAGTGCCGACTCTTCGATACCTCGGGAAAAATTGGAGGAGTCTTCTAAACCTTGCTTTACATTCTGCACTTAATTCAAGCACTTTACATTGTGTATTTGTTTAGCAAGTATTTGAAGTATTGTCTTAGCATTGTTGCATTTCTAATATTATATTCTTAGTGCTAGTTGTTGGGGTGAAGTTGGGCTCTTGCTTAGCTCTTGCTTAGGTTTTAATTAGTGTTGATTTTTAGAAAAGCCCAATTCACCCCCCCCCTCTTGGGCATCGTGATCCTTTCAATTGGTATCAGAGCCTTGTTGCTCATAGATTAGCTTAACCGCTAGAGTTACGATGTCCGGTGGGGATGGACCTCCTCCCGTTTTTGATGGTGACGATTTTCCTTATTGGAAAATTCGTATGGAAGCATACTTAGAGGCTATAGACATTGGTGTCTATAAAGCCGCCACACAAGGATTCCCCGAACCTAGAGATCGCACAAATCTTGTAGGTGATGAGTTCAATTATGAGAAATGGAATGCTAAGGCCAAAAACACCCTTTTTAGAGGCCTTTGCAAAGATGTGTTCAATAGAGTAAGAAATCATAAAAATGCTCATGATTTGTGGATGGACATTTGTGCTCTACACGAAGGAACTAGAAGTGAGCGTGAGGAGAGATATCACATAGTCATGCGAAAGTTAAATTCTTTTGAAATGCTTGCTAATGAAAATGCCAATGCCATGTACTCACGTCTCAATATTCTTGTAGAGAAAGTTAATGGATTGGGGCTTACTCAAATCTCACAACCGGATGTTGTGAGGAAGATTCTCAGTGTCCTCCCAATAGACAAATATGGACACATTGTCACTATGCTACATCAAATGGATCTTTCAGTTACCACACCTACACAGATTTTGGGAAAGATCAATGTTCATGAGATGTACATGCACATCAACGACAAAGAAGAATCATCTTCCAAAAGAAAGGATTTGGCTCTCAAAGCAAATCATGAAAGAAAAGGAAAATCCAAAGTACAAATTGAGGAAGAATCCTCAAGTGATGATGATCTTGATGCTAACATTGCCTTGATGGTGAGGAAGACCACCAAGATGCTAAAGAAGCTCAACAGAGAAGGCATCAAATTTGATTCAAGAAAGAAGAAATTCTTTTCCAGCAAAAGAAAGCCCACCTCTGAGATGGAATGCTATAACTGTGGAGAGCTTGGTCATCTTGCTCATCAATGTACCAAGCCCAAGAAGAACAAGTTCAAGGGCAAGAAAGAAGATGACAACGACGATGAAAAGAAGGAAAAGAAATTTTTCAAGAGGAAAGATGGGAAGCAAAAGAGGTTCCACAAGAAGAAGAATGGAAAGGCATACATTGTTGGTGACTGGCTCACTGACATTGAGTCATCAAGTGGATCTTCTTCAAGTGAAGAAGAGAATGATGAAAAAGTTGCCGCCATCGCCGGGGACTTCTCTTCACCACCACCATCGCCATCATCGACTTCTCACCTATGCCTCATGGCTAGGGGTGAACGGAAGGTACAAAATGATATTACTGATGATAGTGATAGTGATAGTGATGAGGAATTTGCTTCACCTTCATATGATGAGCTAGCTGACTTGCTTAAAGAATATACTCAAATCATTAGAAAGTCAAAGGCTAAATGTGATAGGTTGAAAAATGAAAATGAATCTTTAAATGCAAAATATGACATAGTTATAAAGGCTAGTGATGAAATAAAAGAAGAAAATAAAACAATGTCATCAACTGTAAATGAGCTCACAAACTCCCTAAAAGATGCTAAGGAAAAATATGACAAATTAAATGAAGCTAATAGGGAGTTGCAAAATAGACTAGTAAAGATCAAGGAAGACTATACTGAAATTAAATTTGATCATGACAATCTTCTTGTTGAAAATGAACTTTTATCTTGCAAAACACATGAGGCTATTAACCCTGTTGTTAAGATTGATGTAGCAACCTCATGTGATGATTTGAGTCAAGAAGAGCAAACTAGTCTACATGCTGAATTGACTGAAAAAGTTGAAGTCCTGACGTTAGACAACCAAAAATTGAAGAATTACTTGACTGATGCAACTACTAGAGGAAAGGTTGCTATTGAGAACAATGATTTCAACAATGAGTTGGTAGTGGATAATCAAAGGCTTAAAAATGAGGTCAAGAAACTAAAAAGTGAAAATGAACATCTTGCAACAAGTGTGCAAAAGTTCAACAAGGGTCAATACCTTCAAAATGAGTTGCTTATGAACACTGTCATGAAAAACAACAAGAGTGGTATTGGATACAATGCTTTTGTGCAAAAGAAAGCTACCACTCAATACAAGCCAAAGCAGACTCACAGGCCTATCAAATGCTTTGAGTGTGGAAATGAAGGTCATTTTGCCCACAACTGCAAAGCCAAACCACCAACTCCCTTGCCTAAGCACTCAAGACCATTTGCTTTCAATGCTCATTATGTTCTAAGAAAGGTTGCAAATGGAAAGGTCAAAGTTACATTCCTAGGTCCACCAAACAAGAGTAGACCTAGACAAATCTGGGTTGCAAAGTCCTTGATTGAGAGAGTTACTGGTCCTATGCAATATAGGGCCCTCAAAACTCAAGCTTGAATTGTCTGTGGATGTAGGTGAACTACAAGACCAGTGGGAGCCATTGGGTTATTGACAGTGGATGCACACAACATATGACAGGCAACCCACAGATGTTCACCTCACTTGATGAGAATGTTGATGGACAAGATAAAATCACATTTGGAGACAATTCAAAAGGAAAAGTGCAAGGACTTGGCAAGGTGGCAATCTCAAATGATTTATCAATATCAAATGTTCTCTTAGTTGCACCTTTAAGCTTCAATTTATTATCAGTGGGTCAACTCTGTGATCTTGGACTTCAATGCTTATTCACTCCAGCAGAGGTTATTGTAACAAAGATGGATGATGAATCAATGGTATTCAAGGGATTTAGATACAACAACCTCTACTTAGTGGATTTCACTTCAGAAGATGCAGAGTTAAGAACTTGTCTCTTCACCAAAGCTTCACTTGGATGGCTCTGGCATAGGAGGCTTGCACATGTTGGGATGAGCACACTCAAGAAGGTATTAAAGAAGGACATGGTTAGAGGATTAAAGGATGTGGTGTTTGAAAAAGACAAGCCATGCAGTGCATGTCAAGCTGGAAAGCAAGTTGCTAATACACATCCTACTAAAGCTTTCATGTCAACATCAAGGCCACTGGAACTACTTCATATGGATTTATTTGGACCTACAAATTATGTAAGTGCCGGTGGCAACCTCTACTGTCTAGTGATTGTTGATGACTTCTCAAGATACACTTGGGTGTTCTTTCTCCATGACAAATCTGAAGTTGCATCTATATTTAAGAAGTTTGCCAAGAAAGCACAAAATGAATTTGATTGCAAGATCAAAAAGATTAGAAGTGATAATGGCAAAGAATTTGACAACACCAACATTCATGAGTACTGTGATGAAATTGGGATCAAGCATGAAGTGTCTGCAACATATACACCTCAACAAAATGGAGTTGTTGAAAGGAAAAACAGGACCTTGATCACTCTTGCAAGAACAATGATTGATGAGTATAACACACCGGAGAGGTTTTGGGCCGAAGCTGTCAACACTGCATGTTATGCATCAAACAGGCTATTTCCTCACCGGCTGCTTGAGAAGACTCCCTATGAACTGCTAAATGGGAAAAAGCCAGATGTCTCCTTCTTTCGGGTGTTTGGATGCAAATGCTACATCTTCAAGAAACGCCATCACCTAGGGAAGTTTCAAAGACGTTGTGATATTGGTTTTCTTTTGGGTTATTCATTAAAGTCCAAAGCATATCGAGTATTCAATCATGCCACTAGCGTGGTAGAAGAAACATATGATGTGGAATTTGATGAGACTAATGGCTCCCAAGGAGCACTTGAGAATTTTGATGATGTAGGTGATGAGCCACTTAGGGAAGCAATGAAGAACATGCCAATTGGAGCTATCAAACCAAAAGAAGATGAAGAAGAGGTGCAAAACATTGACAGGCCTTCTTCATCAAATATACCACAAGATGATGATAAAGATGAGAGGCATGCAAATGAAGATACATTTGTCTCTCATGAACAAGCAAGGGTACAAGCCGAAGATGTTGATGCTCCAGGATCTTCTTCCCAAGTGGTCAACAGGAGAAATTCATCACTACTTCAAGCTCATCCTCAAAACCAAATCATCGGGAGTCCTTCACAAGGGGTTATTACTCGATCCCATAGACATGCTTCTTTTATTGAACATCACTCCTTTGTTTCTTGTGTTGAGCCTACTTGTATAGATGAGGCGCTACAGGATCCGGACTGGGTGAATGCCATGCATGAAGAACTCAACAACTTCACCCGTAACGAAGTTTGGACCCTGGAGAAGCCCCCACAAGATGCAAGAATCATTGGAACAAAGTGGGTGTTCAGAAACAAACAAGATGATCAAGGTGTGATTGTAAGGAACAAGGCAAGACTTGTTGCAAAAGGATTCTCTCAAGTTGAAGGCTTAGATTTTGGAGAGACCTTTGCACCGGTTGCTCGACTGGAAGCCATCCGTATCCTACTTGCATATGCATCATGCTATGAGATAAAACTTTATCAAATGGATGTAAAAAGTGCATTTTTAAATGGCTTCATAAATGAACTTGTATATGTTGAGCAACCACCTGGATTTGAAGACCCTAGATATCCTAACCATGCTTACAGGTTGTCCAAGGCGCTTTATGGGCTAAAGCAAGCTCCAAGGGCTTGGTATGAGCGCCTTCGCGTCTTCCTCATCGAAAAGGGCTTCAAGATCGGGACCGTCGACACAACTCTCTTCACAAAGAAACATAACGGTGATATTTTCATTTGTCAAGTATATGTTGATGATATAATCTTTGGCTCGACAAATGACTATCATTGCAAGGAATTTGGTGAGTTGATGTCGAAGGAGTTCGAGATGTCAATGATTGGTGAGCTAACATACTTCCTCAGCTTTCAAGTCAAACAAATGAAAGATGGTAACTTTCTCTCACAAGAGAAGTATACCAAAGACTTGTTGAAAAGGTTCAACATGGAGAAGTGCAAACCAATCAAGACCCCCATGCCTACATTACGGTAGAGAGTTTGATTAACCGGGTTACCTCCCTCATCTAGGTCGAGATGTCCATTTGGTGTCTGCATGTGTGCTAGATTTCAATCTAATCCTAAGAAAGCTCATCTTCGCGCTGTTAAGAGAATTCTTAGGTATCTCAGGCACACCACAAGCGTTGGTCTGTGGTATCCCAAAGGAGCTACTTTTGATTTAATTGGCTATTCCGATTCGGATTATGCCGGTTGCAAAATTGATAGGAAAAGTACTTCTGGGGGATGCCACCTGCTTGGTAGATCACTAGTTTCATGGACATCCAAAAAGCAAAACAGTGTTGCCTTGTCAACTGCCGAAGCGGAATACATTGCCACGGGTGCTTGTTGCACACAGATTTTATATATGAAACAAACTCTTCTAGACTATGGCGTAGTTCTAGAAAAGGTACCTTTGTTGTGTGACAATGAGAGTGCTGTTAAAATTGCTAATAATCCTGTACAACACTCTCGCACCAAGCACATTGATATCCGTCATCACTTCCTTAGAGATCATGTTGCTAAAGGAGATATCATTTTAAAAGGAGTGAGGTCGGAAGATCAATTAGCGGATATTTTCACTAAGCCACTTGATAAGACCCGCTTTTGCATGTTGAGGAATGAACTAAATATTCTTGATCTCAAAAATTTTAAGTAAAATGTCAAATGGTGTTGTCAAGCTTGCATTGCATGTTTAAATTCCTTGTATTGCATCTAGGGCTTGTCTAACCTAGTTGAGATAACCGCCAACAAAGCGAGTGAAAAAGCTTAACTCGGGTCAAACTTGACAAGTCTTAGTTTTAAGCTTTTAGCACTTAAATTCTTACTTTTTATGCAATTATTGGTTCTTGAAATATGCATAAGGTACTGCACTAAGGGGGAGTATTCAAAACTCAAATCACTCATGAAAACCCCTAGTGCAAGCCAAAATGCAAATTTCACCATTTGCCTATTTTCTCTAAAAATTATCTAGCCTATGGCAAAATATTTTGAAAAATATATGAGGGTGCCAATATCTGTCCCAACAAGTGTTATTTTGTGTGATTATAAGTTGGGATTTGGTTTGGTTGGGAACTAGATAGAAAAATTCAATTTTTCAAAACTCCCCTCTGTCTGGGCTCACCGGACCGTCCGGTGTGCACCGGACACTGCACTATGCAATGTCCGGTGCACCGGCAGCCGCGCGCTAAAAATCATGTTTCCTGTGCGCTGTCTGGTGGTTCACCGGATAGCTACTGTGCGCTGTCCGGTGTGCACCGGACAGGCACTGTAGACTGTCCGGTGCGCCCATATCGCGTTTTAAAAAAAGGCCTCCAGCCCGAGACCGAGCCAGAGGCTCCTTTCACTCCCCCGCCAGTTCTTCTCTCTGTCTCTCTGGCGTCTCTCCTCCGCCGGCGACCTCCCCCCCACCGGTGACTCTCCGGCGACCTCGTGCCCCTCTCCTTCCCTCTTCGGTGAGCAGCACTTCCCCCCTCTCCTTCCCTCTATTTCTATCGGTCAGTGAGGCAGTGAGGCACTCCTTCTCCACCCTGTGTCCATTTTTCAAATTCCTGTCAAATCCAATGAATCTCAAAGGTGGAATGTGTTCATTTGTCCCCACTGTGTATTCCTGCAGGTTTCTAGCTCCCTTTGGGAGGGTTTCACAACCTAATTTGCCTCAATCTCCCAAAACCTAATTCACCGCATGCCAAGTGTTCGGTGAAATGCCCAAACCAGCCCAAATTGCTCCAATTGAACCCAAATTTTTCAGGCACCTTCACAACACTCCCAGTAACATACTTGCCAAATTTCACGCCAATCCGAGATCCCAGGCTTAAAATTCACCAAATTCCCCGTTTCGAGCGACCGTTTCCGAGCCGAGTGCCCAAATCTCCTTTTCTTCGCCTAAATTCAAACCAAGCACACACTTCACTCATATTCACCTATATAAACCTATTCGTGAAGTATCGGCTCAATTCCATGTCGTTTCGTGCCTCAATTCGAATTCCAAACCTCCTATGACACTGTTTATCGTTCAAACGTCGTTTTCGCGTCGTTTGGCATCTCGATCGTCTCGTCTCGTGTTTTCTGTGCCATATTTCTCTGTGTATGTATTTATTCACATTTCATATACTTATGACTATGTGACTAATACGTGCTCACCTCTTCTGTCATTTCAGTGACCTTGATTGCCCGTGTGCCGTCTCCTGTTCTGTCTGGATCGTCACCTCTCGTGTGAGCTTTCCAGGTAGTCATCTCATCTTTTGCTAATCTATCGGACATTTTCGCTCTGTGCTTAGTCACTCTCTCTCATTTGCAGACATCAGTTCAGGATGCGGCGCACGAAGAATGTGTCGGCGCCAGGGGGAGGCTATGATGAGGATCCTCGTCGCCCCTTCAGGCAGGTCAAGGGCAAGACCGTTTACTTGGAGCAGCAAGAAGGCCGCAAGAAGCGGCGTACGGACAGAGCAGCCCGTGCAGCGGTAGCCGCAGCAGCAGCCGCTGCGCAGGCCGAGCTTGGAGATCAGCCGCAGACTCCGTCAGATCAGATCGCATATCGTGTTCGTCGTCTCGCCTCCCGGCGCTCCTCCACTCACACCTCTGCTTCCACTCCGCCACCCACCCTGCCTGCTCCCGTCACTCCTGTTGCGCCATCCACCACCACAGCCATACCCACTACCTCCACTACGCCAGCTTCCACTGCTCCTCCTCCTCCCGCTCCCGCTTCAGCTCCTCCTGTCCCTCCACCTCGATTCCGGGAGCGCGATGAGACTGAGGTACAACCATTGGCTACGGATCCTCGACTGTTTGACCTTCAGCGTGCTACAGCGGCACGGGTACGTAGGTTCAGATACGTACCCGTGGAGTCTTGGTTACCAGCTCAGAGGGACCCTGCAGCAGGTGACCTTTTCAGCACACGTATTCAGGAGTCGTTTTTCAGAGCTCAGATGTCTGCTCAGATAGCTCTGCGAGTGCACCGGCTTTTGGATCTTCCAGCCTTTCTGCTTGCAGCCGGTGCTGACTCTGAGGCGCACCTCACCTATCTGCCTGGCCTTCAGACCCTTCTGACTACCAGCGGCAGGTATGTTGAGGAGTGGGTACGAGTCTTCTACGCCTCTGTATGGATAGACCCGGATCATCACTGGATGAGGTTTCGTTTTGAGCGCGGGGATGTCACCATTACTGCCAGTCAGATCCGCCAGCTTTTTGGATTTCCCGAGTCGACGACTCGTCTTCACAGCCTCTGCTACGGCACTTCTGACCCTCCTCGTCGCCCTCACGGCGGTGTGGCTCCGGGTACAGCTCACGTCGCGGCTCTGTTCCGCCCGCCCTTCTCAGATGGGTCGCGACGTTCACCGGCAGATTTTACTACAACAGCCAAGTATTTATATGAGCTTATCCGACGGACTCTTCTGCCGAGGATGGGATACAGGGAGGCTACCACACATATTCAGCTTTGGCTCCTTGGTGCCCTGGTCTCCCACTCTGAGTTTGACGTTGTGGACTTCCTGCTTTGTGAGATCGAGGACACCGTTTTGGATGGGATTCGTGCTCGTCGGCAGTTGCCCTATGCTCACTACTTGTGCCACATCTTTGCGCAGCTGATTCAGCCTCCTCGGTTTCAGGGCACCCTTGAGGCCTCTCGCCTCGTTTTTGGATCCTACCGTCCAGCGCCTGAGATTCCTGTGCCAGCTTCTGCTCCTGTTTTTGACTCTCAGGCCGAGGATGCAGCTCTTCGTCAGTTCGACACTCATGGTACAGCAGCTGATGATGATGATGATGATGATGATGATTTTGGGGTTCCTCCTCCGCCTCCGCCTCCTATGCCTCCACGCTCACATGATCATGAGGCTGGGAGTTCTAGTGCTGCCCCTGCTGCCCCTCCGGCTATGGACCCTGCTCTTGCTTCGATTCTGGCTCACCTGGCAGCCAAGCAGGCCCGGTTATCTGAGCAAATGCTCTCAATGTTTCAGAACATGCAGGACAGGCAGGATGCGCTTCAGCAGCAGCTACTTCAGGATCGGGCTGAGAGTAGGGCATTCATGGCTCTTATGCTACAGCAGTCTGGTGTCTCAGTTTCTCTAGTTCAGTCTGCTCCACCTCCTCTGCTTCATGCTCCTGTTGTGCCATCGATTTTGTCAGGACCCCCTGTTGGTACCTCTCCGCTCCGGCCGGTCACTTTGGCGTTCACCTCTCCAGTTCTCAGCTCTGTCTGCCCGCAGCCGCCAGTGCCACCAGCATCTGCTGTTACCACTACTGCTGTGGCAGTATCTGTGACCTCTTCTGTTTCGGTAGCTCCTGCAGTGCGGCCTCAGTCCGAGTCAGTACCAGCTCCAGCTTCTACCGCAGATCCTGGATCCGAGACTGACTCTGACCCTCCGCCGGCGTTCGCTCTGCTGCCTCAACCGCGACCGGATGCGCCCCCGCCGCCTCCTCCTGCTTCAGATGTTTAGTTCGGGTACCCTTTTGGTGTTTGACGCCAAAGGGGGAGAGATATGAGTTGTGAGAGCTAGGGGGAGTTAGAGAGTTAGTAGAGAGTCATTTTGATGTAATATATGTGCTTGCTACTCTCTGTACTAGCTTGATGTTTTTGGCTCACAAACTCGACATATACTCTCGTTGCTTATGATTGACTGTGTGTATTATGTTTTCACCTTATATTTTATCACCAGTCTTCTAGTTCTTGTTTCATTGATTTAACTTCACTTTTATATGAACAAGAATCTTATGATGTGTATGCGCTCACTCTTATTATTATGGTACACGTTCTTTCTGTCAAAAATTACTGAGTATAACTAACCATTCTTTCTATTGACAGAAACTTCAAAACAAACTACTCTCACAAAACTTGTAGGGTTGTCATCAATCACCAAAAAGGGGGAGATTGAAAGCATCTAGGCCCCTGGTTGGTTTTAGTGATTAATGACAACGTAATATTATATGTGACTAATGTGTGTTTTGTAGAGACAAATGGTAAGTTAGGTCGCATGATAGGTAGAAGTACTACAACGGTGAAAACAATCCCGGAGATAAGAACTTGAAGCGACGGCTAAAACGACGAAACAAAAGGTGAAGGTCTACGGAGTCCGAGTGTCAAGGAGATGTGGACACTCGCGATTTAGTTAGGTCTTTTATTCTCTTTTAGCCGTACTATAAAGAGGGGTTATCGATGAGTAGTTTGACCAAGAGAGTTCTAGTGTAGTGTTGGTGCACAATCACACTCACATACAGTGCTAGGTGTCACTCTAGAACTCACTCACAAGTTAGAACGAAAACCGATTTTAAAATCAGCTGAAAAACAAGAGTTAGTGTTTCTGGCCCTGGGGCACCGGACTGTCCGGTGTGCACCGGACTGTCCGGTGCAACCTCTGCCAGGTGGGGCCAGACTGGTCCGGGGCAGAGGCTTTCCCTCCACAGAAACCCGAGAGCGCATGTTTCAGAGTTGAATTTTAGTGGCGCACCGGACATCGCACCGGACTGTCCGGTGTGCACCGGACAGTGACTGTTCACTGTCCGGTGTGCCATGATTCCAACGGCTAGCTGTCAGAACTAGCCGTTGGAAACGACCGTTGGCGCACCGGTGGCGCACCGTTGGCGCACCGGTGGCGCACCGGACTGTCCGGTGCGCAATTGCGCAGTGAGATGCGTGTAACGGCTAGTTGGTGGGTGAGGGCTATTTATACCCCTTCCACCCACCATATTCAATGTCTTGCACTCCACATTTATTCCAGCACATTGCTAGAGCATTGCAAGCACCAAAAGCCTAGTGAGGAGATTAGAGAATCTTAATCCGCGTTTGTTCCTCATTAGCGCTAGCGAGAGCCACCTAGAGCACACACCACTTGCATTAGGCTTCTCTTGGTCAAGCGAAAGTCTACGACTTGTTACTCTTGGTGATCGGCATCACCTAGACGGCTTGGTGGCGTTGGGAGCTCGATGATCACCATGAAGATCTTGTTGGTGACCCGACTCAAGTTTGTAAGCGGTCTCGAGGGATCCACCGCGCCGGAGTGGCAAAGGATCATCTCATAGTGAGCACTTGGTTCTTGCGAGGACCAAGGGGGAGCGATACCCTTGCGCGGGTGCTCCAACGAGGACTAGTGGAGAGTGCCGACTCTTCGATACCTCGGGAAAAATTGGAGGAGTCTTCTAAACCTTGCTTTACATTCTGCACTTAATTCAAGCACTTTACATTGTGTATTTGCTTAGCAAGTATTTGAAGTATTGTCTTAGCATTGTTGCATTTCTAATATTATATTCTTAGTGCTAGTTGTTGGGGTGAAGTTGGGCTCTTGCTTAGCTCTTTCTTAGGTTTTAATTAGTGTTGATTTTTAGAAAAGCCCAATTCACCCCCCTCTTGGGCATCGTGATCCTTTCAGTTGCAACCGTTGCAAATTCCTCAGTGGAAATGGCATGAAATCAGCATGGATTTCATAGTCGGATTGCCTCGCGCTCGAGCCGGCTACGATTCCATTTGGGTAGTGGTGGATCGCTTAACCAAGTCAGCCCACTTCATACCAGTCAAGACTAACTACAGCAGTGCAGTATTGGCAGAGTTGTACATGTCTCGGATCATCTGTCTTCATGGTGTGCCAAAGAAAATAGTATCAGACAGAGGAACGCAGTTCACCTCTCATTTCTGGCAGCAGTTGCATGAAGCCGTGGGCACACATCTGAATTTCAGTTCAGCGTATCATCCGCAGACAGATGGCCAGACCGAAAGGACCAATCAAATTCTTGAGGACATGTTGAGAGCCTGTGCGTTGCAAGATCAGTCCGGATGGGACAAGAGATTGCCTTATGCAGAGTTTTCCTATAACAACAGTTACCAGGCCAGCTTGAAGATGTCACCTTTTCAGGCGCTTTATGGAAGGAGTTGTAGAACTCCGTTGCAATGGGATCAGCCTGGAGAAAAGCAGGTGTTTGGGCCAGACATTTTGCTTGAAGCCGAAGAGAACATCAAGATGGTCCGAGAGAATCTGAAGATAGCGCAATCAAGGCAGCGAAGCTATGCAGATACAAGAAGAAGAGAGCTGAGTTTCGAAGTCGGAGACTTCGTCTATCTGAAAGTGTCACCGATCAGAGGAGTCAGAAGGTTCAGAGTCAAAGGCAAGCTAGCACCCCGCTACATCAGTCCGTATCAAATTCTTGCAAGGCGTGGAGAAGTGGCCTACCAGCTCAGTCTGCCAGAGAATTTGTCTCCTGTGCATGATGTCTTTCATGTGTCTCAGTTGAAGAAGTGTCTGCGAGTGTCACAAGAGCAGTTGCCAGTTGAAGGTCTTGGAGTCCAGGAGGACTTGACCTACGTTGAGAAGCCAACGCAAATCCTTGAGACCGCAGACAGAGTCACCCGAAGGAAGACCATCAGAATGTGCAAGGTCAGATGGAATCATCACTCTGAGGAAGAAGCAACCTGGGAGCGTGAAGATGATCTGATGGCTAAATACCCTGAGCTCTTTGCTAGCCAACCCTGAATCTCGAGGGCGAGATTCTTTTAAGGGGGATAGGTTTGTAACGCCCCGAATTTTGGAGTTGAATTTTTTCTTTTCTTCACTCGCTAAATTCGGTCGTTACCCCTCTTTCCATTTATTTTCGCTAAAACCTCACCCGACTTCAAAACTTTAGGTTATGTGATAATAGTAAACACTAGGGTTATTTTCTTTGGTCTGCTGCACCATGCCGAACCATGCATTTCTTTGATTGTTTAAACGTGTGAAAGCATTCATATAGAAATAGATATAAAAAAGGAAAATCTTTTCTTCTCTCTTTCTCCCTCTCCTCCCATTTCGGCCCAGCCACCCCCCTCACGCCCGGCCCAGCTGGCCAGCCAGCCCAGCCGGCCTCTCCCCCCCTCTCCCTTCCCGCTGTGGGCCCCGCGCTGGCCAGCCGGCCCAGCCGGTTTGCGGCCCAGCCGCGTGGCCCCCCTCGCCCCCCCCCGCGTGCCCCGCTTTAGGCCCAAGCCGGCCCAGCCGCCCCTCCCCTCCCCCCCAAAATTCCTCTCCCCTGCGGGCCCCGCCTATCATCCCCCTCCCCCAAACCCCTCTCCCCTGCCCAACCGCCCGCCCCCCTCCCTGCTCGCCCGAGCCGCCGCCGCCGCCCTCCCCGCTAGCGGTGAGGCACTCCCTCCCCCCTCCCCTCTTCTCCCTCCTCTCCCTCCCCCTTCCCCGCCCGCCGGCGCTCTCCCGCGGCGTGGCCGCGCCCGCCCGGCCCCGCGCTCGGCGGCGTCTCGCCCCCGGCCGCGCCCCGCCGCGGTCGCGCCCAGCTTGCCGGCCCCCGGCCGCGCCCGCCCGGCTCCGCCTCGGTCTCGCCCCGGCCCCGGCCGCGCCGCCCCGCGCCCGCCTGGCCTCGCCTCGGCCGCGCCGCCCCGCGCTCGCCCCGGCCCCGGCCGCGCCGCGCTCACCCCGGCCCTGGCCGCGCCTGACCCCGACCTCCCCGCCTCGGTCGTGCCCGCCCCGACGCTCGCCAGCCCCGGCCGCGCCCGGCCCCGTCCGCCCCGTCCGCGCGCGCCCGGCCCCGCCGCCTCGGCGCTCGCCGGCCATGGCGCCGCGCGGCGTGCCCCGTTCCGCTCGCGCGCGTTTCCCCGCCTGGCCTTGGCCCCGTCCCGGCCATGGCGGCCCGCTGTGGTCCGCGGCGTCCTCGCTCGCCCGTGCCTGTCCGCCCCGGTGTGCTTGCCCGCCCGCCCCGACATGTGCCCGGCTAGTTCGCGGCGCGTGCGTGCGGCCTTGCGCGCGTGCTCGCGTAGTGCGCGGTGCCTTGGCACGGCTCGTCGTGCCCTCGTCTACCCATGGACGTGCCCGTCTACCCCCCTATATTTTATGCGCACTAATCACGTTGTTCATGTTAAGGAAAATAGGAAACTTAATTTAGAAATTGGTTACGTTAGTTAATTTATATAGTTAATCGTCTATCTCATTTAATGTTGATCTACTAAAAGTGGTTATGTTTCTATTAGTGCATGTATCTAATCTTGGATCTCGTTTAATGTTGATCAATTGAAAATAGTTATAATTATATTAGCGCATGTGGCTAATACTTGTTAGTGAAACTCGATGGAATTAAGTCACGTAGCGCTTAGTTATGCATCTACCCGTAATACGTTTCGCGTAAGCTTTAACCCCGTGAAACCCTCCCCCGTCTCTTTCTAACCATGGTAAATGCAATATCGTATGTCATATTATATGCATGTTTAATCTATTTGTTCTCTTGTATGGTGTACTGTTTGTTTCCTAATTTGAATGGATGGATGTATGTATGTTTGCACTCGTATAGAGAACGATTCGGTCGAGGAGCCCGAAGAACTAGCAGGAGAAGCCCCTGAGCAGCAATCGGTTGGTGGAGGCAAGTGTCCCTTGACCTATCTCTGTCCTATACATACTTTAATTCACCTCCCGCATTACACATTTATACCTAAGGATTGACTAGCTTTTGTTATCCATGTCCTTGTTTACCTATTTGGGTTGGATTATTATTGCTTAGTCTTGTGCTATTGCTCAACTCTTATCAATGAACATGATGAGAATGATCAATGATACGCTGTTTTCCCTCTTCTTATTATGATGTTATACTTGTGGCCTTTAAGGGGGCTCGAGCGGTTTCTCGAGTGCCTCTCCGTAAGGACCTGTTCGTTGGATGACCGCTCGGGAAAACAGTGCAACCATGAGGGTGGAATGGGGTGCCCTTAGCTGAATAATTAGAAGATCCGGGGTGTAGTTCGCTTCGCCGTCGTGCCGTCAATGGGGCTCGGTGTATGCGGCTCGCTCTGCCAAGGTTGATTTGTCCCTTGGGGAGGAGTGCGGTACATTTAGGAAACCTAACGGGCGGCTACAGCCCCGGGGAATCTTTGTAAAGGCTACGTAGTGAGACCCTGCCTACTCACCTTGGGAGTGTTCAAGGGTCCGTACAACCCGAGGCAAAAAGGGAATCATGGCTCATGGGTAAAGTGCGTAACCTCTGCAGAGTGTTCGAAAACTGATATATCAGCCGTACTCGCGGTTATGAGCGGCCAAGGGAGCTCCAATGATTAGTGGTACTTGATCTGAGATGTTCGGATTGCAGGTGACAATGAGATTGATGGTTCTGGTTATGACTATGGTGCTGGTAAGTGGTATTCTTTCCGTTTGGAAAGGGTACATCGGGCTAATAACTTGGGTTAATGCTAAAACCTGGCTTTCCACTAGTAAATAATAATCTGACCAACTAAAAGCAACTGCTTGACTTATTCCCCACATAAAGCTAGTCCACTACAGCCAAACAGGACACTTGCTGAGTATATTGATGTGTACTCACCCTTGCTCTACACACCAAACCCCCCCATCCCCAGGTTGTCCGCATTGCAACCACTGCTCAGGAGAAGACGAAGCTGTGGAAGGAGACTTCCAGGAGTTCCAAGACTACGACGAGTTCTAGGCGTGGATTAGCGGCAACCCCAGTCGGCTGCCTGTGAAGGCCGCGTTTATCTATGTTTCTTTTCCGCACTTTGATTATTGTAAAGACTATGTGGATGTCTCAGACATATGATGTAATCGACTATTATTCCCCTTTTTAATACTATTTGAGCACTGTGTGATGATGTCCATGTTATGTAACTGCTGTGTACGTGAATTGCTGATCCTGGCACGTACATGGTTCGCATTCGGTTTGCCTTCTGAAACCGGGTGTGACAAAAATCCACGGGATAAACTCTGGAACCAACTTGTAATGGGTCCAGAGCACCCCTTGATATAGATGGACTGATTGAAGCCCCCACAATCATCCATTCAAACATATTATTATTTATCTTTTTTGTATTGTTTTTTTTTCATTCCTTAGGAGTAGGAGTAATCTAGCCTTAGTCTAGCCCTAGTATTAGTCTTCCTCGACCTATTACATCACATCTATTTATCCTGGCGTCGTCTAGAGGCGTCTTAGGTGGCCTGCTGGCCTGAAGACAACAATTGGATCTCTCCTCCGTGACGGGTTCCTTCCGGGAGGTGAGATTGAGTTTTTTTGTGGAGAAGAAGACTTTCTACGCATGCGCGGACAGTCCGAGCCTAAACGTGGACCGTCCAACACACGTACATGGAGAAGTCGCTCCTGCCGCTAAGTCGCGAACCATACGTCTAGTGCCGCGAACCGTCCTCACTCATGCAGAGAGCACCGTCAGGCGATTCACACCTAGTGTTTGGTGTCAGATCGGCGTCAACACCGCTAGTACAAAATTGTTTCTGCGGGTGTTTTTTGAGTTGGATGGATCATTTTATTTTCACTTGTGCTCGATAACCGAAATCGTATATAGAAATCAATGCCCATCATAGGCATAGAGCTGTTTGCTACTAGTGATGTGTATAAATGATCAATGTATGCAAATGGTGTAGGGATATGGGGAAAATATAATATTTTAAATATTATAGGGACATGGATAGCATTTGATAGCTTCCTATCTTATTTTCGTGTCGATCGAGATGCTCCGCCGATGCAATCAACTGATACTTTCTGCCACACTACAAATTACAATAAATAAATCTAACGGTAGTGCAATTATCGAGCTCTAACAAACTAATTGCTCTCAATCATTGTCCGGCGAGCCCTTAAATTATTCGCTTGTGGAACACATGGTGTACTAATCGGTTATTATTCAGTGGCACCGATGTGACCAGTGACCACCCACATCTACTGACCTATTGGATTGGATTCATCCTACGTACTCTATGTAGTGCTTTTTCTAATATGTTTATGATGCCATCTATCGACCAAAATACTTGAACTCGTAACTCAATTTATGCATGAATAATAATAAAAAGATAAATTCCATTAATTAGAAGGTGCTTCGACCCAGTTTGAATACTGGGGTGAAGCAAAATAAATCAAAATTTGCGAGTCAAAATGAACTATATTTCTTACGGCATGGGTGCATCTTTTTAAATTTATTTTCAGATTTAATACCACTATCGACTCGATTGGTATGGAATTATGTGTCGTTTGGTTCAAGAAATGTAACGTAAACGGTAATGATTCACACTCGAATAACGGCGATAACGAGTTTGAATAAGACGGAATCCATTTGTAGTGTGGTATCGATTACCGTTGAACTTAAACAAACATGATTTAACGATATCGGTTACTCATTACGTTACCAATATGTGAACCAAACGACACCTATATTTCTTAGGGTATCACTACCGGAATCCGGCTCTTTGCCAAGTACTCGGCGCTTTGCTGAGTGTTTTTTTATCGGGCACTCGATAAAGTTCTACTCTCGGTAACGACCGTGTTTGCCGAGAGTAGGACTCTCGGCAAAGCCTAACGCTCGGCGAATGAAGACGCTCGGCAAAGAGTCGTCAGGAGCCGTCTAGAGCTGACGGTCGTTAACTTCGCCGAGCGCCGGTCTTTGGCACTCGACAAAGAAGATTCTTTGTCGAGTGCCCCACGTTCGACACTCGGCAAAGAAAGCTTTGCCGAGTGTCATTTTTGGACACTCGGCAAAGTATATTTTATTTTTTTCTTGTCTCAACCAAACTTTTTGTAGTATGTCCCTACACTATGTAGACTTACATGTTTCAGTTTTGCACAATTATAAAAATGTTTGCTATAACTATTAGATTTTGTTCTTTTAATTGAATTTCCTTGGATAATTCAGATTTGAACTGCAAGTCACTTGAAAAATGTAAAACAATGAATGCAAAAATGGTATCCATGTTATTTAACAAAAGTTACGGTCGATTTAAGTAGCAGACCGGAATTTTCGAGCAGCATGCTCATTAAACATGACCGTGAACTTGCCATCTAGTTGTTTAAAAATTATATAAAACACACACAAAGTCAGAAAATCATAAAACTTCTCCACATGTCATGATTTCATATGTAGAGACTGTGATACATATTTGAGAATGTTTCGAGAAAGTTGTGACGCACTATGTGTAGAAACCTAGCCGGTCTACATTGAAACTCTATGATTTCATGTGTAGACCACTTAGATTTCTACACATATGATTTCATGTGTAGTCCACGATCACGGGCACCTATCAGGTGATGTCATGACACACCCTGAGCCGATTTCGAGTCCTCATAAATGATGAGGAGGTGGGTCGACGACGGTGATTGACCATGACTCGCGCGGCGCCAATCATTGCCCCACGACCATTTCTCTCACTCTTAGGGAAGACGAGGTGGCTTGTTCTTGGTGTCTCGGGTTCTTGATAGGACCCACAGGTCAGTGACGCTCGGTGTCGTGCGGGCCGGTTGCGCGCGGAGGCGAGGGACACTGACGACCGAGGCCCGCCTGTCGGCGCCCACCACCAGCAGTCACGTTGGGTTGGATGGGCCAGCGCTGGGACGATGTGCGGAGCCACGCACGGGAGGAAAATAGGGAATGGGCTGGATTCCAGCTTGGCGGCCCACACAGGTAGTTCATCTTTTTCTTTTTCCTTTTCTATTTTCTTTATTTCCTTTCTTGATTCAAATTCAAATTTAGTTTGAAATTCACACTCAAAAATTGAAATGCTCAAGCAAATAAAACTCCAGCATGAGATGCCATAATATTTTATTAATATATTTCTTTTATTATCCTATTTGAGCAGATGCTTCTAGCTATGCAATTCACGCATAAATAGTTTATTTTAGAGAAAATAATATTTCTATCGTATTGTTCCTATAAAGACATGATTTAACTTAATCCCTTTTAAAAAGGTACTTATAAATCAATAGATATATAATATATGTATATGTAAAAAGAAAGATTAACTAAAATCATGTATACTTTTGTGAGGTCTTGTTAAAAAACTTTTTTTTGCTTTAGGAGATGTAGCTTCAAAAATATTATTAATAGATTCTTCGATTGTCTTATTGATTTTTTAAATCCCGAAATAGAATTTCAAGTGTCACATTGTTGGTCCTCTCCAAGGTTCATATTCATCAAAACATCTATGACACCAAGCGTAAGATCTAAAACACAATTGACTAGGTTAGAACGAACTTGGAGATGTAACCATCGTGCACGTACTCATGTCGATCCATGCATTGTATGCATGAGAGTGATGTTCTTATCACCTAGTATTTCCACACACCAGAATAGCCATACCTATTTCCACATGTGGCACATCATAGTCATAGGATGCCACCAACCATACAAGGGTCTAATTTTTTTGGCCCCTAGGGAGCCATAGAGGTTCACCTCACGCCACACAATAGTGGGAGCGACACCAATATGCTATGAGATCATGTACTAGTTGCTACTCTTGATAGTCCTTAGGCAGAAGGACATCATAACGATGCCCGACCACCTGAGCCTCACATCAGGATAGCCGGGCTACTACCACTGACTACCATGTATAAGATTTGGGAGGAAATAGCTAAATTATCTTGACAGAGACTCAAGATCATTATGTCTGGCCTAGCCTTGTCATATCGGAAACCACACGACTGCCGATTTGACACCATACCATACCCTTCGGGGAGTAAGGTGTCAGACTTTTCCAAAATTTTAGGCGAAAGTGGTAGGAGAATTCACGAGCACATAGGACAATATGTAGCAAAGTTAGAGGAATTAGCAGATAGGGTGACTTTTCGTGTTCAGTTTTTTTCATTATCTCTTACTAATACCACTTTTGCATGGTATGCTAGGTTGGCTCCAAACTCTATTAATTTCTCAGGTGATTTCGAACACAGATTTCATGAGCACTCTAAGGAATATGAATTAGAGTTAGTTGAATCAGTTAATGACTATTTTCGGAGATTTCAGGATTCTAGAAACCGATATTTTTAGGTCCATGTCATAGATAAGCGACTAGCAGGGTTGGCTTTCAATGGGCTATGTCCATACTTGAAAAACAATTAGATGGCACACAGTTCTTTTTGCTAGCTCAGTTGCATCAGTAGGCTTCGGCTTATGAAAGCCGAAGCAAAGAAATTCAAGAGCCATCTCATCATAATGTGCATCGTGATAGTAGTAGCTCATATGATGAGCTAAAAGAGGTATATGTCGCTAAACTTATTTGGTCCGCTAAGGCCAAACTTCTCACTTGCTCTTCTCTACGTCTGGTTCAAAATAATTACCAAGGAGAAGTTAAGTTCACATTCTGTATTACTAAGTATGACAAGATATTTGATGAATTACTTAAGAGCAGCAATATTAAATTGTCTCACACAATTCCCGCGACGGATGAATTGAAAAGGCGTGCTTATTGTAAATGGTATAACTCCTTTTCTAATGCCACCAATGATTGCAATGTTTTTTGTCGGTGGATACAATCAGTTATAAATGAAGGTTGGATGTTTTTCAAGATGTACAAATTAACAAACAGTCGTTCCCTGTCAATACACTTGAGATGAACGGTTAGAAGATCCTGGTTCGACCGAAAGTGGCTGATAAAGGCAAGGTCAAGAGCGTAGTCTCTGATGATCCTCACATGTCAAATCTGTCACGAGGAGTGGTTACTCAGAAGGCTCCAGACAAGAGAGTGACTGTAAGGACCATTAATAAGACCAAAAGCGCAAGGGGAAAGATAAAATAAGGCTCGGGTAGAGCTCTCCTAGCTATTATACATCGGTCAATTTGGTACTTATCACCAGAAGCTCGATGCTTCAGAAAGTTCGATGCAAAGAATCAGATAGTTTGATACTGTGAAGCACAGATCATCGACCTGCGTGACGGAGTTGAACGTTGCCGAAAAGTAGATTCAGACTAAGACTTTAGGTAAGTTTGCTAAACCTGGCTCTACATTTGATCAGCTTCTCTCAAAATATTTAATAAGAAAGTCATTCCACACAACAAGCCAACAAAACAATCATTGTCTGTAGGAAAGTAGCGATTTGTGTAGGGGCAAAGGTCGATTAAACAAGCCCGAGAAGTGGCACGACAAATATTGTCTACTCATATGTTTCTGGGGATGTCGTGGAACTTTCCACGCGTCTACTCATCGTCGATGTTTTGTCCCGCTCGCGTGTGGGATAGTGCGACGACGAATCTGTATTGCATGCATAGCCCCTTTTGCTTATTCGAGCTTGGGGGCCATATAGTTTTGTACCTTTTGACATATTGATCATATAGTCATGGCTAATGAAAATTCAATCCTAAACGACCTTTATGCATTATAGTTCTATTAAATGGCTATGTTGTTTGGTTAAAAGAGCTGGTGACTTGCATCGAGCTAGAGTTCTTATTTTGGAAACAAGACGACTTTGTGAAATCTATTGTTTCTTGAAAGACACTGGTAGTATAAGTGCTTTTGGTTCATGACCTACTGCCACACGGTCCATGGGCAAGCCCAAACAGTCCAGCTTGTTAGCGTAGAATGTCCGAGATTAGATCAGTTCGAGGGAGAGTCCTAATTTGTTGCATGATCTTCCCCATTTCTTGCAATATCTTGTTGGACTTCGCTTAGGATAAAGTTCAGATCTCCTCCCTTATATAAATATAAAGGGGTACAGTCGATCGAGATAGACACAATCTAATAGAACCAATCTATTTATATTACTTGTCTTCATGCGTTAGGTCTAGATGTAGCTTAGCTCTTGTTGTAGTCCCCTCAATCCCAACCTTCATCTATCTTCGTCTCTACATCGTCTAGAGGCGCTTTGCGTGGCCTACCAATACCGAAGCAACCATACGATCTCTCCTTCCCGACGAGGTCCCTTGTAAAAGGCGAGATCTATTTCTACGTGAAGCCTTTTGTGGTGCATGTGCATCGCGGATGGTATACCGTATTGTCGGCGTTTCGAGACCGGGGGGTCCCTGGACCGACGAGTAAACTGTCGCCGCGTGCCCCAGCCCAGATGGCTCGGCGCGAGACGGAGCACGAAGGGGGGAAAAGGCAGCCGGAGAGAGAGAGTTGGAAATCCCGCAGCCTTCGTGTTTGTCCCGCGCCCAGGTCGGGTGCGCTTGCAGTAGGGGGTTACAAGCATCCACGCGGGAGGGAGCGAGCGGCCTCACGTGAGCGCATGTCCCGTTCTCTCCCCCACGCGGCCAACCCTCTGTAAGAGGGCCCTGGTCCTTCCTTTTATAGGCGTAAGGAGAGGATCCAGGTGTACAATGGGGGGTGTAGCAGAGTGCTAACGTGTCTAGCGGAGGAGAGCTAGCGCCCTAAGTACATGCCATCGTGGCAGCCGGAGAGGTTTTGGCACCCGGTTCGTGTGGTGTCGTGGCCGTCGGAGGAGCGCTGGAGCCTGGCGGAAGGATAGCTGTCAGAGCTGTCGAGTCCTTGCTAACGTCCTCTTGCTTCCGTAAGGGGGCTGAGAGCCGCCGTCGTCATAGAGCGTGCGGGGCGCCATCATTGCTTGTCTGGCGGAGCGAGCCAGATGGGACACCGGTCTTGTTTCCCGTAGCCTGAGTCAGCTTGGAGTAGGGTAATGATGGCGCCTCCTGTTGACGTGGTCGGTCCGTGCCCTAGGTTGGGCGATGTGGAGGCTCCTCCGAGGTCGAGGTCGAGTCTGTCTTCCGAGGCCGAGGTCGAGTCCGAGCCCCTGGGTCGGGCGAGGCGGAGACTGTCGGCTGAGGCCAGGGCTGAGTCCGAGCCCTGGGGTCGGGCGAAACGGAGTTCGTCGTCTTCCGGGGCTGAGCCCGAGTCCGAGCCCTGGGTCGGGCGGAGCGGAGTTCGCCGTCTTCCGGGGCTGAGCCCGAGTCCGAGCCCTGGGTCGGGCGGAGCGGAGTTCGTCGTCTTCCGGGGCTGAGCCTGAGTCCGAGCCCTGAGTCGGGCGGAGCGGAGTTCACCGTCTTCCAGGGCTGAGCCCGAGTCCGAGCCCTGGGTCAGGCGGAGCGGAGTTCGCCGTCTTCCGGGGCTGAGCCCGGGTCCGAGCCCTGGGTCGGGCGGAGCGGAGTTCACCGTCTTCCGGGGTTGAGCCCGAGTCCGAGCCCTGGGTCGGGCGAAGCGGAGTTTCCTATGGTGCCTGAGGCCGGGCCTGGCTGCATGTCAGCCTCACTCTGTCGAGTGGCACAGCAGTCGGAGCGGCGCAGACGGCGCTGTCCTTCTGTCAGGCCGGTCAGTGGAGCGGCGAAGTGACTGAGGTCAATTCGGCTCTATCGACTGAAGGGCGCGCGTCAGGATAAAGGTGTCAGGCCACCTTTGCATTGGTTTCCTACCTAAGGTGCCACAATTTGCCTAATCTTAGACGCTCAAATTTAAGAACTAAGCTTAGGCATAAAAGTTAGGCATATTGTGGTAGCTAAGGCAACAAACCAAACAGCCCTTAAATGCCCCTGCGATTTGGTCGGTTGGCGTGGCGATTTGGCCAGGGTTGCTTCTTGGCGAAGACTGGGCCTCGGGTGAGCCAAAAGTATGTTCGTCGCTGGAGGGGGGCCTCGGGCGAGACGTAGATCCTCCGGGGTCGGCTGCCCTTGCCCGAGGCTGGGCTCAGGCGAGGCGTGATCGAGTCCCTCGAATGGACAGATCTCTGACTTAGTCGCACCCATCAGGCCTTTGCAGCTTTGTGCTGATGGGGGTTACCAGCTGAGAATTAGGAGTCTTGAGGGTACCCCTAATTATGGTCCCCGACAGTAGCCCCTGAGCCTCGAAGGGAGTGTTAACACTCGCTTGAAGGCTTTTGTCGCACTTTTTTGCAAGGGGACCAGCCTTTCTCGGTTGCGTTTTGTTCCGGTGGGTGCGCGCGAGCGCACCCGCCGGGTGTAGCCCCCGAGGCCTCGGAGGAGTGGTTTGACTCCTCCGAGGTCTTAATGCCTCGCGTAATGCTTCGGCTGGTCTGGTCGTTCCCTCATGCGAGCTGGCCGTAGCCCGGGTGCACGGTCGGGTCCCAAGTTCTCGGGCTGGTATGTTGACGCTGTCAACGGTTTGGCCGGAGCCGGGTTTGCGAGAGCAGCCCCCGAGCCTCTGCACAGGGCGAGAGGACGGTCAAGGACAGACTCGACTTTTTTACATACGCCCCTGCGTCGCCTTTCCGCAAGGAGGAGAGGGGGAAAGCGCCATGTTGCCCTCGGAGGGCGCCGAACATGGTGTCTCCGGTGAGCTGCTGGCGGGTAATCCGAGTGGACGCCCGTGCCCCATTTGTTAGGGGTCGGCTAGAGGCCTGGAGGCGCGCTCAAAAGTACCTGCGAGTGATCTACCGGACCCGGTCCCCTTTCGTCGGGGTCCGAGGGCTCGATGCCTCCCTCTGATGGGATTCCGTTACAAGATCGTTCCCGCTGGTCTCGGAAATGTCCTAGGGTACCTCGAGAGCGTAGCCCAAGCCTTGGTTATGTATCGAACGTACCCAGGGTCATCCCTCGCTCTGTGTCTGAGGCGGCTGTGAACCCTTCGAGGGCCAGCCTACGAACCCCTGATCAGTAGTGGGCGCGGAGCCCGAGTAGCCTGAGGCGGCCGTTGAACCCTTCCGAGGGGCCGGCCTTCGAACCTCTGACCAGTAGTGGGTGTAGGGCCCACGCGCTCTAAGGCGGCTGTTAAACCCCTCTGAGGGGCCAGCCTTTGAACCTCTGATCAGTAGGGAGGCTCGGAGCCTGTTTCCTTCACGGAGAAGGATCCTTTTTGGGGTATCCCCCTCTCCCGGTCCCTGTTGTAAGAGAGAGAAAGAGGAAAAGGATACAAAATCGATTGACGTGGCGTACCTCTTTGGACGCGGTCATTTTGGCGAAGGCGAAGCGTCGCTTGCTTCTCCTGCTAGAGGCGCCGCCTGTCCCGCCGCAGAGTTAATACGACGGGGCGAGTAGTTCGCGGGGCGGCCGTTGCGCGTGCGCAAGCCGTTCGAGGAACGAAACGCGGGCGCGCCGTCTTCACGCCATGAGAGAGGGTTCTCTCGCTGCCCCTAGACGGGACGTGAGCTTGGCTGACGACGTGACCGCTGCTCCTGCCCGCCTGCCACCGCCATTACTGCTGGCACATTTTTGGCCGTATTGACCGTCGCGCCTGGCTGGCACTGCTGGGTCGTACGCAGGGTTGCCTCGAGTCGCGGTACTGGTTCCGCAGTCGAGGAGGCGTGGCAGTGGTGCGAGTGGCGGTGCAGTTGCTTGCACGTAGCGACCGGCGCGCCGGTTGCATGACGCGTGGGCGTGGGCCCCCATGCTGGGTGCGTTGGAAGTCGGAGGGGCACGTCCACTTGGCGCGGTTGCATGCCGCCTGCATGGCTGCCCGCCCTTTTGCCCGTTGGTCTGGGCGAAAGTGGAGTAATGCTCGTAACCGCTGGGCGGTTGCATGCACCGCGCGCGGTGGTTTGGCTTCTTCTGCTTTGGGCCAGCTTGCATGACGCGTGGGACCCAGCCCCCGCGCTGTAGGGGTAGGACCTTGGAGCGTGTTGGAGAAGACTCAGCCCACAACGGCTGGGGACGCAAGTAGGGAGAGTCGCCTTTAAAAGGAGGGTGACCCCCTTGAAAGGCGACCATGTCTTCGCGCTCCCTTATGCATCGTGTCTTTCCACCTTCCGAGCCCCCGGATGGGGGACACCCGCAATCCTTCCGCCTTATCATTGGAGGAACGCAACTCTGTGGGAGTTGGTACCTTTCAGCCATCGTTCGGCTTCAAGGATTTTCATCATGTAGCCCGACTGCACCCCCTCGCTGGCGGTCACCCAAGATGGTGACCTCCAACCCCTGGGTGGGGAGAAGCAAGCCGGGCTGCGATCTTGGTCCCGCCCTCAGCTTCAAGGATCTTCATCATCCTTGCTGGGGCGGAGGCCGGGCTGAGCCAGAGCTCTACCTCCCGCGCGGGTTCGTGGGTCAGCCTCTCCTTCAGCATTCAAGGGAGAGGGCGCTCACTGGCCCTACGAGCGGGGCGGACTTCGATAACGCGGGGCTGGCTGACGGCGGGCGTCGTCAGCTTCAGCGCGTTGGACTCGCCGGCTTGGCTCCCGGTGCCCCCTCCTGCCGCAAGGGCGGTTGTCGCGCCGCGCGCACGGGAGGACCGCCCAAGACGTCGTGCGCTGCTAGGGCGGCGTTCGTGTTCTGGGGCGGTCCTGCCTTTGCACCGGTACGGCGCCTCCGCGCGGAGGTCGGTGCTCCACTCGTCCGGGAGGATCTGAGTAGGGACCTGCCGGAGGGCTGACGACTCCTGTCGTTGGTGCCGAGGTGGGGGCGGCTTGAGAAGTCCCCGTCGCCGACGGGATCACCGCCACCATCCGCGCTTCGGGCCTCCGGCTCTTTGTACTTGTCCTCGCCCCTCGAGCGTCGGCGTGGGCGAGGGCAAGGTTGCAGCAGCGTCCGCCCTGAGGCCATCGCTGTTGCAGTTCGGCCACCCGGAGCGGGGGTCGTTGTCGTTGCTGCCGGAACGGGCGACGGCGAGCCACCCGTCGGTCTTCTGTTGCTCCGCAGGCCCCCCAATCATGTGGGGTTGTTCATACCTGCGGAGGTGGAACCGGAGTTCCGTTTGTAATGGAACCTTGAATGCCGGTCTTTTGTTCATCGTGGTTGTCGGGGCCTGAACATGTATGTATTTTTGGCGCGGAGCCGTGTTTTTTCCTCATTTTCGAGCACTAAGACTCGCCTGTTGGTTGTCTGAACCGCTTCACCAAGCGTGAGTCGCCCCGTGCAAAGGTGACGAGTGAGGTATCCATATCCCGGAGGCGTAGGAGTCCCTCGGCTCGGTCGGCCTTGCTGTCCGAGGCTTCTCTTGCTTAGTTAAAGGAACCCCTCGGCCGCTCTTCGATGAGCCGAAGCCAGGGGTAGCGGTGTCAGCACGGACAGAGGCAGAGTTGGCTCTAAAAGAATACTTGGTTGGCCAGAGCCTGGCCGGGTCGTCCACTAGCGGGACCGACGCCGGAATTGAGTTGCCGAGGCCTCGGGCCGAGCTGATGTCTTCGGGGGACAGCTGGCCGAGGCCTCGGGGTGACCGGCCGAGCCGCCTGCTCGAGCTGGATTCTCGGAGAAGACCCTGGCGGCGATGGCTCGGGCGTGATGATGACGTCGTCCTTCAGAGTGGAGATCCTCGGACCGCGTCACCGTCCGAGGCTAGGTCGGACCTCGCCGAAGGTGTAGTTGACGCCGAGGGTGCTGCTGCTCCCTTCAACTGTCAAGATCCGAGCCTCCAGGATCGGATTATCTTGTAGCGTGTGTTTTCTGCGGCCGCCGAGGCCCAAACACACCCTCGCCGTGTTGTAAAGTTGCGCTTCTTTTCCTCTTGTTTCGAGTATCTGGACTTTTTCGTCGGTAACAGAATTGTCTGTGCGAGCGAGAGTTGCTTTTCACGGGAGGCGATGAGTGAGGTATCCATATCCCGGAGGCGTAGGAATCCCTCGGCTCGGTCAGCCTTGCTGCTTACGCGCGCTCTTGCCCGTCCATGGGGTTCTGTCACCGACGCAGTCGAGAAGGCCCGAAGAATCACTTCAGCAGAAGAGCTTTCGAGCGTGAAGACTTGTTCGGTCCGCGGAATCACTTATCTGAATGCGAGTTACTTATCGCAGAAGGTGATGAGTGAGGTGTCCGTATCCCGGAGGCGTAGGAGTCCCTCGGCTCGGTCAGCCTTGGCTGCTTACGTGTACTCCGCAGTTTTCAGGATCCACTTTCGAAGTAGTCGAAAAGCACGAAAGATATTCTGGCAGAAAAGATCTTTTTTCGAGGAAAAAATTTCGACGCAGAGGGGGTTCCCCCCTTTTAGCCCCCGAGGGAGGGTCAGGCTTTGCCGAGGCAAGGCTGACCCTTCCTTGATGACTAAACTTTGCGTGGGAACAAGGTATACGAACAACTTGAAAGCATCTTAAGGGTAGAAGCGACGTAGTTTTTGGATGTTCCAAGCGTTGTTGTAGACCTCGCCTTGACTGTTGGCCAGCTTGTACGTTTCGGGCTTCAGAACTTTGGCGATGACGAACGGCCCTTCCTAGGGAGGCGTGAGCTTGTGCCGCCCTCGGGCGTCCTGTCGCAGCCGAAGCACCAGGTCGCCCACCTGGAGGTCTCGGGACCGGACCCCTCGGGCGTGGTAGCGTCGCAGGGACTGCTGGTACCGCGCCGAGTGTAGTAAGGCCATGTCCCGAGCCTCTTCCAGCTGGTCCAGCGAGTCTTCTCGACTAGCTTGGTTGCTTTGGTCGGCGTAGGCCCTCGTCCTCGGGGAGCCGTATTCTAAGTCTGTGGGCAAGATGGCCTCGGCCCCATAGACTAGAAAGAACGGCGTGAAGCCCGTGGCTCGGCTCGACGTTGTCCTCAGACTCCAGACCACCGAGGGGAGTTCCTTCATCCATCGCTTGGCGAACTTGTTGAGGTCGTTGTAGATCCGAGGCTTGAGTCCTTGTAGAATCATGTCGTTGGCACGCTCTACTTGCCCATTCGTCATGGGGTGAGCCACGGCGGCCCAGTCCACCCGGATGTGGTGATCCTCGCAGAAGTCCAGGAACTTTCTGCCGGTGAACTGGGTGCCGTTGTCGGTGATGATGGAGTTCGGTACCCCAAAACGATGGATGATGTTAGTGAAGAACGCTACCGCCTATTCGGACCTGATGCTGTTTAGGGGTCGGACCTCGATCCACTTGGAGAATTTGTCGATGGTGACCAACAGGTGCGTGTAGCCCCCGGGTGCCTTCTACCAGGGGCCGACGAGGTCCAGACCCCACACAGCAAAAGGCCAGGTGATGGGTATCGTCTGCAGAGCCTGGGCGGGCAGGTGGGTCTGCCTCGCGTATAACTGACACCCTTCGCAGGTGCGGACAATTCTATTGGCATCGGCCACCGCCGTCGGCTAGTAGAAACCTTGTCGGAAGGCGTTTCCAACAAGGGCTCGAGGTGCTGCGTGATGGCCGCAAGCCCCCAAGTGTATCTCTCGTAGGAGCTCCTGACCTTCGGTGATGGGGATACATCGCTGGAGGATGCCTGAAGGGGCTGCGGTGGTAGAGCTCCTTCCCATCTCCCAACAAGACGAATGACATGGCGCGTCGCGCCAACCGCCGAGCTTCGGCTCGGTCGAGGGGTAGCTCTCCTCGGTGGAGATATTACAGGTACGGGGTCTGCCAGTTTCGATTAGGCGTGACCCCGCTTCGCTCCTCCTCGACGCGCAGTGCCTCACCCTCGGGGGCCGAGGGTACCTCGGGCTGAACCGAGAGTGCCTCGGGCCGAGCTGAGGGTGCCTCGGGCCAAGCCGAGGGTGCCTCGGACTGAGCCGAGGGTACCTCGGGCTGGGCCGAGGGTGCCTCGGGCTCGAGCGTGTCGTCGATCTTGACGGAGGGTTGATGCAGGTCTCGGGAGAAGACGTCCGGGGGAACCGTTGTTCGCCCCGAGGCTATTTTAGCCAGCTCGTCCGCAGTCTCGTTGTAGAAACGGGCGATGTGGCTGAGCTCGAGCCCGTAGAACTTGTCTTCCAGGCGCCGAACCTCATCGCAGTAGGCCTCCATCTTCGGGTCGCGGCAGTGGGAGTTCTTCATGACTTGGTCGATGACGAGCTGCGAGTCACCGCGAGCGTCGAGGCGTCGAACCCCTAGCTCGATGGCGATCTGCAACCCGTTGACCAGAGCCTCGTACTCAGCCACATTGTTGGACGCCGAGAAATGGAGGCGTAGCACGTAGCGTAGGTGCTTCCTGAGGGGCGAGATGAAGAGTAGGCCTGCGCCGGCTCTTGTCTTCATCAGCGACCCGTCGAAGAACATGGTCCAGAGTTCCGGCTGGATCGGAACTGTTGGGAGCTGGGTGTCGACCCATTCAGCCACGAAGTCCGCCAAGACCTAGGACTTGATGGCCTTCCGAGGGGCGAACGAGATTGTTTCGCCCATGATTTCCACCGCCCACTTTGCGATTCTACCTGAGGCCTCTCGGCACTGGATGATCTCCCCCAGGGGGAAGGATGACACCATAGTTACCGGATGAGACTCGAAGTAGTGTCGCAACTTCCGCCGCGTCAGGATCACTGCGTATAACAGCTTCTGAACTTGTGGGTAGCGGATCTTGGTCTCGGACAGTACCTCGCTGATGAAGTAGACTGGCCTCTGGACGGGCAATGCATGCCCCTCTTCTCGTCTCTCAACCACAATCGCGGCGCTAACCACCTGAGTGGTCGCGGCGACGTAGATCAAGAGGGCTTCTCCAGCAGCGGGGGGCACCAAGATGGGCGCGTTCGTGAGGAGCGCCTTCAGGTTCTCGAGGGCTTCCTCGGCCTCAGGGGTCCAAGTGAAGCACTCGGCCTTCCTTAAGAGGCGGTACAGAGGCAGACCTCTTTCGCCGAGGCGCGAGATGAAGCGGCTCAGAGCCGCAAGACATCCCGTGACTCTCTGTATGCCTTTCAAGTCCTTGATGGGCCCCATGCTGGTGATGGCCGTGGTCTTCTCCGGGTTGGCTTCGATGCCCCGCTCGGAGACGATGAACCCCAAGAGCATGCCTCGGGGTACCCCGAAGACACACTTTTCGGGATTGAGCTTCACGCCTTTCGCCTTGAGACATCGGAATGTCACTTCAAGGTCGGAAAGGAGGTCGGAGGCTTTCCTCATCTTGACTACAATGTCATCGACGTAGGCCTCGATCGTCCGGCCAATGTGTTCGCCGAACACATGGTTCATGCACCGCTGGTACGTCGCACCCGCATTCCTCAAGCCGAACAACATGGTGACATAGCAGTACATGCCGAAGGGTGTGATGAAAGAAGTCACGAGCTGGTCGGACTCTTTCATCCTGATTTGGTGATACCCTGAGTAGGCATCGAGGAAAGACAGGGTTTCGCACCCAACAGTGGAATCCACGATTTGATCGATGCGAGGCAGAGGGTAGGGAACCTTCGGACATGCTTTGTTTAGACCAGTGTAGTCTACACACATCCGCCATTTCCCTCCTTTCTTTCTCACAAGCACAGGGTTGGCAAGCCATTCGGGATGGAATACCTCTTTGATGAACCCTGCCGCCATTAGCTTGTGGATCTCCTCGCCTATGGCTCTGCGCTTTTCTTCGTCGAATCGGCGCAGAGGCTGCTTCATGGGTCGGGCTCCAGCTCGGATATCCAGCGAGTGCTCGATGACATCCCTCGGTATGCCTGGCATGTCCGAGGGACTCCACGCGAAAATGTCGGCGTTTGCGCGGAGAAAGTCGACGAGCACTGCTTCCTATTTGGGATCGAGCTCGGAGCCGATCCGGATCTGCTTGGAGGCGTCACTACTGGGGTCGAGGGGGACGGACTTAACCGTCTCCGCTGGTTCGAAGTTGCCGGTGTGGCGCTTTATGTCTGGCACCTCCTTAGAGAGGCTCTCCAGGTCGGCGATGAGGGCCTCGGGTTCGGCGAGGGCCTCGGCGTACTCCACGCACTCCATGTCACATTCGAACGCGTGTCGGTACGTGGGGCCGACGGTGATGACCCCGTTGGGGCCCGACATCTTGAGCTTGAGGTAGGTGTAGTTGGGGACGGCCATGAACTTCGCGTAGCATGGCCTCCCCAATACTACGTGGTAGGTTCCTCGGAACCCGACCACCTCGAACGTGAGGGTCTCCCTTCGGAAGTTGGAAGGTGTTCCGAAGCAGACGGGAAGGTCGAGTTGTCCGAGGGGCTGGACGCGCTTCCCGGGGATGATCCCGTGGAAAGGCGCAGCGCCTGCCCGGACCGAGGACAGATCAACACGCAGGAGCCCGAGGGTCTCGACGTAGATGATGTTGAGGCTGCTGCCTCCGTCCATGAGGACCTTGGTGAGCCTGACGTCGCCGATGATGGGGTTGACAACGAGCGGGTATTTCCCCAGGCTCGACACGTGGTCGGGGTGGTCGGCTTGGTCGAAGGTGATGGGCTTGTTGGACCAGTCTAGGTAGACTGGCGCCGCCAACTTTACCGAACAGACCTCCCGACGCTCTTGCTTGCGGTGCCGAGCCGAGGCGTTCGCCGCTTGCCCACCGTAGATCATGAAGCAGTCGCGGACCTCGGGGAACTCTCCTGCCTGGTGATCTTCCTTCTTGTCATCGTCGCGAGCCCTGCCACCCTCCGCGGGTGGCCCGGCCCTGTGGAAGTGGCGCCGAAGCATGGCACACTCCTCAAGGGTGTGCTTGACGGGCCCCTGATGATAGGGGCACGGCTCCTTGAGCATCTTGTCGAAGAGGTTGGCACCTCTGGGGGGTTTCCGAGGGTTCTTGTACTCGGCGGCGGCGACAAGGTCCGCGTCGGCGGTGTCACATTTGGCTTGCGACTTCTCCTTGCCCTTCTTCTTGGCGCCGCGCTGAGTTGATGCCTCGAGGGCATCTTCCGGTGGGTGGCCCTGGGGCTGCTTGTCCTTCTGGAAGATAGCCTCAACCGCCTCCTGGCTAGAGGCGAACTTGGTAGCGATGTCCATCAGCTCGCCCGCCCTGGTGGGGGTCTTTCGATCCAGCTTGCTGACCAGGTCGCGGTAAGTGGTGCCGGCGAGGAACGCGTAGATGACATCCGAATCGGTGATGTTGGGCAGCTCGGTGCGCTGCTTCGAGAATCGTCGGATGTAGTCCCGGAGAGACTCTCCCGGCTGCTGTCGGCAGCTTCGGAGGTCCCAGGAGTTCCCAGGGCGCACGTACGTGCCCTGGAAATTGCCGGCGAAGGCTTGGACCAGGTCGTCCCAGTTGGAGATCTGCCCTGAAGGCAGGTGCTCCAACCAGGCGCGAGCGGTGTCGGAGAGGAACAGGGGGAGGTTGCGGATGATGAGGTTGTCATCGTCCGTTCCACCGAGTTGGCAGGCCAGCCGGTAGTCCGCGAGCCACAGTTCCGGTCTCGTCTCCCTCGAGTACTTTGTGATAGTAGTCGGGGGTCAGAACCGGGTCGGGAACGGCGCCCGTCGTATGGCGCGGCTGAAAACCTGCGGACCGGGTGGTTCGGGCGAGGGACTCCGATTCTCCCCGCTGTCGTAGCGTCCCCCACGCCTGGGGTGGTAGCCTCGGCGCACCCTCTCGTCGAGGTGGGCCCGACGGTCACGGTGATGGTGCTCGTTGCCGAGGCGACCCGGGACCGCAGGCGCTGTGTTGCGTGTGTGCCCGGTGTGGACCGAGGCTTCCCGCATGAATCGGGAAGTCGCGGCGCGATGTTCCGAGGGGTACCCCTGCCTTCAGGAGGCGGAGCTTTCGGCCCGTCGGACCGCGGCGCCCTCCAGGAGATTCTTGAGCTCTCCCTGGACTCCATTGGAAGCGGGTGGTGGCCTCACCCTGACATCGTCGGCGATGCGGTGCTGGAAGCCCTGGGGTAGATGACGCACTTCCCCGGCCGGAGGTTAGCCCGCCCATTCCTGCCCGACGTCCCGGCGGATCGGCTCAAGTGTTCCTGCTCCCTCGTCGAGCCTGGCCTGCACCCCGCGGATTTGCTCAAGCTGTGGGTCATGACCCCCCGCCTGAACGGGGACCACAGCTAGCTCCCGTAGGATGTCAACGCGAGGCACAGGCCTAGGGAGATCACCGTTCTCCGGCATAACAAGATGGTTGCCTTCGGAGGGACCCCCTAGATCGACGTGGAAACATTCACGACTTGGGCCGCAGTCCTCGTCGCCGAGGCTGCGGCTACCGTCGGAACAGTCGGAAAGGCAGTAGTCGCATGCGGTCATGAAGTCCCGCATGGCACTGGGGTTACGAAGTCCGGAGAAATCCCAACAGAAGTCGGGCATGTCGTCTTCCTCGGACCCCGAGGGCCCGTAGGTCGAGGCATCCGTCAGCCGGTCCCAGGGCGACCGCATACGATACCCCAGAGGGTTTGGACTCGCCTCTACGAGAGCGCCCGCCAAAGCGAAGTCGCTTGGCGGGTCGAGGCTGAATCCAAAAGGTGTGAGATGGGAATCGGTGGGTACCTCTTAGTCGACGGGCGGTGATGAAGTCACGTCAGGGACGGACTGCACCGTCGTCTCAGGTACGAGGGTGACGCCCAGCAAGTCCTTCGCGAGCGTGCTGGTGTCGTCCGTTTGCTTGGGATTGGCGTGTTGCGGGGAGACGGCGCTCGTCTTCGTCTCAGACGCGAGGTCGAGGCCTGATGTGCCCCCCTGTTGGGGCGCCGGTGCCATCGACTCGCTCGACAGCCGACGAGGCGCTGCCTCCTGCTTGGCCTTGGTTGCCCCGCCTCCTCCTCCGTCGGCGGGGGAGAGGGCGGGGTGAGCTCGAATGTTGTTCTTCCACCGCGTGGGGAAGACGTTGTCGATTCCGCCGCCGGCGGGCGGGCTGTCGGCCACCATTGTCGTTGTCGCACGGCGGGGGAAGGAGTATCATGTCGTAGCTGCCGTCGAAGGACATGAACTCAAGACTCCCGAAACGGAGCACCGTCCCAGGCTGGAAAGGTTGCTGAAGACTGCCCATCTGGAGCTTGACGGGAAGCTGTTCGTCAACACGCAGCAGGTCCCTACCTGGTGCGCCAACTGTCGGCGTTTCGAGACCGGGGGGTCCCTGGACCGACGAGTAAACTGTCGCTGCGTGCCCCAGCCCAGATGGGTCGGCGCGAGACGGAGCGCGAAGGGGGGAAAAGGCAGCCGGTGAGAGAGAGGTGGAAATCCCGCGGCCTTCGTGTTTGTCCCGCGCCCAGGTCGGGTGCGCTTGCAGTAGGGGGTTACAAGCGTCCACGCGGGAGGGAGCGAGCGGCCTCACGCGAGCGCCTGTCCCGTTCTCTCCCCCGCGCGGCCAACCCTCTGTAAGAGGGCCCTGGTCCTTCCTTTTATAGGCGTAAGGAGAGGATCCAGGTGTACAATGGGGGTGTAGCAGAGTGCTAACGTGTCTAGTGGAGGAGAGCTAGCGCCCTAAGTACATGCCATCGTGGCAGCCGGAGAGGTTTTGGCACCCGGTTCGTGTGGTGTCGTGACCATCGAAGGAGCGCTGGAGCCTGGCGGAAGGACAGCTGTCGGAGCTGTCGAGTCCTTGCTGACGTCCTCTTGCTTCCGTAAGGGGGCTGAGAGTCGCCGTCGTCATAGAGCGTGCGGGGCGCCATCATTGCTTGTCTGGCGGAGCGAGCCAGATGGGACGCCGGTCTTGTTTCCCGTAGCCTGAGTCAGCTTGGGGTAGGGTAATGATGGCGCCTCCTGTTGACGTGGTCGGTCCGTGCCCTAGGTTGGGCGATGTGGAGGCTCCTCCGAGGTCGAGGTCGAGTCTGTCTTCCGAGGCCGAGGTCGAGTCCGAGCCCCTGGGTCGGGCGAGGCGGAGACCGTCGGCTGAGGCCAGGGCTGAGTCCGAGCCCTGGGATCGGGCGAAACGGAGTTCGTCGTCTTTCGGGGCTGAGCCCGAGTCCGAGGCCTGGGTCGGGTGGAGCGGAGTTCGCCGTCTTCGGGGGCTGAGCCCGAGTCCGAGCCCTGGGTCGGGCGGAGCGGAGTTCGCCGTCTTCCGGGGCTGAGCCCGAGTCCGAGCCCTGAGTCGGGCGGAGCGGAGTTCGCCGTCTTCCGGGGCTGAGCCCGAGTCCGAGCCCTGGGTCGGGCGGAGCGGAGTTCGCCGTCTTCTGGGGCTGAGCCCGAGTCCGAGCCCTGGGTCGGGCGAAGCGGAGTTTCCTATGGTGCCTGAGGCCGGGCCTGGCTGCCTGTCAGCCTCACTCTGTCGAGTGGCACAGCAGTCGGAGCGGCGCAGGCGGCGCTGTCCTTCTGTTAGGCCGGTCAGTGGAGCGGCGAAGTGACTGCGGTCACTTCGGCTCTGTCGACTGAAAGGCGCGCGTCAGGATAAAGGTGTCAGGCCACCTTTGCATTGGTTTCCTACCTAAGGTGCCACAATTTGCCTAATCTTAGACGCTCAAATTTAAGAACTAAGCTTAGGCATAAAAGTTAGACATATTGTGGCAGCTAAGGCAACAAACCAAACAGCCCTTAAATGCCCCTGCGATTTGGTCGGTTGGCGTGGCGATTTGGCCAGGGTTGCTTCTTGGCGAAGACTGGGCCTCGGGCGAGCCGGGAGTATGTTCGTCGCTGGAGGGGGGCCTCGGGCGAGACGTAGATCCTCCGGGTCGGCTGCCTTTGCCCGAGGCTGGGCTCAGGCGAGGCGTGATCGAGTCCCTCGAATGGACAGATCCCTGACTTAGTCGCACCCATCAGGCCTTTGCAGCTTTGTGCTGATGGGGGTTACCAGCTGAGAATTAGGAGTCTTAAGGGTACCCCTAATTATGGTCTCCGACACGTATATACATAGACGGTCCGGGCACGTGCATAGAAGAGTGGAGCTTTCTGCGTTGTTCTATACGGTCAGGTGCCTCCACATGGATGGTCTGGTCTAAGGTCTTGTTTCTTGCGAGTGGACTCCAGAGAGTGTTTGGTTAAAAGAGCGTCTGATGTTCGATTTAATTCTAATTCATATTAATCTAGGGCTAGATTGGTGTAAACGAAAGCTCACGGACCAGACGACAGAAGTGCTTAAACCCTAAACACTAACCGCGCGTTGCTGGGAGCCTCCTCCAGAGGATTGTATCAAGCTGACTACGCACAGACCGTACGTGTCGAAGTTGGTGAGTGCAGTTGTGGACAGATCAGAGCTAAGTCCGATCATTAACGAGGCAAAGGAGCTGGCTCTCGATTTGCTAATAAACAACAGCAGAATGTCCCATGTAAAGAGAGGCTGCTTGTAAAGTTGGGGAGCCACCGAAGCTGTGTTGGTTGATACTAGGCCACCGTAAAAGATTGGATGCCACGAAAGCAACAGCGTTGCAGGCAAGCTTGGTGGCAGCGGAGTGGTGGAACTGTGGAAGTCCGACGTGCCGTAGCATAGCAGCAGAAAAAATAGGGTGGGGCCGTGGGGGAATGGCTCTAGCTGTCTAGCACTAGATACAATAACGGCTCTTACCACCGTGCCCGTTGTTAGATTCTGAAAGATATCGTGTAAAGAGACATCCTTCGGAATATTATTAAATATTAGGTCTATTATTAAATATTAGGTCTCGGGATTTTTTTATCAGAAGGACATAATTTTCAATCTTATTAAAAATATTATGAAGAACGTGAAATACAAATCAATAAAATCGATTATACTTTTTTACCAAATACTGTTAGACAGGTAGCGATGATTTAACCTAGTTCAAATAGTAGAGGAAGCAAAGTGAGTCAAAATTTTGCTTTGTAATAAAGTGAATTATAAAGGTATTAGAACATATGGGTGCTGGATATCTTTTCAAATGTATTTTGAGACTTGAACTACTCTTTCAGTCGTAGATAACATGGCTATCAACAACAAGACGATTGCTATATATGATAGTTTTGTTAACGTTGAGATCTACTGACTCCAAAGGGGCCGGTCAGCGCGTGTATATCAATAATCAATTTATGTAAATGCTTTTTTACGCGTTTAGGAAAGAAAATGAAATTTTCAAATTGTTCAGGATGGATAAAGATAGTGTTTGATCGCTTCCCGTCTGCCGATGCAAGAAGCAACAGCTACATTCTACCACCTACAAATTACAATTAATAAATCTGGTTTTAGGGGGTGTTTGGTTTCTAGGGACTAATGACTAATGTTTAGTCCCTTCATTTTATTTCTTTTTAGTATATAAATTGCTAAATATAGAAACTAAAATAAAGTTTTAGTTTTTATATTTAGCAATTTTGGAATTAAAATGGAATAAAATGTACGGACTAAAAATTAGTCCCTAGAAACCAAACACCCCCTTAGAAAGAGACTCAATTGTCAAGGGCTAACAAACTAATTCATCCTCCCGATCATGGTCCGCTGAGTCCTAAATTACTCAATTGTGGAACACGTGATGTACTAATCAATTATTACTCTCTGTGGCACCGTTGTGACCATCCACATCTATAGCGACCTATTGGATTGGATTCATTCTACTATTTAAACCAATAGAGATAACAAAACACAAGAAAAAATAATCGTGAAAACTTTTATTGTGCTTTTTCTAGCATGTTTATGATGCCATATGTCGACCAAAAAGCTTGACCTTATAACCCAATGTATTCATGCATAATAAAAAGGTAAACCATTAATTAGAAGATGTTTCGATCTAGTTTGGATAGTGGATGAAGTAAACTAAATCAAAATTTGCTGACTCAAATTGAATTGTAAAGGTATTAATATATATATGGGTGCTTCCAACGTTTAAAATTTATTTTGAATTTAATGGCACTACTTTTTTTAATGTCACTACTGTTTTAGTCAGTGATAATATCGGCATTAACAAACGAGTATGTCACGTATTAGCATATCTACAACGTTTAACCAAGATAAAATACGAATAAAGAATTATGGATTGTTACCACTAGACTTGTAGCATAGTTAAACAAGAGCCCGATGATGTAGTAGAAGTAGTCGTATGTCCTTGCGCACTAGAAGCACTAAAATCTTCACCCATACTTCTTAAGTTTGTTGACGACCAACACCACAAGTCTCCATGGTATCCACACATGGTGCAATGAAATATCGTGACATCAGTGTGCTAGCACCATGCAAGCAATGAGAGAAACAACAATGGTGTCTTGGGCTTTTGTAACTCTTTAAGAGACACAACATTGGATGTGGCTAAGATGAATTTATATCTTCTCTAGCATCCTAGCCCCTTTGTACATACATATCATATGCCAATGGGGGTTTACCTTAAAGACATATTAACGTTCTCATGAATCATTATTGCTTCTTGGGCACATATTCAACAATCTCCCATTTGCACTAGAGTCAATTATCTATCCAACTGTTCCAACCCCTTTAACCCATTAGGTTCATTTGTAGATAACCATGATTAAAAATCATTTTTGAGTCATTAGTCAATGGTGACGTCTTGCAATATATATTGAATCCCATGTACATGTAAAGATCATATCAGTCAAACCTTGACATACACATGTATTGATCCCTTTGTCATAATATCTATCAAACTCAAGGCAAGATTTGTGGCACCCTTATAATTGCTAAACATTTCACTCGATCTTATAGCGGATTACGATTTGTGACTAACTCTTTAATCACGTCATGATTAACTCTTTAATCACATTGACATAGCCATGAACTTTCTTTATACAACCATATCAAGGGGCCTAGAGATCTCTCTCTCATTATGTTGGAGGGACCATTTTCATCTTTATCATCTCACATCCAATCCTATGTTTCATCGTACATACAAAAATTGCTTTTATTACTACCATAGAGTAGGGCCTGTTTGGCAACAATGTTTCTCAAAACCATAGTTTTACAATACTATACTTCACAATTGTCATGACAATATCATAGTTTTGGTAGCTCCAAAAATACCATAGTTTTGAGAAACATTGTATGGATACAACATTGTAAACCATGGTATTAGGCAAAAGCTAGTCATGACATGAAAACTTTGGGTTGGAGTGGAGTTTTCAATACTCCAAAAATACCATGGTATCTAGAAAACCATGGTTTTTAAAACATAGTTTTCATGAATGCAACCAAACACCTTATGGCATAAAATACTTCACTCCCAAACATACTTCACTCCAAAACATGCCCGTAGTGTTTGACAGCCTCAAAATGCATAACTACACATAGTGAGAATGATATTAGGTCTAAGGATCATGTAGGTATATCACTCGAGATTGCTTGATGGCACACATTTCACTTAACAATCCCAACAACGTCTTGGAGTGGGTCAATCCAATACCATGAAATTTATCATTTGTCCATTTTATTTATTTGATATCATAATATCAATGATCCATGAAATATGCTCATCAATCAATCCATGTGCTAGTCTATAAAATCATCGGTGTCCCATATAATGACTTACAACCAAGGATATTTTGAATAACATTACAAAACATAAAGTTTCATGAATAAGTTGTGTACTCACTAATTAGTGTAATAATGGTACTTTAAGGGAATGAATAACAATAAAATCAACGCACATAAACATAATATCTTTGTACAATTATCTTCCACTCACACTAAAGTTAATCATGTAGGTTACTAATACCAATTGCACTTGTGTGTGCCTCGTATTTTTATCAATGAAGATGCTTCGTCGATGGATCAACGACATTCAAATTCATGTGCACTTTGAAAATATTCACATCACCTCTATTAACAATCTCACAAATATGGTGATAGTACCAAAGTACGTGTTTAGCTTTTTTGTATGATCTAGGTTCTTTGTCCTATGCAAAGTCACCATTGTTATTGTAATGGAGTCCTAAAAGAAACTGGCACACTCGCAACCACACCCAACTGAAAAACATAGTTTTTGATACAAAAATGTGCATTAGTAGCTTCTAATGCTGTTATATACTTGGTATTTATAGTAAAATTAGGCATTGTCTCTTTCTTGGTATTTTTCTAACTTATTGCTCCTTCATTGAGGTAGAACACAAATTCAAATTGCAATTGACTATTGTCGGAGAGGAAGTTCTTCGGCCGGGTGGCGGAACGCACCCGCCCTAAATCCTAAGATGAGGAGGGGCCTAAGCGTTTTGCCTGCTAGATGGATTCGGGATGAACACAAGAACACACAAGGGTTTAGAGTGGTTCAGGCCACCGGAGCGTAATACCCTACTCCACTGTGTGTTGTATTGAGCTTGAGAGCTTGTATGAACTTGTGAGACTGAGAGTCTAAGTGAGCCTGTAAGTGGATCTGTGTGTGTCTGCCTTGTAACGTCGTGTGCCCTCCCTTTTATAGCTCAAAGGGGGCACGTACAAGGATACTGAGCCCCGACATGTGGGCCCAAGGGCAAAATGGAAGGAAGTAACTAATGCCTGTAACGCCTGGGTGACCTCCGAGCGCCATAATGTCCGTAGTGCATATTGTATTGATATGTCGCGGCTGCCTCCTCTGTAACGCGCGAGTGATGATGTGCATTGTGTATGCCGTAGCACGAGCGTACTGCCTGCCAGCGGAATGGACAGGCACGCCGCCTGTGGGATGGCCTGGTCACCGCTCGTCAGAGGAGTGGACAGGGCACATTAAATACTGAGGCGGCACATCGCCTACCAGTGGAATGGACAGGGCTCATTAAATGCCGAGGCGGCACATCACCTGCCAGCGGAATAGACAGGCGGCGCGCCTTATCCGCAATAAATGCAGAGGCCGCGCGGCCCAAAGGCCTTACGTTAGGCTCCGCTCGCTGGCTTACGTCACGGGCAGTAGGCCACGTGGCAGCATCGGGTCTCCGCCTGAGCGGGGAGCAGAAGCGTACACGATATGGTCCGGATACGTGTCGGCTCCGGACCCCCGCCTGGTCTTGATTAAGGCCTGGGTATTCTTTATCCCAGAATCCCGGGACCTTGCTGTGAGTGGCCCGGACCCTACACAGAGGGGTCCGGAACCCGTCCTAGGGGTCCGGTTCGTACCGGTGGAGGTCCTGGACCTTACCCGGAGGTTCGGTCCGTATATACAGGGGTCCGACACTTTCCCATGGGGGTCCGGACCCACTGTTGATACCTTGGAGTATATCGCCTTCCCTGGTCACGTGGCGGCCCCGGAGCTATCCACGTGGTGGGGTCGGTCGCTGTTTACCACGCGACTAGAGATAGCCGCGTGGGTATCACGTCTTCATACTGTAGTAAGGGATACCCCTGTTTTAGGGTACCAGCAGTGTCCCCCGGGCCCACCTCAGGGGAGAATACAAGCCTGCAGGTGGGGCCAAAGCTTGATTGGCGATTGGCGCGTCGCTTCCGTGCGCTTGCTGACGTAATCACCGCCAATCCGCCTTCGGTCATGCCAACTGCCACGTCTGTCCTCGCGGCTGACTGACCCGCGGCCCCCATGCATGATGGTTTCGCCGGGCCACGCGCGAGGCGCCTCGATACCGCTGCCTCGGTTCAAAAATCCACCTTCTCTGTCTTCTACTACGGCCCCGAGGAGGCGCAGTACTGGCGCGAGCGGCGGTTCGACTTTTTCTGTACCTAGGAACCGACGCCCAAGGAGTATGACTTGTGGGCATGAGCCCCCGTGTCATAGACTGGGCCGCTTTGGTGCACGTCGGGCAAGATTTTCTGTGGCGTCTTGGGGCGCGAGCGGGAGAGTCTGCCTTGAAAAGGGATTCAGCCCGCGCGTAGTAGTTACACATTCGCATTCTCTCCCAATTGATGCGCCCTTTCGCCTCCGAGTTCTCCGCGCCCCTTTGCATTCGCGCTCTTCAGCTTTCTGCCGCCCCAGTCGCCATGGCCTCGCTAGTTCATCCCGAGTGTTTCTAGTCCGAGGGGGCACTCAACGTGGTGCGCAACCTGCTCGGATGGAGCGTGCCGGCATTCGCCGGAAGGATCCGCGCTGGGGAGTTCGTGCTCTTCGTCTCCTACCTCTCCTGCGGGTTGTTTGTAGGGGTGGCCCTCTTCTGCCAATGCTCAGGTGAAAGGATGTTGCGCAGCGACCTTCCGGAGATGGAAAGTGAGTTGAGTTGCGACTCCACCCTTCGCATGAACTCCATCGCCTCTCGTAGCGGCCTCGTCAGCTCCTCCCTGAACTTCACCAGCATCTCATGGTACGCCTCCATGAACTGGCCCAGCTCCGGCTCCGTCGCAGCGGCCTGGCTGTCGAGCGCCGTGCGCTGCCGTGCCTCCACCTCCTGCGCTATCTCCATAGGGAAACGACGACGAGGGTTCCAGGCGGCGCAGGCGGCACCGGGGCCCCCGGCGGTGGAGGCGACAAAGAAGGCACTTGAAGATCTCCAGGCGGGAAGCGACTTGAAGATCTCCCACGATGATGAGTAGCTAGATCTGCAGATAGAAGGCAAGGGTCCCGCTGGGAAGCGGCTTGTAATATTTTTTGGTCTTTGTAAGATACTTTTGGAAAGTATTAATCTAACAGTGACAGAACTTATCTGTATGCTATTTGTCTTTGCTATGTACGTCGTTACCAACTTCTCCCTGGTACTTGGTGAGAGCACCTAGAGGGGGGGTGAATAGGTGATCTTGTAAAATCAAACACTAATAGCCACAAAAGCTTAATTTAAAGTGTTAGTACGGCTAAGTGGTTGAAAGACGGGTTCTTGTGGACAAAACAATCATAGAGAAAGCAATCACAAGAGACACACGATTTTTATCCCGTGGTTCGGCCAAGTAACACTTGCCTACTTCCACGTTGTGGCGTCCCAATGGACGAGGGTTGCACTCAACCCCTTTCAAGTGATCCAATGATCAACTTGAATACCACGGCTTTCTTCCTTATAGTCTTCTTCCCGTTTGCGAGGAATCTCCACAAAGTGGAGCCTCTCGCCCTTACAATATTGATTACAAAGAACGCACAAGAGTAAGGTTGGGAAGAGCAACACACACAAGTCTCAAATACGCAGCACAACCACGCACACAAGTCACAACTTGAGCTCAAAACACAACACACGGAGTTCACAACTCAAATGGAGCTCAAATCGTTAACACAAAGAATCGAATGCGTGGAGTTGGAGTCTTAGGATGCTTAGTGAATGCTTGAGTGACTCCTCCATGCGCCTAGGGGTCCCTTTTATAGCCCCAAGGTAGCTAGGAGCCGTTGGAGGCCAACTTGGAAGGCCAAACTTGCCTTCTGTCAGGTGGTGCAACGGACAGTCCGGTGCACCACCGGATAGTCACTGTAGCTGTCCGGTGTGCGATCTCCTTCCTTTTCTGGCGCATCCGACTGTTGGTCCTCGAGGGCGGTTGGCGCACCGGACACTGTCTGGTGCACACCGGACAGTCCGGTGTGCCCAACCGACCGTTGCTACGGGCCACGCATCGACCGCAGATTGCGCGGCCGACCGTTGGCGCTGGCGACCGTTGGCTCACCAGACAGTCCGATGCACCACCGGACAGTCCGGTGAATTATAGCCGTACGCCGCCGTCGAAAACCGAGAGCGGGGAGTTCACCGTGGACCAGCCTGGCGCACCAGACACTGTCTGGTGCACCACCGGACACTGTTCGGTGCACCTGACCAGAGTGCTGTTTGGCTGCACACAGCCAAGTCTTCTCCAATTTGTTTCTTTTCTTCTCTGCTCAGTTTTTAACACTTATACAAATACATTAGTATACAAAAACCAATCACTAAGTCTAGAAACATACCTTGTTATATGATTTGCACTTCTTGCTTGTTTAGCACATTGTAACTCACTCACTATGTGTTGGACACTTAATCACCAAAACATTATAGAAATGGCCCAAGGGCACATTTCCCTTTCAATCTCCCCCTTTTTGGTGATTTATGCCAACACATTAAAAAGCAACCAAAAGAAGTGCAACATCAATGCAATTTAAGACCAAATTGTTTTTTACTATAATTTGGCATATTTGGATCGCTCTTTGCCACCACTTGGTTTGTTTTTGCAAATCAAATTCATTTTCCTATCTCTAAGTCAAATACACTTGTTTGGGCACATAAAGAGTTATTCCAAGAGTAAAATTGATCAAGTGCCAAAAACTCCCCCTTTTTCCCATAATCAAAATTCTCCCCCACAAGAGGCCAAATTTTGCATTAAGAGTATTTTGGATAAATAAAAAATTCTAACTCTATTATTTTTGAAATTCACAACTGGTAGCTAATTCATTTGCTTTGGCCTTAATTTCTCCCCCTTTGGCATTAAGCACCAAAACAGGATCATTATTGGCCCATTAACCCCATTGCCTCACCAAAAATGTCAATTAAGAGCAAAAAGGCAATGGAAGTGAGTACACTAATACCGGATTGCAGTGGAAGTCTTTGCATCGTCCAAGTTCACCTTTCCCTTTCAAGGCACTTTTGAGACTACATCAAATATACTCAAGCACAAAGGTTAGTCTCAAAATGGTCAAGTTGTAGCACATCTCCCCCTAAATATGTGCACCATTCACACATGGACTTGTGAGGTCCGGGGATCCATTCCACAACTTGAACACCATAAATAGGCAACAATTCATATGAAGTAACATGATCAAGGCATAGAACACATGTATGCTATAGATCAATCCAAGTTACGTGAATCTAAGACATTTAGCTCACTACGCAACCTGCAAAAGGTTTTCTCATCCAATGGCTTGGTAAAGATATCGGCTAGTTGGTTCTCGGTGCTAACATGGTACACTTCGATATCTCCCTTTTGCTGGTGGTCCCTCAGAAAGTGATGCCGGATGTCTATGTGCTTAGTGCGGCTGTGTTCAACAGGATTATCCGCCATGCGGATTGCACTCTCATTGTCACATAGGAGTGGGACTTTGCTCAGATTGTAGCCAAAGTCCCGGAGGGTTTGCCTCATCCAAAGTAGTTGTGCGCAACACTGTCCTGCGGTAACATACTCGGCCTCAGCGGGGGATAGGGCAATGGATGTTTGTTTCTTGGAACTCCAAGACACCAGGGACCTTCCTAGAAATTGGCACGTCCCTGATGTACTCTTCCTATCAACCTTGCACCCGGCATAATCGGAGTCTGAATATCATATCAAGTCAAAGGTAGACCCCTTTGGATACCAGATTCCGAAGCAAGGCGTAGAAACTAAATATCTAAGAATTCGCTTAATGGCCACAAGGTGACATTCCTTGGGGTCGGATTGATATCTAGCACACATGCATACACTAAGAATAATGTCCGGTCTACTAGCACATAAATAAAGTAATGACCCTATCATAGACAGGTATGCCTTTTGATCAACGGACTTACCTCCTTTGTTGAGGTCAACATGCCCGTCAGTTCCCATCGGTGTCTTCGCGGGCTTGGCGTCCTTCATCCCAAACCGCTTGAGAAGATCTTGTGTGTACTTCGTTTGGGAGATGAAGGTGCCGTCCTTGAGTTGCTTCACTTGGAACCCAAGGAAGTAGTTCAACTCACCCATCATCGACATTTCAAACTTTTGAGTCATCACCCTGCTAAACTCCTCACAAGACTTTTGCTTAGTAGAACCAAATATTATGTCATCGACATAAATTTGGCACACAAAAAGATCACCATCACAAGTCTTTGTAAAAAGAGTGGGACCGGCTTTCCCAACCTTGAAAGCATTAGCAATTAAGAAATCTCTAAGGCATTCATACCTGGTCGGGATACCTGTCATAGAGCGCCTTAGAGAGTCTGAACACATGGTCGGGATACCTGTCATCCTCAAAGCCAGGGGGTTGTTCCATGTAAACCTCCTCCTTTATTGGCCCGTTGAGGAAAGCGCTCTTTACGTCCATTTGAAACAACCTGAAAGAGTGGTGAGCGGCATAGGCTAATAGTATTCGAATATACTCTAGCCTAGCCACAGGAGCAAAAGTCTCCTCGAAATCCAAACCAGCGACTTGGGCATAACCTTTTGCCACAAGTCGAGCCTTGTTTCTTGTCACCACTCCATGCTCGTCTTGCTTGTTGCAAAACACCCACTTGGTTCCCACAACATTTTGCTTTGGACGTGGCACCAGGCTCCAAACTTCGTTTCTCTTGAAGTTGTTGAGCTCTTCCTGCATGGCCAACACCCAATCCGGATCCTACAAGGCCTCTTCTACCCTGAAAGGCTCAATAGAAGAGACAAACGAGTAATGCTCACAAAAGTTAGCTAATCTTGAGCGAGTAGTTACTCCCTTGCTTATGGCACCCAGAATCTGATCGATGGGGTGATTTCTTTGGATCGTCCCTCGGACTTGAGTTGGAGGGACCCGTGGTGCTTCTTCCTCCATAACTTGTCCTTCTTGTGCTCCCCCTTGATCACACTCCTCTTCTTGATGTACCCGTCCATCATCTTGGGTTGGGGGATGCACCAGCGTCGAAGAAGAAGGCTGGTCTTGCTCCTGTTGTTCCTGTGGTCGCACATCACCAATCGCCATCGTGCGCATTGCGGCCGTTGGAACATCATCTTCATCTATGTCATCAAGATCAACTTGCACTCTTGAAGAGCCATTAGTCTCATCAAATACAACGTCGCTAGAGACTTCAACCAAACCCGATGATTTGTTGAAGACTCTATACGCCTTTGTATTTGAGTCATACCCTAGTAAAAACCCTTCTACTGCTTTGGGAGCAAATTTAGAATGTCTACCTTTCTTCACCAGAATGTAACATTTGCTCCCAAATATATGAAAGTAAGAAACGTTGGGTTTGTTACCGGTAAGGAGTTCGTAGGAGGTCTTCTTGAGAAGGCGATGCAGATAGAGCCGGTTTATGGCGTGGCAAGCTGTGTTCACAGCTTCCAACCAAAACCGCTCGGGAGTCTTGAACTCTCCAAGCATTGTCCTCGCCATGTCAATAAGCGTCATGTTCTTCCTCTCTAGCACATCATTTTGTTGTGGTGTGTAGGGAGCGGAGAACTCGTGCTTGACGCCTTCCTCCTCAAGATACTCCTCAACTTGTAGGTTCTTGAACTCAGACCCGTTGTCGCTCCTTATCTTTTTCACCTTCAGCTCAAATTCATTTTGAGCTCTCCTTAGAAAGCGCTTTAGGGTCCCTTGGGTTTCTGATTTATCCTGCAAAAACAACACCCAAGTGAAGCGGGAAAAATCATCAACAATTACAAGACCATACTTACTTCCCCCGATGCTAAGGTAGGCGACGGGTCCGAAGAGGTCCATGTGAAGAAGCTCCAGTGGTCTTGATGTTGTCATCACATTCTTGCTGTGATGAGTGCTTCCCACCTGTTTTCCTGCCTGACGAGCTGCACAAGGTCTATTTTTCTCGAAACAGACATTGGTTAGTCCTAACACATGTTCTCCCTTTAGAAGTTTATGAAGGTTCTTCATCCCAACATGTGCTAGACGACGATGCCACAGCCAGCCCATACTAGTCTTAGCTATTAAGCATGCATCTAGATCGGCCCCCCTCTTTCGAAAAATCAACTAAGTAGAGTTTGCCGTCTAATACACCCTTAAAAGCTAATGAACCATCACTCCTTCTAAAGACAGATACATCTATATTTGTAAATAGACAATTATAACCCATGTTACATAATTGACTTACAGACAATAAGTTGTACCCGAGCGATTCAACTAAGAACACATTGGAGATAGAATGCTCGGATGTAATGGCTATCTTTCCCAATCCCTTGACCTTGCCTTGATTCCCATCTCCAAAGATAATCGTATCTTGGGAATCCTTGTTCTTGACGTAGGAGGTGAACGTCTTCTTCTCCCCCGTCATGTGGTTTGTGCATCCATTGTCGATAATCCAGCTTGAGCCCCTGGATGCATAAACCTGCAAGGAATTTAAGCTTGGGTTTTAGGTACCCAACTCTTGTTGGGTCCTACAAGGTTAGTCACAATAACTTTTGGAACCCAAATGCAAGTTTTGTCTCCCTTGCATTTAGATCCCAGCTTCCTAGCAACTACTTTTGCATTCTAACATGAAAGAACAAAAGAAGTGTTGCACGCATGGAAAACAGTAGTAGATTCATTGCACATTTTACTAGGCACATGATGCACAACATGATTTCTCCTAGGCCTACTTCTACCATGAACAAAAGTAGAACTAGAGGCAAACATAGCATGTGAATTAAAAACATCATGATCATAGCTTCTATTATAATGAGTATTCCTAGAAAATTGAGAGCGCCTAGAAAATTTTCTATCATAAATGTAGGCATGACATTTTTGAGAACTTCTAGCCATAGGAGCTTTCCCTTTCTCCTTGTTGAGAGCGGGAGCCTTTTGGCTTGTTAAGTTCTTGGTTTCCTTTCGAAAACCAAGTCCATCCTTAATGGAGGGATGTCTACCAATAGTGTAGGCATCCCTTGCAAATTTTAATTTATCAAAATTACTTTTGCAAGTCTTAAGTTGAGCATTAAGGCTTGCCACCTCATCATTTAATTTAGTAATAGAAACAATATGTTTGTTACAGGCATCAACATCAAAATCCTTGCATCTATTACAAATAACAACATGCTCAACACATGAACTAGTTTTGACTTCCTCTAGCTTAGCATTTAATTCATCATTTGAACTCTTTAAACTAGAGACTGATTCATGGCAAATAGACAATTCAGAGGATAACATTTCATTTATCTTAATTTCTAAGGCAAGGGATTTTTACACGCTAATAAATTTGTCATGTTCCTCATATAAAATGTCCTCTTGTTTTTCTAACAATCTATCCTTTTCATTTAGAGCATCAATTAATTCATTAATTTTTTCTACCTTAGCTTTATCTAAACCTTTAAATAAACTAGAGTAATCTACTTCATTATTAGAAGATTCCTCATCACTAGAAGAATAGTACTTAGGTGTATCTCGAATGCTTACTTTCTTCTCCTTGGCCATGAGAAACGTATGGCGTTCGTTGGGGAAGAGCGAAGTCTTGTTGAAGGCCGAGGCTGCCAATCCTTCATCATTGGAGTCAGATGAAGAGCAGTCCAAATCCCATTCTTTTGCAAGGTGCGCCTCGCCCTTCGCCTTCTTGTAAACCTTCCTTTTCTCCCTCTTCCCATACTTTTCTTGTTCCTGTTCATTATCATTATCGGGGCATTGAGCTATAAAATGACTAGTCTTACCACATTTGAAGCAGGAGCGCTTTCCCTTGTTTTATTCTTGGAGGGGTATTCTTTGCGTCCTTTGAGCGTAGTCTTGAAACGCTTGATGATAAGCGCCATCTCATCTTCGTTGAGGCCGGCAGCCTCCACTTGAGCTACCTTGCTTGGTAGTGCCTCCTTGCTGCTAGTTGCCTTGAGCGCAACGGGCTGCGGATCGTAGATAGGCAGGGGACCGTTTAAGGCGTCATCTACATACCTTGCCTCCTTAACCATCATGCGCCCGCTTACAAATTTTCCGAGTATCTCCTCGGGCGTCATCTTTTTGTACCTGGGATTTTCACGGATAAGATTCACAAGATGGGGGTCAATAACTGTAAAGGACCTGAGCATGAGTCGGACGACGTCGTGATCCATCCATCTTGTGCTTCCATAGCTTCTAATCTTGTTGACCAAGGTCTTGAGCCTGTTGTAGGTTTGTGTTGGCTCTTCTCCCCTGATCATGGCGAATCTCGCTAGCTCGCCTTCCACCAGTTCCATTTTGGTGATCATTGTAGCATCATTTCCCTCATGTGAGATCTTGAGGGTGTCCCAAATTTGCTTGGCATTGTCCAAGCCACTTACTTTATTATACTCGTCCCTACAAAGAGATGCTAACAACACAGTAGTAGCTTGGGCATTCTTATGGATTTGCTCATTAATAATCACAGGATTATCCGTACTATCGAAATGCATTCCATTTTCCACTATTTCCCAAATGCTAGGATGGAGAGAAAATAGATGACTACGCATTTTATGACTCCAAAATGAGTAGTCATCTCCATCAAAGTGTGTAAGTTTTCCTAGAGGAATAGATAGTAAATGCGCATTTGAATTGTACGACATGCGAGAATAGTCAAAAGAGTAGTTTTGATTAACCGTTCTCTTTTTCGATGAGTCATCGTTGTCGTTGTCTCTTGGTGAAGAAGAGGAGGTGTCACTGTCATAGTAAATGATCTTCTTGTTGCGCCTCTTCTTCTTCCCGTCCCTCTTCTTGTGACTTGATCCTGAGTCAGTGGGCTTGTCGTCCCTTGGCTCGTTGAAGAGGGACTCCTTCTCCTTGTCATTGACCACCATCCCCTTTCCCTTAGGATCCATCTCTTCGGGCGGTTAGTCCCTTAAGTGAAGAGTATGGCTCTGATATCAATTGAGAGCACCTAGAGGGGGGGGGTGAATAGGTGATCCTATAAAATCAAACACTAATAGCCACAAAAACTTAATTTAAAGTGTTAGTACGGCTAAGTGGTTGAGAGACGGGTTCTTGTGGACAAAACAATCATAGAGAAAGCAATCACAAGAGACACGCGATTTTAATCCCGTGGTTCGGCCAAGTAACACTTGCCTACTTCCATGTTGTGGCGTCCCAATGGACGAGGGTTGCACTCAACCCCTTTCAAGTGATCCAATGATCGACTTGAATACCACGGCTTTCTTCCTTATAGTCTTCTTCCTGTTTGCGAGGAATCTCCACAAAGTGGAGCCTCTCGCCCTTACAATATTGATTACAAAGAACGCACAAGAGTAAGGTTGGGAAGAGCAACACACAGAAGACTCAAATACGCAGCACAACCACGCACACAAGTCACGACTTGAGCTCGAAACACAACACACGGAGTTCACGACTCAAATGGAGCTCAAATCGCTAACACAAAGAATCGAATGTGTGGAGTTGGAGTCTTAGGATGCTTAGTGAATGCTTGAGTGACTCCTCCATGCGCATAGGGGTCCCTTTTATAGCCCCAAGGCAGCTAGGAGCCGTTGGAGGCCAACTTGGAAGGCCAAACTTGCCTTCTGTCGGGTGGTGCACCAGACAGTCTGGTGCACCACCGGACAGTCACTGTAGCTGTCCGGTGCGCGATCTCCTTCCTTTTCTGGCGCATCCGACCGTTGGTCCTCGGGGGCGGTTGGCGCACCGGACACTATCCGGTGCACACCGGACAGTCCAGTGTGCCCAACCGACCATTGCTACGGGCCACTTGTCGCCCGCGGATTGCGCGGCCGACCGTTGGCCCTGGCGACCGTTGGCTCACCGGACAGTCCGGTGCACCACCGGACAGTCCGGTGAATTATAGCCATACGCCGCCGTCGAAACCCGAGATCAGCGAGTTCACCGCGGACCAGCCTCCACCGGACAGTCCGGTGCACCTGACCAGAGTGCTGTTTGGCTGCACACAGCCAAGTCTTCTCCAATTTGTTTCATTTCTTCTCTGCTCTGTTTCTAACACTTAGACAAATACATTAGTATACAAAAACTAATTACTAAGTGAGAGCACCTAGAGGGGGGGTGAATAGGTGATCCTGTAAAAACTTAAACTTATAGCCACAAAACTTGGTTAAGTGTTAGCACAATGGAATTAAGTGGCTAAGGACCAAGCTCTTGTGAAACACAATGGTCACAAAGAAAACAAGCACAAGAGACACGATGATATATCCCGTGGTTTGGCCAAGTAACACTTGCCTACTCCACGTTGTGGCGTCGCAATGGACGAGGGTTGCACTCAACCCCTTTCAAGTGATCCAATGATCCACTTGAATACCACATTTGTTTTCTTTCTTATACTCTTTCCCGTTTGCGAGGAATTTCGACAACTTGGAGTCTCTCGCCCTTACAACAAAGATCAAACTGAAAGCACTAGAGTAAGGGAGGGAAGCAACACACACAAATCCACAGCAATACGCACACACACAGCCAAGACTTGAGCTCGAATGAATCGCAAAAAGTTCACCACTAGAACGAAGCTCAAATCACTAAGAAAGTCAATAAAGTGTGCAGAGACGGAGTGTGGTAGATTTAGAATGCTCAAAGTATGCTTGGATGTCTCCTCCATGCGCCTAGGGGTCCATTTTATAGCCTCAAGGCAGCTAGGAGCCGTTGGAGGCAATCTGGGAAGGCAATTCTTGCCTTCTGTCAGGTGGCGCATCGGACAGTCCGGTGCACCACTGGACAGTCTGGTGCACCACCGGACAGGCACTGTTCAGTGTCCAGTGCAGATCGCCTTCCTAAAATGGCACAACCGACCGTTGCAGAGTTGTAGCCGTTGGCGCACCGGACAGTCCGGTGCACCCTGCCGACCGTTGGAGCAGGCCACGCGTCGCCCGCGGATTTGGCGGTCGACCGTTGCGCTAGCGGCCATTGGCTCACCGGACAGTCCGGTGCACCACCGGACAGTCCGGTGAATTATAGCCGTACGCCGCCGACGAATTCTCGAGAGTGGCCAGTTCGCCAGAGCCTAGCCTGGCGCACCCAGACTGAGCAGCAGTTGGCTGTACACAGCCAACTCTTTTCCAATCCTTTTCTTTTCCTGATTCTAGCACTTAGACAAATTTATTAGTACACAAAAACCAATGTACTAAGTCTAGAACCATACCTTCTTTTCGATTTGCACTTCATCCATCATTTGGCATATAATTACTCACTCAATATGTGTTGGGCACTTAATCACCAAAATATACTAGAAATGGCCCAAGGGCACATTTCCCTTTCAATCTCCCCCTTTTTGGTGATTTATGCCAACACATCAAAAGCAACAAATGAAAGTGCAACATCAATGCAATTGAGAACAAAAATAGTCTTTGACAAGATTTGACATATTTGGATCGTTCTTCGCCACCACTTGGTTTGTTTTTGCAAATCAAATTCATTTTCCCATCTCTAAGTTAAACACACATGTTTAGACACAAGGAGAGATAATCCAAGAGTAAAAATGATTAAGAGCCAAAAACTCCCCCTTTTTCCCATAATCAAACATTCTCCCCACAAGAGACCAAATTTTGATAGTAAGAGTTATTTTGACAAATCAAAAGTTCTCCTCTACTCTTTTTCAAAAATTTCACAAGTGGTAGCTGATCCATTTGCTTTGGCCTTATTTTCTCCCCCTTTGGCATCAAGCACCAAAATGGGATCAATCTTGACCCTTTAACCCCATTGCCTCACCAAAATTGTCAATTAAGAGCAAAAAGGCAATAAGAGCATAGAGATGAACTTGGAGTTAATTACCCTCTCATCGGAGTGCAGTGGAAGTCTTGCATGGTCCAAGTTCACCTTTCCCTTTCAAGCCACCTTTGAGACTAGATTGAGTAAACTCAAGCACACAGTTAGTTTCAAAGGATCAAGTTGTAGCACATCTCCCCCTAAATATGTGCATCACTCATACATGGACTTTTAAGGTCCGGGGATTGCTTGCACAACTTGATCACCATAATTAAGCAATAATATGCATGAAGGAACATGATCAAAGACATAAAACACATGTATGCTATAGATCAATCCAAGTTATGCAAATCTAAGACATTTAGCTCACTACGCAGCCTGCAAAAGGTCTTCTCATCTAAAGGCTTGGTAAAGATATCGACTAGCTGGTTCTCGGTGCTAACATAAAACACTTCGATATCTCCCTTTTGCTGGTGGTCTCTCAAAAAGTGATGCCGGATGTCTATGTGCTTAGTGCGGCTGTGTTCAACAGGATTATCCGCCATGCGGATTGCACTCTCATTGTCACATAGAAGTGGGACTTTGCTCAGATTGTAGCCAAAGTCCCAGAGAGTTTGCCTCATCCAAAGTAGTTGCGAGCAACACTGTCCTACGGCAACAAACTCGGCCTCAGCGGTGGATAGGGCAATGGAAGTTTGTTTCTTAGAACTCCAAGACACCAGGGACCTTCCTAGGAATTGGCACGTCCCTGATGTACTCTTCCTATCAACCTTGCATCCAGCATAATCGGAGTCTGAATATCCAATCAAGTCAAAGGTAGACCCCTTTGGATACCAGATCCCGAAGCAAGGCGTAGCAACTAAATATCTAAGAATTCGCTTAACGGCCACAAGGTGACACTCCCTTGAATCAGATTGAAATCTAGCACACATGCATATGCTAAGCATAATATCCGGTCTACTAGCACATAAATAAAGCAAAGAACCTATCATAGACCGGTATGCCTTTTGATCAACGGACTTACCGCCTTTGTTGAGGTCAACATGTCCGTCGGTTCCCATTGGAGTCTTTGCGGCCTTGGAGTCCTTCATCCCGAACCGCTTGAGCAAATCTTGCGTGTACTTCGTTTGAGAGATGAAGGTGCCGTCCTTGAGTTGCTTCACTTGGAACCCAAGGAAGTAGTTTAACTCACCCATCATCGACATCTCAAATTTCTGAGTCATCACCCTGCTAAACTCTTCACAAGACTTTTGGTTAGTAGAACCAAATATTATGTCATCGACATAAATTTGGCACACAAATAAGTCACCATCACAAGTTTTAGTGAATAGAGTTGGATCGGCTTTCCCAACCTTGAAAGCATTAGCAATTAGAAAATCTCTAAGGCATTCATACCATGCTCTTGGGGCTTGCTTAAGTTCATAGAGCGCCTTAGAGAGCTTACACACGTGGTCGGGGTACCGTTCATCCTCAAAGCCAGGAGGTTGCTCTACATACACCTCCTCCTTGATTGGCCCGTTAAGGAAAGCGCTCTTCACATCCATTTGGAACAACCTGAAGGAATGGTGAGTGGCATAGGCTAATAGAATGCGAATAGACTCTAGTCTAGCCACAGGAGCAAAAGTCTCCTCGAAATCCAAACCTGCGACTTGGGCATAACCTTTTGCCACAAGTCGAGCCTTGTTCCTTGTCACCACTCCGTGCTCGTCCTGTTTGTTGCAGAACACCCACTTGGTTCCCACAACGTTTTGCTTGGGACATGGCACCAGGGTCCAAACTTCATTTCGCTTGAAGTTGTTGAGCTCTTCCTGCATGGCCAACACCCAGTCCGGATCTAGCAAGGCCTCTTCTACCCTGAAAGGCTCAATAGAAGAGACAAACGAGTAATGCTCACAAAAATTAACTAATCTAGAGCGAGTAGTTACCCCCTTGCTTATATCACCCAAAATCTGGTCGACGGGATGATTCCTTTGAATCGTCGCTCGGACTAGAGTGGGAGGGGCCTGTGGTGCTTCTTCCTCCATAACTTGATCATCTTGTGCTCCCCTTGATCACATGCCTCTTCTTGATGAACTTGTTCATCATCTTGAGTTGGGGGTGCACCATTGTTGAGGAAGAAGGTTAATCTTGCTCTTTTTGTTCCTGTGGTCGCACATCTCCAATCGCCATGGTGCGTATTGTGGCCGTTGGAACAACATCTTCATCTACATCATCAAGATCAATTGCTCTCTTGGAGAGCCATTAGTCTCATCAAATACAACGTCGCTAGAGACTTCAACCAAACCCGATGATTTGTTGAAGACCCTATACGCCTTTGTATTTGAGTCATAACCTAACAAAAACCCTTCTACAGCTTTGGGAGCAAATTTGGAATTCCTACCTTTCTTCACTAGAATGTAACATTTACTCCCAAATACACGAAAATATGAAACGTTGGGTTTGTTACCAGTTAGAAGTTCGTACGACGTCTTCTTGAGGAGGCGATGAAGGTAGACTCGGTTTATGGCGTGGCAAGCTATGTTCACAGCTTCCGACCAAAACCGTTCGGGCATCTTGAATTCACCAAGCATTGTCCTCGCCATTTCTATAAGCGTCCTGTTCTTCCTCTCTACCACACCGTTTTGATGTGGTGTGTATGGGGCGGAGAACTCATGCTTGATTCCTTCCTCCTCAAGGTTCTCCTCCACTTGAAGATTCTTAAACTCGGACCCGTTGTCGCTCCTTATCTTTTTCACCTTGAGCTCAAATTCGTTTTGAGCTCTCCTTAGGAAGCGCTTTAGGGTCCCTTGGGTTTCTGTTTTATCCTGCAAAAAGAATACCCAAGTGAAGCGGTAAAAATCATCAACAATAACAAGACCATACTTACTTCCCCCGATGCTGAGGTAGGCGACAGGTCCGAAGAAGTCCATGTGAAGTAGCTCCAAAGGTCTTGATGTGGTCATCACATTCTTGCTATGATGAGAACTTCCCACCTGTTTACCTCCTTGACAAGCTGCACAAGGTCTATCTTTTTCGAAAGTTACATTGGTTAGACCTAACACATGTTCTCCCTTTAGAAGTTTATGAAGGTTCTTCATCCCAACATGTGCTAGACGGCGATGCCACAGCCAGCCCATGCTAGTCTTAGCGATTAAGCATGCATCTAGAACAACCTCCTCATTCGAAAAATCAACTAAATAGAGTTTGCCGTCTAGTACACCCTTAAAAGCTAACGAACCATCACTCCTTCTAAAGACATACACATCTACATTGGTAAATAAGCAATTGTAACCCATATTACATAGTTGACTAACGGACAACAAGTTATACCCGAGCGATTCAACTAAGAACACATTAGATATGGAATGCTCGGATGAAATAGCTATTTTTCCAAGTCCTTTAACCTTGCCTTGATTCCCGTCTCCAAAGATGATCGAATCTTGGGAATCTTTGTTCTTGACGTAGGAGGTAACATCTTCTTCTCCCCCGTCATGTGGTTTGTGCATCCGCTATCGATAATCCAGCTTGAGCCCCTGGATGCATAAACCTGCAAGACAAATTAAGCTTGGGTTTTAGGTACCCAACTCTTGTTGGGTCCTACAAGGTTAGTAACAATAGCCTTAGGGACCCAAATGCAAGTCTTGTCTCCCTTGCATTTGGCCCCCAATTTCCTAGCAACCACTTTCTTATTTTTACATGAGAGTACAAAATCAGTGTTGCAGGTATGAAAAACGGTAGCAGATTCATTTTGCATTTTCCTAGGCACATGACGAACAACATTGTTTCTAGGCATATTTCTACTATGCACAAAGGAAGAACTTGAAACAATCATGGCATGTGAATCATAAGCATTATAACTCCTATTATAATGAGCATTCCTAGAAAATTTTCTATCATAAATAAATGCATGATTCTTTTGACTACTACTATCCATAGGTGCCTTCCCTTTCTCCTTGTTGAGAATGGGAGCCCTTTGACTTGTTAAGTTCTTGGCTTCCCTTCGAAAGCCAAGCCCATCCTTAATTGAGGGATGTCTACCAATGGTGTAGGCATCCCTAGAAAATTTTAATTTGTCAAAGTTATCTTTGCAAGTCTTAAGTTGGGCATTAAGACTTGCCACTTCATCATTTAATTTTGCAATAGAGGTAAGGTGCTCAACACATGCATCAATATTGAAATCCTTACATCTATTACAAATCATAACGTGCTCTACACAAGGACTAGATTTATTAACTACTTCTAGATTAGCATTTAAATCATCATTCAAAATCTTCAAGCTAGAAATAGATTCATTGCAAATAGATAACTTAGAAGATAGTAATTCATTCCTTTTAATCTCTAAGGCAAGAGTCTTTTGAACACTAACAAGTTTGTCATGTTCCTCATACAAGATGTCCTCTTGCCTCTCTAGCAGTCTATCTTTTTCATTCAATGCATCAATCAACTCATTAATCTTTTCTACTTTAGCTCTATCTAATCCTTTGAACAAGCTAGTGTAATCTACTTCATCATCACTAGAGTCCTCATCACTAGAAGTAGAGTACTTAGGAGTTTCTCGAGCGTTTACCTTCTTCTCCTTTGCCATTAGGCAAGTATGGCACTCGTTGGGGAAGAGCGACGATTTGTTGAAGGCCGAGGCGGTGAGTCCTTCGTTGTCGGAGTCGGACAAAGAACAATCCGAGTCTCACTCTTTGCCAAGTTGCGCCTCGCCCTTCGTCTTCTTGTAGGCCTTCTTTTTCTCCCTCTTCCCATGTCTTTCGTCTCCCTGGTCATTTTCATTATCGGGACATTGAGCAATAAAATTACCTGTCTTACCGGACTTGAAGCAGGAACACTTTCCTTTTGCCTTGTTCTTGTTTGAGTACTCATTGTGTCCCTTCAATGCGGTCTTGAAGCGCTTGATAATGAGGGCCATTTCATCCTCATTTAGCCCGGCCGCCTCAACTTGCGCCACCTTGCTAGGTAGCGCCTCCCTGCTACTTGTTGCTTTGAGAGCAACAGTTTGAGGCTCGTAGATGGGCATTGGACCATTCAATGCCTCATCAACGTATCTTGCTTCCTTGATCATCATACGCCCGCTTACAAACTTTCCGAGTATTTCCTCGGGCGTCATCTTCGTGTACCTAGGATTTTCACGAATCGAGTTCACAAGATGAGGATCAAGGACGGTGAAGGACCTGAGCATAAGTCGGACGACGTCGTGGTCCGTCCATCTCGTGCCTCCATAGCTCCTAATCTTGTTGACCAGGGTCTTGAGCCTGTTGTACGTTTGGGTTGGCTCCTCCCCCTGATCATTGTGAACCTTCCCAGCTCGCCCTCCACCAACTCCATCTTGGTGATCATGGTGGTGTCGTTCCCCTCATGAGAAATCTTGAGGGTGTCCTAAATTTGCTTGGCGTTATCCAAGCCGCTCACCTTGTGGTACTCGTCCCTGCACAAGGATGCTAGCAAAACAGTAGTAGCTTGTGCATTTTTATGGATTTGCTCATTAATGAACACGAGATTGTCAGTACTATCAAAAAGCATTCTGTTTTCAACAATCTCCCAAATACTTGGATGGAGAGAGAATAGGTGACTACGCATTTTGTGACTCAAAAATGAGTAGTCTTCTCCATCAAAGTGCAGAGGTTTTCCAAGTGGAATTGAAAGTAAATGAGCATTTGAGTTGGACGGAATTCGAGAATAATCAAAAGAAAAGTTTGAGTTAACCGGTTTCTTTTTCTCATCATCGTCGTCTCTTGGGGAAGAAGAAGACTCGTCGCTGTCGTAGTAGACGATCTTCTTGACGCGCTTCTTCTTCTTCCCATCTCTTTTCTTATGACTTGAGCTAGAATCTGAGGGCTTATCATCTCTTGGCTCGTTGACGATGGACTCCTTTATCTTGTCGTTGACCACCATCCCCTTTCCCTTAGGATCCATCCCTTCGGGCGATTAGTCCCTTTCGTGAAGAGAACGGCTCCGATACCATTTGAGAGCACCTAGAAGGGGGGGTGAATAGGTGATCCTGTAAAAACTTAAACTTATAGCCACAAAACTTGGTTAAGTGTTAGCACAATGGAATTAAGTGGCTAAGGACCGAGCTCTTGTGAAACACAATGGTCACAAAGAAAACAAGCACAAGAGACACGATGATATATCCCGTGGTTCGGCCAAGTAACACTTGCCTACTCCACGTTGTGGCGTCCTAATGGACGAGGGTTGCACTCAACCCCTTTCAAGTGATCCAATGATCCACTTGAATACCACGGTTGTTTTCTTTCTTATACTCTTTCCCGTTTGCGAGGAATCTCCACAACTTGGAGTCTCTCGCCCTTACAACAAAGATCAAAGTGAAAGCACTAGAGTAAGGGAGGGAAGCAACAAACACAAATCCGCAGCAATACGCACACACACAACCAAGACTTGAGCTCGAATGAATCGCAACAAGTTCACCACTAGAATGGAGCTCAAATCACTAAGAAAGTCAATCAAGTGTGCAGAGACGGAGTGTGGAAGATTTAGAATGCTCAAAGTATGCTTGGGTGTCTCCTCCATGCGCCTAGGGGTCCCTTTTATAGCCCCAAGGCAGCTAGGAGCCGTTGGAGGCAATCTGGGAAGGCAATTCTTGCCTTCTGTCGGGTGGCGCACCGGACAGTCCGGTGCACCACCGGACAGGCACTGTTCAGTGTTCGGTGCAGATCGCCTTCCTAAAATGGCACAGCCGACCGTTGCAGAGTTGTAGCCGTTGGCGCACCAGACACTGTCCGGTGCACGCCAGACAGTCCGTTGCACCCTGTCGACCCTTGGAGCGGGCCACGCGTCGCCCGCGGATTTGGCGGCCGACCGTTGCGCTGGCGGCCGTTGGCTCACCGGACAGTCCGGTGCACCACCGGACAGTCCGGTGAATTATAGCCGTACGCCGCCGACGAATTCCCGAGAGTGGCCAGTTCGCCAGAGCCCAGCCTGGCGCACCACCAGACTGTCCGGTGCACCCAGACTAAGCAGCAGTTGGCTGTACACAGCCAACTCTTTTCCAATCCTTTTCTTTTCCTGATTCTAGCACTTAGACAAATATATTAGTACACAAAAACCAACGTACTAAGTCTAGAACCATACCTTCTTGTCGATTTGCAATTCATCCATCATTTGGCATATAATTACTCACTCAATATGTGTTGGGCACTTAATCACCAAAATATACTAGAAATGGCCCAAGGGCACATTTCCCTTTCACTAAGTCTAGAAACATACCTTGTCATATGATTTGCACGTCTTGCTTGTTTAGCACATTGTAACTCACTCACTATGTGTTGGACACTTAATCACCAAAACATTATAGAAATGGCCCAAGGGCACATTTCCCTTTCACTTGGCCCCCTGGGATGTAGGCTCGACATGTCGAGGCTGGATGCCAGTATACTTAAGAAAGAATTGGTGACCTGGCCCCTAGGAGGTAGTCTCGACTGGGACCTGGAACCTGCATACAACCTTGGCTAGGAAGCTTTAGTAGTGCACCCATAGGACCCACTAACTGGTATCTTTTATCCTTTGATTCACGCAACAGGACCTGCAGGATTTAGACCGGGAAGCCAATCCGTGTGTCCGGGCCCCTGGATCATAGCTCCAAATACTAGGGCACCCGTCGCAGAGTGGTGGAGCGTGTAGGCTTAGGGTACGGCACCAGGCTAAGCGGCTACATAGCTCCGGACCACCCCAGGGGACGTGTATCCGTTCTCTAGAACCAGACCCCAGGTTGCCGGACCCACAGGACTATAGTTCCAAATACTAGGGTACCCGTCACAGAGTGGTGGAGCGTGCAGGCTTAGGGTATAGAACCAAGCTAAACGGCTACACAGCTCCAGACCACCCTAGGAGACAAGTACCCGTTCTCTAGAACTGGCCCCCAGGCTGCCGGACCCCCCCTACCGAGGGATCCCAAACTGCAAGCCTGGCTACTCAATTCGGATGTCATTATACCAGCAAGGGTGGGAACTGTATGGGTGGGTTAGACAAAAAATGATGCTCGTAAATTGAAGCAAAATAAGACCATCACAAAAACAAATCTGGGGGTGAATCTTTTCTTTATAACTTGATATTCATGAGCGTAGGCCAACAGACCGGGTTTATGAGGGCGGACCTCACCGAGCTGGCGTACATATATGCGCAACTTAGTTACAAAGGAACAAAACTGAATCCCCAGGCTTGTTTTTATGGGAAAACTTATGGAGATGCTCTATGTTCTAGGGATTGGGAAGAGGCTCTCCTTCAGTTGTAGCAAGGCGGACACTCCCGGGTCGGCATATTTCTGTCACCTTGAAGGGTCCTTCCTAGCTGGGGGAGAGTTTGTGGAGCCCTTCTCGGTTCAGTGCTCGCCTTAGGACCAGTTCCCCGACCCTGAGTCCCTACTATGCACAAACCGTTGGTGGTAGCGGCTGAGCACTTGGTTGTACCGTGCATTTCGGATCGCCGCTTGCCATCTGCGCTCGTTAATGAAGTCTACGTCCTCACGCCATAGCTATTCCTGCATAGACTCATCAAACGACTGGACCCGTGGGGAGCCCATAAGGATTTCCGGGGGAAGGCAGGCTTCGACCCCGTAGACCAGGAAGAACGGGGTCTCCCCGGTAGCTCAGCTAGGTGTTGCCACCGGTGTCGGAGTCTTTGGTGAAAACATCCTTTAGGACCCCCTCGGGTGACTGATACCCGAGGTCCCGTTCTCCCGTGGCCACCTTACTATCGTCAACCCTCTCCTTGCCAGGTCGGCAACAAGGCGAGGAGCCATCCATGGACGTCTGCTCGTGCCGCTTGCTGACGCGCTTCACGAGCTTGATGATCTCGCGACACTTCGAGGCGCTGTGGCGACTATTGGGGTGCACAGAGCATGTGTCGCTGTTGCCTCCCTGTGGCCGGGGGCGCTTGGTGCACTCGCTCCGGCCCCCAGTCGCACCTGCGACGATCAGAGCGACAGACTGCGGCTTCTCGTGGCCGCGATTCTTCTTCTTTTTCTTTTTGCCTTCCTTGATGACGGCTACCGAGCCACCCGTCTGGGCAACCCCGATCTGTGGCGCCGAGTGCCATGCACGGCCCTCGGCAGCTCTGGCACACTTGTCGGCCAGAGCGAAGAGTGTGGTGACAGTCTCCACGTCATGCGTGGCTAACTTCTCCAACATCTTTCCATCACGTACTCCCTGGCAGAAAGCGGTGATGATGGAAGCATCGGAAATACGAGGTATAGTGCCTCGTACCTTGGTGAAGCGGGAGATAAACGCCCGGAGAGTTTCCCCGGGCTCCTGCCTCACTGCGTGGAGGTGGGCCTCCACACCATGCTACTGATAAGCGCTGGCGAAGTTCGCTATGAACCGCGCACAGAGGTCTTTCCAGGAGTAGATCGATCCCGGGGTAAGGTTCATGAGCCAAGTCCGGGCTGGCCCAGACAAGGCTACGTGGAAATATGTTGCCATTACAGCGGTGTCTCCACCTGCTGTCGTAATGGCGGTGACGTACACCTGCAAAAATTTCGACGGGTTTGACGTACCGTCGTACTTTCCCGGCATATGTGGCCGGAACTTGGATGGCCAAGTTGTCGTGCGGAGACGATCCGCCAGAGCGGCGCAGCCCACGTCGGCCAATGGGACACCCGCCTGGATCCGGGCGCCCGTTGGAGTTTGTGGTGCAACCGCAGCGAAGTCATAGTTGAGGTTGCGACCCTCAACATTTTGTCGGCGCTCACACGCCCTCTCAAGAGAGATGCGGGCATCCTCGCCCGCACGCCTGCGGTTGAGTTCTGCCCGCAGGTCATCAGACCTCTCCAGAGAGACTGGAGCGTCCTCTCCCGCACGCCTGCGGTTGAGCTCCGCCCACAGGTCCTCGGTCGGTGCGGCCCTCACCGAGGGTGAGCACACTGATGCCAACGCCTCATGTTGACGCCAGGTAGACCGAGGCCTGGGCCTGGCTGAGCAAGAATGTGCCATGCCGAGCAGACGGTCGACATCGTCGCGCCACTGCTTCATGGCCCTCGGCGAGGCCGTGGAGCTAGGAGGGTGAAGCAGCAATTCTCTGGCCGCAGACAGCGCCCCAGGCACAGCCCTTGACGCTCTGGACGCCTGCGCAGGAGTGTGCTATCGCGCAGAGTGCACAGCCATAGCACCAGGCGCAGGGCGGTTGGTGGCCCGTGGTGTGGAAGACGCAGCCTCTTCCTCCACCGGGAAGTCCTCGGGCATGAAATCATGGTGCTCGACGATGTGGACCATGGCGTCGAGTAGAAAAACAAGCAAAAAACCTAAAGCCTAAGCCCCTACCTGGCGCGCCAAATGTCGGAGAGGAAATTCTCCGGCCGGGTGGCGGAACGCACCCACCCTAAATCCTAAGATGAGGAGGGGCCTAAGTGTTTTGCCTGCTAGATGGATTCAGGATGAACACAAGAATACACAAGGGTTTAGAGTGGTTCAGGCCGCCTGTTGGAGACTTGTTCTCAAATGCTATGAATCAAGAACAAGGCAACATAAAATGTTAAATACCAAAAGCCCTTCGTCCTCCTAACCATTATTTCCCTTCGGATATAATGAATTTAGGACGAAGGTAATGAAGAATATTCAAACAAAATACATAAGGTAATACGATTTCTGTAAACATTATTATTAATATACTTTTATTTATATTACTTATGTAGACAAAGACAAGTTACAAATGTACCTTCGGCTTGAAGGAGAGAAAGTACAAGTGTGGCACAAAAGTGAATGCCAAGTCAGCGTGAACAGTATGGGGATACTGTTCATCTATTTATAGGCACGGGTCGCAGCCCATGCAAAATTACATTAATGCCCTTTACATTTATCAATAACTCTATGATAATTCTTCGAGGTCTAATCTGGTTTTTCATCTTTAAGTCGGTTTCCTTTTCCGCCGTTATCCTGAAGCTCTTCTACACACAGCTTCGGCTCTGCGCTAACCTTCGTGTTCTTTGTGCTTCTTCATACTGTGGCTCTGATCCGAGTCCGAAGATACCTGTTAATGTACTTCCGAAACATTGTTAAATCATGTTTTTGAGGACCTTCGGAAACCGAAGGCCCCCAACACCGCCGGAGCTTAATACCCTACTCCACTGTGTGTTGTATTGAGCTTGAGAGCTTGTATGAACTTGTGAGTCTGAGAGTCTAAGTGAGCCTGTAAGTGGATCTGTGTGTGTCTGCCTTGTAACGTCATGTGCCCTCCCTTTTATAGCTCAAAGGGGAAATGTACAAGGATACTGAGCCCCGACATGTGGGCCCAGGGGCAAAATGGAAGGAAGTAACTAATGCCTGTAATGCCTGGGTGATCTCCGAGCGCCATAATGTCCGTAGTGCATATTGTATTGATATGTTGCGACTGCTTCCTCGGTAATGTGCGGGTGATGGTGTGCATAGTGTACGCCGCAGCATGGGCATACTGCCTGCCAGCGGAATGGACAGGCACGCCGCCTGCGGGATGGCCTGGTCACCACTCGTCAGAGGAGTGGACAGGGCACATTAAATGCTAAGGAGGCACATTGCCTGCCAGTGGAATGGACAGGGCTCATTAAATGCCGAGGCGACACATCACCTGCCAGCGGAATAGACAGGTGGCGCGCCTTATCCGCAATAAATGCAGAGACCGCGCGGCCCAGAGGCCTTACGTCAGGCTCCGCTCGCTGGCTTACGTCACGGGCAGTAGGCCACGTGGCAGCATCGGGTCTCCGCCTGAGCGGGGAGCAGAAGCGTACACGGTATGGTCCGGACACGTGTCGGCTCCGGACCCCTGCCTGGTCTTGATTAAGGTCTGGGTATTCTTTGTCCCAGAATCCCGGGACCCTGTTGTGAGTGGCCCGGACCCTACACAGAGAGGTCCGGAACCCATCCTAGGGGTCAGGTTCGCACCGGTGGAGGTCCTGGACCTTACCTGGAGGTCCGGTCCGTATATACAGGGGTCTGGCACTTTCCCATGGGGGTCCGAACCCACTGTTGATACCTTGGAGTATATCGCCTTCCCTGGCCACGTGGCGGCCCCAGAGCTATCCACGTGGTGGGGTCGGTCGCTGTTTACCACGTGACTAGAGATAGCCATGTGGGTATCGCGTCTTCATACTGCAGTAAGGGGTACCCCTGTTTCAGGGTACCGACAACTATCATCCCTATTGGTTTGAAAGTTAGCATTAGTATAACCATTTATAATGGGGTCTTCCTCACCTTTATAAACAAGGAACATGTCCTTAGTTTTCACAAGTACTTTATGATACTCTTTATAGCCACCTAATGAGCCTTAATAGGGTTAGATTGGTACCTACTCATAATGCTTAGAGCACAAGAAATACTTGAACATATACAAAGCATGGCATAAATGATGGATTTGACCACATAGGCATATGGAACTGTACTCGACCTTTTTCTCTCTTAGAGTAATACCATGTGATATTGGCAAGAAACCTTTCTTCGAATCCTGTAAATTAAACCATTTCAATACCTTGTAGATGTATATGCATTAGCTTAATCCAATTTTCATTTTTTATCAATCTTTCTAAGTCTCAATGCCCATAAGCTACCACTCTAAGATATTCATAGAACAGAAATTCTTAATGAAGATTTGTTAGCTTGTAACAAAGGAATATCATTTATGATCAATAATATGTCATCTATATAAAGGACCAAAAATACATGTGCACTCTCACTAGCATTTTTGTAAACACCATGCTCTTCTTCATTCTTGATGAAGCCAAATTATTACACTGTCACACCCAAATTTAAGGGATAAAGCCGGGTACGTCTCATATGTGCGCCAAAGAAGCACATCACATATAATGACAAAGTGTATAGAGATAAATGTCACAAATATCATTATTACATAGCGGAAGTCTTACAAAAATAAATGAGAACAATAAATTAAACTAAACATTATTTCTTGGTGCCATTAAGCTGACTGAGAGACGCCACCTAGATGAGCTCATACTCCTCGTTTTAAGGCTCTTCCTGGGCCACATGTTCTTCTCCTATGGGAGGGTTTATATATCGCAAGAGTGAGCTCACAAAAGATCATAGCTCAACAAGTTGTGGGGAATAATGTGCATGAACTCACCAAAGGTGGGAGCTCATGTGAAGTGTAAAGCTGATCAACAAATAAGGGTTAAAGCTGAGCATTGCTTTTAATAAGTTGATCAAGTTTTATTAGCAGTTACTAAATGTAAGTAGATACCAAACCAGAGTAATAATAGATCAAAATTAATACTAAACCACAATGCGATGCAAATGATAAATTGAATTTAATTCCATAAATTAATCATGCCAGAGTCTTGAGCTGCTCATGACCGAGAGCATGGCTAGTATACCAGTTTTACACTCTGCAGAGGTTGTACCCTTTACCCACAAGTCATGTTACCCATTTTCCGTGGGGTTGTATGGGCCCCATACACCTCTACCAAGGAAGCGAGGCAGTGAAACACCCCGAGGCCTTTACAAAGTTCCACTAGCTTCAGAAAACCCGATACAATTTTTAGGAAGCGCAATGCAGGAATCCCCAGTCTGACCGCCATCGCAGCAAAATCAACCCGAGAACCTCCCTACATGCTAACTCCCCTACTGCCCTTGCCCCTTTTGGGTAAGGTAGTCCTTCACTAGCTTTCCTAATTAGTCAGCCAAGGGCGTCCCATTCCACCCTTATGGTGGCACGTGTTTCTCAAGTTAAGCTCCATGTTCCAATTAACATAATAGTCTTATCATGAACAGAAATAGAACAATAATAATAAAGAATGACCATGTGTAATAGTTATCTCAACACCCAAAACCATATATAGCAATAGCAAAGACTACCCAAAAGTTTAGGGGTAAACAAGGTGTAAAGATGGTCAAACTAGGGTGACCTATTGGGCCCCATCAAAATTAAGCCAATGCTTGCCAAATAATTATAGAGAACATTATTGGGTAAATAAAAGTGGTCAAGGGCACAACTTGCCTTCAATGAGCTCCTGCTCAGCAACTTCTACCTGTTGAACACCTGGGTCCTCAATCACTTGCTCGTCTACTCGCCACAATACAAACAAACATGGTACAAGAGAAATTATTCATCACATCAAATAGAGGAATATAATGCATGATAATATTCTACGTATCGCAATGAGATCGTAGGAACAAGAATCACTAAATTCGAAGTTACAGATTTTAAGTTATGATTTTCCGAAGTCTTTATGTGTTTGGTACACAATTAACCAAGTGATTAATTTTACCCTAGGTTTTATGCTAAAACAGAGTTATCAGGTGATAGACAATATTAATACAAAATTATTTTAACTGGAATGGATTAAAAAGGAATTAAAATGATTTTTCTAGGAATTATACAACTTCTAGGATTATTTTAACACAAGGAAATCATTTTCTCTTTTAATTTCTCTGATTTTTCTATTTCCCTGGACTGCGCTCATGAATACCCGAGAGTTCAGGGCTTCACCTGTAAATTCAGGACCCTTCGATAATGATTCTAACACTACCGAGGAGTGCAGATAGATATCCCAAAAACATAGGGTCTCTTTTACAAAACGTTGATACCGAAGGGGTATCTAGAAACCCTGGCCGCTAGATCATGAGTGGACGGTCATGATTCGGTCGGCGGGGTTATGAATTGGTATACGCTCACCGATCATTGATGGGCAGATCTACGGATGAGATTCAATTATCTGAGATCCGATCGTGCCCCTTGGATTCAGATCTAACGCACGACACACCCGCAGCCGAACCGATACGGCGCGACTTGATCCTAGTCGTTCTCGTGTTAATCGGTGGTCAGACTTCGCCCCACTAATCTCCGCACAGCCAAGGCGGTGGCGCCGCCCGCACCCACGGCGGCTCATCGCCGGCGCGACCCATGACGGCGCCGAGAAGCCTCAAAACCCACATCTGAATCCTACTATTCAAGCCTGGTGCTAATGCGAACATATTAAGGGCGAATTTACCGTGGATTGTGCGGCGACGACCTCTGGTCATGGGTGACGGTGGAAAGCGTACTATGGCGAGCAATTAGAAGCTGCCCTGCTCACGATCCGGCCTCGGGAGGTTTCTATCGCAAGCAGCTTGCACCAGTGATCCTCTCTGCCCCAACAACAGCGTCCCGACAGTGCAGACCGCCCAAATCTGTCGTGGTGGCGCTCACCAATCTCCTACCCACCGATCTTCGAGGTTTCAATGCGTACGATCGCTAGATGTGAGCACGGAGGGAGGGGGTCGTGGGCGAGGTCCGCATTTATCATCCGAACGCCAGTCCCCCATGCCCACGCTTGCTAATACGTGGGACCGGCTGGTCAGTTGCAATCCATGAATGCACGCCCTCTCTCCCTCTAGAGTGTGGAGCCTACGTGTCATCCCTGACCTCCTGCTCGTGTTCATTGTTCAATAGTGAACACCCCCTGTGTCGATCTCACCCCTGCAAGGCCTGAATGTCGTCCTTGCGCACATCACCCGACAACGGATACAATGTTCATTCAATCTAGCCATTCCTCCCCCTCGCTCCTCCCTAGATTCCATTGGTGTTGTCTCCCTCCAATCTATGGCATGATCGTATAAATCCCAACCCCAGCATACTGTGGTCACCTCGCTTCAAGATCCTAGCCACCATAGCTCTCTCCCCTTGCCACTAGTGTTCACATTGCCATTCTAGAGCTTCATAGAACAAGTTCCACCATCACCAGAGCATCCTCGACCTACCTACCGTCATCACCAGCTTCGCCATAGGTCGAGGAGTCTCAAACAAGCTTCCACCGGAGCTCTATCGCCCTTTACGCCTTGGGCTATGGTGACCTGACTCCATCGTGCCCTCGCTTCTATCAACTAGAGTCCCTAGACGCATACCCAACTTCTATTCGGCATAAGGAGGTGCACTATCAGGTACTAAAACTCGCATACCCCTTCCGTTGTCCAAACCTACACGGAGTGCACTTGAATTGCTCACCAGAGTTCCCACGACCACCGGGAGTACTCCTCGTCGTCGTTTGTGCCCTCCCAGTCATCCCCTTGCTCCTAATTCATGCCCAAAGAGTTTGTCATGGTCTCTAATGTCTTGGCGGCAAACCTAAGCACCAGTAAAACCCCTAGTTGCCTGACGTAGCTAAAGCCAGTGAGCCACCATCATAAAGGCTAACACTGTCGTGCTCACACCGCCCAAACACTCGTGCATTTGATTCTAACCATCCACGTGTAATCCAACAATCGGTATACACCAATATCGGTCAGTGTCCGATCAGTGCCCATTGGCAACTCCATTTTTGCACAAGAGACCCTCAGTTTCATTCGAATCAACCCATGGTCCATCTATATTCTATTCATGGACTAGAAATATACATTTTAGACCTATTAGCTATAGTTAACCCTTGTAGCTTAAAATGAATTCAAATTCATGAGAAGTTCGTTTTTAATCTAAAATAAATGGTTTTGGTCTCAAATAAATTGTGAAAATGCATAAAATAATTCTAGGACTATTTTGAGCTATGTTTTATACTTGGTGTATTCTAGGCACTATATGGAAGAAAATGTAGAACCCCCTTGTACTGGAACTAGACTGGAGAGAGTTCTTTGGGCCAAAAATCATTCAAGAAACCAAAATATAGGTCCAGATGATCAGGGAAAAATCTGAGAACAGCACAATCAAGGCAGAAGAGTTATGCTGATACCCGAAGGAGGCAGTTGGGGTTTGAGGAAGGTGATCACGATTCACATGTACCTAAAAGTGTCACCAATCAGGGGTATGCGGAGATTCTAGGTTAAAGGAAAGTTGTCCCCACGTTTTATTGGACCCTTTTTTATCGTAATGTGAGTTGGACAAGTTACCAACCAGCTGGAATTACCTAACCACTTGGTAGATGTGCATGATGTGTTTCACATGTCACAATTAAAGAAATGCCTCAGAGTCCCAGAAGAGCAACTATCAATGGAAAAATTCAGTGTGCAGGGTGATTTGACAAATACAGAGTATCATATCAAGATCCTCAATACCCTAATCTGAGTCATGAGAAACAAGGTGATTAAATTGTGCAAGGTAAAATGGAGTCACCATGCTGAGGACGAAGCTACCTAGGAGCGAGAAGCTGAGTTGCAAGCAGAGTTTCCCACATTTTTCCTAGTTCGTCGTAATCTCGAGGTCGAGGTTATTTTTAGGGGAGTAGGATTTGTAACACATAAGTTCTAGTGAAATAAAAAGTATGGGTCATTGTTTAAATGTGATATGATTTTCTCATTTATCTACCTAGTTAGTCCCCATGTATAAGTAATTAACTTAACTAATAAATCCTAAATAAGAATAAAATTGTGCATACATATTGGATTCTTTTGGTTGGTGCATTTAACTAAATTTAGAATCTTGGCTTAGGTTTCAATTGGGAATTTTAAAGTGGAAAGAAAACCAGAAAAGAGAAAACAAAAATAGAAAAGAAAAAAAGGAAAGAGAAAACCCAAACCGGTGCATGGGCCAAAACCCTTCCCTGTAGCCCAATCCCTTTTTCTTTCTCCCTTGCACGTGGGTCGCCGATCGACCCACCTCCACCCCTCCTGCCAGCCCACATCTCTCCGATGCGCTGGGTCACTTGCGCGTGGGCCTGCTTGGTCACCAATGGCATCATGCATGACCTCACCCGGTGCCGCTGCCAGATGGGGCCTGCATGTCGATCTCACCACAAGGCCGTTGTGCATCTTCTTTGCCATGGGATCCAACCGCACAACAAACCACCGCTGCAATTCCCTGGAGCCAGATGAAGCAACAACCTCCCTATCACCTCGGCCTCTATTAGTGCACGCTATATAAATTCCCGAGTCTCGCTGGCGCTACCAAACCCTTCGTACGCCGCTTGTGTTCTGACCGCCACCATGAATCGTGCGAGAGAGAAACCCACCGCCGTTGACGATCACCTATGAAGACGCTCGGGGTCTAGGATTAAGCCTCAGGGCTTCATGGTGCCGTGAGGGAGTGGGTGTTTCCCCAATCGATGGGATCATCGACCAGACAGTCGGGAATCACACGTCAAAGTTCTAGAAAGCTGTTGAGGTGTGGACCATCGTGGACTGGGCGACAACCGTGTAGAAATCAGGTATGGCCTCCCCTACCATGTTCGCGTCGTCCCCGCAGTCATATCCACCGGTTTTGGTTTGGGCTTGGGGTGTGGGTAGCCGTGTATTGCTCACCAGAGATGGGTGGTTCTGCATGGCTATTTATTATTGTGGCCGGGTGTCAGGGCTCGATAATCGAAGTCATGTGTGGGTTGGTCCAAATCAGGGAGATGAGTGTGTCGGGTTGGGTCAATCGGTGCATTGTATGGGTGCCTGAGTGCTTGATCTGGGTGTCACCGGCGTGGTCGCCGCCTCAGCGAGCTCGGCGCCACTACCTGTGTAGCACGGACAAGTAACGATGATGCAGGGCCATCCAATCTGGCATGTGCATTTCAGATTAAAAGAAGAGGGTAGGAGTCAGGCGTTGAATGATGAGCATCCATGAATCTACGACTGGGAAAGCATATCGCTTCGGGTGGGTCCCTAGTTTAATGTGATCCATTTGATCCTGGTCCGAGGGCCGAGAATCGAGCGCATAGGAGTCAGTCAAACAATTTTGCATAAGAGTCCCTAAGTTCTGATAAAATCAACATGTCGTCCATGAGGGTTCAAGAAGTAATGCGGTTAGGTCCTGTTTTATGCGAAACAAACCCTAAACTTCTAGAAAATATTAGTTGCCATCTAAAGGTATTCCGGGAAATAATAAATGAATTCCAAAATTGATTTTAAGTATAAAAATAATTCATAGAACTTAGAAATTCCATAGTTAATTCATTTTAACTCCAATTTAGTGATTCTTGATCTAGCAGTTTTGTCTCAACATGTAGAATATTGTTGTCTAGATTGTTCTCATGCTTGGTGTGATGTTAATTTATGTCTATATATTGTTTGTATGTATTGCTGCGAGTATACAAGTAGGTGAACGAGGAACCCAAAGCTTAGTAGGTCAAAAACTCGAAGCAGAAGCTCGCAGTTGAGTGCAAGTTGTGTCCTTGATCACGTTCTTTTCCCTAATAATGATCTTGATAATCACTGTGGCATGCTTAGGTTAAATTGATAGGACCTAATAGGTTACATAGTTTTGTTTTCCCTACACCTTACATACAAATGAATTATTGGGTAGTCTTGCTATTGTTGTACCTAGTTTTGGGATTAATGCTATATATGAATTATGATCGTGCTTTATTATTATTGTCAATGGATTCTTTATTGATCATGATAAGATCATTTTTTAATTGGAACATGGAGCTTAACCTGATAAAACAGTGCTACCACGAGGATGGAATGAGACGCCCTTGACCAATTAATTAGTAAAGCTAGGGAGAGATTACCTTACCCGAAAATGGCAAGCAGGGAGTGAGTTGCTGTAGAGTATAGGGAGGTTCTCAGGTCGAACTATCTGTGATAGCTTTTCGGACGAGACATTCATATACTCCCTTCTTCCTGACACTGTAGCGGGTTTTCTCAAACTAGTGGAACTTTGGAAAGGCCTCATAGTGCTACCCTGCCTTATCTCCTCGGTACAGATGAACGGGATTTGAGACCACTTGGCAAATGGGTAACACACTTGTGGGTAAAGATCTGCAACCTCTGTAGAGTGTAAAACTGGTATATCAGTCGTCCTCACGGTCCTGAGCGGCTCAGGACTCTCGCATGAATAAATGATGGAATTAAAACTTAACATGTTATACATTGCATTGTGGGATTCTACTATTCATCTATGATCTATTATTTAATTGGTTTGGTATTTGCTTACACTTAGTAACTGCTAATAAAATTTTGACCAACCTTTTAAAAGCAATGCTCAGCCTTAACAACTTTCTTTAGGAAGCTTTACACTAGACATGAGCCTTCACCGTAAGAGAGCTCATTCACATCATTCCCCACACTTCCTAAGCGAGACGATATGGGAACTCACCCTTGCTAAAATTACACTAGGTGAAGAGCAGGTACCTACGACGAGTTTGATGAAATCTAGGCGTCGTCTTCCAGTTAACTATGGCAACGTGGAGATAGTTATCTAGTTCAATTTAAATTATTATCATTTATTTTGTAAGACATTCTCGTTATGTAATAAATATTATGATATTCATATTTATACACTAAGTCATTGTATGTGTGGATCTTATTCTGGCGCATATATGAGATGCATCTAAATTTGCCCTTAAATCCAGGTGTGACACAAGACAAATGATGGGAAGACACCATTTGAGTTCTGGTAGTGTAGGAAGCCTGCGATTCATCAAATAAAGACATTTGAATGTATTGTCTATGTCAAGGAAACAACACCACAACTCAAGAAACTAGATGACCAAGGCAGGAAGATGATCTTTGTGGTTATGAGAAGGGAATCAAAGCATATAGAACATATGATCCTATCACCAAGCGTGTCACAATGACACGTGATGTGGTGTTCAATGAGTCAGGGAAATGGGATTGGAGTGGTGAAGATCAAGCGAAGAGCAACATGGTGAATCACAGCGATGCTCCTTTAACCGTGGAGTATAGAGAAGTGTTTGTGCCTAAGATGGGGGACGAAGAAAGGGTATTAGATAGTGATGTCTTGGATGGTAGTCCAGTGGTGTCGGATGCAGGAGGGCATAATCACAATCCTCTGTTTGACTCTAGGGAAGATGAAGTGTCCCGATCCTTTGGGACTCAAATGTGATACAATTACTAGTCCCAGGAGGCTAGTAACCACATTCCTAACTTCAAATAGTACAGAGTTCAAATAAAAGTTATTACAATACCAGAGTACAAGCTCGAGAGAGCCAAAAATACAAAGCGCAGTAGGAGATAAACTAGCCCAAGCCACAGGCAGAACTGGGTGCTGACACAACCCCCTCAATCAAGCATAGCAGAAAAGAAGTCTTCAGCTGCTGAAAAACATAAATAAATCTGGGTGAATACACTAGGAATTCCGCATGCCCATCCCGCTCCTGTAAAGAGAAAGGGACCTATATCATACATGCTTTATATGGTGGAGTTGAAGTCACTCTTCTTTTTCTCAGAGAAAGGCAGTACTTTTAGGGTTTTTCCCAAAGAAATAGAAATAACACATTACTCAACCGCCAATGAGCTTCCTGCTCCCGTGGCATCTTTTTCATTTCCAAAGACACACTCACACACACATTTCCCTACTCACGGAGGTTGTAAAACACTAATTGTCATACCATACCAGACTCGTCCATTCCAGTGGACACGGACTATTCGAATAGGTTTGAACTCTGCGCAGAGGGGTACACTTTACCCACTAGTTCGGCTCTGCGATCTCATGGCCAATGAGATCCGAATCCGAATCTCTTTCTTTCCTCGCATGTCCTAACCTTAACGGTTATACCGGAAGGAGTCAGGCCATCGCCATGTCCAAACCGGACAAAACATTCCCCCTCCTAATCCTCCCGGTGCTCCCCAGCCTTCATAACCCTGGGGTTTGGACCGTACGAGTTCAGATTGAGTGACTACCCATACAGTCTCGAGTGGCTGTACTTATCATGAGTACAGGTAGTGAAGGATGACAAACCGGTCCTTATATGAGGGGACAATTCTTCTGCTCACACCTAAACAAGTTGAGCCATCACCTTAGGCCCTCCCCTAAACCAGGGAGTCCCTGATCATCCCACTCACAAGGTGATGGCGTGAATATCCTTCATCATACACTTTTTGAAAACATTGCTTAGTCAAAACACTACTCTTTTCCTATCCCACATTTTGTACTCGAAAGATGTTTGTTAATGTGGGTTATCTCTCTCTGCTCACAATGCAAATGTTCCATCCCTTAATCCTGGCTTAGGTAGTGGTAGAAAGAATAGGTAAATTATGCATCAAGGGAAGAATGGACTTGCCTCCGTCAAAGCTTTCCTGGCACAAAAGATTTATTTCGGAGGGGTCGGGTTCCTGCCCTTCTTCCGGAGCTATAAATTCCGGAGGATCGGATCCCTCTTCCGCTAGCAAACATAGATAAGGAACAATACATCAATCATGGTGACTTGGTGGGGTGTGCCAATTGTTAGACATTATTATTTTTGTGCCCTCTAATTTATTTAGACTATTTTTGGTGCATAGAATATCAATATATGAATATATATATATATATATATATGAAAATAGGGAAAAGAAATGGAAAAAGGAAAAAGAAAAGGAATTCTCAACTAGCTGGGCTGGGGGGGATTTTCGGCCCAGCCGGCCCACGGAGGAGTGGAGCGGCGCGGGCGGACGCCGTGGGTGCAGGCCCACGCGTCAGCGAGAGGAGGGGGTGACGGCGTGGAGCGAGCGACGAGGGGGGGCGAACCGATCGAGCTCGACCGCCGGTGAGGTCCGCGGCGGTTCTCCGCCGGGAGCATGGTTTTGCGACGGAGGAGTGGTGGTGAGGCACGGGCAGGGGTAGGGGATCATGGGGGTAGGGCCAATTTGGACGGAGGGTGCCTGGGGTGGCCGATCCACGGTGCGGTGGCGGGCGCTCGCGGCGGTGAGGTCACCGGCGAGGCTGCCGAGCGTAATAGGAGGTGGGGATGGGTGCATTGTGTTTGTGAGGGAATGGCGAAGCTCAAGAACTATATGAATTAGACTGGAACTTAGCAGAGGGAGAAGGGCGAGGCTCACCGGAGCAGGGGAAGGACGCGGCGGCGCTGGCTCAATTGAGCTCGGGGAAGGAGGAAGAGGGTGGCCGAGGTTGGTGTGAGGAATTGGGGAGCTCGGGTGGTCCTTTTATAGGCGCCCGCGGCGGGGAAGGGGCGAGAGGTGGCGTGCACCGGCGAGCTCGCCATGGCGGGGATGGTGGCGCACAGTGGCGACGACGAGACGGCTCGGGCAGGGGGGTGACGGGATGGCTCGGCTGGCGCAAGGGGACAGAGGCGCAAGGCGCCAACCGGACAGGCGAGCGAGTAATGGCGAGACGACAGGGCGGTGGCGACCGGCGGCGATCGCGTTGCTAGCCCCGGTCACGGGCACAAGGAAGGCGCTGACGGGTGGGGCCCACTTGCTAGGGAGGGAGAGATCGCGAGGGAGGGGAGTGCGGGCTGACGGGTGGGGCCGAGCCGACAGCGGGAGAGCGACGAGAGAGGGTGAGGGGGAAGGCAGCTAACGAGTGGGGGCGGGATGTTAGTGGCGAGCGCGGGCGCGCGGTGATGGGCCGCTTGGGCCGCGGAAGGGAGGGGAGTGCGGGCACGCGCGCGAGGGAGAGAGAGGCGGCCTGGGCCGGAAGCGACCCAACCGAGGGGGGTTTCCTTTTCTCTTTTTTTCTTTTTCTATTTCTTATTTCTATTTTCTATTTCTATTTCTTGTATCTCCTTTTCTTTTGAACAAATAAATAGCTAAATAATCTTGGGTGCTAGAAAAATAATAATCTATGTGAGGTGCTTCTAACAATCAAGTGTATGCATATGATGAGATGACCTATGGGTGGAATTTAGGGAGAGATAAAAAAGGGGGGTTAGGAGATTAGGGTTCCAAACCTCAGGTTGACATTTTGGGATGTTACAAACCTACCCCACTTAAAGGAATCTCGCCCGCGAGATTCAGACAGGGCACGAGAAAAGGTAAGGGTATTCCCTCTTCAAAGAGTCCTCACTTTCCCAGGTAGCTTCCTCTTCTCCTTCTCTGCTCAACTGAACTTTACAGAGTCTCACTTCTGAGTTGCGGGTCTTTCGAACTGCTGAGTCAAGAATCTTTATTGGCCTTTCTCGGTACTGAAGATCTTTCTGAATCTGGATTGTCTCTTCTTCGATGTGACTTTCTGGTACTTTTAGGCATTTGCGGAGCTGGGACACATGAAACACATTGTGGATATCAGACATGGATTCTGGTAATTCAAGACGGTATGCTGCGGGTCCCACTCTGCCAATGATGGGATAGGTGCCGACGAATCACGGTGCTAGCTTTCCTTTCACTTGGAATCTTTTGACACCACGCATGGGGGAGACCTTGAGGTATACGAAGTCTCCTTCCTCAAATCTGAGTTCTCTCCGCCTGTTGTCCGCATAACTTTTCTGCCGACTCTGAGCTTCAAGTAATCTTTTGCAGATCAGGGCAACTTTCTCTTTAGCCTCTTTAACAAAGGCAGGTCCTTCCAGTGTCTTTTCCCCTACGTTGGACCACATTAGAGGAGTCAGGCACTTTCGTCCATACAATGCTTCGAACGGTGACATCTTGATACTGGCCTGATGGCTATTGTTATACGAGAACTCTGCATAAGGCAAACTGGACTCCCAGTTTCTGTCGAACGTTAACACATAGGCTCTTAATAAATCTTCGAGGACCTGGTTGACCCTTTTTGTCTGACCATATGACTGGGGGTGATAGGATGTGATGAAGTCTAGCTTAGTGTCCATAGCTTGCTGAAGGCTCATCCAAAATTTGGAGGTGAACTGGGTTCCCCTGTCTGACACTATCTTCCTTGGAATGCCATGGAGTCTGACTATCTCTTTAAGATAAATCCGGGCAAGGGTGGCTCCTCCAAAGGTAGTTTTCACTGGGATGAAGTGGGCTACCTTGGTAAGACGGTCTATTATCACCCAGATAGAGTCGTTCCCTTTTTGCGTCCGGGGTAGTCCGGTTACGAAATCCATGGCTATTTCCTCCCACTTCCATTCGGGCACTGGAAGGGGTTGCAATAGGCCTGCAGGCTTCTGGTGCTCAGCTTTTGTTCGTTGGCAAGTGTCACACCGGGCCACATAATGTACTATCTCTTTCTTCATCCCTCTCCACCAGTATCTGGTTTTGAGGTCTAGGTACATCTTGGTGGTTCCTGGGTGGATGGAGTAGGCTGAGTTGTGAGCTTCATCGAGCAGGACTTCTCGTGCCTCTCCTTTTGGTACACACAGACGGTTCTTGAACCAAAGGACTCCTTCATTTGTCCTGAGGTCCGGAAGTGGTTCTTTGCCAGCTTTTTCCATAAATCTTGTTGTCTCCGTGTCCAGGCGTTGAGCCTTGCATATAAGGTCTTCTAGCATTGGCTTGACTTATAGGTTGCCGTTGTTTCCCAGACATGCATTCAGCTGGGCTGATTCCTTCTTCCAATCTTCCAAAAAGTTGGTCCCCTTTTTCCCGAAAGTTTTTCGGCTGAGGGCGTCTGCTACCACGTTGGCCTTTCCGGGGTGATAATGGATCTCAAGGTCATAATCTTTGATCAGTTCCAGCCATCTTCTCTGACGGAGGTTGAGATCTGGCTGAGTGAAGATATACTTCAGACTCTTGTGATCGGTGAAGATGTGACATACATTTGTTCCCAATTAGGTAGTGCCTCCATATTTTTAGGGCATGCACTATGGCTGCCAATTCCAAAACATGGGTGGGATAATTCTGCTCATGCGGCTTGAGTAAGCGTGATGCATAAGCAATGACTTTCTCATTTTGCATCAGAACACACCCTAAGCCTTGCCTAGAAGCATCACAGAAGACGACGAAATCCTGATGTATATCTGGTAGTGTCAAAACGGGCGCGGTCGTGAGCTTCTTCTTTATGATCTGGAAACTTTCCTCACACTTCGGGGTCCACACAAACTTATTGTCTTTCTTGAGGAGCTCGGTCATAGGTCTTGCTATGCTGGAGAATCCCTTGATAAAGTGACGGTAATATCCTACCATTCCCAGAAAGCTTCGAATTTCACTGACATTGGATGGCTGCTTCCATTTTGATACTGCTTCTACTTTGGATGGGTCTACTTCTATTCCTTCTGCAGTCAAGATATGCCCAAGGTAGGCTATCTTTTCTAACCAGAATTCAATTTGCTGAGCTTAGCATAGAGTTGATGTGCCCTGAGTCTTCCGAGGACGATCCAGAGGTGACGCTCATGATCTTCACGATTCTTGGAGTAGATAAGAATGTCGTCAATGAAGACTACGACAAACTTATCCAGTTCTTCCACAAATACCTTATTCATGAGGTTCATGAAAAAGGCGGGTACGTTCGTTAGTCCGAAAGGCATTACTGTGAACTCATACTGTCCATATCGGGTGACAAATGCAGTCTTCTGAATATCTGCTTCCTTGATTCTCAGCTGGTGATAACCAGACCTCAGGTCTATCTTGGAGAAATATTTGGCCCCTTGAAGCTGGTCGAAGAGGTTGTCGATTCGAGGGAGTGGATACTTGTTTTTTATTGTAACTTCATTTAAAGATCGGTAATCAATACACATCCTCATACTTCCATCCTTTTTAGTGACGAAAAGGACTGGTGCTCCCCAAGGGGATGAGCTGGGACGGATGTACTCTTTTTGTCGAAGCTCTGCAATTTGGAGTTTTAATTCTGCTAACTCGGTAGGAGCCATGCGGTATGGTCTCTTTGCGATGGGTGCCATACCAGGGATCAGATCTATGTAGAACTCCACTTCTCTTTCTGGCGGCATTCCTGGCAACTCTTCTGGGAATACATCCATGAATTCTTCTACCACTGACATGCTTTCTGTTGCTAGATTAAACACCATTGGGTCATTGGCGGGTGGCTGAGCCTGACAAGAAACTGACTTTCCTTGGTGGTCCGTGAGAAGGACTGTCTTGTTTGCGCAACTTATGATGCCTTTGTGCTTGGTTAACCAATCCATTCCTAAGATCACATCAATCCCTTGGGATGGCAGGACAGTTAAGTCTGCCAAGAACACTACCCCACTTAAAAGGATTCTGACTTGGGAGCATTTGAGCTGGCATAGAAGGTCTGACCCTGGGGTTCGGGTGACCAAGGGAATTTCTAGGTGGGTAGAGGGGATGCCATGCTTTTCCACAAAACTAGTGGCTATAAAAGGATGGGATGCTCCTGAATCAAAAAGTATAGTAGCGGGAGTAAATTCAACAAGGAACTCACCGAGCACTACTCCCGGAGCTTGCTAAGCCTCCTGAGCATCGACATGGTTTACTCGTGCCCTTCCTTGATACTGGGTCTTGTTCTGCTGGCTGATGGAGGAGGGTGCCTTGGGGGCGGGTGCTGAGGTATTCTTGGGGCCATTCACCGAGTTGGAGTAAGCAAGTCCTGATGCCTTCAACTAGGGCAGTTGCTCTTGAAGTGACTAGGGTCTCTACAGTGCCAACAGGCATTTGCTGGTGGTTGGTTGCTTGCAACCGAGGGAGCCTGAAAGGAGCTCTGACTCTGCTGACTGAAACGTGACGGAGTGGGTCCAGCTGGTCTATTGAAGCTTGGTCCCTTGGGTGGGAACCCAAAGGATCAAGTTCTCTAGTGCCGGTCTTGCTGCTAAACTCGGAGGACTTGGAAGTTCCTCTTGAGGTGACCTTTTTCTTCTTCCCTTGCCCTTTCCACTTGTATGGCTTTGTTTGAGAGGTGCGAGAAGCTGAGGAAATCTTGGCTGGCTAGGATGGTCTTGAGTTCTGGTCGGAGTCCTTTCAAAAAGAGGGCCATCTTCTTGTCTTCTGTGTTGACGTCATCAGGCGCGTAGCAGGCCAATTATGTGAATTTGTGCACGTACTCACTGACAGATCTTCCACCTTGAGTTAGTTCCCGGAATTCATCTTCCTTGAGCTGTACGATCCCTTGGGGCACATGGTGCTCTCGGAAGGCAGTTTCAAACTCTGTCCAGGTAGCATCTCTGACAGCAGTGCTGAAGGTATCCCACCATGTTACGGCCATCCCGGAAAGTTGATGAGCAGCCAATTGAACACGCTGATTCTCTAGGCATCCGGTGGCTTCTAACTTCCTTTTAATCGTGCGCAGCCAGTCATCAGCATCAAGGGGATTGCTGGATCCAGCGGATGTGGGGGGCTTGAGTCTTAGAAAATCTCCCATCATGTCCTGTGGTCTTCCACCATTCGGGCGCTGGTTTTCCAGACTTCTAGTGAGGACCTCAATGAGTCGGGTTTGGTTGGCTAGAACTTGGGCTAAATCTAATGGCAGCTCCGGAGGTGCGGGGAGGTGGGTCTCACTCCCTTCTCCACCGGCTTCTCCTTCATCTCCTAGGGGAAACCCTGCTCCAATCCTGGAGGCGGTAGGCGTGGTTTTATCCGGAGCCATCTGCTAGGGGAAGAGAGTTACTACTATGCATATGCCAATTTTTTTCAACATAGTTATTTTATTCATTACACCAGTTCATTACAAGCATACAGTTACCACAAGTCGCACTACACGCGAGCGCTTTCTAAGGTACTTTCAAACTCCTTTTCTAAGGTGTCCCCAAATTCCTTGAGAAGGTCATCAAGGCTAGCTAGGGACATATCCTCGACGTCGGACAAATTCTCTATCCTGGAGAGAGGTAGTGCTGGAGGGACTTTCTTCTTCCGCTCAGTCTGGCATCCTTGGCTCTTGGTCTTCTTTTGGATTTTCTTCGTGGGGGCGAGCTTCTTTAGCTTCTTATCGTAATCCATCTTCAGGGTTCGGTAGGCTTCACGAGTGTTGGCCTCTTCACCTTCTGCTATATCGAGACTCTCTTGGAGGGATGCCTTCTCCTTTTTAAGTTCCTTGACCTGCTGCTCTAAGCTTTCCACTTGGTAGTTTAGGTGGGTGCAGTGGGAGGAAAGGTCATCATAGTGGTTATCGAGAGTGTGGAGATATCCGGCCATGTAGATGATGGTGGGGTCATCCTCAGTAGGATCTCTTCTTGACAGGGCCTGAAGTCTTTTCCTCCAGGTAGGGGTATTTTTGTTGCTAGGTGGGAAGTAACAGAGGTGGGTTTCAAAAACCTCTTTGCTGTAGTTTTGGCATAGCTGACGGAGGGCTTTTCGGGCAACATTTTGGCAAGTGTCTGGGAAGTGGTGTCCAGTGAAGGTGACATGGAAAGGAGGGTGGTTTGGGTAACTTCGGCTTTCTCCTAGGTAGACTGCCATAGAGCACTTCTCAATTCTGTTCTCGCGGTATTCTTTCCAGACATACTCCGGCTTCTTGCGGATCCCCATGCAAAGCGCGCAACTCCGCAAGAGATGAGGGAATCCTTCCTCCTCTGAGCAGTAACCATGGCTCAGGGCTGCGATCTACGTCCAGTCATATGGCTCTGATACCACCTAAAGTGTGCCAAACCTGTGGGACTCAAATGTGATAGAATTACTAGTCCCAGGAGGCTAGTAACCATATTCCTTACTTCAAGTAGTACAGAGTTCGAATAAAAGTTATTACAATACCAGAGTACAAGCTTGAGAGAGAGCCAGAAATACAAAGCGCAGTAGGAGATAAACTAGCCCAAGCAACAGGCAGAACTGGGTGCAGACATAGTCCCCTCAATCAAGCATAGCAGAAAAGAAGTCTTCAGCTGCTAAAAAACATAAATAAATCTGGGTGAATACACTAGGTATTCCACAAGCCCATCCCGCTCCCGTAACGAGAAAGGGACCTATATCATACATGCTTTATATGGTGGAGTTGAAGTCACTCTTCTTTTTCTCAGAGAAAAGCAGTACTTTTAGGGGTTTTCCCAAAGAAATAGAAATAACACATTACTGAGAGCACCTAGAGGGGGGGGGGTGAATAGGTGATCCTGAATAACTTCAAAACTTAAGCCACAAAAACTTGTTAAGAGTTAGCACAAGTATGGCCAAGTGGCTAGAGAGGAGTCAAAACACAATAACCACAAGAAATCAATCACAGAGATGACACGGTGGTTATCCCGTGGTTCGGCCAAGTACAAAACTTGCCTACTCCACGTTGTGGCGTCCCAACGGACGAGAGTTGCACTCAACTCCTCTCAAGTGATCCAATGATCAACTTGAATACCACGGTGTTCTTGCTTTTCTTTCTTCAATCCCGTTTGCGAGGAATCTCCACAACTTGGAGCCTCTCGCCCTTACAAAAGATGTTCACAGAAAATCACGGAGTAAGGAAGGGATTAGCAACTCACACAACACAAAGATCACAGCAAATATGCACACACAAGACCCAGACTTGAGCTCAAGAGACTAGCACACTAGAACGGAGCTCAAATCACTAGAATGAAGAACAAGTGCGCAAGATTGATGTGTGAGTGATCAAGAGTGCTCAAGGAATGCTTGGTGTTCTCCTCCATGCGCCTAGGGGTCCCTTTTATAGCCCCAAGGCAGCTAGGAGCCGTTGAGAACACATCTGGAAGGCTATCCTTGCCTTCTGTCGTCGGGCGCACCGGACAGTCCGGTGCACACCGGACAGTGTCCGGTGCCCGATTCCTTTCCTTAATAGGCGCAGCCGACCGTTGCCGACCGTTGCAGATCTGGCGCACCGGACAGTCCGGTGCACACCGGACAGTCCGGTGCTTCCTTCCGACCGTTGGCTCGGCCACGTGTCGCGCGCCGATCGCGCGGCCGACCGTTGGCCCGGCCGACCGTTGGCTCACCGGACAGTCCGGTGCACACCGGACAGTCCGGTGAATTTTAGCCGAAGTCGCCGGAGAAAAACCCGAGAGCGGCCTCTTCGGCCGAGGCAGCCTGGCGCACCGGACACTGTCCGGTGCACCACCGGACACTGTCCGGTGCACCACCGGACAGTCCGGTGCCCCAGACCGAAACAGCCCCTTGGCTGTACACAGCCAAGTCTTCTCTTCTCTTCTTCTTTCTGTTTCTAACACTTAGACAAGATATTAGTACACAAAACCAATGTACTAAGGCTTAGAAACATACCTTTACTTGTGATTTGCACTTTGTTCAACCATGGGCATATTCTCACATTTAAGCACTTGTGTTTGCACTCAATCACCAAAATACTTAGAAATGGCCCAAGGGCACATTTCCCTTTCAATCTCCCCCTTTTTGGTGATTTATGCCAACACAACATAAAGCAACTAGGACAAGTGCAAAATCACTTCAAATAAAAACTCACATTGGTTTTGATTCAATTTTGGCATATATGGATCATCCTTTGCCACCACTTGGTTTGTTTTTGCAAATCAAACTCAAATCTCTATTTCTATGTCAACCACACATGTTGAGGCATAAAGAGAGTCATTCCAAACGAGATTGATCAAAGATTTCAAAAACTCCCCCTATTTTCCATAATCAACACTTCTCCCCACAAGAAACCAACTTTTGACAATAGAGACAATAAGAGACAAAAGCTTTTGACAAAACAAAAACTCTATTCTACTATTCTACTATTTTCAAAATCTCTCAAGTGGTAGCTGATCCATTTATCACTTTTGCCTTTATTTTCTCCCCCTTTGGCATCAAGCACCAAAACGGGATCAATCTTGGCTCTATAACCCCATTGCCTCACCAAAATCTTCAATTAAGAGCAAATGGCAATAAGAGTTCATGAGATGGACTTGGAATAAGTTACCCTCTCATCGGAGTGCAGTGGAAGTCTTTCATGGTCCAAGTCCACCTTTTCCCTTTCAAGCCTCCTTTGAGACTAAATCATCAAACTCAAACACATGGTTAGTCTCAAAGGGTCAAGTTGTAACACATCTCCCCCTAAACATGTGCAACACTTTGCAACGGACTTGTGAGGTCCAGGGAGTGTTTGTACAACTTGAGCACCATAATAAGCAACAAAATGCAAAAAGGAACATGATCAAAAGCATAAATACATGTATGCTACAATTCAATCCAGGTTCCGCGAATCTAAGACATTTAGCTCACTACGCAACCTGCAAAAGGTCTTCTCATCTAGAGGCTTAGTGAAGATATCGGCTAGCTGGTTCTCGGTGCTAACATGAAACACTTCGATATCTCCCTTTTGCTGGTGGTCTCTCAAAAAGTGATGCCGGATGTCTATGTGCTTTGTGCGGCTGTGCTCAACAGGATTCTCCGCCATGCGGATAGCACTCTCATTATCACATAGGAGTGGGACTTTGCTTAGATTGTAGCCAAAGTCCCTGAGGGTTTGCCTCATCCAAAGTAGTTGCGCGCAACACTGTCCTGCGGCAACATACTCGGCCTCAGCGGTGGATAGGGCAACAAATGTTTGTTTCTTAGAGTTCCATGACACCAGGGACCTTCCTAAGAATTGGCACGTCCCCGATGTACTCTTCCTATCGACCTTACATCCAGCATAGTCGGAGTCTGAGTATCCAACCAAGTCAAAGGTAGACCCCTTTGGATACCAGAGCCCGAAGCAAGGCGTAGCAACTAAATATCTAAGGATTCGCTTTACCGCCACTAAGTGACATTCCTTAGGATCGGATTGAAATCTAGCACACATGCATACGCTAAGCATAATATCCGGTCTACTAGCACATAAGTAAAGTAATGACCCTATCATTGACCGGTATGCTTTTTGATCAACGGACTTACCTCCTTTGTTGAGGTCGGTGTGTCCGTCGGTTCCCATCGGCGTCTTTGCGGGCTTGGCGTCCTTCATCCCAAACCGCTTTAGCAGATCTTGCGTGTACTTTGTTTGGGAGATGAAGGTTCCGTCCTTGAGTTGCTTCACTTGAAACCCAAGGAAGTAGTTCAACTCGCCCATCATCGACATCTCGAATTTCTGCGTCATCACCCTGCTAAACTCTTCACAAGACTTTTGGTTAGTAGAACCAAATATTATGTCATCGACATAAATTTGGCACACAAACAAATCACCATCACATGTCTTAGTGAAAAGAGTTGGATCGGCTTTCCCAACCTTGAAAGCATTAGCAATTAAGAAATCTCTAAGGCATTCATACCATGCTCTTGGGGCTTGCTTAAGTCCATAGAGCGCCTTAGAGAGCTTACACACGTGGTCGGGGTACCGTTCATCCTCGAAGCCAGGGGGTTGCTCTACGTACACCTCCTCCTTGATTGGCCCGTTGAGGAAAGCGCTCTTCACATCCATTTGGAACAACCTGAAAGAATGGTGAGCGGCATATGCTAGCAAGATTCGAATTGACTCTAGCCTAGCCACAGGAGCAAAAGTCTCCTCGAAATCCAAACCTGCGACTTGGGCATACCCTTTTGCCACAAGTCGAGCCTTGTTCCTCGTCACCACCCCGTGCTCGTCCTGTTTGTTGCGGAACACCCACTTGGTTCCCACAACATTTTGCTTCGGACGAGGCACCAGTGTCCAAACTTCATTGCGCTTGAAGTTGTTTAGCTCCTCCTGCATGGCCAATACCCAATCCGGATCTAGCAAGGCCTCCTCTACCCTGAAAGGCTCAATAGAAGAGACAAAAGAGTAATGCTCACAAAAATTAACTAATCTAGATCGAGTAGTTACTCCCTTGCTAATATCACCCAGAATTTGGTCGACGGGATGATCCCTTTGAATCATCACTCGAACTTGGGTTGGAGGTGCCGGTTGCGCCTCTTCCTCCATTACGTGATCATCTTGTGCTCCCCCTTGATCACACGCCTCCTTTTGATGAACCTGTTCATCGTCTTGAGTCGGGGGATTCACCATAATTGAGGAAGAGGGTTGATCTTGCTCTAAGTGTTCCTGTGGTCGTACATCACCAATTGCCATGGTGCGCATAGCGGCCGTTGGAACATCTTCTTCATCTACATCATCAAGATCAACAACTTGCTCTCTTGGAGAGCCATTAGTCTCATCAAATACAACGTCGCTAGAGACTTCAACCAAACCCGATGATTTGTTGAAGACTCTATACGCCTTTGTATTTGAGTCATAACCTAATAAAAACCCTTCTACGGCTTTGGGAGCAAACTTAGAATTTCTACCCTTCTTCACTAGAATGTAGCATTTACTCCCAAATACACGAAAGTACGATACATTGGGTTTGTTACCGGTTAGTAGCTCATACGACGTCTTCTTGAGGAGGCGATGAAGGTAGACCCTGTTGATGGCGTGGCAAGCCGTGTTCACGGCTTCCGTCCAAAAGCACTCGGGGGTCTTGAACTCTCCTAGCATCGTCCTCGCCATATCGATGAGCGTCCTGTTCTTCCTCTCTACCACACCATTTTGCTGTGGTGTGTAGGGAGCGGAGAACTCATGCTTGATCCCTTCTTCTTCAAGGAATTCTTCCACTTGAAGATTCTTGAACTCGGACCCGTTGTCGCTCCTTATCTTCTTCACTTTGAGCTCAAACTCATTTTGAGCTCTCCTGAGGAAGCGCTTGAGGGTCCCTTGGGTTTCAGACTTATCCTGCAAAAAGAACACCCAAGTGAAGCGGGAAAAGTCATCAACAATAACCAGACCATACTTACTTCCTCCTATGCTCAGATAGGCGACGGGTCCGAAGAGATCCATATGCAACAGCTCCAGAGGTCTTGAAGTGGTCATCACATTCTTGCTGTGATGCGCTCCTCCCACCTGTTTACCTGCTTGACAAGCTGCACAAGGTCTATCTTTTTCGAATTGTACGTTAGTCAACCCTATCACGTGTTCTCCCTTTAGAAGCTTGTGAAGGTTCTTCATCCCCACATGTGCTAAGCAGCGATGCCACAGCCAGCCCATGCTAGTCTTAGCTATTAAGCATGCATCTAGACCAGCCTCTTCTTTTGCAAAATCAACTAAATAAAGTTTGCCGTCTAATACACCCTTAAAAGCTAGTGAACCATCACTTCTTCTAAAGACAGACACATCTACATTTGTAAATAGACAGTTGTACCCCATGTTGCATAATTGACTAACTGATAGCAAATTGTATCCCAAAGACTCAACTAAAAACACATTAGAAATTGAGTGCTCATTAGAAATTGCAATTTTACCTAACCCTTTTACCTTGCCTTGATTCCCATCACCGAATATAATAGAATCTTGGGAATCCTTATTTTTGACGTAGGAGGTGAACATCTTCTTCTCCCCCGTCATATGGTTTGTGCATCCGCTGTCGATAATCCAGCTTGAACCCCCGGATGCATAAACCTGCAAGGCAAATTTAGGCTTGGGTCTTAGGTACCCAACTCATGTTGGGTCCTACAAGGTTAGCACATATATTCTTAGGGACCCAAATGCAAGTTTTATCTCCCTTGCATCTTGCCCCTAACTTCCTAGTAATTACCTTCTTGCCCTTTCTACAAATAGCAAAGGGAGCATTGCAAGTATAATAAATGGTAGAAGGTTCATTTGCTACTTTCCTAGGAGCATGAATAACATTCTTTTTAGGAACTACATTTTTCCTAGTAACATTTCTATCATGCACATAAGAAGAACTAGGAGCAAACATGGCATGAGAATCATAAACATATGAGTCAAAAGCATCATAACTTCTATTTGCATTTCTAGTATGTCTTCTATCATGATACAAAAAGCATGGTTCTTTTTAGTGCTACTAGCCATAGGAGCCTTCCCTTTCTCCTTGGCGGAGATAGGAGCCTTATGGCTTGTCAAGTTCTTGACTTCTCTCTTGAAGCCAAGCCCATCCTTAATTGAGGGGTGTCTACCAACCGTGTAGGCATCCCTAGCAAATTTTAGTTTATCAAAATTACTCTTGCTAGTCTTAAGTTGAGCATTAAGACTAGCTAATTCATCATTCAATTTTGAAATAGAAACTAAGTGTTCGCTACAAGCATTAATATCAATATCCTTACACCTAGTGCAAACTTCAACATATTCAACACAAGAGTTGGATTTATTTGCTTCTACTAGTTTAGCATTTAAATCCTCATTTATGCTCTTTAAGTTAGAAATAGAATCATGGCATGTTGACACTTCACAAGCAAGCATTTCATTCCTCTTAATTTCTAATGCAAGGGATTTTTGAGCCTCTACAAACTTATCATGTTCTTCATACAACAAATCCTCTTGCTTTTCTAAAAGTATATTCTTTTCATTCAAGGCATCAATTAATTCATTAATTTTGTCTATCTTAGATCTATCTAAGCCCTTGAATAAACATGAATAATCTACTTCATCCTCACTAGATTCATCATCACTAGAAGAATCATAAGTATTAGCATTACGAGTGATTACCTTCTTTTCCCTTGCCATGAGGCAAGTGTGATGCTCGTTGGGAAAGAGGGATGATTTGTTGAAGGCGGTGGCGGCGAGTCCTTCATTGTCGGAGTCGGACGAGGAGCAATCCGAATCCCACTCCTTTCCAATATGAGCCTCGCCCTTTGCCTTCTTGTAATTCTTCTTCTTTTCCCATTTTCCACTCTTCTTTTCCTGGTCACTATCATTATCGGGACAATTAGCGATAAAGTGACCAATCTTACCACACTTGAAGCATGAGCGCTTCCCCTTCGTCTTGGTCTTGTTGGGATGCTCCTTGCGACCCCTTAACGCCGTCTTGAAGCGCTTAATGATGAGAGCCATTTCTTCATCATTAAGCCCGGCCGCCTCAATTTGCGCCACCTTGCTTGGTAGTGCCTCCTTGCTTCTCGATGCCTTGAGAGCAATGGGTTGAGGCTCGTGGATTGGACCGTTCAACGCGTCATCGACGTACCTTGCCTCCTTGATCATCATTCGCCCGCTCACGAATTTTCCATGTACTTCCTCGGGCGTCATCATCGTGTACCTGGGATTCTCACGAATATTGTTCACGAGATGAGGATCAAGAACGGTAAAGGACCTGAGTAGTAGGCGGACGACGTCGTGGTCCGTCCAACGCGTGCTTCCGTAGCTCCTTATTTTGTTGATAAGGGTCTTGAGCCGGTTGTAAGTTTGAGTTGGCTCCTCTCCCCTTATCATGGCGAATCGTCCAAGCTCGCCCTCCACCAACTCCATCTTGGTGAGCATGGTGATGTCGTTCCCCTCGTGAGAGATCTTGAGGGTGTCCCATATCTGCTTGGCATTGTCCAAGCCGCTCACCTTATTGTACTCTTCCCTGCACAAAGATGCTAAGAGAACAGTAGTAGCTTGTGCATTTCTATGAATTTGTTCATTTATAAGCATAGGACTATCCGAGCTATCAAATTTCATTCCATTCTCCACAATCTCCCATATGCTTGGATGGAGAGAGAATAAGTGACTACGCATTTTGTGACTCCAAAATCCGTAGTCCTCCCCATCAAAGTGTGGAGGTTTGCCAAGAGGAATGGAAAGCAAATGCGAATTCGAACTATGTTGAATACGAGAATAATCAAATGAAAAGTTCGAATTGACCGTCTTTTTGTAGTTGTTGTCACCATCCTTTTGGGAAGAAGTAGATTCATCACTATCGTCGTAGTAGATGATCTCCTTGATGCGCCTTGTCTTCTTCTTCTTCCCATCTTTGCGCCTGTGGCCCGAGCCCGAGTCGTTGGACTTGTCATCCCTTGGCTCGTTGACGAAGGACTCCTTCTCCTTGTCGTTGATCACAATTCCCTTCCCCTTAGGATCCATCTCTTCGGGCGGTTAGTCCCTTTCTTGAAGAGAACGGCTCTGATACCAATTGAGAGCACCTAGAGGGGGGGGTGAATAGGTGATCCTGAATAACTTCAAAACTTAAGCCACAAAAACTTGTTAAGAGTTAGCACAAGTATGGCCAAGTGGCTAGAGAGGAGTCAAAACACAATAACCACAAGAAATCAATCACAGAGATGACACGGTGGTTATCCCGTGGTTCGGCCAAGTACAAAACTTGCCTACTCCACGTTGTGGCGTCCCAACGGACGAGAGTTGCACTCAACTCCTCTCAAGTGATCCAATGATCAACTTGAATACCACGGTGTTCTTGCTTTTCTTTCTTCAATCCCGTTTGCGAGGAATCTCCACAACTTGGAGCCTCTCGCCCTTACAAAAGATGTTCACAGAAAATCACGGAGTAAGGAAGGGATTAGCAACTCACACAACACAAAGATCACAGCAAATACGCACACACAAGACCCAGACTTGAGCTCAAGAGACTAGCACACTAGAACGGAGCTCAAATCACTAGAATGAAGAACAAGTGCGCAAGATTGATGTGTGAGTGATCAAGAGTGCTCAAGGAATGCTTGGTGTTCTCCTCCATGCGCCTAGGGGTCCCTTTTATAGCCCCAAGGCAGCTAGGAGCCGTTGAGAACACATCTGGAAGGCTATCCTTGCCTTCTGTCGTCGGGCGCACCGGACAGTCCGGTGCACACCGGACAGTGTCCGGTGCCCGATTCCTTTCCTTAATAGGCGCAGCCGACCGTTGCCGACCGTTGCAGATCTGGCGCACCGGACAGTCCGGTGCACACCGGACAGTCCGGTGCTTCCTTCCGACTGTTGGCTCGGCCACGTGTCGCGCGCCGATCGCGCGGCCGACCGTTGGCCCGGTCGACCGTTGGCTCACCGGACAGTCCGGTGCACACCGGACAGTCCGGTGAATTTTAGCCGAAGTCGCCGGAGAAAAACCCGAGAGCGGCCTCTTCGGCCGAGGCAGCCTGGCGCACCAGACACTGTCCGGTGCACCACCGGACAGTCCGGTGCCCCAGACCGAAACAGCCCCTTGGCTGTACACAGCCAAGTCTTCTCTTCTCTTCTTCTTTCTGTTTCTAACACTTAGACAAGATATTAGTACACAAAACCAATGTACTAAGGCTTAGAAACATACCTTTACTTGTGATTTGCACTTTGTTCAACCATGGGCATATTCTCACATTTAAGCACTTGTGTTTGCACTCAATCACCAAAATACTTAGAAATGGCCCAAGGGCACATTTCCCTTTCAATTACTCAACTGCCACTGAGCTTCCCGCTCCCGTGGCATCGTTTTCATTTCCAAAAACACACTCACACACACATTTCCCTGCTCACGGAGGTTGTAAAACACTAATTGTCATACCATACCAGACTCGTCCATTCCAGTGGACACGAACTATTCGAATAGGTTTGAACTCTGCGCAGAGGGGTACACTTTATCCACTAGTCCGGCTCTGCGATCTCATGTCCAATGAGATCTGAATCCGAATCTCTTTCTTTCCTCGCACGTCCTAACCTTAATGGTTATACCGGAAGGAGTCAGGCCACCGCTATGTCCAAACCGGACAAAACATTCCCCCTCCTTATCCTCCCGGTGCTCCCCAGCCTTCATAACCCTGGGGTTTGGACCGTACGAGTTCAGATTGAGTGACTACCCATACAGTCTCGAGTGGTTGTACTTATCATGAGTACAGGTAGTGAAGGATGACTAACCGGTCCTTATATGAGGGGACAATCCTTCTGCTCACACCTAAACCAGTTGAGCCATCACCTTAGGCCCTCCCCTAAACCAGGGAGTCCCTGATCATCCCACTCACAAGGTGATGAGGGTGAATACCCTTCATAATACACTTTTTGAAAACATCGCTTAGTCAAAACACTGCTCTTTTCCCATCCCACATTTTGTAATCGAAAGATGTTTGTTAATGCGGGCTATCTCTCTCTGCTCATAATGCAAATGTTCCATCCCTTAATCCTGGCTTAAGTAGTGGTAGAAAGAATAGGTAAATTATGCATCAAGAGAAGAATGGACTTGCCTTCGTCGAAGCTTTCCTAGCACAAAAGATTTATTTCGGAGGGGTTGGGTTCCTGCCCTTCTTCCGGAGCTACAAATTCCGGAGGATCGGATCCCTCTTCCGCTAGCAAACATAGATAAGGAACAATACATCAATCATGGTGACTTGGTGGGGTGTGCCAATTGTTAGACATTATTATTTTTGTGCCCTATAATTTATTTAGACTATTTTTGGTGCATAAAATATCAATATATGAATATATATATGAAAATAGGGAAAAGAAATGGAAAAAGGAAAAAGAAAAGAAATTCTCAGCTAGCTGGGCCGGGGGGATTTTCGGCCCAGCGAGCGCGGGCAGGCGGCCCAGCCGGCCCAGCCGGCCCACGGAGGAGCGGAGTGGCGCAGGCGGACACCGTGGGTGCGGGCCCACACATCAGCGAGAGGAGGGGGCGTGACGGCGTGGAGCGTGCGACGAGGGGGGCGAAACGGTCGGGCTCGACCGCCGGTGTGGTCCACGGCGGTTCTCTGCCGGGAGCCCAGTTTTGCGATGGAGGAGTGGTGGCGAGGCACGGGTGGGGGTAGGGGATCATGGGGGTAGGGCCAATTTGACCGGAGGGTGCCTCGGGTGGCCGGTCCACGGTGCGGTGGCGGGCGCTCGCGGTGGTGAGGTCGCCGGCGAGGCTACCGAGCGCAATAGGAGGCGGGGATGGGTGCATTGTGTTTGTGAGGGAATGGCGAAGCTTTAAGAACTATATGAATTAGACTAGAACTTAGCAGAGGGAGAAGGGCGAGGCTCACCAGAGCAGGGGAAGGACGCGGCGGCGCTGGCTCAATCGAGCTCGGGGAAGGAGGAAGAGGGTGGCCGAGGCTGGTGTGAGGAATTGGGGGAGCTTGGGGTGGTCCTTTTATAGGCGCCCAGGGCGGGGAAGGGGCGAGAGGTGGTGTGCACCGGCGAGCTCGCCACGGCGGGGATGGTGGCGCACAGTGGCGACGACGAGACGGCTCGGGAAGGGGGGTGACGGGATGGCTCGGCTGGCGCAAGGGGACAGAGGCGCAAGGCGCCAACCGGACAGGCGAGCGAGTAATGGCGAGACGACGGGGCGGTGGCGACCGACGGCGATCGCGTCGCTAGCCCCGGTCACGGGCGCAAGGAAGGCGCTGACGGGCGGGGCCTGCTTGCCAGGGAGGGAGAGATCGCGAGGGAGGGGAGTGCGTGCTGACGGGTGGGGCCGAGCCGACAGTGGGAGAGCGACGAGAGAGGGTGAGGGGGAAGGCAGCTGACGGGTGGGGGCGGGATGTCAGTGGCGGGCGCGGGCGCGCGGCGATGGGTCGCTTGGGCCGTGGAAGGGAGGGGAGTGCGGGCGCGCGCGCGAGGGAGAGAGAGGCGGCCTGGGCCGGAAGCGACCCAGCCGAGTGGGGGTTTCCTTTTCTCTTTTTTTCTTTTTCTATTTATTATTTCTATTTTCTATTTCTATTTCTTTTATCTCCTTTTCTTTTGAACAAATAAATAGCTAAATAATCTTGGGTGCTAGAAAAATAATAATCTATGTGAGGTGCTTCTAACAATCAAGTGTATGCATATGATGAGATGACCTATGGGGTGGAATTTAGGGAGAGATAAAAAAGGGGGGTTAGAAGATTAGGGTTCCAAACCTCGGGTTGACATTTTGGGATGTTACAGAAGAGGAGGATTCGGATGTAGTGGTCAGCAGCTCAAGAACATCGAGGATAGCAACGCAGCATCAAAATCATTTGTTTGAGCCCATGGGAGGGGAGAACCTTGATGCTGACTGTGATGATGTGCCACTATGGTTATGTTTTGTTAGGGAACACATTGGACCAGTTGAACCAACAGGTTGGTTTGAACGTGAATTAACAAACAATGATGGTGATAGAGTGTACACCATGAGCGCTGAGGAGCCTACCTTAGTGACATAGGATGAACGACCGGTGAGACGACCAGAGGGGGTGAATGTGAGCCAATCAAATTTTGCTGCTAAAAACTGAACCTGAGCACTTCACTTCAATCGATATGAAGAAAGCGCTCAAACCAAAATCATATCAGCAAACCAATGATCTCATGATTTTGAAATGTTCCTAATACACAAACGATACCAGCAAATCAAACGGATCGCAAATTCAACACCGAAAAGTCAGAATCGATCCAAAATTGTGTCACGAACAAGTGCAGATTTCAGGAGCATGAAATTTTGTTCTCGGATGCGAAACGAAAACAAATGAACTCCAATTGAAATGAAATTTTGCACACACTTCGGAAAATATGTTTCCAAGGTCTCCACAGATCAAATAATACAAACAGAATTGGGGTTTTGTTGGGGTTTTTTCTAGAACAAACTCAAAACGAGATCAGCTAAGATCACAACCACAAACTACACCAACATAACATAATAAGTGATCCTAGGAGTAAATCTCACGCACCAACAAATCCAAACAGCACCCAGAACACAAGAACTCGAAGGTTCTCCACAAATCCTCAAGAGAAGAGAAGGGAAAAACTTAAGCAAGGGAACAAAACCTATGGGCCCAAATCCAAACAAGGGAAAAACTTAAGCAAGGGAACAAAACCTATGGGCCCAAATCCAAGCAAGGGAAAAACTTAAGCAAGGGAACAAATCCAAACAGCACCCAGAACACAAGACTTCAAAAATTAAGCAAGGGAACAAATTGAGATCGAAGCCAACCAAAACCTATGGGCCCAATCGGCTACACTTCCTCGAATTAATCATTGCATATTACAACACACCGTAGATAGAACAAAATTGATGCGGATCTCCCAGCTAAACTGGTGAAAACCTAGAGAGGAAACTAAGAGTTCTAAAATAAGAGCCAAATGAAACTAAGCCAAAGAGGTACGGAATTAACTAGCCCTACTCTCTATATATTGAGAGTTATTTCTGAAAGTCGCCTAGAGGGGGTCAATAGGCGGAATCTGAAAATTATAAACTTAAGCACACACTATAAGCCGGGGTTAGCGTTAGAAATGAATTCGAGTCCGAGAAAGAGGGGAAAACAAATCAACCAACAAATAAATAAAGCGGATGACCACGATGATTTGTTTTACCGAGGTTCGGTTCTAAAGAACCTAGTCCCCGTTGAGGTGGTCACGAAGACCAGGTCCCTTTCAACCCTTTCTCTCTCTCAAACGGTCACTTAGACCGAGTGAACTTTCTTCTTTACTTCTCACGGGTCACTTAGACCCCGCAAGGACCACCACACAATTGGTGTCTCTTGCCTTGCTTACAAAGCACTTGAGAGTAACATTTTGGACCACACTTACACCACTTGTTTTGTTTTTGCAAATTCTTTTTGAAAATCCTTTCAAGATTTTTTTGCAAATAGTCAAAGGTATATGAATAAGATTGCAAGAAGCATTTTCAAGATTTGAAATTTCTCCCCTTGTTTCAAATGATTTTCCTTTGACTAAACAAAACACCCCCTGAATGAAATTCTCCTCTTAGTTTTCAAGAGGGTTTTATCAATTTTTGAAAATACTAACCAATTGAAAATAAACATATCAATTTTAAATGTATCAATTAAAAAAATTCGAAAGGTGGTGGTGTGGTCCTTTTGCTTTGGGCTAATACTTTCTCCCCCTTTGGCATTAATCGCCAAAACGGAGATTTTGTGATCCCTTTGTTACTTTCTCCCCCATTGGTACAAGTAAATATGAGTGAAAAGATTATACCAATCGAAGAGTGGTGTGGAGTGCTAACGAAGAATAAAAGATACCGGTAGAGTGGAGTGGAAGCCTTGTCTTCGTCGAGTACTCCATTTCCTTTTCAATCTACGACTTAGCATAGAAATACACTTGAAAACACATTAGTAGTAGTCATGAAAGAGATATGATCAAAGGTATATAGATGAGCTATGTGTGTAAAGTTTCAACCAAAGTTCCGAGAATCAAGTATATTTAGCTCATTCCAAAGTTTGCTAAAGGTTTTCTCATCTAATGGCTTAGTAAAGATATCGGCTACCTGTTCCTTGGTGCTAACATAAGCAATCTCGATATCCCCCCTTTGTTGGTGATCCCTCAGAAAGTGATATCGAATGTCTATGTGCTTAGTGCGGCTGTGTTCAATGGGATTATCCGCCATGCGGATTGCACTCTCATTGTCACATAGGAGAGGGACTTTGCTCAATTTGTAGCCATAGTCCCTGAGGGTTTGCCTCATCCAAAGTAATTGCGCACAACAATGGCCTGTGGCAATGTACTCGGCTTTGGCGGTAGAAAGAGCTACTGAGTTTTGTTTCTTTCAAGCCCAAGACACCAGGGATCTTCCCAGAAACTGACAAGTCCCTGATGTGCTCTTCCTATCAATTTTACACCCTGCCCAATTAGCATCTGAATATCCTATTAAGTCAAAAGTGGATCCCTTGGGGTACCAAAGTCCAAACTTAGGAGTATAAACTAAATATCTCATGATTCTTTTCACGGCCCTAAGGTGAACTTCCTTAGGATCGGCTTGGAACCTTGCACAGATGCATACGAAAAGTGTTGGGGACTTGTTCTCAAATGCTATGAATTAAGAACAAGGCAACATAAAATGTTAAATATTAATGTCCTTCGTCCGCCGAAGCATTATCTCCACAAGGATTTAATGAACTTCGGACGAAGGTCACGAACATAATATTATGAAGGTTTCACCTTCGTAATTAAACTTATAAGGATAATACAAAGTAAAATAAAACATGGAACACTAAAGGTAAATACATTAAAAATAAATGACATTATTCACATATCTTATTATATGAATTTAAGATATTTGAATACAACGTTTAGGTACATTTATACCTTTGCCTTGACAAACAATAATTCCCGAGTGATGCGTTAGCAATTACAGGAATGCGTGAACAGTAAAGGAATATTGTTCACTATTTATAGGCACAGAACACAGCCCATGAGGAATTACAATTATGTCCCTCATAAAAGTTTACAACAATGACTCAGACCTTTGAAGGCTAAAAAGGTCATTTTATCTTTAAGTCGGTTCAACCCTTCGTCTTCGTATATGATGTAGTTCCGAAGCTTCGTGAACGGTGTCTTCGGCATCATGTTCAAGCAGCTTCAGTTGAATATGTTTCTTTTTGCAGGACCTTCGGCGACGAAGCATGGTCCCAACAGTAGCCCCTTCGCGGTGCTAGATCGTTTTTCGTAACGAGCTTGATCCGTGAAAAAAGTCTCTTAGGCTTCAGGAAGCTGAAGGTCCGAAAAACACCTTCCCTGAGCTCGTTGTCGAGAAACGATACATCTTTCGAGCGTGTAGCGGTCCCACCACGCAGGTTCACTGTTCTGATTTTTGCGGCCCACCGTTCAGCGGGTGCGAGCAACTGTTTGCCTGGTGTAAAAATCCTGACAATTCACCTTCTTACCTGCAGCACTATATAAACAGACGGGTAGGTGTGAAGTTACCACAACATTCATTGCTATTGCACTGTTTTGCTGCCAAAATTTTTAACCATAGCTGAAGCTTGATTTTCGCATTCAAACGAAGCTCTAATTTGGTGTTTGCTTCGTCAGAAGAATAGCTTCGGAAGAGAAGGTTATTATTTTCTAAGAAATTTTTCAAGAAATTCAAAATTAAATGGCCAGAGTGCGCTCTACTGCTAGAGTTGAGCGCGAGGGGGACGAAGCCGAAGGTGCGGAAACTGTTCCTATCTCTGAAGCAATGAAGCGATCTGGATTGATGACATCAGAAGACACCCCTGCTGCTGAAGCAGAACAAGCAGATATTGAGGAGGCTGGTACTGACGATGATTACAATATCGCAGTACCGAGCAAGCCTAGTCATCTGGACTTCGGGAAGTCGACTATCTCGAAGGCTGATTTCCCGAAGATGGTGAAGTCGGGCTACTTCAGCGAAGATGAGAAAAAGATGATTCGCTTTGGTGGAGAAGAGTTTACCCCGAAGCCACAAAAAGATGAAATAGTGATTTTTAAGAGTTTTCTCAAAGCTGGTTTGAGATTTTCTTTGAATAGGATGATTGCTGATGTGCTGAAAAAATTTGGGATCTATTTTCACCAACTAACTCCTAACGCTATTGTTAGGCTTAGTGTTTATATTTGGGCTCTCCGAAGCCAAGCTGTGGAGCCATTTGCCGAAGGTTTCTGCCGAGTACATGAGCTACACTACCAAACTAAGGCCAGGAAGGATGGGCTACATGAAAATTTTGGTTGTTACAACTTTGCATATCGGAAAACTACAAAATTTCCTATGATCAGTATCGAAGCAAGTGGCCGGCAGGCTAGAAATCGGAATGGTTCTACGTCAAAGTTGATGACGACAAGGAGAAGCTTGTACAGTCCTCTTGAACTAATATTCGGAGAAACCCGACCCTAGTGCAATATGACACCAGAAGGTCCAACCCAAACGGCGCTGGCTAAATTCAGAATTATTGCAGAGCACATTGGCACTAGGGATTTGGTGCAGGAATTCTTGGCTTTCAAAGTATTTCCAACTATGAAGGAATGGGCTATGCCGAAGCTTAAAGGAGAGAAGAAAGAGGGGGAGCTTGTCCGATTACCCTATCATTATAAATTCAAGAAATATTTTAAGGCACCCTGCCAAGAATGGCTCGATACAATCGAAATAATGAGTACTGAAATTCTTGGAAATTACTCTAAAAAAGAGGACAAATTGATGACAGCAGCCTTCGGCACCCGGCCAAAACGAAGGCTAAACGGAGTACTTGATGCTATAGGCTTTGAATATCCTGACTATGGGCGACTGAGCGGAGATGCTGGCGGCCCGAAGAGAAAAAGAATTGCCAGTGTCATTGACGAAGAGAGCACCAAAGTGATCAAGAAGAAAAAGGAGATTTCTGAAAAGCTGAGTGCTGAAAAGTTGAGCCCTGAGCCGAAGGTGGCCGCTGCAAGAAAAAGGAAAACTGCATCTCCAGAACCAAAAACGTTGGTTCGAGAAGAAGACACTCCTACAACGCCTTCTGCTACCGAAGTAGAAGAGATTATGAAGGTAATGACTGAACCCTTGCCTGTCAAGCTAAGTCCGCTGGCACCGGAACTGACGAAGTTTTTTTAGAAGGACAAAGCAGCTTCGGCAGAAGAAAGTCCTGTACTGCCGAAAAACGAAGAATTATACAAATAGCATATGTGATTCATCAGACGCCGCCACCGGCGACAGTGTCAAAAATTGCTTTTGCCGAGACCGCTGAGGCCGAAGGCGCCGCAGCCGAAGCTTCCAGAGTGGAAACCACCGAAGCTGAAACCGGCGACGCCGAAGCTGCTGGGGCCGAAGCTGGGACCGCAGAAGGTTCGAATCTGGAAACCACTCTTGAGGTTATTGACAATATTCTCCTAAAAATGGCTGAGGAAGAAGCTGTTGTGGCTGCGGTAACCACGGCAACTGGAAAGGGAAAGGAGCAGATCGATGACGCTTTAGAAGAAGCAAGTTTTAACTTTCAAGATTTGCTTGGACAAGAGCTAACAGGCGCCGAAAAGGAAGAGTTGAAAAAATATGCCATATCTTGCGGGTATAAGCCAGGGGCTACGCTATTTGGTGGGGTCAACGAAGGGAAGCTAAGATGCCTTCGGAACCGCACCGAGGCCAAAGTTGTTAGAACCCTCTCCAAAAGCGTTGGCCTACCAAAACTAGAAGCTGACCTCTGCAGATATCAATGACACCATATCGCTGGAAGCCTGCTCTATGCTAATTTTAAGGTAACAAATTTTATTATTATTATTTTGTTTATTTTTTAGGTCATTTACTGACGAAGATTGTTTTGGCAGAGTATACTATTGAGTAAGTTTCTAAAAATGCAACAAGATCTCGAAGAGGAGAAGAACAAAACTATCATCAAAGATTTGGAAGAAAAAGTTGAAAATTACGAAGCTGTTCTGAAAAAGAAGGACTTCACCATCCAGGACCTTGAAATCATGACTAAAGAACACGAAGGTGCATTAGAAAAGAAGGACTTTGTTATTCAGTCTATAGAAGGCTCCTTGGCTGAGGTCCAAGCCGAGAATAACAGTTTAAAGAATGAATTGGTCAAACAACTAGAAAAATCTGAGCAGGAGAAGAAACACCTTGAAGAAAGTCTTAAAACTGAGATGGAAAAGAATTCAAATTTGCAAAAATCCTTGAAGGAGCTTCAAGAGAAATGCCTAAGCTTCGGCAGCCGATGCGTACAACGGCTGAAGGATGTGTTTCATTCTATTGGAGCCAGCTCTGAAAAATTTACACCTTTAGCTGAAAACTTGCCCAGCACATTAGAATATATTGAAGGCGAGGTTGATGCTCTTGATGAAGTTATTGGTGGCCATGCTGACTTCTGCGCCTTGGTAGCTTCTCGGGGCACAGCTACCGCTTTTCTGAAGGCTGGTTGCACGCATGGAAAAATTGTTAATAGGCCCAACTTCAGCTTATCATCATCAGATCTGATAGATATTCCAAGCCTAGCCCGAAGTATCGGGAATAGATTTATGACCCAAATTTGGGTAAATGGCGGGCGGAAAATGGCGGGTGACGAAGCTCGAAGTCATCTTAAGCCGGTAAGAAGCTTATATTTGTTACTTTTACCTTCTCCTTGAAATTTGCACCTTTCTTATTCTGTTCTTTAATATTCGTAGGATGACGAAGCTGAAGTATGACGAAGCTGATGTATGACAAAGCTGAAGTATGACAAAGCTGAAGCTTGACAGTTGCTACAATATTCTTTCCTGCAAAAATTCTGAAGAGACTTTTGTAATATTATTATAGAAAAACTCATGTAAATTTGTACATACCTTGTAATATATTTTGTTTCCGCTATCTGTGTACAATCTGCTTTGTTGTGGACGAAACTTCTTTTTTGAGCCGAAGGCGAAAAACACCTTCCCTTCTTTTCGTACATAACGAAGCATAAAAATTTTTCCTATTTCGAAGTCTTTCCTCATTGCCGAAGCGCCTATCTTTTTTGTGTGATATGATGATGATTCTATATATGTCTAAATGAATGTTTATGAGTGCAAATGACATGATGAAATGTATTGTGGACATGAATATTGGGAATGATTCAAATCTTTTCACTTTTCAGCTTCATCGTTTACTTTTCAGTGTATCAGCGTTGACTTTTCGCTATAAGCCTCCCTTAGGAGCTTCTTCGCCTTTTACTTTCATCGGAATCAGCGTTGACTTTTCGCTGTAAGCCTCCCTTAGGAGCTTCTTCGCCTTTTACTTTCAGCGAAATCAGCGTTGACTTTTCGCTGTAAGCTCTGCATTCCCTTAGGAACGACTTTTGAGCTTCTCCCTATTTTCTTTTCTTTTCCCTTGGCATTTACATTTACATTTTTTGGGGGATATCACTTTTATAGAATCGAAATAAGGAAAGAAAAATTACATGTTGTGGCCCCATTAAAAACCTTTCTCCCCCTTTGGAAAGGAAAAGGGTGCCACAAAAAAGAATAGAAAGAATTACATCAAATTAAACATAATATCGCCGAAGCTCATCCGCATTCCATGACCTAGGGATGTCGTTGCCGTCCATATCCTTCAATCTATAAGAACCAGGTCTTGACGAAGATACTACCAAAAAAGGTCCTTCCCACTTCAGCTGTAATTTGCCCACTGTCTCAGGGTTGGCTACTCTTCAAAGCACCAGATGTCCTGGTTCAATGTTCTTCAGCTTAACCTTTCTGTCACGCCATTTTATTGTTTCGGCTTGATATTTATTGATGTTTTCCACAGCCTGAAGTCTGATCCCTTCTATAGCATCTTTTTCCACAGAGCAATCAACTTCGTCTTCACCTTCTGCCGAAGCTACCGTTCTTATTGATCCTGCTTTGGCCTCTTCCGGGGTTATTGCTTCATCCCCAAACAATAGTTTGAAAGGCGTAAAGCCTGTTGATCTTGACATGGTTGTGTTATGACTCCATACCACTTTGATTAACTCGTCTAGCCACTTTCCCCTGGGCTGATTGAAGATTGACTTCATTATTCCTGTCATTATGATCCCGTTAGCTCGTTCGACAAGTCCGTTTGACTCCGGATGTCGAACTGATGCAAAATGGATCTTCGTGCCAATTTGATCACAAAATTCTCTGAAAGCTTCAGAATCAAACTATGTCCCATTATCCACAATAATGGCCTTCGGCACTCCGAAGCGACAAACAATATTTTGCCAGAAAAACTTTTGAATAGTAACCGAAGTTATTGTGGCTAGCGGCTTTGCCTCAATCCACTTGGAAAAATATTCCACTGCCACTACAACATATCTTAAGTTTCCCTGTGCTGGTGGTAATGGACCTAGTAAATCAAGGCCCCACCTTTGCAACGGCCAAGTGGGTTGTATTAATTGAGTTAAAGACGAAGGTTGTTTTTGATCTCTTGCACATTTCTGACAACCTTCGCACTTTTGGACTAAATCCGCTGCATCCAAAGCTGCCTTTGGCCAATAAAATCCTTGACGAAAAACTTTCCCAAGCAAAGGCCTAGATTCGATGTGAGATCCACATAGGCCTGCGTGTATTTCCTTCATTATTTCTATACCTTCGGATCTGGATAAACACTTGAGCAACGGGGAGCAGACCCCACGCTTGTACAGCTCCCCTTCTATTATGGCATATGGTCGAGCTCTTGCTTCTATTCTTTTGTTGTAAGCTTCATCGTCTGAAAGAAAATTACCCTGAAGGAAAGAGATGATTTCAGTTCTCCAATCTTCACTATAGACAGGGGATATATTGAGGACCGCTCTTTCAAGAAGCTCGACCGAAGGTGCTTTTATTGTTTCGAAAAATACTTCCGAAGGTAAAGGCAGCCCCTGTGCTGCTGACTTGGCCAATAGATCAGCATATTCATTTTCGCCACGAGGAATATTTTTAACAGAGAATCCTTCAAAGGAAGCCTCGATCCTTCGGACTGTATCTAAATATTTTTCAAGCTTCGGATCTCTTGCTTTATAGCTCTTGTCAACATGACCAGAAATAACTTGGGAATCAGTTTTAAGAATGGCCCTTCTGATCCCCATTGCCTTTAACTTCCGAAGACCCAAGAGCAGAGCTTCGTATTCAGCAATATTGTTTGTACAACTGAAATCAAGTCTTGTCGCATAACAAGTTTTAACCTTGGAAGGTGAAACCAACACAGCAGCTGCTCCTGCTCCGAAGGTTCCCCAAGACCCATCGCAAAACACTGTCCATGCTTCGGCATCTTTATTCGTTTCTTCCTCCTGAGCCCCTGGCGTCCAGTCAGCAATGAAGTCTGCCAACGCTTGGGACTGAATTGAAGATCTGTGGACATAATCGATACAAAATTCATTAAACTCTGCAGCCCATTTTCCAATCCTTCCAGTAGCTTCTCGGTTTCTCATAATATCCTTCAAAGGTTGTGAAGAAGGAACAATTATGTTGTAAGCTTGAAAATAATGCCGAAGCTTCCTGGAGGCCATCAAAACAGCATACAGTACTTTCTCCAATTCTGTATAATTTTTCTTTGATAAATTAAGAACTTCGGATACAAAATATATTGGGGCCTGCTTCTTGACTTGGCCTTCAAGCTTCTCCAGGACAAGTGCTGCACTTACCGCTGAGTGCGAAGCTACCACATATAATAACAAAGGAGCCCCTGGCGTCGGTGGGGTTAATGTTGTTAGATCTATTAAATACTGTTTCAGCTTTTCAAAGGCCTTCTGCTGGATTGGTCCCCATTGAAAGACTTCGGCTGTCTTCAGCACTTCGAAGAATGGTAAGTTTCTCTCTGCTGATCTAGATATGAATCTGTTGAGAGACGCCAGCCTTCCTGTCAATCTTTGAGCCCCCTTTTTGTACTTGGTGGTTCCATTCGAAGTATAGCTTCGATTTTGCTTGGATTAGCCTCAATTCCCTTTGTTGAAACTAGACAACCAAGAAATTTCCCCTTCTTCACTCCGAAGACACATTTTTCTGGATTCAATTTTAAACCAGCCTGTCTGAAATTAGCGAAGGTCTCCTGCAGATCAGCAATGTGATTATCTTGCTTCGTGCTTTTTACAATGATATCATCAACATAAGTTAGCACATTCCTGCCTATCTGAGAATGGAGGACCTTCGCTGTCATTCTGCTGAAACTTCCTCCAGCATTCTTAAGCCCCTCGGGCATCCGAAGGTAACAATATGTTCCACTGGGGGTTATGAAGCTAGTTTTCGGTTCATCCTCCTTCATCCAGATTTGGTGATAGCCTGAATAGCAATCCAGCAGACTCATAAGCTCTGATGAAGCTGCTGCATCGACTAAGGAATCTATCCTTGGCAATGGAAACTCGTCCTTCGGACAGGCCTTATTGAGACCAGTAAAATCGATACACATTCTCCATTTACCATTGGCCTTCTTTACCATAACAGTGTTAGCCAACCATTCTGGGTATTTTACCTCTCTGATAACTCCAGCACTGAGGAGTCTTTTCACTTCATTCCGAGCACCTTCGGCCTTGTCATCAGACATCTTCCGAAGCCTCTGTTTTCTGGGTCTGAAGGATGGATCAACATTGAGTGAGTGTTCAATAACATCCCTGTTGACTCCGCAAAGATCATTAGCTGACCAAGCAAAAACATCTTTGTTGTTGAACAAAAACCTTATCAAGGTTTTCTCCTGCTCTTCGGACAGTTGAGATCCTAAGAGCACCTTCTGCTCTGCTATATCCTCACACAAGAGCATGGGCTTCGGCTGATCAGCCAAAGCAGCTTTTTCCCTTCTGAACTTGTATTGCTCACAAGCTTCAGCTCCATCTATATTATGGATTGCTTTTGAATCTGTCCAATTTCCTTCGGCCCTTCTGGCAGCTTCCTGACTTCCATGAATAGCAATGGGCCCTTGGTCCGAAGGTATCTTCATGCAAAGATAAGCTGGATGAAGAATTGCTTCGAAGGCATTGAGAGTACCACGACCAATGATTGCATTGTAAGGGTATTCCATGTCAACAATATCAAATACAATTTGTTTAGTCCTTGTGTTGTTAATGAATCCGAAGGTTACTGGCATTGTGATTTTTCCAAGTGCTACGATCTGTCTTCCTCCGAAGCCACAAAGGGGATGTGTGGCATCATGGATTTTGTCCTCGGGCTCTTGCATCTGTCTGAAGGCCTTAGCAAATATGATATCAGCTGCGCTGCCTGTATCAACCAAAACATTATGGACCAGGAATCCTTTGATCACACAAGAGATAACCATAGCATCGTTGTGTGGGTAATCCTTGAGTTGAAGATCCTCTTGAGAGAAGGTAATTGGAATGTGAGACCATCTTGACTTGATGAAGGGTCCTTGCACCCCGACATGCTGTACCCTTCTCTGTGCCTCCTTCTTCTGCTTCTTGTTGGCTGGCTCTGAGTATGAACCGCCTATTATCGGGAGTACCAGCTTCGGAGCCGAAGTAGCTCCAGCTTGATTGTTGAACGAAGCCATCAGCTCAAAAAAGTGGAAGTGAGTTCACCGGAGGTGGGCGCCAATGTTGGGGACTTGTTCTCAAATGCTATGAATTAAGAACAAGGCAACATAAAATGTTAAATATTAATGCCCTTCGTCCGCCGAAGCATTATCTCCACAAGGATTTAATGAACTTCGGACGAAGGTCACGAACATAATATTACGAAGGTTTCACCTTCGTAATTAAACTTATAAGGATAATACAAAGTAAAATAAAACATGGAACACTAAAGGTAAATACATTAAAAATAAATGACATCATTCACATATCTTATTATATGAATTTAAGATATTTGAATACAACGTTTAGGTACATTTATACCTTTGCCTTGACAAACAATAATTCCCGAGTGATGCGTTAGCAATTACAGGAATGCGTGAACAGTAAAGGAATATTGTTCACTATTTATAGGCATAGGACACAGCCCATGAGGAATTACAATTATATCCCTCATAAAAGTTTACAACAATGACTCAGACCTTTGAAGGCTAAAAAGGTCATTTTATCTTTAAGTCGGTTCAACCCTTCGTCTTCGTATATGCTATAGTTCCGAAGCTTCGTGAACGGTGTCTTCTGCATCATGTTCAAGCAGCTTTAGTTGAAACTGTTTCTTTTTGCAGGACCTTCGGCGACGAAGCATGGTCCCAACAAAAAGCATAATATCCGGTCGAGATGCACATAAATAGAGTAAAGATCCTATCATCGACCGGTATACCTTTTGATCTACGGATTTACCTCCCGTGTCGAGGTCGAGATGCCCATTTGTTCCCATGGGTGTCTTGATGGGCTTGGCATTCTTCATTCCAAACTTGTTAAGTATGTCTTGAATGTACTTTGTTTGGCTGATGAAGGTGCCGTCTTGGAGTTGCTTGACTTGAAATCCTAGGAAATACTTCAACTCCCCCATCATAAACATCTCGAATTTTTGAATCATGATCCTACCAAACTCTTCACAAGTAGATTTGTTAGTAGACCCAAATATGATATCATCAACATAAATTTGGCATACAAACAAATCTTTTGCAATAGTTTTAGTAAAGAGCGTAGGATCGGCTTTTCCGACTTTGAAGCCATTAGTGATAAGAAAATTGTTGGGGGCCTTCGTCCTCCGAAGGTCCTCAAAAACGTAATTTAACAATATCTTCCAAGTGTGACATATGCACAGGTACCTTCGAACTCGGGTTAAAAGCATATACGATTGAAAAGCATCATCGTGACGAAGGTTGGAGTTGCTCTGAAGCTACGCGCAAGGGAGCTTCGGCCAAATAACGAAAAAAGGAACCGACTTAAAGGGGAAAAGGCTATCTAGTCCTCATAGATTTGTCTATAAGTCAATAGTAAATATAAAGGACATGAATGTAATTTCTCACAGGCTGCGTCCTGTGCCTATAAATAGATGAACAGTACCCCCGTACTGTTCACGCTGACTGGTATCCACTTGTGCATCACGCTTGTACTTTTACCTTCTTTCAAGCCGAAGGTACATTTATAATTCAATATTGTTTCTACCTTTTCATGGTAATATGATGAGAATGAATTAATAATGTTATATAATTGTTTATGTTCTCTTATATTCTATTATTAACATATATCACAATCTATGAAGGTATGTCCTTCAAAACCTTCGTCTCAGGACCATTATATCCTAAGGGAGATAATGCTTCGGAGAACGAATGGCATTAACGTTTAACATTTTGTGTTGCCTTGTTCTTAATTCATAGCATTTGAGAACAAGTCCCCAACAGAAATTTCGCATGCATTCATACCATGCTCTTGGGGCTTGCTTGAGCCCATAAAGCGCCTTTGAGAGTTTATACATATGGTTAGGGTACTCACTATCTTCAAAGTCGGGAGGTTGCTCAACATAGACCTCTTCCTTGATTGGTCCATTGAGGAAGGCAATTTTCACGTCCATTTGATAAAGCTTAAAGCCATGGTAAGTAGCATAGGCAAGTAATATACGGATTGACTCAAGCCTAGCTACGGGTGCATAAGTTTCACCGAAATCCAAACCTTCGACTTGTGAATAACCTTTGGCCACAAGTCGGGCTTTGTTCCTTGTCACCACACCATGCTCATCTTGTTTGTTGTGGAATACCCATTTGGTACCTACAACATTTTGGTTAGGACGTGGAACTAAATGCCATACCTTATTTCTCGTGAATTTGTTGAATTCCTCTTGCATTGCCAGCACCCAATCCAAATCTCTTAGTGCATCCTCCACCCTATATGGCTCAATAGAGGACACAAAAGAGTAATGTTCACAGAAATGTGCAACTCAAGATCTAGTGGTTAACCCCTTATGAATATCACCAAGGATGGAGTTGACGGGGTGATCTCGTTGATTGCTTGGTGGACTCTTGGGTGTGGTGGTCTTTGACCCTGAATTTCTTGATCATCTTCCTTGTCTTTATCATTATCATCTCCCCTTGATCATTATCCTCCTCTTGAGGTGGCTTATCCTCTTGATCTTCATTTTCATCGTCTTGAGCCTGTTCCTCATCTTGAGTTAGTGGAGATGCTAGCATGGAAGATGACGGTTGATCTTATGCTTGTGGCGGCTCTTCGGATTCCTTAGGACACACATCCCCAATGGACATGTTCCTTAGCGCAACGCACGGAGCCTCTTCATCATCTAATTCATCAAGATCAACTTGCTCCACTTGGGAGCCATTAGTCTCATCAAACACAATATCACAAGAAACCTCAACCAATCTAGTGGATTTGTTGAAGACTCTATATGCCCTTGTGTTTGAGCCATAACCAAGTAAAAAGCCTTCTACAACCTTAGGAGCAAATTTAGATTTTCTACCTCTTTTAACAAGAATAAAACATTTGCTACCGAAGACTCTAAAATATGAAACATTGGGCTTTTTACCGGTGAGGAGTTCATATGGTGTTTTCTTGAGGATTCGGTGAAGGTAGAGTCGGTTGATGGAGTAGCAGGCGGTGTTAATCGCCTCAGCCCAAAACCGGTCCGGAGTCTTGTACTCATCAAGCATGGTCCTTGCCATGTTCAGTAGAGTTCTATTCTTCATCTCCACTACACCATTTTTGTTGAGGTGTGTAGGGAGAAGAGAACTCATGCTTGATGCCCTCGTCCTCAAGAAAGCCTTCGATTTGAGAGATCTTGAACTCCGTCCCGTTGTCGCTTCTTATCTTTTTTATTCTTAATCCGAACTCATTTTGAGCCCGTCTCAAGAATCCCTTTAAGGTCTCTTGGGTTTGTGTTTTTCCTGCAAAAAGAATACCCAAGTGAAGCGAGAATAATCATCCACAATTACAAGACAATACTTACTCCCGCTGATGCTTATGTAAGCTATTGGGCCGAATAGATCCATGTGCAGTAGATCAAGTGGCCTGTCGGTCGTCATTATGTTTTTGTGTGGGTGATGGGTGCCAACTTGCTTTCCTGCTTGACATGCGCTACAAATCTTGTCTTTCTCAAAATGAACATTTGTTAGTCCTAAAATATGCTATCCCTTTAGAAGCTTGTGAAGATTCTTCATCCCAACATGGGCTAGTCGGCGATGCCAGAGCCAACCCATATTAGTCTTAGCAATTAAGCAAGTATCGAGTTCAGCTTTGTTAAAATCAACTAAGTATAGTTGACCCTCTAATACTCCCTTAAACGCTACTGAATCATCACTTCTTCTAAAGACAGTAACACCTATATCTGTAAATAGACAGTTGTAGCCCATTTTGCATAATTGAGATACAGAAAGCAAGTTATAGTCTAAAGAATCTGCAAGAAAAACATTGGAAATGGAATGGTCAGGTGATATAGCAATTTTACCAAGTCCTTTGACCAAACCTTGATTTCCATCCCCGAATGTGATAGCTCTTTGGGGATCTTCGTTTTTCTCAAAGGAGGAGAACATTCTTTTCTCCCCTGTCATGTGGTTCGTGCATCCGCTATCAATTATCCAACTTGAGCCCCCAGATGCATAAACCTGCAAAACAATTTAGGCCTTGTTCTTAGGTACCCAAACAGTTTTGGGTCCTTTGACGTTAGAAACAAGCACCTTGGGTACCCATACACAAGTCTTTGATACCTTGCGTTTGCCCCCAACATATTTGGCAACTATTTTGCCTGATTTGTTAGTTAAAACATATGAAGCATCAAAAGTTTTGAATGAAATATTATGATCATTTGATGCATAGGAGTTTTCTTTTTAGGCATTTTAACATGTGTAGAATGCCTAGAGCTAGATGCCTCATTCTTATACATAAAAGCATGGTGAGAAACAGAATGAGATTTCTTAGCATGAATTCTCCTAATCTTGTGCTCTGGATAATTAGTAGGATATAAAATGTAACCCTTATTATCCTGAACCATGGGTCCCTTGCCCTTTACAAAGTTAGATAATCTTTTAGGGGCATTAAGCTTGACATTGCTTCCCTATTGGAAACTTATGCCATCCTTAATGCCAAGGCGTCTCCCACTATAGAGCATGCTTCTAGCAAATTTAAATTTTTCATTTTCAATCTCATGCTCATTAATTTTAGCAGTTAGTTGAGCTATATGATCATTTTGTTTTTTAATTAAAGCAAGGTTATCATTTATAGCATCAACATTAACAGCTCTACATCTAGTACAAATAGTAACACGATCAACACTAGATGTAGAGGGTTTGCAAACATGTAATTCATCTATATTAGATTTTAGCATGGTATTTTCATCTCTAAGACAGGAAATAGAATAATTGCAAACATTTAAATCTTTAACCTTAGAAATTAAACTAGCATTTTCTATTTTAAGGTTAGAAATTGATTCATTCAATTTATCAATCTTAGCAATTAAACTAGCATTTTTATTTCTAAGATTGGTAAATGAATCATGGCAAATGCTAAGCTCCTTAGTCAAGTTTTAATTTTTCTCTACTTCCTGAGCATAGGCATTTTTTACTTTAACATGCTTTTTATTTTCTTTAATAAGGAATTCCTCTTGGCTATCCAAAAGTTCATCCTTCTCATGAATGGCTCCTATCAATTCATTTAATTTTTCCTTTTGTTGCATGTTAAGTTGGCAAAAAGAGTAAGCAAGTTATCTTCATCTTCACTAGAACTACCCTCATCACAAGATATAGTATACTTGGGGTGGTTCTAGTTTGTACCTTCTTCTTTTTGCCGTCCTTTGCCATGAAGCACTTATGGCTGATGTTGGGGAAGAGGAGTCCCTTGATGACGGCGATGTTAGCGGCATCCTCGTCGGATGAGGAGTCAGTGGAGCTCTCATCGGAGTCCCATTCCCGACACACGTGGGCACCGCCGCCCTTCTTCTTGTAGTATCTCTTCTTCTCCTTCTTCTTCCCCCTCTTGTCGTCGCCCCTGTCACTATCACTAGACATAGGACATTTAGCAATAAAATGACCGGGCTTACCACATTTGTAGCACACCCTCTTGGAGCGGGGTTTGTAATCTTTCCCCCTCCTTTGCTTGAGGATTTGACGGAAGCTCTTGATGATGAGCGCCATCTCCTCATTGTCGAGCTTGGAGGCGTCGATGGGGAGCCTACTTGATGTAGACTCTTCTTTCTTTTCTTCTGTCGCTTTGAATACGATGGGTTGCACCTCGGGTGTTGAGGTTGCGCCTTGCTCCAAATTGACAATATGTTTAGAGCCTTTGATCATAAGTTCAAAGCTCACAAACTTGCCAATTACCTCCTCAGGAGACATTAGCTTATATCTAGGATCACCATGTATTAATTGAACTTGAGTGGGGTTACGAAATACGAGGGATCTAAGAATAACCTTGACCATTTCATGGTCATCCCATTTTGTGCTCCCGAGGTTGTGCACTTGATTGACCAAGGTCTTGAGCCGGTTGTACATCGCTTGTGGTTCCTCTCCTTGGTTGAGAACGAATCAACTGAGCTCCCCCTCGATCGTCTCCCACTTGGTGATCTTGGTCACCTCATCTCCTTCGTGCGTGGTCTTTAGCACGTCCCAAATCTCCTTGGCACTTTTTAACCCTTGCACCTTATTATACTCCTCTCGACACAAGGAGGCGAGGAGTATAGTAGTTGCTTGGGAGTTAAAGTGTCGGATTTGGGTGACCTCGTCCAAGTCGTAGTCGTCGTCCCCTACCTTAGGTACCTACACTTCAAACTCAACAATGTTCCATATGCTTTCGTGGAGTGAGGTTAGATGATGCCTCATTTTATCACTCCACATAGAATAATCTTCACCATCAAAGCATGGTGGCTTGCCTAATGGAACGGAAAGTAATGGAATGCACTTAGAAATGTGAGGATAACAAAGTGGCATCTTACTATACTTCTTGCGCTCTTGGCGCTTAGAAGTGACGGACACCGCGTGGGAGCCAGATGTGGAGGGCGAGGAAGAGTCGGTCTCGTAGTAGACCACTTTTTTCATCTTTTTCTTCTTGTCGCCACTCCGATGCGACTTGACGCGGAGAGGTGATCCCTCTTTGGCTTTGGTGTCGAACTCCCTTGATGGAGCCTTCCCGTGGCTTGTGGCCTTCTCGCTGGTTTCCATCTCCCTCTTGGCAGATCCTCCCGACATCACTTTGAGTTGTTAGACTCTAATGAAGCACTAGGCTCTGATACCAATTGAAAGTCGCCTAGAGGGGGGGGCCAATAGGTGGAATCTGAAAATTATAAACTTAAGCACACACTACAAGCCGGGGTTAGCGTTAGAAATGAATTCGAGTCCGAGAGAGAGGGGAAAACAAATCAACCAACAAATAAAGCGGATGAACACGGTGATTTGTTTTACCGAGGTTTGGTTCTAAAGAACCTAGTCCCTATTGAGGTGGTCACAAAGACCAGGTCTCTTTTAACCCTTTCCCTCTCTCAAACGGTCGCTTAGACCGAGTGAGCTTTCTTCTTTACTTCTCACGGGTCACTTAGACTCCGCAAGGACCACCACACAATTGGTGTCTCTTGCCTTGCTTACAAAGCACTTGAGAGTAACAAGGAAAGGAAAAGAAAAGAAAGCCAACCAAGCAAACAAGAGCAACAGGAAACACAAGTGATCCTCTCACAAGCCCTAATGCGCTAGAGTTGAATTTGGGACTTTGAGTGGATCGATCGCTTTGATTTGTGTCTTGGAGTGAAGTCTATTGCTCTTGTATTGAATGCAATGTGTGGAATGCTTGGATGGTTGGAGTGGATGTGGTTGGGGGTATTTATAGCCCTCAACCACCAATTGACCGTTGGGGCAGGCTGCTGTCGATGGGTCTGGTGCGCCACCGTACACTGTCCGGTGCGCCAGCCACGTCACCCAACCGTTAGGGTTCGGGAGCTTCTGACCGTTGGAGGCTTTGTCCTCTAGTGGCACCGGACAGGCACTGTTCACCGTCCGGTGCGCCTCTAACGACTGCTCTGATTTCTGCGCGCACTGTCCGTGCACTGTAGTGTTGCAGGGTGTCCGTTGCACTCGACCGTTGCACTAGATAGTCGTTGCTCCGCTAGTGCACCGGACAGTCCGGTGGCACACCGGATAGTCCGGTGAATTATAGCGGAGTGCGCTGGTGAAAACCCGAGGGTGGCTGGTTTGGGATTGTATGGTCCTGGTGCACCGGACACTGTCCGGTGCGCCAGACCAAGGCACACTCGGTTTCTTGCTCCATTGTTTTTGAACCCTCTCTTCAATCTTTTATTGGTTTGTGTTGAACCTTTATGCACCTGTAGATCATATACTCTAGACCAAACTAGTTAGTCCAATATTTGTGTTGGGCATTCAACCACCAAAATTAATACAGGGAAAAGGTTAACCCTATTTCCCTTTCAATTTATATTTCCTAGTCTACCCCTATTTATATAGAGCATATCCACTCCACCGGGGGAAAATGGACAAACTTCTAGAGTTTTCATCTGACAGCCACACACTTCACACGGAGTTGCTTCGCCTTGACACACCCTCCGTGATCACGCCATGTGTCGCCTCCAGTTTTCACCGAAACTACCACAGCCGAGTTTTGAGGCCAAACCCAGTCAAAAATCCATCGTCTGTAGCACTGGGAGGTTTTGAGGCTCAACTACCAAAACCGTCGTGAGTACCGCACCGCGTGCGTGTCTCCCACGTCCTTGACCGTGCTAGCAACACGGCCCGCTCCACCACGTCCTCGCACAAGTGCGTGTCCCAGGTATCAGTCACCATGGCTGGTCACCCGGCAAATTTGGTCCTTCAGTCAAGTCCCAACGCTTCGTCCTTGACCAGTCCCGGTCCATCGGCACGGACCCACATGACCTTCACCTTTGCCGTCGACCACCATCCCTGTGCTCCACACCTGCACACCACAAGCCGACCAATATGATTGCACATACATAATCTCACACTCTCATTAGTACACTGACTACCCCAGAGTGCTACCCATTGACAATCACTCATCGTCATCCCAAACCACAAGGGACAAGTCAACCTTGTGTTCGCATAGGATGCGAGAGTTGACATGGCAAAAGGTGATGGAGGACGAGTTGAAGGCTGTTAGGATTGTAGGTGGGGAAAATGAGACACAGAGTTTAACGTGGAAAAACTCCCCCGGTGTGGAGGAGAAAAAACCACGGGAAAAGAGATATATTATGTGGTGTATTGTATAGGGTACAAGGAGGCATATTTATATAGGCAAAGGAGATAGAGATAGGGTCATATCTTATTACTAGGCGGCGTGAAAAGGGTGGCGGCATGAGAATCACAGCGACTGACTGGCGACGACGCCAAGGCGGCACAAGGTGGCTATGGTTGGGAACGGGCCAAGTGGTACATACCATATTTAGGTTCTGTAGTTCTTCCTCTGTCGCATATGGACAAAATTCTCGTGACGCGTTGGCTCGCTCAATTCGAATCGTTTAAATTTATTCGTGAACTGAGCCGGTATCCAAACTCAGTTCATTAACGAGCCAGCTCGGTTTATTAACGAACCAACTCACGAGCTAAACAGACTATCACATTTCAGCAAAACAAAACCATATGCATGTCATTTACGTAACTATTGATGAACATATTATATGTATGTGTGGTGTCTATGACCTATGAATTAAACTAATGATTGATGATTTGTATCTATGTGGGTTAAACTGATGAATATGTGTATGAATATTAAATTGATGAGTGTTGAATTCTGTTAATTTGGTGTTACATTGATATGGTTTGTGAAACTGAGAATATAATTACTATTTTCTATTTCTATTATTAAATTAGTTTGAAATTATATAAAATTCGATTATATATATAGTTTATCTATTAGGAGCCTTGGGCTTTCAAAGAGTGACCGGAAGCTCTGACCTAATGACACCTTTCGGTTCAGCCGCACCACCTCAAACAGACCAAGACTCGAGTCGTCTATAAAAGCTACCTGAGTCCACCACGAATTAAGGTTTCAGCACGGCAGCGGTTGCGGGCGGGCAGATCCAGCGCGAGCGGCGCTGGCCGAACCCGTGATGGCGGCCTTGCGGGCTGGCGAATCCAGCGCGTGGCGGCTGTCGCGGGCGTGGCGACCATGCACAAACCTGCTGTCGCTGCTGGTCCCATCCGTGCGCGCCCGATCTCACGGTTCCCCGGGGCACCATGGGGTTGCGGCGACTGCAACGGTTGCGCGACGGCGGAACCAAAGCGCGTGGGTGGGCTGATCCGACGCGGGCGGACCACGACGACGATGGCCGACATGCGAGCGCGCGGGTCTGACGGGATCCGGTGCGGACAGCGCGTGGCTCTGGCCGACGCGTGGCCGGGCGGTTCCGACGTGGACAGAAGGGGTGCGCGGCGGGCGGACGACGAGTGCGCGGTTGGCGGTTGGACGCGACGCCGTCACATGCAACGCATCTGAGATGGGATCGGCGACAGCGGACTTCCCTAGGGGCGAGCTGCGACAGCAGCCTCCCGTAGGTGCGAGCAGCGTCGGATTCCCAGAGGCGCGTGCAGCGGGCGACGACTCCCTTAGGGCGTGAGCGACGACGTGTTTTTATGCTACTCTGTATACATATTTATGCCAACGTCAATATGTGTTTACGACATTTATTTCAGTCAATGGCTACTCTTTCATCTATTGTCTGCTTATAATATTTCTATTCACATATTACGTAGATGTTTATAGATTTGTATGCATTATCGCTTTACCTAACCCAGTGTGTATATGGGGTTTCTAACATTTACGTTAGCTCGGTATTTACGATCAAAACTGAGTGATTTTACACTCAAAACTGAAGATTTTTACGGTTGAACATTGAGATGCGTCCAAACAGTGACCCACATGCCAGTTTTTGTAACACCCTAAATCTCATTTTGAGAATATAGTAATTTTTCTTTAAAAGATCTTGAATTAGAATATTTTTTTCTTTTCTTTCCTTAGAATTCCCATAACATTTGAAGTCACATCTCCTTAAATAAAAGTTTTATAACAAAAATTCAATAAAAAGATTCTTATAAAAATAAGCCTTTATTGAAGTTTACAAGTATTAATGTGAGAATATTTTTTTTAATAAGAGATAATATAATATAAACTATTTTTCTTACAATGATTACATGGGTGCTACATATTCAAAAGCAATTGCTTATGTAGAATAATAAATGAATATATATATATAATGAATATTGCATCATGCTGGATTCTGCTTGTGCATTTTGTTTGAGATAGAAGATTCAAACTCATATTCAAATTTGAATTCAAGGAAGAAAAATAGAGAAAAAAAAGATAATAATAATAATAAGAAGCCACATATCTGTTCCTTTGGGCTAAATTCCACGAGCCGGCCCATCCTCCATTACCTTCACTTCCTTTGCGCGGCCCACCTCATTCTACCCTCACCTCACCTGTTGGGCTGGAACGTGTTTCCCCATCGGCCTAACCCGCTCGCCCCTCGCTCGTCCATGCCCGTGAGGCCACCGTGGGCTGGCACACCGGGCCCACGTGCCAGTCTCTGTTCTCCGTCTTCCCCGCGCGGACCCCGTAACAGTCCGCGCTCCTCGCCGCGCACGTCGTCACCAGTACGTGGTCCCCATGGCCAAGATCTCCTCCCAGCTCCCAAACGTGGGGACTCCAACAAACTCCACCGATCTCCCTGGTGTTCGGTTGGCTATGGCAGCTAATCCGCTCCTCCTGTGCATATAAGCTTGGGTCTGGCGCACCTCCATTGATCGCAGCGGAAGTGTAGAGAAAAATTGAGATCGCAGCCACCATCACAGATTCCTGCGCACCATATTCCTTTAGTCGCCGCGGGCAGCATAGTTGAGGGGAGAGCGCCGCTTGCCGTCGCATGATGATTCATCGCCGACGCGCTGCTCCGGGGTGTGACTAGTTAGGGGCGCTAGTGCATGGGGTCCGAGGCAGGGTCCCTTTCACCTCCGCGTTGGCACCGCGCTAGGGATACTGCATCGTCAGGGACCCCGGATTCTTCCTTGCCGTGCGCCTGGTGCCGAGCCGCCTTGCCCTTCGCACCTCGCCGTCGTCGGCCGCGCGATTCGTCGTCTTCCAGGCCTCGGCAAGGTACTCTGTTGGGTCGCCTGGGTGTTGTGGAGCTGCGCCTCCTACCAATTCAACGGGTAGAACTCCGGAGCCGTGTGGAATCCATCGACGGTGTTCGTCCGCCGCCGCTTCATGTGAACAACCCGCGTTGGTAACTGCCTGCTTCCACTGGTATGTTGGCCCATTGTGTTCGACATGTTTTCCCCTTCGTGTAGCACCCGTGTAATTCGAGGTTGGGATCGGGGGGCGCTTAATCGCTTAGCTCCAGCGAAGTCCGTCGCCGCGTGTGCGCGTTGCGCCACCGTCCTGGCCGTCGGCCGAAGAGAGGTACCAGGAACCGTAGATCTAAATATTGACGGACGTGATAGATTCAAGAGGTAACGGTTAGTTCGGGGCGTTTGTAACCGTCGATCTTGGATTCGGTGGGTGAGATCTGATCTCCTGCCCCAACCCTCGGATCGATTGTGGGCCGTGGATCTTGGATCCGATGGCTAATGGCGCATACTGGTTCATTAAAGACTTTGATCTATTGGGGCCGTCCGATGTTGATCCAACGGCCACGAAACGTTCTTACCCCTTCGATCGGTTCTTTTACAAAAGAGTCCATGTCCTTTATATATACCAACCCGCAGTCCACACTGTGGGAGTTCTGAGTCTTGGTGTCTTTTGCGCATAACCCCCTGGGTTTCTGTTAAATAGTGGCCGCAGTCCAAGTAACTCAGAAATCTATTAAATTTAATACAGAAAATCTTTTTAATGCAAAATAATGTCCCAAACTTAGGAAATTCATAACTTGATGAATTTAGCTCCAAATTGATTCATTTTAGTGGCATTAATTTTGTTTAAGTATTGTTTATTACCTAGTACCTTTTTCTAACCATGAAACTTGATTTAAAATTATTCACATGAATAACTCTATTCTAGGTATTAAATAACTTCAGAAATTCCTAACTTAACAACCGTAGCTCCGAATTTAGTGGTTCTTGTTTCTACGATCTCGTTACGCAGCGTATAATATTATTACGTAGTTTATTCTTATGTTTGGTGTAATGTTAATTTTGCCTATACCATGTTTGTCTGTATTGCTACGTTTAGCAGTGAGGACACGTGTCATCTGAAGATCATCCTGGTACCTGGAATCTCAAGTCCCAGGCAAGTTGTGCCCTTGACCACTTCTTTTACCCACTCATGTTCTAATTAATCATAATGATCTGCATAGGTTAATTTTGATGGGACCTAATAGGTTACCCTAGTTTGTCTATCTTTATGCCTTGTTTACCACTGAACTTTTTGGGTAGTAATTGCTAGTGCTATATGTGGTTTTGGGCATTGAGATACACATTATTCATGATTATACTTTTGTTATCCGTTGTTATTTACTGTTCATGATAAGATCATTATGTTAATTGGAACATGGAGCGACCACCCGGGAAAACAGTGCTACCACAAGGGTTTATGGACGCCCTTGGCTGATTAATTAGGAAAGCTAGTGGAGGACTACCTTACCCGAAAGGGGCAAGGGCAGTAGGGGAGTGGTCAGTGTAGGGAGGACCTTGGTTGATTTTGCTGCGATGACGGTCAGGCAAGAACCCTGCATTGGAGCTTCCTATAAACTGTAGCGAGTTTTCTGAAGCTAGTGGAACTTTGTAAAGGCCTCGTAGTGTTACCCTGTCTCGCCTCCTCGGTAGAGGTGTATAAGAAGTCGCGATCCCTTGGCAGATGGGTAGAATGACTTGTGGGTAAAGATGCGCAACCTCTGCAGAGTGTAAAACTGGTATACTAGCCGTGCTCATGGTCATGAGCAGCTCGGACCCTCACATGATTAATTTATGGAACTAAATTCAATTTGTCATATGCATTGCATCGCAAGTAATGTTATTACTTTTCTTAATTGGGTTGGTATTTACTTATACTTAGTAATTGCTAATAAAATTTTGACCAACTTTAAAAGCAATGCTCAGCTCTAACCATCCTCTTTTGTAAGCCTTACACTTCACGTGAGCTCCCACCTTTGGCGAGTTCATGCACATTATTCCCCACAACTTGTTGAGCGATGAACGTATGCGAGCTCACTCTTGCTGTCTCACACCCTTCCCCACAGGTCAAGAACAGGTACCACTGGATGAGGCACGTGGAGGATGTTGTGCGAGTTCGTGAGAGGTCTAGGCCGTCATCTCCCAGTCAACTTTGGGTTGCTGGACCGTTGTCTCCTTATAATGTAATTATTTATTTTGCATAGAACTCCTGTTATATAGTAAAGATGTGACATTCGATCCTGTGCCATGATTCATCATATGTGTGAGACTTGGTCCCAGCACACCTGGTGATTATGTTCGCGCCCGGGTTTTGGACCCCTAAAATCCGGGTGTGACAGAAGTGGTATCAGAGGAATGTTGACTGTAGGACGAAACCTAGATAGAAATGGACAACCATTGTCTACTTACCTTTGCTACTCTGATTGTTTTCTAAACTTATCTTAATCTTTTCTCATCTATTTTTGCTTTACTCTGATTATTCTTACCTTTTCTTTCTAAAGACAAACTTGGATTTCACACTTTGAAATCCTGTGCCTAAAGTGACCTTTAGGAATAGGAGACCTTCTCTTAGGAACACAAACAAAACTATTTTTCTTATATAAATATCTATGAACTTGAATGCTTGTTCTTATGATATTTGTCTGATTTGGATCTTTGATTGAGTGTGATGAGTTGTGGAGTAATGTCCACGATTACATCTGCATATACATAATGCTTATAAAACTAACTAGACAAACTAGATTATCCCTAATTAAAGCATCTAGCATAACAATATCCATCTCATCCAGAAGATCCTAACTTATCCTAACATATCTAGCATAATGGATCCATCTTATCTTAAAAGGTACTTTATTACCTTTGTAGATTCATCTTATCTTAAAAGATTCTTTCTTATCCTAATAGATCTAACTGACCTCAAAAGATTCTACCTTATCCTTATGGATTCATCTTGCCCTAATTAGCATATTGATCCCACTCTAGAATAACGACCATGATCTAATCCAAATTTGAGTTACTTAAATAAGTTAGATAATGTTAGCGACAAAAATTAGGCCCTAATTCTATAAACATATCTTACCCTAAACTAATACCTTGGACTAACTCGTCCGTAAACAACAACCTAACCTACATCATAGGTTGCCTAATCATTTGTTCAAAAAAGCAAAGTAAAACTCTGCTCAAACCTACCTACCTCGTGTACCCCGGCTATCCTAACTATATGTCCTTAACTCGGATGGCAACTCCAAGAAGAAATGTCAAAGAAGACCAACCACGTCAAAAAAAAGGATAAGCATCAACTCAAGTTTTCAAAGATCAAGTTGAATCGTCAGCGGAGTCAAGATCCACAATTCTGGATGAAGTCTTTCCTTATTATACCCTTGCCACAACCCCTACTTGCCATAACCGTACCTCATCTGACCTAATAGATGGCTAGACATACAATATCCATATGTTCCAAATCGTCTACTGACTGTTATGTAAAAACTTGAACAAAAATTTGATTTCCAAAACCCAATGAGAAACTAAAATTTTAAACCAAACCTATTGTATCCCTTTTCTTACAAATCTCGGGGACGAGATTTCTGTTAAGGGGGTAGAATTTGTAACACCCTAAATCTCATTTTGAGAATATAGTAATTTTTCTTTAAAAGATCTTGAATTAGAATATTTTTTCTTTTATTTCCTTAGAATTCCCATAACATTTGAACTCACATCTCCTTAAATAAAAGTTTTATAACAAAAATTCAATAAAAAGATTCTTATAAAAATAAGCCTTTATTGAAGTTTACAAGTATTAATGTGAGAACATTTTTTTAATAAGAGATAATATAATATAAAATATTTTTCTTACAATGATTACATGGGTGCTACATATTCAAAAGCAATTGCTTATGTAGAATAATAAATGAATATATATATATATATAATGAATATTGCATCATGCTGGATTCTGCTTGTGCATTTTGTTTGAGATAGAAGATTCAAATTTGAATTCAAGGAAGAAAAATAGAGAAAAAAAGATAATAATAATAATAAGAAGCCACATATCTGTTCCTTTGGGCTGAATTCCACGAGCCGGCCCATCCTCCATTACCTTCACTTCCTTCGCGCGGCCCACCTCATTCTACCCTCACCTCACCTGTTGGGCTGGAACGTGTTTCCCCATCGGCCCAACCCGCTCGCCCCTCGCTCGTCCATGCCCGTGAGGCCACCGTGGGCTGGCACGCCAGGCCCACGTGCCAGTCTCTGTTCTCCGTCTTCCCCGCGCGGACCCAGTAACAGTCCGCGCTCCTCGCCGCGCACGCCGTCACCAGTACGTGGTCCCCATGGCCGAGATCTCCTCCCAGCTCCCAAACGTGGGGACTCCAACAAACTCCGTCGATCTCCCTGGTGTTCGGTTGGCTATGGCAGCTAATCCGCTCCTCCTGTGCATATAAGCTTGGGTCTGGCGCACCTCCATTGATCGCAGCAGAAGTGTAGAGAAAAACTGAGATCGCAGCCGCCATCATAGATTCCTGCGCACCATATTCCTTTAGTCGCCGCGGGCAGCATAGTTGAGGGGAGAGCACCGCTTGCCGTCGCACGATGATTCATCGCCGACGCGCTGCTCCGGGGTGTGACTAGTTAGGGGCGCTAGTGCGTGGGGTCCGAGGCAGGGTCCCTTTCACCTCCGCGTTGGCACCGCGCCAGGGATACTGCATCGTCAGGGACCCCGGATTCTTCCTTGACGTGCGCCTGGTGCCGAGCCGCCTTGCCCTTCACACCTCACTGTCGTCGGCCGCGCGATTCATCGTCTTCCAGGCCTCGGGAAGGTACTCTGTTGGGTCGCCTGGGTGTTGTGGAGCTGCGCCTCCTACCAATTCAACGGGTAGAACTCCGGAGCCGTGTGGAATCCATCGACGGCGTTCGTCCGCCGCCGCTTCATGTGAACAACCCGCGTTGGTAACTGCCTGCTTCCACTGGTATGTTGGCCCATTGTCTTCGACATGTTTTCCCCTTCATGTAGCACCCGTGTAATTCGAGGTTGGTATCGGGGGGCGCTTAATCGCTTAGCTCCGGCGAAGTCCGCCGCCGCGTGTGCGCGTTGCGCCACCGTCCTGGCCGTCGGCGGGCGAAGAGAGGTACCAGGAACCGTAGATCTAAATATTGACGGCCGTGATAGATTCAAGAGGTAACGGTTAGTTCGGGGCGTTTGTAACCGTCGATCTTGGATTCGGTGGGCGAGATCTGATCTCCCGCCCCAACCCTCGGATCGATTGTGGGCCGTGGATCTTGGATCCGATGGCCAATGGCGCATACTGGTTCATTAAAGACTTTGATCTATTGGGGTCGTCCGATGTTGATCCAACGGACACGAAACGTTCTTACCCCTTCAATCGGTTCTTTTACAAAAGAGTCCCTGTCCTTTATATATACCAACCCGCAGTCCACACTGTGGGAGTTCTGAGTCTTGGTGTCTTTTGCGCATAACCCCCTGGGTTTCTGTTAAATAGTGGCCGCAGTCCAAGTAACTCAGAAATCTATTAAATTTAATACAGAAAATCTTTTTAATGCAAAATAATGTCCCAAACTTAGGAAATTCATAACTTGATGAATTTAGCTCCAAATTGATTCATTCCAGTGGCATTAATTTTGTTTAAGTATTGTTTATTACCTAGTACCTTTTTCTAACCATGAAACTTGATTTAAAATTATTCACATGAATAACTCTATTCTAGGTATTAAATAACTTCAGAAATTCCTAACTTAACAACCGTAGCTCCGAATTTAGTGGCTCTTGTTTCTACGATCTCGTTACGCAGCGTAGAATATTATTACGTAGTTTATTCTTATGTTTGGTGTAATGTTAATTTTGCCTATACCATGTTTGTCTGTATTGCTACGTTTAGCAGTGAGGACACGTGTCATCTGAAGATCATCCTGGTACCTGGAATCTCAAGTCCCAGGCAAGTTGTGCCCTTGATCACTTCTTTTACCCACTCATGTTCTAATTAATCATAATGATCTACATAGGTTAATTTTGATGGGACCTAATAGGTTACCCTAGTTTGTCTATCTTTATGCCTTGTTTACCACTGAACTTTTTGGGTAGTACTTGCTAGTGCTATATGTGGTTTTGGGCATTGAGATACACATTATTCATGATTATACTTTTGTTATCCGTTATTATTTACTATTCATGATAAGATCATTATGTTAATTGGAACATGGAGCGACCACCCGGGAAAACAGTGCTACCACAAGGGTTTATGGACGCCCTTGGCTGATTAATTAGGAAAGCTAGTGGAGGACTACCTTACCCGAAAGGGGCAAGGGCAGTAGGGGAGTGGTCAGTGTAGGGAGGTCCTTGGTTGATTTTGTTGTGATGGCGGTCAGGCAAGAACCCTGCATTGGAGCTTCCTATAAACTGTAGCGGGTTTTCTGAAGCTAGTGGAACTTTGTAAAGGCCTCGTAGTGTTACCCTGTCTTGCCTCCTCGGTAGAGGTGTATGGGAAGTCGCGATCCCTTGGCAGATGGGTAACATGACTTGTGGGTAAAGATGCGCAACCTCTGCAGAGTGTAAAACTGGTATACTAGCCGTGCTCACGGTCATGAGCAGCTCGGACCCTCACATGATTAATTTATGGAACTAAATTCAATTTGTCATATGCATTGCATCGCAGGTGATGTTATTACTTTTCTTAATTGGGTTGGTATTTACTTATACTTAGTAATTGCTAATAAAATTTTGACCAACTTTAAAAGCAATGCTCAGCTCTAACCATCCTCTTTGGTAATCCTTACACTTCACGTGAGCTCCCACCTTTGGCGAGTTCATGCACATTATTCCCCACAACTTGTTGAGCGATGAACGTATGTGAGCTCACTCTTGCTGTCTCACACCCTCCCCCACAGGTCAAGAACAGGTACCACTAGATGAGGCGCGTGGAGGATGCTGTGCGAGTTCGTGAGAGGTCTAGGTCGTCGTCTCCCAGTCAACTTTGGGTTGCTGGACCGTTGTCTCCTTATAATGTAATTATTTATTTTGCATAGAACTCCTGTTATATAGTAAAGATGTGACATTCGATCCTGTGCCATGATTCATCATATGTGTGAGACTTGGTCCCAGCACACCTGGTGATTATGTTCGCGCCCGGGTTTTGGACCCCTAAAATCCGGGTGTGACAGTTTTTAAGCAGTGTACCGTAATGCATAAATACCTTCATCATGTAGCATAATTAGTATCAATATATATCGTAAACAGTTTGTAACGAGCCTAACTGCATGGCTGTTGTAGAGATCCTATTTTTATGGATGAAATAAGGCATTTAAATCAGAGTTTTTGTTTCCATGCATGCCAATTCATTTCCTTTCAACACACATTCTTACTAGGGATGGCAACGGGTCTAAAACCCGTGGGTATAGAGATTACAAACCCGTACCCGCGAGATTACTGTTAAACCCGTATCCGCACCCGCTACCCGCGACGGGTAGCGTATGTTACCCAAACCCGCTACCCGCGGGTTTATGGCACCCGCGGGTACACCCGCGGGCACAGTCATATAATAAATATTTATTAAACTGATAGCACATAATAATAAATATTTATTAAATTGATAAAAACATATACCAATCTTAGCCAAAAGTTCTATGAGTTCTCTGGCGCCTGTAGTCTTCTTTTATATCATTTGATTGGATCCGCTCGCTCAAAGCTTTCGGGGTGGCACTAAATTGAGATGTATGTGCTCTACAGTCTACACAGACACACACGCGGGTATGCGGGTTTACGGGCACGGGTACAACATTTTCATACCCACGAGAAAAAACCCGTCGGTTTGAGAATCAAACCCGTAACCGTACCCACGGATACAAAATCACACCCAAACCCGCACCCTATCAGGTTTTTACCCGCGGGCACACGGGTAAAATGTGCCCGTTGCCATCACTAATTCTTACCATCCTAAATTTGTGTGCATACAGTAGGAAACATATTTTTTCGCGTTGTACCACAGTGCATAAATATCTATATCGTGTATCATAATTAGTGTCAGTATATATTATAAACCGGTTCCAACAATCCTACTTGCATGGTTTTTGTCAAGATCCTAGTTTTATGAATGAAATAAAACATTTTAAATCAGATTTTTTGTTTCCATATATGCCAATTTATTTCCTTTCAACCCGCATTCTTATCATCTTAAATTTATGCGCATACATCAGGAAACATATTTTTACGCGGTGTACCACAATGCATAAATATCTAGACAATGTAGCATAATTAGTATCAGTATACGTCATAAACTGGTTCCAACGAGCCTACTGCATTGCTGTTGTAGAGATTCTATTTTTATGGACAAAATAAAGCATTAAAATCATATTTTTTTGTTTCCATGCATGTCAATACATTTTTTTACAACGCATATTATTGACATCCTAAATTTGTGCACATGCAGCAGAAAATTGATTTTTTACACAGCGTACCGTATTGCATAATACCTACACTGTATATCATAGTTAGTAGCAGTATATTTCATAAAATGTTTCCGACGGTTCTAGCTGCAAGGTTGTTATTGAGATCCTATATTTATAAAAGGAATAAAACATTCAAATCAGTTTTTTGTTTCCATACATGCAACAGTTACCAGATAAACTTTCTAATTTCTCGCGCATATAATTGGAAACAGACTGCGTACATGCAAGGAATGGACGCATGCGGTAGAAGGGCTGGTGGGCACGCTGCGGTGGTGCATGGCTGGCTGGTTGTGGGCTGGTGGGCACGCTGCGGTGGTGCATGGCTGGCTGGTTGTGGGCTAGTGGGTACGCTGCGGTGGTGCACGACTGGCTGGTTATTTTTTATACTCTGACTCACGAACTAAACGAGCTAGCTCGAGCTCATAAATGAGCCGAGCTGAGCTGACTTTGTTGCTCATGAGTTCAATAAGCTAGGTCGAGCTGGTTCGATATCCGGCCCTACATACCTCACGATACATGTGAGGCTGTAACTTCTCATTTTTCTCGCGCTTCAGTGTCTCACCCGACCTCGGAGTTAATTAGAAATATGGCAACTCTAATTTTTAAAAAGTTGGAAACTACCTCATTTTCATGCAACTCTTTAAAGCATCAAAATGAAGGAGGCATCAAATTTGCAAAATTAGTGTCACATGTATACAATTAATTCTATCCTTATTGATGTATCGGAGTTTTTTTATTCTAAAATAAACTGAAATGTTCTGGATACGTATTTATGGTGTATCTATCTATCTGAAACGCGTTGAGATATAGGTACGGCCTCTCAGGGAAGTATCGGGTATCCTAGCCTAGCCTTGATGAGATTTGGGCATACTTTACTTTGGTGAGATGCCTGCCTTAATTTCTCTGCGTGCTAAAACATAAGGTCTTGTTCGTTTCTGTCGGATTGGATCCAGAATCGTTTCAGCTAATTAAAGTTTATATAAATTAGAGAAGCAATCCGGTTATGAATCGTTTCGACCCACCAATTCGATATAAACGAAAAGGTCTAAATGAGCCCAACCGCTGTACTCCTTTGTGTGGATGTATACCGTGGGCCATAAAAGAGGTGGGAGGCGGAGGGCTGCCACCGTCGAGGGATTGGGCCCAGCCCGCGTAGCGTGTAGGCTTTCGATCGATCCATCCATCGACGGCCCAGAGGTCAGTGAGACAGTGACCAAAGGTTCCATTCCATGTGTGTGGGTGCTAAAGAACAGAACGTCGCTTCCATCCTGTTGCTGTAGTCGTGCCGTGCGTGCCCGCTTTCCTCTCCTCCGCTGTCATGTCATCAAGGTCTCCTGTCCCCGCGCTGCCACGTGACGAGGCCCACCACGCGCTAGCACTAGCAGCGTCACTGCCCGCTTGGCCAGGCCAATGATAGTTACAGTGCTACTACTATGCAAGTACAGACCGCCTTGACAGGTACGGCACGTCAGGAGCCAAGCGACACACACACACCACCGCAGCGGTAGGCGCAAAACGCATGGCGGAAACGGCCGCTCGCCAGCCAGCACCCAGCAGCCTTGCCGCATACCACAGGCAGTCAGCTCCGGGTTGGCAAGCGGCAGACGACGCTTGGTGGGTCGGTTTCGCGCGCCACCGGAACCACAGCTTGTGGTGTACGCCTACGGTACGACCAGTAGAGGGGAACCGGAGACTCTAATTATCTGGCCAATCGATGCGGCGAGGAGGCGCTGGACCGGTGGCTCACGCGTGGCGTGGTAAAGGGCAGCAGTCCCATGATTGCTAGTTTGAAAATCTCAAATTTATTTAGAATCCCTATCTATCGTCTTATTATGACCAGTTTAAAAAAAATAAATTCTCTCCGGTATTCCCGACAATTGGGGTGGGAAATTACGGGTTTTTGTTCGAATAAGATATTTTTTTATGGAAGGTTTTTCCTTTCTCGGTTGGATTTGGTCCCTTTTTTAAAAAAAATATTCCGTAATGGTTTCTTGAGGCAGTTTCTGTTTCCAATTGAAAAAAAAAATAACAGAGTAATTGATGCCCACTAGAAATTATTCTTTTCAACTCAGAATGTCCGTCCACAAGAGCTTCTATACAAAGAATAACTTAAATGCAACATGAAAGGAACGCGTCAACTGTGGCAAGCAACCATATAGCCTATTGCCTACTCGGCACTTTCTGTATCATATCGTACACACCAACTCAATACTCCATGTACTGCCCCTTCCAGAACCATGCATCATCTTCGGTTAGATATGTAGTGTAATTGAAGTACATATCATGTCAGGTGGGGTTCATAGCAGTGCCCGATTCTATTAATTTAGGAGTTGTTTGATTGTCTAGTTATAGCCTTAGCTTGGCTATAAGGATATCTACAACATCTCTATCACACCTCCTATTCCAAACTCTACTCTTTAAACAGTGCAATATACAGTGCAAAACATTGTTTTACACACGTCTTTACACGGCCTACTGGAGATAAGGTCGTGCAATGTGCTGTGTGCATATGACCGTGTAAACACTGTTTTGCACTGTATATTGTATTATTTATAGGGTAGAGTTTAAAATAGTGAGTAAGGTTGGAAACGAGATAGAAAGATCCCTGGACACAGCCTAATAATGCAATTGAGTTTGTTTGGTCATCTAAAATCTAAACCCTAGCTAGGCCACAATAGTGCAACAAAGGGTGCTAACCTGGCTAAGTTAGTACCCCCTCCGTTCGTTAATATTTGATGCTGTGCAGTTTAAATTTGAACTAATCAACGTTAAATAAAAAAACAGAGATAGTACATCAAATTTGAGCGTGTCTAGCTGGAAATCTACGCCACAATAGTCTGCGCATTTAAATCGAAATACCTTTTTAGCTAGATATTTTTGCTAAATCTCTTAATTAAAATATCTTATCATCAGCCAATTTCATATTTATGTCTTTGACACTTTTACGAACCAAACTAGACCAGGGTTTAAAATATAAAATTTAAAATACAATATAGACTAGACCGGAAATAGACAACCAAATAGGCTATAACCTAACACACATGGTCTGGTCATTAGAACCAAACGGATGTCCTGCATTACACTAACATGGTTATACGAAGAAATTCAAACAAATAAAATAAATTTAATAAATATATCAACCACTTAGATAAATGTGCCAAAACTGCATATTTTTAGGTACCGTAGAAACACAGTAGAAAAAGCTTAAAGGCAAAAAGAAAAAAAACGAATGTACTTTGTCGAGTGTCATAAAAAGACACTCAACAAACATCTCCTTTGCCAAGTATCTACAAGTGGCACTCGGTATATTTAACAGCCATGAGGTGTCATCAGCGATTGACGGCGCTTTGCCGAGTGCTCGTCTTTGCCAATAATTGGACACACGACAAAAGTTTCTTTATCGAGTGTTTGTCTATGTTGAGAGCCCGATACTCGGCAAATCAACTATTTACCAAAAGTTTTGTTTTGCGAGGGTGACACTCGACAAAACCCTATCTTTGCCAAGTGCCTAACATTCTGTACTCGGCAAATGTTTTGATATTTGGCAAAGAACGATTTCCAATAGTGATAAACTCCACAAATTTAGGCCACTCTAAACATATCCCGCCTGCAAGGTAATAACTAATATTATATTATCTTCTTTTGGTGGAGTACTGTACCTTTGAAGCTATTCTTCTCAGCTGCTCCAGAAATTAACATATGTGATTGGTTAAGTACGTTGATGAAACAACGTTGGATTCACTAAAACCATGTCCAACAGTTTGTTTATATCATCATCTAAACAATATTTTGTATTGTAGATTATATTGTTCATAGAGTAGTGTTTGAATATTAGTACGAAGATGTGTAAGTTGCAGGAGATAGCCAAACATAAAAAGGTGTGCCATATTCAACGATAATGCGAAGCAACAGTCTCTAGAACGATTGTAGTTTCACCACAATCATCGTGGCCTCGTGGGTATACATCACCTTCGACGCATAAAGTATAAAGACATCTCTGCAATTCATACAATGAATGCTTCCTAGTTCCTGGCATGTGAGGGAACCTAATGTGTTTGGTTTAAGGTCAAAGTGTGATAAGTCGGGGGCGACACCGTCCCTTCCATTTTTTTGGATCACGCCATCACCAAAAACTACTCCAGAGTTTACCTCACCCCGTATGTAACTCCCATTCAAACACTATTAGAATTGTGGTCACCAAATTCCATCTCTCCATATACATCCAACCAAACACACGCTTACCGATCTCCATTTAGCATCCAACATCTTGTGTTGTTGCCCGTTGGTCGCCACAAATACTCTACCCCAAAACTTCAATCGCTGCCTGTTGGACCATTTAATCCTACTTGTGGCCTGTGGATAGTCTAATTAATATAAGTAAGCTAAGGTGGTGTATAAAGAATGACACGAGGAATTTTAATCCCATATTATTCATTTAATTAGGAGATAACCAATTTATATATGAGGGTGTGCACTACTTTTTACATGAGACAAACAAAGGGCTATAGAGGCTACTATGAACTTATCACACACGCGTGCTCGCTCATGTTTTTTCACGAATTTACTGGGTGACTTGTGACGATGTGTTATCGCGTCGTGATGTGCTCTACACAACAATTTATTTATTTTCTTTTATTTATTTGGTTATCGAGTACCACACCTAGACTGTCACGTCAATCGGAAGTAATGGACACACACTGCGTGAACTTGGTGTGTTTTCACGTAGATAGATTTCAGAGGACGATTACTGGACTTTCGCATATCAAATCTAGAATGTTGTGGTGATCCCTCTAAGGTTTTGTTCGGTTATTTTCGTTCCATGTGGATTAGAGTGGATTGAATGGGATTAACATGTATTTTGACCTGCTATGGATTTAAACCGACTCAATATCATCCAATACACATAGATTCACATCAAAACGAACAAGCCCTAAGGGGGATATTCATACGGAGGCCACACAAAAAAAGCAATCGGCTCGTCCTCTTCTTACAGAGAAGCTCTATACAGGAGGTTGTGAATACATTTGTACTGAGGTTTTTTAGAACCGTCAGTGCTAGGAGCTAGTAGAAAAATTATTTATACAGACGGGTAATTGTGAACCGCTGGTCGAAATCGTTTTCCACCGGTGGTCAGGCTAAAAAACTGCTCGTGAAAATCTTTCCTAGAAAACATAAAATGTGTTTTTAAAATAGCAATAATATTATTTTTATTAGGGGCGGACCCACTAGGCCCCGCTCACAAGTCGCGGCATTTTGCACGCAAAATTCGTAGCCAGTGAAAATCGGCTGAGATAATAAAACCGCCAGTGAAAACCTTTTCCAGAAAACATAAAATATGTTTTTAAAATAGAAAAAAATATTATTTTTTATTAGGGGAGGGGGCCTCACTAGACCCCACCCACACAAGTCACAGCATTTTTCACACAAAATTTGCAGCTACGGGCTGGTGGGAATCCAACCCACAACCTCACCCTTTCGCGTAACCCCCTCTACCACTCAGTCTATCACTTACTTCATGTCTATATTACAGTTTTGTTGCTCACATATTAGAACAATCCGAGTATAAATTGACTATTTAAGGTTGTAAACGAATTTAAATGAAAAATGTTATCAACTATAAAGTTACATAACTTTTGAAGTTCTACAGCTTATATTTTGGTATTTTTCCATCAGAGTTCGTTTGCAAAATTTGCATTTTAAATTTAACAAATTTAGATACAATTTTTGAGAGTCAAAATGATTTTAAATAAAAAAGTTATCAGCTACAAAATTTCATAACTTTTAGACATCTACAACTTTTATGTTGGTGCTTTTTTCATACAAGGTCATTTGAAAACTCAAAAAATTCAGGATAAAAATGATTTCTAGTGACGGATTCTTAAGAAAACCACCACTAGAAATAGCATTGCCGTTTGATAACTGAAACCGCTTATAAAGATTAGACTCTACCACAGGCTTTGAGCTCTTTTCTACTGGTGCTTTTTAACTCTTTGTGTCGCTACTTCTATGCCATATCGTCCATGTGTTTGCCGTGCAGCGGATCAGGGAGAGCGGTGTCTCTGGCCGCCGCCAGTGATCTGACGACCTACACGGATGCTGGCGAATCATGTTTATGAAAAGTACGTCGCACATGTGCGCTCGTGTTCCTCGTCATCTCTCGCAAGAATTACCGTAGTAAATCAACATTTCATTTTCTGATTAAGCGATATCGATTTCTTGTTTAGATCTATTATTGTTTTATTCCCTATGCATGTATTATTATTCGTGAATTGTTTAAGGTCTGCTTAGGTATATTATCATGTGGACTTTATGTTAATAGTCTGTGGTTTACCTTTTTCGCTATATTATCAAATTAATTTTAGATCCTATTAATTTTACAACACTGCCTTCACAAATAATAATTTCAAATTAATACAGACCTAAGCAGATCTATCTTAAACAATTCACGAATACACTGCTGTATAGACTTCAAACACAGTACTTTCATCAGTCTTAATATACTACTCATCAAGCTGGTCTGCAGCAGGGCTTCCATTTGCTGTCTTCTATCTTGCAGCGATGCACTTTTGAATTGGCAACAGCCCAGGGCGATTAGCAGCATCGAATCTTAAAACGGTGATCAACCACTTACCGAGGGGATCGACAATACGCTGAATGCTGAAATAGGGGGCGCCTCCTCATCCTAAACCTTGTACGAAATATTGTACAACTATAGACAGGATTCTGCACGAAATAGTATTTTCATATGCCGCTGATTGTTGGCTCCATGTATGATGCCCTGCCATCTAACACTTGAATAGGACCACCCCTCAATTCTGCAACCATATCATCTTGCAAGTCTTCTAGTACTTGTTGCTCGGCCTACCATCGCATTCGCGGTGCATTGCGGATATATATGCACACCAGATATATATAGCATGCGGTGTATTGCGGCGGAGCCTCCTATTAGACGACTGATATGATGCAAAGTGAACGGATGATTATGCAGGCATCGTCGTCGACCTTGTATTTACCACACGTACACACCAGTTGGTCGTCCCTGCAGAGGCTGCAATGTATGCGTGTGTCTACAACCCCATCTCTTCGTTACTACTTATTAAGACGGGTGAAATCATGCCCCGGCTCTCACGTCTATTGAAATTTTAAGACGACAGTATAGACCACGGGTGGAACTATGCCTCTGCTCCGACGTCTATAGAAAAATAGTCCACAAAATTATTGCGTTGGACAGAGGGCGCCCTGATAGAGGCAATGGACAACACTAGCTATGCTCCCAACTTTTTTGCATTTTAGCCCTTTTAGGGTTTCTTTTGCACAATTATGTCCTTTATAGTTTCATTTCAAAAAATGGACCCTTACCTCGGCGCCGTCATCATTGGCGCCGAGATAACACATAGTGGCGCCAACATAATTGGCGCCAACTTTTCCTACGTGGCAGCCGATGTGGCAAGTCTCAGGGGGTCGGCGCCATAGATCTTGGCGCCGACCACCCTGGATAGCACCGGACCCCACCGTCAAGGGGGGTCGGCGCCAAGATCTATGGCGCCGACCCTCTGGGACTTGCCACATCAGCTGCCACGTAGGAAAAGTTGGCGCCAATGGTACTGGCGTCGATGTGTGTTACCTCGGCGCCAATGATGATGGCGCCGAGGTTGGGGTCTATTTTTTGAAATGAAACTGTAAAGGGCATAGTTGTGCAAAAAAACCTAAAAAGGGCTAAAATCCAAAAAAGTTGGGCTATGCTCTTCTAGCCATTTGAACCCAAGCAAGTTTGTGTCTAATAGTCAATAGGTGTTATATAAATATATGAAAACTGGGTTTTCAAAATAATAAAAAAATAATCATGTCTGTCCAGGCTGACACTACAGGTCGGACATCAGCACGAGCATGGCACGCCTCTCGGGTCAGGCTGGCATAGGCCTCATTTTAATAGTGTCAGACCGGACCACGACGTTATTAAATGGGTCGTGCCTTGGGCGCTCTACTAGACACGACCTATTTGGTGGCCATCGTCGGTCGCAAGCCCCGCACATCCCGTGCTCCTCGCCTCCTCTGCGCCTATGCCAAACGCCCACCATTCTCGCCTCTCTCCACTTTGGCCCCCACCTGTGCCTGCCTCGTGTGTTGCCCCGGCCTCCTAGCCCCCCTGCCCCACCGTGACAGATCCCCCTTGGTCCCCTCCCTCACCTTCACCCTTCGCCTCCTCCTCGACGCTAGCGCCTCCTGCAAGGATCTCGAGGGATTCGTGGCCGGCGTCGAGGCGCTCAAGACTCCATCCACGACCACGACGAGCTGTCTTAGCCATACGCCCGCTACTTCTATGAGGTGGACGAGGAGCTGATGCGCAGCCTGATCTGGGTCAACGTCGAGGGCGTCCCGCGGGTCACGCACGCTGTGCTGCCAGACATAGTCGAGACTCGAGAAGAAGTGTGATGACACCATTGTCAACATCGACTCTAGTACCACCTCGAACATGTCTTCCTATTTGCTCTAGTCTGTCTACGCCGCCACCAAAGCCACAATACTAATAAGAGTTTTCCTTGCATCTCTCTAGCTAAATCGGTAAGGGCATGTTCGTTTGAGCCAGAATTCACCTCGGAATTGTTCCAGTTGATCAAACCCTATATAAATTAGACAAATATCTGGCTAGGAATGATTATGGGTGACCGTTCCTTAGGAACCGAACAGGTCCTAAAGGTATAGGTAGATATACCATAAAATCAGAAAAAGCTACATGCATTCCACCACGGCGCGCTACACATTTTAAGGACATGAAACCCAAGTGCCCAGACAATATAGAACAACAATGCGTAATTTATTACTATGGATCGACTTCACAAGCAAATTAAAAGAATCCACACATCATACTTGGATAAAACTTCCTTGAGTTTGTTCTCTGTGCATGAATGTTCCAAATTTACAATAAAGATAGTAAAGTAAAGTGGTATATCATTTGAAGACTTGTCTCGTTCATCCTACACCAAATATATCATACTATCAAGCTTTATACATGTCGAGCAAGTTTTAAATAAGAAACATCGGTTGACTATTTTTTTTTAAATTTTAATATATTTTATCATAGCTTCCGTAGCTAACACACGGTCATTCGCCTATTGCTACTGAAGACCGATAGGTATATACTAGCATGCATGCATGCGACCATGACCACACATCCGATCATCACCTGCTGGCTGCTGCGTGTACCACCCGAAACCGCGGTTGTCGTCGTCGACCTACCAGGCTACCATCCTGTTCGTGCCAAAAAAAAAAAAAAAAAAAAAAAAAACTTCCGCGAGCGTACCCTCCCTCAGCAACAGACCACAAGCTAGGACGTACGCCTATACGTTGGACGTACTCTAGCTAGCTGCTGAAACTGCCGTATATAAAAATAGTTCGCCTAATGCCGAAACAGATACACACATAAAAACAAACACAAGAATATAATCATATGCCCACGCGTTCCCCAGAATCATCTGGTGATTCTTTCTAGCTATCATCACCACCCGCATATGCATGCATGCCGAATCATCTGATCGCGATCCCATCGGTAATGATCACAAACAAACCCATCAACAAAAACGTACGGGCAGTATATGTGATTTCTTCTTGACTTCTTCATACATGAGCGCGCTAATGAAAAGCGTCTGCGTGCGTGCGTTCGATGAGAACGATCAGATCACGACCACACTCTGGACCGGTCGGTTTCCGGCCGGGGCGACTTCCCGGCGCCGTCACGTCAGGTCCTAGTCGACGATCGACGGCGACCCAACGCGAATCCCGCGGCGGCCAATCAAGCGACGAGAAGCCGCTTCAATTCCTGCTCTTCCATTTCCGTTCCGTTCCGTTCCGTTTCGTTTCCAAACCAGTGGTTTGCATTGTACTTTCTGCGGTCATATATACCACTTATCAGCTAGCACACACATAATAAGCCAAGGGAGAGAGACCGATCGAGAGGTTGAGCGGCGGCTGTGCATAAGCTGATAATCGTCTAGTCTAGACGTGGACACGCCACCACACCACCCTCTGCCCCTCTGCAGTGCGGTGACCGGCAAGCGCAGGTCAGCCCAGCGGCTGTGCATATATGAGGTTGTTCCGTCCATCACATCTTTTATCGCAACGCCGACCGGAGGAGTATTTCGATGCTTGACTAAGGCTCCGTTTCAATCACACGGGGTAAACTTTAGCTTCCTGCTAAACTTTAGCTATATGAATTGAAGTGCTAAAGTTTAGCTTGAATTACCACAATTAGCTCTCCTGTTTAGATTACAAATGACTAAAAGTAGCTAAAAAAAGCTGCTAAAGTTTATCTCACGAGATTGGAATGGGGCCTAAGTCGATGTTTCCGTGTCTATATGCACTAGAGCTAATAGTTAGTTGACTAAAATTTGCTAGTGAAATTAACTAGTTAACAAATATCTATCTAACTATTAACTACTCCCTCCGTCTCAGGATATAAGGCGTAAACACTTTTTATTCTTGTCCCACAATATAAGGCGTGTTCTCTCTATGCATACGTATATCGATGCAGTGGTATAGAGACAATTAAATGTATTTCTTGGTCTTTGAACCAGAGGTGGTTACGCCTTATATACTGGGACGGAGGGAGTAATTTACTAAAAATAGCTAATAGTTAAACTATTATCTAGACTGTTTGAATGTTTCGGCTAATTTCAGCAGCTAACTATTAGCTCTAGTGCATTCAAACATGGTATAAGTTTCTTCGACCGTGGCTCAAATCAGTGAACTATCTTAAAATATAGGATCTAACCTATAAAAACAAATCCAACGACACTCTATTTTACAATTTTTTTATTAAAAAATATAGGGCACATTATAAAGTGACCCAAATATATATGCTACACCATATATTAGTGCCTTATCACTACAATACATGTAGGGGTGGATATCGAGCTGGCTCGGCTCGACTCATTATGTTAACGAGCTAAAGATCCAACTCGGCTCGACTCGTTTGCCAACTCGAGCTGGCTCGTTTAGCTCGCGAGCCAACTCGATAATACCATGTCTAGTGTCTACGAACGGATATAAAAACATATAGCAAAAGAAAAGAAGATGATCTATTTAGAAAAAAGAATAGAGTTTGCAACTTAAGATTCCACCCTCAACAAAGAACAAGATTAACTATAGTAGAGTACAAGATTAACTTTTTTTGATCGGAGATTATTGAGATTTGACTAATTACTCCAACTCGTTTAGCTCGCGAGTCAGCTCGCAAGCCAGCTCGAGCTGGCTCGTTAACGTAACGAGTTGAAATACAAGCTCAACTCGTTACAAATTATAAACGAGTCGAGTCGAGTCCAGCCACTATCGAGTTGAGTCAAGCGAGTTAACGAGCTACGAGTTTTTTGTCCACCCCTAAATACATGTAGCCTTTTATGACGAATACCCCATGACAATGAAGATTTTCATCATTGGCTATTTTGTTTTATGACATATTTTTTGTGTCTAGACAACTTTATGATGAATTTAGGCAAGCATCACAATAACATTGAGAAAACGTCATAACACTAGTCAATCGTCGTATCGTGACGAACATCTTTTTGTCATAAGGTACTAGCAGTAAACATACAATTCTATATCGTTATAAATATTACAAATAAGTAGTGGTTTAAAATTTCCGTTGTAGTTATTAATAAAAATCAATATATATGTTGAAAATTGGCTATGATTTTTAACAGGCGACCATACTATGCTACAAAACCGAGGAGAAATTTTCTCTAAAAATCAAAACATTTAAATGAGAAAAAAGGTAAAAATATTTCCATAATCAAAGGATTCGAACTCCCAAGGTCTTGGTACAGGAAAACTTGCTATCACCACTACATTAACCAAGTATATTTGATAGATTTGGACATCATAATATAACGTGTATTTTGCGTATTAGTTACATCTTCCAAACAAACTCAGTGTGTTTTGGGTGTTTGTTCGACACTACGCTATTATCCTTGTGAATTTGGCATCGTTGTTGCCGGCTGAGATTCCTCCTCCACGCAGGTACGCAGATCTAGTGCTCCTCCTCACATCACACATCATCGGGGGGCCTGTTGTGCAGCCGCCGCCGGGGCCGTGGGCGCTGCCACCAGGGATGAGGACTCCGTAGGCAATTCGTTTGTGACGACGACGATTATTCCTCTTTGCCCGTGCTATCAGTCTACCATTGCTGCCGGGTTGAAAGTTTTAGGTTTTTTATACTTTTCATTATTATATTATTGGTTTCTAGAATATATACCGGCGAGGGCAAAAAAAAAAATCCCACCGAACCCCTGCCTGCCAAAATTACAGAATTTTGTATATACCATGATCCTAAACTAATCCATTCCTTCCCACCACGAGGCCGCGATCTCACGACCGTCCTCCTCGCCCGGGCGCCGCCGCAAAATCCAACTGCCTCGGCACCGCCGTCCCCATCTACCTCAGCGTTGTCATCCATCCATTTGCCTTGGCGTTCGTTCCTAGCCACTACGCCAAGAGCCCACGACTGTCCTCCTAGCCTCGGCGCCGCCGCCGCATCCAACCGCCTCGGCATCGTTGTCTCATCCATCCACCTCGGCGTCTGCTCGTCGCTACCTAGTCATGATCAAGATGTCCCCTGGAAGGATGGCTGGGGCAAGGACACACATGGACATTGGTGGTAAGTGACTTCAAGTTCTTCATGCATTTATTGTTTTGCTATAGAGACGTTTCAGGTGATCAGATCAAATCCCCTATTCTCATTTTTATGACTTAAACATTAGTATTTGTTGGTTGTAAGTTTTTTTACCGTTCTACCAGAGCATGGCCGGCCTTTTGAATTACCATGCGATGCAGAGGCATGCTTGTGCATATGGTTGCATAAAAAATTCAGAATAGGACTAGTAACCATAAAAGCAATTTTCAGGTTCATAATAATATCAGAACAATTCAGATGGTTACATAGCTGTTCACAAATTACTATAAACAATCAATGGCAAAGAAATGATAGATCATAATCATTCAAGTCGTCATTACAATTTCACCAGTCAAGGCTACCATTAACATTCACCGATCAAACTTTGGAAGGGTCCTCCGATGATCCAAATGCACTTAACACACAACCAAGCAGTACAAACAGTGTGTGGCTGCTACAGGCAGGCCCATTATATATTATGTACTGAGCACCAATAGTTACTTTACAACTATTTCCTACTATGTTGCACCAACCGTCGTGTTGTTAGCAGAGTGGGAAGGGAAGAGGGATCAGGGAGTAGAATTCTGATATTTTATCTAGTTCAATAGAATTCCAATTAGTTTACTTGCTGCAATTAGTTCAGTAGTTGTGTCCTATTCACTTGCTACAATTAGTTAACAGGACTTGCAACAATTAGTTCACTTGCTGCAACACTCATGAGTTGAATCTGAACACTAAATAAATTATGTGGTACTAAATGCAGGAGGGGGTATTCTGAAATCTGCTATATGTTTGACTCTAGATGTTGGAGATAATTGAGGGGTATTGTTGCTGGAGCATGCTAGAGGAAATTGGAGTTAGTATAATCACTCAACTATACCATAATCACACTGCATAGCTGAATGCAAGTATTTTAGGACTCAGACCAAATGCAAGTGTTGCTACATGTGAACAAATTATTAAACTACATGAATGAAAGCATGTGCCAACTAGTGTTGTTGCTTCCATTTTTGCTCTGCAAAGCTACAGACCCTGCACTGTAGAACATGCCTTCTATGTGCTCGTGCAGGATTGTTGGACCTCTATTTTTGTGATGCACTGTAGATCATGCCTCTTGTTTTCAACGAGGCTGCAGCTCTTAGTTAAGTTAGCATATACATAGCAGGTGCACTTGATCTCATACATTGCTTTACTGATATTACTAAAAGGTATAATAACCTCTTATATGCCTAATGTTGAGTATTGCCGTTAACTTCTTGATGAGACCATTCTATCAGATTCTATTCTATTATAAAAGAACTAAGAAATTTGGCTACAAGAACTGCATATATTTCCTCTGTTCCAAATGGTTGTATAGGACAAGTGTGAGAACAACAAAGTGATTCGTGGCAAAGTTCTGTTCCAGCAAAAGACAGGATCTCGGAGTTACATTGCACATTTGCATGCCATGGTAATATACATAAATAACGTGTGTTCATCACCTATCATTATGTTCCAAGCTTACATTTAGAAATTGTTTGCATGTATTTTAGAAGCAAGCCAAATATGGAGATGCCCCACCAACTGCGATTGATCTTTTTAAAGAGTGCCATTGTAGCAGCAAGACTGGTTTTTTGAGCCTGTAAAGGAAGCAATTGTAAGTGAATGCTCCCTTTTCAACTATAGTTTTATTTATTGATTTTAGATAATGTTGTTGTAGTGTTGTTCATTGATTTCAAATAACCGTATAAAACCATGCTTGCTCCTTTTTCTGTATAACATTGTATCTATATGGAAGCATCACTCTTGGACCATGCATACTATTTTGGGTACTGTTTTGTTCTGAATTAAGGAATTGTTCTATTCCAAATCAAACATTTGTTCTGCTCTATTCTGTTCTAGGTACATCTTATTAAGGAACTTTTCTGTTCTGTTTTGATCAAACATCTATTATGTTCATCTATCCAAGTGTGTTGTTCTGTTCAGCTGAATCAAACATTTATTCTGTTCATCTATCCTTGTGTGTTGTTCTGTTCAGCTGAATCAAACATAAATCCATGCATACTATTCTCTTATGAATTAGTTTAGTGTTCTAAATAAAAAATTAAGTAACTCTGTTGGCTCAGAAATGACAACGTATTTTGATATGCTACCTACATAATATAAATGATATGCTACTTGTATAATAGAGAGCAACAAAACGGCAGAGATGACTTGTACAATAGAGATGACAATGCTACTTGTGCATTTCGATAGGTGAGGAACAATGCTACTTGTATAATAGAGATGACTTGTATAATAGCGAACACTTCCCTGTATTATACAACTAGCATTGCTACTTGTATAATAGAGAACACTTGAGCAATTCTACTTATAGGAACATGACTTGTATAATAGATGACATATACTAGGCAGAATGCTACATTGCTACTTGTATAAAAGAGATGATGTGCTACTTGTATAATAGAGATGACTTATGCATTTTGATATGATATTGCTTGTTTTGGTTTCATTTTATCACCTCTTGTCTTATTTTTAAACCTCCTCATTCACAGGACACAATGGAATCACTTGTGGTTGGACCTGGAGTAGAAGGGAAAGAATCCAATACCCCTATAGAAGCAGTTGTTCAAGTGTTTGCTTCATCAAAATTTCTTCAAAATATTGGTCTTGTACCTGCCACAAAGAAAAGCGGCAATGGTGGAGATCCTACACGTGTGGCCGACCTTGAGGCAGAACTTGAATCAGAGAAGCAAAATACATTAGAAGTTAGAGCTCAGTTAGATGCCCTCAAGAAAAAGGTAGAAGAATCAGAACAAGCAAGGGATAAGGAGTTAGAAAAGATTAATGATCTGCAAAAAGGAGCAGATGAGACCAATGCTCTCCTTCGTCTTCTCTTTAGCCTCAATAAGTAGTTGGTCGATTCATTTTTGTTTGGCCCTTTGCTACTATATGACCCTTATTTTGTTGTTCTTTTGGTACTATCCTTTGTAGCTAGTGTGATGAAAAATGTCATTTTTTATTTTGCTATGTTCTTTTGGTACTGTCCTCGGCACTCTACGTGAAGTTGGTGATAAAACATGATGCTAGTATTGAAAATTTTGAAGGATTTAGTTTTTGATAAATGATATCTATAATAATATGTTGCTAAGTATATTTGATGGTCATTTATTGTTTGTTTAATTACAATGGATTTTGCTTATACATTGTGATTTGTGAAACAAATTGGCTGGTGCAACCCAACGCTGGTTCCAGTAGGGCGCTATAGTTTCTACGCCTGTTAACAACGTTTGGTTACAGATTTAAAAATAAAAAGACAAAAATAGGGTAAAATAAAATGGATGCAATGTCTATGCGCTGGGCTACCAAATTAAAAAATAAAAATGCAAAAAAAATAGTGAAACAAATTGGCTTACGACCAAATATTTTGTGACGAATAAAATTGTCATAAGCATAGATGCCACGTAAGATCCCAGTCATGCCATGTCATTCGCATGTTTAATTTTATGACGTTTTCTATCCTACGTGTAAGCATGATGTGGCGTTTTTTTAATGATGGTTAGTGACGAAAATAGCATGTCACAAAACTATGACAACATATATTATGTCACTAAATTTATGACGAAAGAACATGAAACGTCATAGATCATGCAATGCCACGCATGATAGGTGACGAAGTGATTTTCGTCATGGAGATGTCATAAATTTCAAAAAGTGACATAAATTCAAAGTTTGGTGACATAAAGAGAACGTCACAGAAGGTCACAAGTGTTGTAGTGTATCCTTGTTTTCTACATCATTCTCAGACTTTTCTTTTCTATTACTGCAATTTCTTTCATAAAATAAATTATTTAGGAGTTACATGTTGGAGCTCAATTTATTTTTAGTGCTATGAACAGTTTAATGTAGTGTTTTAGTTTTTAGGACGCTATTTTAAGGCACCTTGTTAGAGATGTTAATTAGTGACATAATATACTTGGACGTTCAAATGTTAATTAGAGGGACTAAATAGTTAAGTATAAAACTAATTGGACAAGGTGTGGCTAATTTGCGAGATGAATCAACTAAGGCCATGTTTGTATTAAGTATTATTTAATTATGGTAAATAGGTGTTTCCTTCGTCCACGCTGACATCTGATTAGCGAAAGATGACAAACCTACCTAATCATCAGACCACTGCGCGCGCATGGCATGAACATTAGGGCCCGTCGCCCACATGCATGCTCAGATGATTTGATTTGAGCACCTTTTTGGCCTCGGTCCCACTCCCACTACGTACACAACCAAATGAGCTGGAAAACAAAGCTGCCCGTGCTCGAGCTTAGCTTACCTAACTGCATGTGCTTCTGCGCAGCCCATTATATATGCGTACACCAATAAGTACGGTCACCATCTTTGCATGCTTTGTGTGTTCCGCCAAGATCATCTTGGCAACATATCCTGCGTTTTTTTTTAAAGCACACATCAGATTGATGCACATACTTTTTAGTTCAAAAGTGAATTGATATAAGGGATAAATATTCGAGAACGATGGTAGTACGTATTTGTTTGTGCTTTCTAGAGACGTTTCCGAGCCTTAATTTTGATGTTCCATGTTTTTGGTTTCTCTTCTTGATTTCTTCTAAAGGCGAAGGCAAAGCTGGGGTCGTCGAGGTCCTGTGTGGATCAGCAAGCTGATGATTTCGTGACGGGACACGGGCCCACTGCGGTGGCGTGTTTACAAATTATTACACAATGGCCTGAGAGGAGAGCTACGTATCTTATCCCAGTAGTACGTGGACGCTGGCACGTTTGAATTACGTGGACGCTAGGGTACAAATATCTGAAAGGCGAATGATGGGAGAAAATAACATTTTATTTTCGGCTAAATTATGTTTGACGGTAAGCGACCGCCAAAAATAGGACATATACCGCCTAAAATAGGACATAAATTTTTCACGAATTTTTGAGGCTATTTGTGTATTATTAATTTTTTTCTAAAAAAATGAACAGCATGCACACAGCTATTCGGATAAGATATCCAAATATTCGAGAAGACTTATCCGAGAAAATATCCAGATATTCGATATCCGACGGATATCAGACATATCGTATTCGAATTCGATATCCGAACAGAATATCCGTATTCGTATCCGTTATCCGAAAAAAGTCCAAATATCCAAAAATTCTATCCAAACCAGTGTTCATCATCTTCGAATCTAGATCCGGACGGATATTTTCCGAACCATATTACATCCCTATCCGGAAGGAGTTGACCTGCGAAGCAAAACCAGCAGATAATAATAAAACACCAAAACGTTATATGTAAAGCGAGGAATTAAAAGAAGAAGAAGAAAAAAGTAAATCATGGACAGCCTAGCCGTGTCTAACGGAGCCGATGCATGCCAAGAATGAGGAGAGAGGTGAAAAGAAGATGAGCTTGGTAGGTACCCTTATCCAAATTTACACCAGCGGCCCCAATATATCTCGGCAGAATCCTCTCACGTCCGTCCGCTCCTCAGTCAGTCCTCACCTCCTTTTTCTCTATAAAATCCCCTCCCCAGTCCACCGTTCCCGAGAGAAGAACAGAGGGATCGTCATCCGCCCCACCCACAACTGCTCCAGATCCAGGCACGGCACGGCACGGCAGCCGGGCCAACCCAAGCCCGTCTTCTCTTCTCTCTCGTCCGTCCCTCACTCGCCGCGACGTGACAAGACAACGCGACGCGCGCGCAGCGCATACGTCGTCCAAGGCACGCAGGGGCCAGCCAACCAATCGCGTCCGTCCGGGTCTGGTGGTGGCCGGAATGGGCCTCCTCGATCAGCTCTGGGACGAGACGGTGGCCGGCCCGCGACCGGACTCCGGCCTCGGCAAGCTCCGCAAGTACTCCTCCTTCTCCCCCTCCTCCTCCTCGTCGTCGTCCATCCTGGCTCCCGCGCCGGCGCCGGCGCCGGCGGTGACGCGCAGCATCACCATCGCCCGCCCGCCGTCGCTCTCCGTCGAGTCCTACAGCTCCTCCTCCGTCCCGTCCTCCCCGGCCAGCACGCCCGACTCGCCGCTCGCCGCAGGTGGGCTCCCTCTGTTTTTGGTCGCCTCGCCGCCCCGTTCTTGGGCTACAAATCGTTTCTGTTTCTAGTTATGTCTGCGCACTGCTGCGCAGCAGCGCAGGACTGGATCTCCGACGAAATGGGGGCAGTAAAAGGGATGGAAAAAAAGTATATAAATTTTGACGTTCTATTCACGTTGTTTTTTTTTCTTCTACGCCCTCTTAAGCGCGACGCAGTCACAGATCTGCCGCTGCACAGCACGCAATGCCTTCGTGATAGCAGATGATGGTTCGTGGGAACTTGGGTGGGGAGGGTGCCGTTGCCGTGTGATTGTCAGGACCACCCAGACTAGCTAGACATTCATTTGCTGGTGCGTTTGGTGCTGTGATAACAAAGGGTTCGTTCATCAGAAAGCTGTGCATGCAAGCACGATGCACAGGCACAGCTGGTCGATATGCCTCATGCCTGAGCTGAGCCTCACCCTCTGTGTGTTGGCGTGTTTGGCGCAGCTACCCCGCCCAAGGCGGACGTCTGGAGGAGGTTCCGCCGGAAAACCAAGGTCTCCGACGGGCCGGAGCCGGCCGTCGGGCCCAGGAGCCCCACCGTCTACGACTGGTTCGTTCTCGCCTCAAAGCTTCTCTTCTTGTACTCTCGTGCCACGCCACCTCGAATCCTCGATGCACACCATGTCCATAGCTAAGCTAGCAGGTCACGATTTATGTTCCTGATACAGCTTCTGTCCCTGGTTGGTTCGCTTTGCAGGGTGGTGATCAGCTCGTTGGACCGCTGAGTTAGAACAGATCAATCGCCAATAAGCAACAACCGAGCTAGCAGAGGGCATGTTTGCGTTCTTCTGAATGTTGTGCGCGTGTGTCTGTGGCAGCATAAGTAGAGAGTATGTCGATGATGATGATGACGACGACGAGGATCAGTTCGCGGCGGGGAGGTTAGAAGTAGCCGGGCGCCGATTTCCATCCTAGTTTGGGCGTTTGGCCTATAGCCGGCAGGCGCGTTCTCCAGTTCTTGGATCAGGGGAAGAACTCCTGCCGGGCAGCTGCCTGCTTCGTTTTCTACGCACCCTCCTCCCCTCTGTAATTATCCCAAGCACCACCTCGTACTGGTAGTAGTAGCAGTGTTTTGTGTGTGTGTGATGCTACGATGTAGCTGTGCATTTTCTTCTGCTCGCCTGGAAACCTTTTGCGTTCCAACTGCAGCGGTTGTGGATGTGTTTGCCGCCATGGCCCAGCAGTCTGGCTGCGCTCTCGGGCTGCAGCTCCCGTGTTTGTGTCGCCTGGCCTGCTTGGGAGTCTAGCTGTGCGTGTACAAATTTAGCCTCTCAGCCTGGCTCCACAGGAACGAGATCAGGGTCTGTTTTCTGGGAGCCTGGCTGCTCGTGGCGCAAGTATTTCATGTTTAGGTAGTTTTAGTCTTCTAGCCCGGCTGTATACTGGGTGACAAACACCAGCTCGTCTGAGCCAGGCTCGTATGGTATAAGTGCGCAAACAAAATAAGTTGCAGTAGCTGAGACAGGCTAGCCTCAGCCTGAACTAGTTGAACGAGCCGAGCTGGCCAAGCAGTCTCGCAAACACGCCCTGTGTTCCCTCCCTGAATTGTTGTTCAACTCGAGTTCGACTTTTAATATACTTACTCGTACTGAATAACGGATTACGAAGAGCGATGGTCCAGGTCAGTATTTCATTCTTCATTCATCAGTTGTACAATGTTGACGCCGCAGCTCTGCAACTGGGTACCTCTTATCCAAGGCCCAAGGGTACGCATGATATGACCAGCAGCAACCAGTCTCTTTCTCGTCATTCGCTTAGTCAGCCAAGCCAATGCCTGAGCTGAGATGAGAAACAACAAACAAGCCGGGTCCCAGATCCTAGTCATCCGGTCAAATCGACACGGGTGACACCTGATCTTTACAAAAAAGGTACTACGTACTAGCATTCAGTGGATCAGATTGCCAAGCGCCAAGGATCTATCTAGTGGGTAGGTCAAAACTCAAAACGCCGGGACCATTGCCGAGGTGTAAAGGCGTTCAGCGCCCAGCAGCTCGCACAATCCATGGATTGGAACGGGACCGGCAGGCCTTGTTAGTTTTATAACTAAACCATGTGGATGGAGTTGTATTAGAGTGAATTACGAGGACTTTTTTTTTGGCTTCCACTGGATTGAGGAGAATTCCTTGTGAGAGCTTAGGCAGCTCCTGCGCCTGTCCAGTCCATGATGAGGTTTGCTAGCAACAGGGAAAAACACCCTACGTCAGCGAACAGTGGTTTTATTTGATGAGTGAATGAATGGATGGTTCACCGGTAAAAGGTGATGAGGCGCTCTCTTTGCATAGTTACTTCCTCTGTCATAAATTATAAGTCAGCTTAATTTTTCAAGTTTCATCAAATTTATATAAAGTAGCCACCTTAGCGTCACATTAGTAGAAAACATCGAGAATTAGACCATGGTGCTGTCCAAACCAACGAGATATTTGTAAAAAAAATGTCGGTCCCATCGTGTGCCCTCGCCAAAATGCCCTTCCAGCTGCACATACGTCTCCTATCGTTCTCTCTTGTCCCTCCAATTCTGAGTGATAATTAGGGACAACACTGAGATAGTCATGTCCCAACCCTTAACCCTGTCCCTCCAATTCTGAGTGATAATTAGGGACAACGCTGAGATAGTCATGTCCCAACCCTTGACCCTGAATAAAACAACCTTATTTGAGGAATCGTCCCGTCCGATCCCGAACGCACTATAAAATGTCCACACCAGGGTTAAGTTATTGCTATAAGAGATTGTTCTTGCGGCTTAGCAGCACGCGTCAGCAAGGCCGTGCCAAGGGGTGTGCAAGGTGTTCACCCGAACAGGGCCCCACAAAGTCTAGGGCCCCAAATATGTAAGTCTGCAGTATATTTATAAAATAGAAAATATGCATTAGAGCATCTTCAAGACTATTTCTAAATTTCACTCACTAAATTATCATTTTGAGAATCACTTTGTATTTATTTTAATCTCCAACAACTTTTCTATATTTTGTTTGTATTTTTAAAGTCATTCACGTTTTCTATCTTTGGCTAGCGAGAAAGTTAGAATAGAAGATGATTATTTTTGGATAGTCATTTAAATAAGCTGTTAGAAGGGTTTTTTTCAAAAAAAATATTCATGTCAATTAGAAAAATATAGAATCTTTTGGAGTTGTTCTTAGTCTTTAATTATTTACTCATACGTTTGTTCTATGACTGTGAGACGTGAGTTTAGTCACAGCTCATATGCGTACAGTACGACATTTCATTCACCGACAGTCGACATCCTCGACTAATAAAAGAGGCCTCATTTTAGAATTCGTACAGGGCCTCAGATTTTACCGGCACGGCCCTGCGCGTCAGTTGGAGATGTGGACCTCTTTTTCATAACTGAATGTGACCTGGCCTTTCTCTGATAATTGAACGACGAAAACTGAATGAAAAATGCATGTTCTGAGTTCTTACTAATAACTAGCAACTGAAAGACTGAGATGTGAGCACGCTGTTGTACAAGGACTGAGATCATGTCAGCAGCTCTGCCTACATGAATGTGAATGTGACGATGATCCTGTTGTCACTGTGCATGCGTTCGGCGGCGTTGTTCCTGTTACCAAATACTCACTCTGTGCCAAAATAGTATTCGTTTTATCTGTTTATTTTTATGTCTATATTCAACTAAATGATAATGAATGTCATATATAGAATACACACACAAGGTATTGTATGAGCTCACTAAAATGACAAAACGAATTTTATTTTGGGAGGCATACAAAAACGTTATTCATGAGTTGATCATGACTACATACAAGCATTAAATAATTTGAAGACATAAACAACCTACTGTAGAGGCTGCATATTTAGCTATGTGTGTTGGATTTTATAAACTTACAAAAAAAAACTTCCGTCCGTGTCTGTGGACTGGGCTTAGAAATTGAATCGGCAAGTAGTAATTGTTTGCCTCCCGCTGGGTGGCCTGGGCTTGTCATACCATACTCGTTGGCCCATTGGGCCTAACCACGTAATCGATTTGAGATGGATTGGTGGAGATAGTGAAAAATTAAATCATTTTTATTCAAAATTAAATAAGAAGTGATTTATTCTCTTTTGCCTCAATTCATCACTAACTGAATATGCCCTGAAACAGTTCGCTGCAGAAAACATTATGGACTCATAGTCCTTCTCGCTGAAAACAACAATAATAAATACTGACTACGTTCTAAAATATTAGTCGTTTTAGCTTTTAATTTTTATGTCTATATTTAAATGAATGATGATAAATCTAGACATATATACAAAATAGATACATCAAGAATTGTGTGAACCTACTAATTCTCTAAGCGTGTATTCGGTTAGCGGGTTGATGCGGGTTGGAACATGTTCAACCCAGAACAACCCGTGTTTGGTTCAAAAGGCTCGCGGGTTAGGTTGGTTCTGGGTCGAAATACTTCTTGAAAATGTAGGTTCTAAGGATTTCTAAAAAACAAACGAACAATTTCGACCCACTTCCTCTCCATCCTCTCGTCACACATGCCTTATCCACTCGAGACCAACACAGAAGCGTGCCGCCACTGCCGGCCTGCTAGGACGAGGGACCCCGCCGACCTACCCTCCGACGTTAATCCCGCCTGCCTCCTGTAGTCAGTCCCCCACTGGACAACCCTCCAGCGTGTTGGTCTCTGTCGGCACCGTCAGACTCCCCCACCGGCTTGCTGCGCCTCCCACCGTCAGTCCCCCGCTGGCCTGCCCTCCGATGCCGGCGTGTTCTCCAGTAGGTATAACCCGTGAGTCTTGCTAGTGGTGTCGTCGAACAGGTAAAGGTCAGTGCTCGTCATCGCCTAGACAAGCCTGCTAGTCATGGTAAATATTACAAATTGACTGAAATGCATCTTGATGTTGTTGGAATGTTCCTTTAATTATGACTGAAATGTAACAGTGAGATCTCATCACTAAAAATTTATGACTTGGTTAATAATGACTTTAATTTACGTATATATTATGCTTATGAATTTGTCGAATATTAAAATAGTGTCGGTTTCATTTATTTTGAATGTTGTTATCTTATTGAATGAAGATATCATTATGAGTGTGGTAATATGACCAGGAAGGTGACTATATTTAGTTCATCCCTAATCACGAAACAAATAAGAGATGGTGTAGCGACAATCCACTTTAACCCTGTAATCAAATAAGAAATTAGGTTCAACATGTCAATGAAACAAAAAAGGATCCGATCTAATCTAGAAAAATGGGTCGGCTCCGATCCGACCCACGTCGTTTCGAAACAAACACATGTTAAAACGACTACTAGAATAGAGGGAGTACACAAGAACGCAGAGGGAGACGCTGACCGGCCGGCCGAAAGGGATGCAGGAGGTTCTTGCCGACCGGTGGTCTGGCAGCCGCCAGAGCTCGGCTCCTCGCCGGCCACGCGAAATCATATCAGGCCGTGCATTCTAGGGTTCCGGTATATGCTTGTCCCCGTGACATGTCAAGGTTCGATTCAATGATCAATTGATCGCAAGAAAAAAAAAACCCTCCTTTGTTGGCTTCCGTGAAGTCCACAAGATAGAAGATACTGGGCTCCGCTCTCTGGTCTCGCCGCAAAACCATCCGTCCCCAGACAGGCCGATCGACACCGACGTTGCGCGCGCTTTTCTCAGGTCCACGCCTCACCGCTCACCGGCCACCGCGCCTGAGTTTGGGCCCTGGAACCGCGGACGCCGGAGCCTCTTCTGGGTCGTCTGGCCTAGCCTAGGCTAGCAAAGCACTAATAATAGCAGCTGCCGCGCCCTGGTCAGTTGCATCCCCCCGATGCCAGCCGATGCAGAGTGGCCCATCGCGAGTCGCGACTTGTTTGCCACCTCGCGCGGTGGTTCGGCTGATTTCTTCTGCTGCTACAGTAATACTAGATCATGTACATAGTACAGTCTCGCAGGGTCTCCTGTTGTATATACCGATGATGGTGTGACTGATGCCCAGGCCGGGCCGAATTTTCTTTGACACGAAGAAACCCCACCCCACCGGAGCCGGCGGGAAACGGACAATTCCGTCGGTTAGCTAGCGCTAGCGGTCGATTCCCCGTGGTTGAACCGAACGAAACCGCATCCGCGTTAACAACCGCGACGTGCACGTCCCACTCTCCGGTCTACTCCACTCCGACCCCATCCCGCATTCGCGCGCGGGCGGCCGACGAGTCGCTGGAGCTGGACTCTCGCTCTAGTCTCACTACTGTCTCAGTCTCTAGCTACCTCAGCTCACCGTGCCCACTGGCCACGCAACGCATGGCGACCGCCCGGCCGCCCGGCTCTAGAGATATATGGTGCGCTGCACGGTTGGTCTCCGTACGTCACTGTCCCCGGCTCCGGCCGCGCGGAGGAAGAAAACAGTGCACACACCGCGTCCAGCTATAGCTGTCTCTTCCGCGCGCGCGCGCGCGGCGCTAGCGCTTTCCCTTTGTCGCCTCGCCGAGACGGCCGACGTACGTGGGAGAGCCCTCACCTCACCTACCGGCCGGCCGGCCGGCGTGCCGGCCTCTCCAGCCTGTCCTCCTACCCCCGCATGGCTTCTTGCCTTCTCACCGCATGCATCATCAGTTTCGCGCTCTCTATGCGTTTGTGCCACACATAGCTGAACTGTAATTGATTGATTCGATGTATAGGGGATTAACTGCAACTTGTTCTACCATGATGCATGATGGCCTGGCCTCTCAGTCGACACTCTCGACAGTCGACAATTGAGCATATATAAAGAACTCACCGGCGGACAGCGCTAGAGTCCAGAAAGCCAGCCAGCTAGATGGACATCCATCGCGACAGAAGCAGCGGCAGCGATCACGTACGGGCTCGATCGACGAGAGCGCATGTGCTTGTTCGCCCTCTGTCGCGGTGTTCTCTTGGGCATGCACACACTCGCATCGTCGCTACTACTACTCAGTGTCAACCTTGTGACGTGTGTACCAACGTTGCATGAGGACGGCGGACGGTCGTCGTCGCGGCCTCTAGGGTTCCTCGATCACCACTACTTTCCAGCCACACGCTAATAGAAAAACCTGGGGTAAAGTCTAATTTTTATAGGCAGGTAGCCTGGATTCTAGAACCGTCAATGCAAACATATTTGAATTAAAGGTATGCTAAATAAAAATCGCTAATGCAAATCGTCTATTTCTACTGACGGTTTATGTAAGGAACCAACGGTGCAAACCAGATTTCAACTGACGGATCACTTAAAAAAACCGTCGGCGCAAATGCATTATTTTTCAGTGGCGAATTCTTACAAAAATCGCATGTGCTGGTTGTAGTATGAAACCCCTTCTTCCTCTACGATCAGTACTGTTTCTTGCAGCCACCTAACATTGGACGCGATTTTAGGGGTCCGGATTTCATAAAATATAAGGTTAGAGGTTTTTTATCTTCATTTTTTAGAATAAGGTTGCTAAGGATTTATGAAGGATTACATGATTTGGACAAACCATAGAGAGGGTAGCTCTGTACCTTATACAACTTTGATGTATATAATGTGTGATGAATATACGTTTGTAACCACAAAACTTTGGTGTACATACATTGATGTAATTAAATTACATGTATGGTATAATTAAATTACATGTTGCTATTATCTAATATGATCTAATATGGTTTAGTAGTTTTAATATCAATATAGTGTTTTGGTGAAAGTTTTGAAAAAAGGGGAAAATCGATATACTGACCTAATATGGTTTACATGTATGGTTTACATGTATGATCTAATATGGTTTATATGTATGGTTTAGTAGTTTTAATATCAATATACTGACCGTTTATGTAAGGAACAGACAGTGCAAACCAGATTTCAACTGATGGATCACTTAAAAAAAACCGTTGGCGCAAATGCATTATTTTTCAGTGGCGAATTCTTACAAAAATCGCATGTGATGGTTGTAGTATGAAACCCTTTCTTCCTCTACGATTAGTACTGTTTCTTGCAGCCATCTAACATTGGACGCGATTTTAGGGGTCCGGATTTCACAAAATACAAGTTTAGAGGTTTTTTAATAAGGTTGCTAAGGATTTATGAAGGATTACATGATTTAGACAAACCATAGAGAGGGTAGCTCTACACCTTATACAACTTTGATGTATATAATATGTGATGAATATAAGTTTGTAAGCACAAAACTTTGGTGTACATAAATGTATGATATAATTAAATTACATGTTGCTATTATCTAATATGATCTAATATGGTTTAGTAGTTTTAATATCAATATATATATAGATATATAGGGACGAGGTAATGGAAGCCCAGGGCTTCCATTACTAGAGAGAGCCCCAGCCCCCGACCAGGCTAGGTGTGCGGGCGCGGGACGACGTGGCAGGTGGGAGTACCGCGCGCATGCACCGAGTCAAGGTGGCGCGTTTATGCATACGGAATTTGAAGGAAACAGATGCGTAAATGGTAACGTGGGGGGCTCGGGTACGGAGACGTGGGTCGCGTGTTTATGCTTGCGTATTTTGCAGTTATTGGCTGCGTAAATTGGCATAGTTGGACGTGATCGGGAGGTGGTTTGACTTTTATGCTTGTTTAAATTACTAATAATAAATGAATAATCATCTGACGCGACGTGTGTGGTCAGATCGGGTAGTGGGGGTGACGCACGCTTCATCCAAGAACGTGGCGCGGTCGCACGTTGGGGTGAGCCATATTTATGGAAATGTAACACAATAGGCATGTAATCGTAACAGATCGTTCACGTAAATCTCGCGACATGCAAACTGCGCAGTAAATCTCGGGATATTGGATCATGCCATGAATATAGGCCATGACGGTTTAGGCGAGTATAGGAGAATAGCTGCAAAAAAACGGTAGACACACAACCGCCGCCACTTTTGCTCAAAGATCTGGGAGAGTTAGGGCATACACAATGGAGACGGCCAGAGGATCGGAGCAGTGTGGAGAAGCTACGACGACGACGACACCTTGCACAACCGATGGTCGGCATGCTGTAACTCCCCCGGCTGCGTTACCGGCGCCAGGAATTCATGAAGACAGCAATACAATTCATCCAAGTTTGGTGGGAACAACTCAGCGTATACCCATGCGGACAATTGGGGAACATGAGCAGGACACACCACACATTCTCCAAAGCCATGTAAGTTCAAAGGAACTAATATTCCCATGTATTTGTTATACAGTCCGTGCAAGTTATGATTTCACCGAATACACATGTATTAGTTATACTGTCCATGCAAGCTATGGAGTCCTAGAAATTCACCATGCTATAAGATTATTTTTTATATATGTGCACTGCATGACGACTTCATTAATTGAATAGGATGATAGTATATATCAACGATTGGTACCAAAGGTCGGTATGACATTTAGTAATGTGGACGAGGCGTACCAATTCTATAGCCAATATGCATATGAAGTTGGATTTCCATTGAAGAGATATAGGGAGAGAAAAAATTGCAAGTGGTTGAATTGTTCAATGGAAGGCAAGCGTGCCGAAAGAGGATATGGTAATCCAAAAGTGCGAAATACAATTTCCAAGCGAACACAATGCAGAGCTAGAATGAAACTTAAAAAATCTATGATGATGCCAAAGAGAATATCATTTCAGTGCGGATTGATCTTATTCATTTGGAACATAATCATGAGTTCTTCAGAAAGGATACATAAAAGAATCAGTTACAGTGCAACAAAACACATGATCCAGAATACATGGAGTTCCTTAGTGCGATGCAAGAAAGCAGGATTCCGCAACACTGTATTATGGATTTTGTTTTAGAAATGCATGGTGGACCAGAGAATGTACCATTAACTACACAAGACATGATTAACATGTAAGTCATATTGTTATTTACGCTGATATAATGACATAATGACGTTGTGTACGTATTGACATATGGCATATTGTTTAATGTTCACAGGAAGAAAGCGCGACAAAGAGAAAGAAATGCCAATGATGTGTCTAAGCTCCTACCTTTTTGCATTGTGTAAAAAAGATAACCCACAGTTTTTCTCTGACTTCCAACTAGACCAAGAAGGAAAGATTTTGAGCAGTTTTTGGTCCCATGCTAGCCAGCAAGCAGATTACATTGACTTTGGAGATGCATTTACCTTTGATACAACTCATAAGACAAATCTATATGACAAACCCCTGGGAATGTTTGTTGGTTGTAACCACCATCTGCAGTGCACCGTATTTGGTTTCACATTGTTGGGAGACGAAACTGTAGACACATTCGAGTGGGTTTTCAATGCATTCAAAACGTGCATGGGAGCTGAAGGACCACGAGTAATGCTTACAGGTATGATTAATAAGCGTATCAATTATTGTGTTCTACTATGATTGTATTGAATGCAATTATAGTTTGTAATGTGTTGCATAATGTTTTGAAAATTGATGATTTCAGATCAAGACCCAGCAATGCCAGTTGCACTAGGCAGGGTATTTCCAAACACAATCCATCATTTGTCTTTGTGGCATGTTCAGAACAGGTATATTCCGTATTTAAACGAGTTGTACGCTAGATTTGAGGAAGAGGATTTCAAAACAAGGTTCCAATCTATAATACATCGTCCTTTAACTATAACTGAGTTTGAGACTGCCTGGGCAATGCTGGTTGATGATTTCCATCTACATGATAACATCAGTCTTTCCAGAATGTATGAAATTCGTAAAGATTGGATACCAGCTTTTTTCAAACATGATTATTGTGGGTTGATGGTCTCTACACAGCGTAGCGAGAGCATGAACAAACTCATAAAAAGTGCTCATGTCGATGCAAACACGCCACTACATCAATTCGCTAAGCAAATGTTGAAGCTTCTACACAGTAGGAAGATGAAAGAGGCAAAAGAGGCACTAGGATGCATGGTGAGTACGTATAATATTATTATATCATAATATTTAACGTACCGTATTATAACGTCTAATTTTGTCTACTGTAGGGCCAAAAAGAAACAAATACATTGTATATGTTTGAGATACGTGTAGCGAGGACATATACAAGGGCTGTAATGAATAAGTTTCACGAGTCTTTGAAATATGATACTGCATACAAGATATCACATGATCCAGATGGTGGTGTGAATGATTGGGTGGTTCAGCATACTTCAAGGTCGAATAAGATTGTGTGGGGGCAACACCAATTCAATGTAATGGCTGATGTAGATGTTGGAAAGTATGAATGTGAATGCAAGCATTGGGAGCATACAGGTATGTCATATTGGGTAATTGTTGTATAAAATGTTTATTTATAATGAGTGAACATAAACGAACACATTTTTTTACATGTTTTGCTGTAGGTCTGCTTTGTGTGCATCTTTTACGAACATTTATTCATCTTCAAATTGATCGAATACCTTCGGAATACATCCTTCAGAGATACACCTACTCTGCTATACAAGATGTGACTTTTTCAAGGGATGATAAGAATTTGAAGGGTAAAGACGGTGAGACTAAATCATATAGGCAAAAGATGTTGCTTAAAAAGTCAATGAAAGTAGTACATCAAGCAAGTCTTTCAAAGGCTGGACATGATAGAGCCCTAGAGATGATGGATGAACTGCTTTTGCTACTTTCACGGTTGGAGCCAGATATAGAAGGTGATGATAGTACTAATGATGGCGAAGGAATACAAGTATTTAAAATATTGATTGAAATAGCCATGTATTTTAATTGATATACTAAGTTTTTAGTTTTGGTAAATGGTAAATATGTGAAACTTGCCTGATACAGGGCGACAGGGATGATGTAAGAGACATGATGGGAGATAATCTAACGACAAGAAGGGTGCAGGCTGGTGTATGTATACATATTTTATATGATATTTACTATGTATAATGGTGTGTACTGTTTGTCGTAAACACAACTATTTATTGTCAATTGTATGATTTGTCAGGAAATTCAATTGGTGCCTACTTTACAAGAAGGTGGTGTGTGCGATACCCAATGTGCTATGCCGCAACAAATATTGGAACAGGTAATACATGATTATAAAAGAGGAAAAGTTGTTACAATACAAAATAGTAACATTGGACCTTGATGCTGATTATGAATTTAACATCAATGGTATATGTGTGCAGCACGATGCTGGACAATTGACCACTATCATACCGCTGAGAGATGAGTGTGCAACAGATATGACGATTAAAAAGGTAATGGTATGTGTCGGGGACCATAATTAGGGGTACCCTCAAGGCTCCTAATTCTCAGCTGGTAACCCCCATCAGCATAAAGTTGCAAAGGCCTGATGGGTGCGATTAAGTCAGGGATCAGTCCATACGAGGGACTCGATCACGCCTCGCCCAAGCCTGGCCTTGGACAAGGGCAGCCGACCCCGAAGGATTTCCGTCTCGCCCGAGGCCCCCTCCAGCGGCAAACGTGTTCCCGGCTCGCCCGAGGCCCTGTCTTCGCCAAGAAGCAACCCTGACCAAATCGCCGCACCGACCGACCAAGTCGCAGGAGCATTTAATGCAAAGGTGGCCTGACACCTTTATCCTGACGCGCCCCCCAGCCGATAGAGCCGAAGTGACCGCCGTCACTTCGCCGCTCCACTGACCGGCCTGGCAGAAAGACAGCGCCGCCCGCGCCGCTCCGACTGCGGTGCCACTTGACAGAGTGAGGCTGACAGGCAGTCAGGCCCGGCCGCAGGCACCATAGGAAACTCCGCTCCGCCCGACCCAGGGCTCGGACTCGGGCTAAGCCCCGGAAGACGGCGAACTCCGCTCCGCCCGACCCAGGGCTCGGACTCGGGCTAAGCCCCGGAAGACGGCGAACTCCGCTCCGCCCGACCCAGGGCTCGGACTCGGGCTAAGCCCCGGAAGACGGCGAACTCCGCTCCGCCCGACCCAGGGCTCGGACTCGGGCTAAGCCCCGGAAGACGGCGAACTCCGCTCCGCCCGACCCAGGGCTCGGACTCGGGCTAATTCCCGGAAGACAGCGAACTCCGCTCCGCCCGACCCAGGGCTCGGACTCGGGCTCGGCCCCGGAAGACGGCGAACTCCGCTCCGCCCGACCCAGGGCTTGGACTCGGGCTAAGCCCCGGAAGACGGCGAACTCCGCTCCGCCCGACACAGGGCTCGGACTCGGGCTAAGCCCCGGAAGACGGCGAACTCCGCTCCGCCCGACCCAGGGCTCGGACTCGGGCTCGGCCCCAGAAGACGACGAACTCCGCTTCGCCCGACCCCAGGGCTCGGACTCTGCCCCGGCCTCAGCCGGCGGCCTCCGCCTCGCCCGAACCAGGGGCTCGGACTCGACCTCGGCCACGGAAGACAGACTCGACCTCGGCTTCAGAGGAGCTTCCACGTCGCCCAACCTAGGGCGCAGACCAGCCACGTCAACAGGAGGCGCCATCATCACCCTACCCCGAGCTGACTCGGGCCACAGGAACAAGACCGGCGTCCCATCTGGCTCGCTCCGCCAGATAGGCAATGATGGCGCCCCGCATACTCTGTGACGACGGCGGCTCTCAGCCCCCTTACGGAAGCAAGAGGACGTCAGCAAGGACTCAATAGCTCCGACAGCTGTCCCTCCGCCAGGCTCCATCGCTCCTCCGACGGCCACGACATCACACCAGCTGGGTGCCAAAATCTCTCCGGCTGCCACGACGGCATGTACTTAGGGCGCTAGCTCTCCTCCGCTAGACACGTAGCACTCTGCTGCACCCCCCATTGTACACCTGGATCCTCTCCTTACGCCTATAAAAGGAAGGACCCGGGCCCTCTTAGAGAGGGTTGGCCGCGCGGGGACGAGGACGAGACACGCGCTCGCTTGAAGCCGCTCGCTCCCTCTCCCGCGTGGACGCTTGTAACCCCCTACTGCAAGCGCACCCGACCTAGGCGCGGGACGAACACGAAGGCCGCGGGATTCCCACCTCTCTCACGCCGGTCTCTGGCCACCTCGCTTCCCCCCTTCGCGCTCGGCCTCACGCTCGACCCATCTGGGCTAGGGCACGCGGCGACATTCACTCGTCGGCCTAGGGACCCCCCGGTCTCGAAACGCCGACAGTATGATTACAAACACATGTGCATGGGTATTATTTAAAATTTCATACAAATAAGTGGAATTATGTACTAATATTTAAAAATATCATATTTTTTCTTAATTGTAGAAGCTAGATTTTAATGTGAGTGGAGTAAGCTTGAGAAGACCAGATAACGCGAAGCCAAAGGGCAGAACAATCAGTGATAACGAAAAAAGAGTTATTAAGTTGGGGGCAAAAGGAGACAAGAAAAAGAACAGAAAGTGTCAAAGGTGTGGCATTGCTGATGGTCACAATAGTCGCACTTGTCTATCTATGGAGGAGAATAGGCTTCGGTTGGCCAGCCTTACTGGTCGAAAGAGAGGGCGGCCCATACGTTCTAGGAACAAGGGTTCATCTAATGCTCCAAATTGGAATGAGACATGCACTTCAAAAAAACATCACGGTGGTGTCACAGACAATGATTCATCTAGTGGGGAGTAGATGATTTCATATTTTATGACAAATGTAATGTAGTGCCATACTTGTTATTACAAATATGGATGAATTTATAAATGCTGGAACCAGTAGATATTCACAAAGTATAAGTAATAATGATGTACTGCATGAAATGGAATGTTTTGTAAACTGTATACGAAATATGCGTAATTGTGTTATGAAAACAGCGTAATTCGATGCTGTACAAATCTTGGTAGCAAAAACTGGATAAAACTGTCTTTGTGAAGAAAACACACGTCAAAATAACTTGTGATTAATGTAGTAACATAATTGTTATTACACATGTGTGCGAGTTTATAAATCTGATACCAGTTGTTATTGACAAAAGTATAGGTAAAAATGTTGTACTGCCTATAATTACACTTATTGTAAACTAGAGGCAAATTTGCGTAATTGTGCTAACAAAGCTGTGTAATTCGTCTGTACAGAATAATTCGTGACGAATACTGGTGAATAATATATTTGTAAAGAAAACACAAAATAAAAATAAGAGTGAGTAAATGACTGATAGAAATATGAGCAGACAGTCGAAGTTTGAACTGAACACTGCATTAAACAAAGAGTGGTTTCATAACTTGTTTAATACACATAGGTCGAAGTTTTATCTAAGAACTGCATTAAACATGAGTGGCTTGATAGCATGGTTGATAAACATATAAAGTTTCAATACAGTTACATAGGCATGCAACATATAGTTGGGCTTCACAGAATGCTGTTCCGTAACAAGGAAGCCACAAAAGGTTGTTCCATAACAAACAGTTGTGATTCACAAAAGGTTGATCCAGCGACACTACTTGCGTGCAAACTTGAACCTTTGAATTTCTGGAGGCAACGGGAGGCACTTGTTCTTGCTATGAAAGGTGAGGTAATATAGAGCCAGAGATCGTAGGTCACCAGAGTTTTCCTGCATAATACACATTATCCCGAAGTGAATAGGTTATATCAGGAATGTTGAATGTAAAAATACAAACTGCATAACCATAAATTCACTTACTCGTTGTATATAATGCTTGATAGAACCATCCATATAGTCATAGTACTGGATGTACCTCATGACAAAGAAGCCACAGTCATTAGATCCAGCTATCATGGTGGGGCACATAGGTGGCATGTCAATTGGGAAATTTCCAAATTTAGGGATGCGTGAATTGGGCCGGACTTGTTGCAAAGATTTGTTCAACCTGTTCATTATAACCCTAGCCCATGGTAATTTCCTGGAGCCTATGTCCTTTTGGGAGTAATGAAACATCTTCCATGTAGTACCACCCAACTCCAGACCATATGGATTGGAATCTAAAATGTGAATGCATCGAAACTGGAAATTTATGACATACAATGTCCAATGGCCCATATGAAGTATAGGGACCATGATCTGTCAAATATCAGGAGTTAGAGATACGAAATGATACCATTAGTGTGTAGGTGAGTGATGAATATAATTGCATAACATAAAAACGTTGATACAAATATAAATATTTATACCGTTTTGTAGTCAACAAAGTTGTCCAGCTGGGGCAGTGTCTTGTCCAGATAATCATCAAGGACAGTTTGATCAAAAATCTGAGGAGACTTGCTATACCGTTCATGCTCCTCAAAATTGAGGAGAGTCTGCATAATCATAATTACTGTGTCACATAAAACTGTATGTAAACTGTTGCAAGAATAGATAGGTATTAATGAATTTTACATACACCAACGTTGACATCCAGTACAAGTCTGTTTTTGTTGATGGACGAGCAATGATTTATTTCTTCATCGCGAAAACACTGAATGAAACATTGCATGAAAACATTATCCAGACACATCCCGTCTGCAAATGATTGTTGAATATCGAGACAATTTCCAATACATTCACCGAATTTTCTATGACCTTCCTATATAATAATGTAAAAACAGATATGTTATTCATTATATATGTAAGCAACAACCTACATGTTATTTGGTCTTAATAGTTAAAGACTAAAACCTGTTTGGGTCGACATTTGAGGAGCACAAAAAATCACAGAGCGACCGAGCACAGTCCAAATCTGTTAAACGTGGCAGAGAGTGCACATGTGTAGTGTGCAAGCTATGTGTTTCCTCACCATATGCAACCTGAAACACAATGCAGGTAGAGAGTATAGTAATTTATGGATGAGTTATGAGAAGCAAGCATGCAATAAATGTATAATTGGATAACTTACATGACCACTAGGTGTTTGATCAAAAAGGGGCCCCGTGTAAGTTGGAGTGTCATGAGATGCATCAATGTCACCTCCCTGGCCCAAAAAATCAATGATACCATGTTTGAAGCCTAATTCATGTGTCAATTAAATTTAATCGATAATTGAGATTACAATGGACAAACCAAAGATGAAACATATACATGTTTTTGCGGTGTGGCGTCAAACATCGGCAAGTGGGAAGACGGATATGAGCTCATAGGGTTGCAATCTGGTATATGTTGATGAGACATGTTTATGTCCCTCGGCAAATTATTGCCAACATTAAAATGGTAATCCTGTATACATTATTATGGTTTTGTCTAATATTTTGGATGCAAATTGGAAATTAACATATAATGTAACCATGATGAGAGTGTATATAATACCTGCTTTTCCGCGTTTGAGTTTGTGTTCGTCTCCATGGGCGCAGTAACATCCAAATCGTCAGGGCAGCCCTCAAATGCACGGCGCATTTGTTGTTGCTTTTCATGTATTTCCTCAAACTGGGTGCCTGTCAACTCTGTATTAGTTTGTGAATATGGCATAGTTAGGTCCGGAGTATTCTGGGTACCCTTATGGATGTGTGCCTCTGCAATTAAAAGGTTATAGTATTTAAACAGCAAGAACTGATAAATGCATAGAGTTAAGTACATAAATTGAAAAAATGACAATGACGGAAGGTAACCTGACGACATATGCTGAGATATATCTGGAGGTTTATCTGTTTGAGGCGCTTCCGCAGCATTGTCTGGGTCACCAGACTCCGCGCGAAGGACATCATCAATCAACTCAGCAAATGTGTCCGCTAATTCATACTGCTTCACAACCATCTTGGTAAGAGTACTTTTTATGATGGAACACGCTTTGCCAACTTCAGAATCGTACTCAACAATCTTTTCAATGAATTTCGGCCAGTTACGTGGTTGGAGCTGCTTGATCTTACTTGAAAGCATATCCTTGATCAATGGGAGCTGGATATGAATGGTATGATGACCACAAGGATTTGGACAAGGGACATAAAAAATGTTTGTCCTGTCCCTATGCTGTGATGTAATAAATGATAATGCAAATGTCATAATTAGTTCTTAGAAACATATAGATATAATAATACATAAAACATCTGTAATGTACATAAGTTATTTATGCACATGGATGTCATGTATGTTTTGTCATAAACTGACCTCTGATTGAAACTGTACACTAGGGACAGCAGAATAGCAAGTTTCTGAAGTGCTTCAGAACTGAAAAAATTGTAATATAAATAAATGCATGAAAGATAACCATAAATATATTGAGGGACCCACTGAAAAAATGAAATATATGGTGTCTATTGCGAGTTTATTCGGAATGGTACGAAAACTAGTAGAGATGCTAAATGTATAAAACATTCACATAATAAGAGAAAATGCATATCTATGCACTGTAATACATTCCTATTGTTTTTTGTACAAATGACATACCTCATAATGACCAAAAGGTTCACCGCTTTGGCGTGGCTTCCTTTTATCGGCTTTTGTCAGAGCTTGGATAATGTTTTTGTCAAAGAATTTTATGCGGGGTGTGCCACGCTTATTGTGGGGGCTACAGCATAATGCAAGTGGTCCAAATAGTACAACTACAAAAAAACAATAATTAATGTATACTATCATGGATGGTAACTGCACAAGTAAAATAGATTCCATGTGATATGCCAAAAAATGAATAGTCCAATATTATTTACTTACTAGTATGACAACTGAGCATCCATATATCGTCGCGGACACGTTAGTAGTGCTTCTTGTATGCCACTTTTGAGCAGCTTCGCAGAGGTCGTTAAAAATTAAGTGGCACCAGTCTGTCTCATGGAAACGATCCATTTCTTCCGTCAATAACACCTCATGGTTAGATATGCCCCAGCTAGAAGTGGGGAACAACAATCTATTGAACCATATCAAAAAGAAGCATCTGATAGAGAGGTCATCATCGTCTCCTTTTCTTAATCGGTCCTGAAGAGATGCAACAACGAACTCATCCTTAGACAATCCAAGTTCAACCCTCAAGTTATCGCCAGCCACTGCTTCATCGATTCTTAGTGGCTTACCACCCCCAGCATTCGGTAGGCCTAGTATAAGGTGGACAATTTCTTTCGTAATCTTTAGTTCCTTGCCTTGACCAGGGCGAATTGTCATATCCTTCTGGTCCAACTTATCCATCAACCAACAAAGATGAGATCGGCTACCCAGTGCATCAAGGGTCATGTCAAGAATATTGGAAAAACCTTTTCTAGCAACGGCTTGTCGTTGCCTCTCATTCAATATCTTAATCGTTATAATAACATCCTGAGGGTTGCATCTAACATTGAGTTTCTGAAAAAAATGATATAAATGGGGCATGAGCCATCAAATTAGCACTCATAATGTACGGGGTGCAACTAAAATAACATAATACCTAGATAAATAATACCTGCATTGTCTGTACACAATAAAAAGGTGAAAAAAGGTTCTAAACTAAATATGATATTGTAACTGCAATTCAAACCTTGTAACCCATCGTGAAATTTCAACTAGTTTCATCCTTAGCGTATACTAATAAATAATTTTTAATATGGTGTATCAGCTCATGACTAGTGTATACTAATTAGTATTTAATATATATAAAAACATAAGTATAACATATAACCTGCCTTGGAGTTTTTACTACTTTCATCCTCTTTGTGCATGTCTTCCGTAAGATTTTGATAGGACTTCCAGTAGCATTACGCTTCTTTGTAGGTGTCATAAAATCATCGTCGTCATTGCCAGATCCAGTTTGGTCATTGGCTTCATGAATAACAGATGGTCTATCGACAGGTGCAGGTGGATGAACAGAATGCTTTGTGTTTGGATGAACTCCAATAGAGGCCGAACGCGGTATCTCAACACTGAAGAATTCTTGGCTTGACTCAATGGTTATACGTTTAGGATTAGCCGGAGGACGATCCATAGACTTCATGTTGGGATATAACACCCTTCGTAAATGAAAAAGAACATCAGGTAAGAATACTATAGCATAAATAATAATTGAATAAATATAACATTATGAAACTACTGTGGTATGTATAGTGTGTATATTGTGCATAACAATAGATGTAGACAATATAAATGAGAAGAAGGAATGCATAACAACAGATATGTGAAAAAACACATTTAAATAAAACAGTACATAGTGTGCATAAACAAATTATGCAATATAATTCATAAAATTATATGTAGTATAACTCTCAGAAACAACAATAATATCACAGTAAAATAACATCACTAATCTATTGATTGCTATTGTAAATATATATATATATATTGTTTATAAACAACATTCAGTACCTATATAAAAATGAACAGTATGTAACAAATATGCAATTTAAAAAAATTGTAAGCCATTATCGGATAATACATATAATGAGGCGATTCAATTAAATTCGAATCAATGGAAGGGATGTAGAAGGGGAGTGGCGAACCTGCTGGCCATTGGCGACTGAACTATGTAAAAGAATGTGGGGAACACGAAAGAAGGAGAAGGGAAACGAACCAGGGGAGGAGAACGACGGCGGTGAATCGATGAAGCGCGGAGATTACGGCGGGTGGAAGCGGTGGGGGCGGTCGTCGATGGCGATCGCAGGAGCGAATGGCGGCGACAGGGAGGAGCTGATTTTTTTAGGGTTTGGGTGGACCCATCCGGAATTAATTGAAAAGTGGTCTGATGGGTCTGGCTCGTTGACCATATTGGCTCGGTCGGCCCGCGGGGGAGCGGCGCTGGACTGTGGGTCCACTAGTAAGCGCACAGTCTGTTGGAAAGTTTGGTTACTGCGTGTTCGTATTAAGCATAAATAACTGTGCAAAGTATCGTAAACAGTTTACAAAAAAGAATTAATCAAGAACCACGCCAAAGTACATAATATAAAACAGTTTACAAAGATCGTCATTTGTTGTGTATATGATCGTAAACACTGCGAGCCCGATTGATACGCAGATGTTAACATCGAATTATACAAACATAAATCGCAAACACTACACCACACCGACCAGACCACATCGCTGAGTCAATTTATATAACCGTTGGAGTCATAATATGCAAGTATAAACGCGGTCAATACCCACGTGGGACGACACCACGACCCCGGAGAACCCGCGCGGACCGAGCGGACTGACCATGGCAGTTACGCGTTTATGCATATGGAATTCGAATGAAACGGATGCATAAATGGTAATAGTGTGTGCGCACGTACGATCCACCTTGACTCGGTGCATGCGCGCGGTACTCCCACCACCAGCCACGTCGTCCCGTGCCCTGCACACCTAGCCTGGCCGGGGCTCCCTGCATTTATGAAAGCCTAGGGCTCTTAATACTATAATTATATCGGGAGCCCTGGGCTTCCAATAGTTAAAGGAAGCCCAGGCCGATCACCCTGCAACCTGGTTCAACCCAGCGCACCGACTGGACCAGTCTGTCGGTTGCACCACCCGCGCCCACGTCTGTACGCGCAAAAAAGGAAATGCATGCATGAGTCAAACACGTTCCCTTACATGCGCGTAAATTTAGGAAAGATATGTGTGGCGGTTTCTATTTTTTAATGCTTAATTTTCTCGATAAATTTAGGATCGCTGCAACAGCCATGTAGCTAGACTCGTAAGGACTATTTTATGGTATATACTGCTACTAAATATGCTACTCTGTGTAGATAATTATGCAATTCGGTATACTGCGTAAAAATCTGTTACCAGCTGTATGCACACGAATTTATGATGAAAATAATGTACAATGAAAGGAAATTAATTACACGCATAGAAAAAAAATCGTATTTAATGTTTTATTTCCTTCATAAATATAAGATCCCTCCAACAACCATGTAGCTAAACACATTAGATCTAGTTTATGATATATACTGATACAAATTATACTAAATGGTGTAGGTATTTATGCAATTCGTTACACTGCGTAAAAAATCTTGCATGTTGTTCACTAGTGGACGCATCTTCGGGTTGGAGCGTAATAACCTCAAGTTTTGGGCATAAAATCTCTCAATTATAAGCGTATATACCGAGCCAATGTGAGAGGTTGATAGTTCTAGTAGGTTGTTATTACGATCTTATTTTTATAGCAGATCCGAAAAACATGGCAGCCGCATGCATGCGGTTATACAGATCCAAAAATTATGGCAAAATACATGCATGAGTCAAACAAGTTCCCTTGCATGCGCGTAAATTTAGGAATGATATGTATGACAGTTTTTATTTTAAATGCTTTATTTCCTCCATAAATTTAGGATCGCTGCAACAGCCATGTAGTTAGACTCGTAATGACCATTTTATGATATATACTGATACTAAATATGTTACACTGTGTAGATAATTATGCAATTCGGTATACTGCGTAAAATCTGTTACTAGCTGCATGCACACGAATTTATGATGGAAAGAATATGCAATAAAAGTAAATGAATTGCATGCATAGAAACAAAAAATCACATTTAATATTTTATTTCCTTCATTAATATAGGATCCCTCCAACAGCCATGCAGCTAAACGCATTAGAACTAGTTTATAATGTATACTGAAACAAATTATACTACACGGTGTAGGTATTTATGCAATTCCTTACACTGCGTAAAAAATCTGGCATGTTGTTCACTGGTGGACGCATCTCCGGGTAGAGCGTAAAAACCTTAAGTTTTGATCATAAAATCCCTCAATTATAAGCGTAAATAGCGAGTCAATGAGAGGTTGATAGCTCTAGTAGGTTGTTATTACGATCCTATTTTTATGGCAGATCCGAAAAACATGGCAGTCACATGCATGCGGTTTCTATTTTTATACAGATCCAAAAATTATGGCAAAATCGTGAGAGTTTCCCTTGCATGGCGTAAATTACGAACAACATAAATTAAGGAATTGCCTTTCCAATGTGCATGTAGTAAACTGATATACGAACTCTGTGTTCAAGCATAAAATCATACAGTTTTTAGCGTAAATAATACATGTGGTAGGCATAAAACACAATAATCGAAAAGAAAACTGCGCCGGATCGGAGGATGTCACGTGCGATCATCGCTGCGCGCATCTCGCGCCTTCCGTGACGTCGCTCGCTCGAACATCGCGCCTCATGTGTCGCCGTCGCTACTCGCACGTCGACGGGCGTCGCTTGCTCGCCGGCCTTGGAAGTGCCGCCTCCTCGGGGCTTCGGGGACGCCTCCGCTTGCCCGCACAAGGGCCCCGCTGTCGCTCGCCCTCTGGATTGGGGGCCGCGACTACTCCGGATCGAGGAACCTTCGCCACCGCGCGTCGAGGTAATGGAGTTGCAGCCACTGGCCTCGGAACCGTCGCCACCGCACAAGGGCACTGTCGTCGCTCGCCCTCTAGATCGGGAGCCGCCGCCGCCAGCCTGGGAATCGCCGCCACCGCATGTCGAGGTCAGGGAGCCGCGGCCACCGCAGCCACTGGCCGGGGGTCTACCGCCGCGCGCGCTATCGGGCAACCGCCGTCGCTAATGAATCGAGATGGGGCGTAAAAAACTGATCCCTAGTACTACGGATTTTCTTTTATAGACGTCTGGACCTGGTCCGGCTCGACCGGATTGCATTGTCTGGCCTGGGCTTCCTTTAGTTATTGAAAGCCCAGGGCTCCTAATATACAATATATATATATATATATATATATATATATATATTGTTTTGGTGAAAGTTTTGAAAAAAAGAGAAAATCGCTACTGACGGCTAATTTTAGAAAACCATAATTGAAAAAATATTTTCCACTACGGTTGTTCTAAGAGAATAATCAGTGAAAATTTATTTCTACTAGCGGTTAGGTTTAGAGAACGGCTATTAAAAAAGATCCATTTCCATCCGTCCATGTGGTGCAAATGAGTTCGCCTCTTGTGCCAGTGTAGCCACATACTTCTTCGTCGATTCCCATCAAACAACACGCCAACGATCGCGATGAAAGCTGGTCGTTCCTTGTTACTACGTGTGTAAATGTCGTTACAGAGCACTGACGACTGCAGTCAGCAGTCACCTGTCAGAGTCAAATTTCGTTTCGACGGAATTTGTTGGTTTTCGGCTGGCTGCCTGTGGTAAACAGCAGAACTACTCTTTCATGCGACAGGTACAAAAACCGTGCCGGACCACAACCAAGTAGATGTGCATCAGGCTAGCGTTGGTTGGTAAACGTCCAATTCAGGCGTCTCAAGCTGCCGTCTCTGGCGGGTACGGTCACGTTTACTTCTTTGTACATGCTGAGCATGACCATGCATTGACCCGTGTATATATATGATGAGTGACCTGCTGAACTCAATCAAGGTTGTAACCACAGCAATAACTTCTCATGTTCTTTTTACACTTTGGAACTAAAAAAATTGCCTTCATACGTATGCTGGGCAGAGGTAAAAAAAAAACTCCCTTGCCTATTATTCCAAGTGTCTAAAACACATTTTTAAGAAATAGTCCAACTTAAGCCATGTTTAGATTCTCCTGGCTAATTGTTTGCTAGTGACTAAATTAGCCGTCAACTAATTACCTGACAAACAACTGGACAGAGTATGTTTGTAGACTCGGCTAGTAAATGTCTAAAACACATTAAATAGTCTGTTTTATCCCTACGCGATAAATAATTAGCTGGGAGAGTAAGGAAATAAACTGACAGGGGGTAGGCATCGTCTTTTTCTTTTTAATTTATGATCTATTAGCACTTATTAAAAACCGTTAAATGGTTAACAATTACCAATTTATTAGCCAACCCGTTTGGAGCCCATGATGCTAAAATTAGTTCATGTCTGTTGTCGTACATGCATCACCATTTTCCTTCCCATTTTCTACAAAAAAAAGGTAAATTCATGTCCAAATGGAGGTTCATAACTTAATTATTGGCTCCACGTTTACACCCTCATAACCAATAGAATATATAATTTTATGTTTTATTTAGAATAAAGTCTATTTGATAGAGATCAGGATCGGGTGGGTTGATAGGATTGTAGATCCTACCGGAGACGTGGCACAACGAGTAAGGATGGGGCGCTGGGAGGCCGGCCGCAGGGCTAGCTATGGGTCTGTTTGGTTCAGCTTTTTTCTGACCAGCTTTTCTGAGAATCTGGCTGTGGTGAGAATCTGGCTGTGTAGAGAATCTAAGTATTATTAGGATTACGTGCGAAGGAAGATAAACTTGTCCATAGGACTCAGGATCTACAAAGTGACGAATTACTACTATTGCAACAACTCAACCGATTATGTGTTTATGTTGTTTTTGAATGGTTTTTACCTAAACGAATTTTATAGAAGCTTGCTAAAAAGTTGAGTGTTTGGTTCAGCTTCTAGCTTCTGGCGGCCAGAAGCCCCCCAGAAGCTGAACCAAACAGGGGGCATAGGCTCACGGCCGACAAGAGAGAAGGGATTTTTTTGTAATCTCTTCCTTACCTTCAATTGATACAGACCTTCTCTCTTATATAGAGAGGGTTACTTAACCTCTGAGCACTAGATCTAATCTTATCACTAATTCTAATCTTATCTCAAACTAGCGTTATCTTTATGTAACCTACCTGAGGGGCATGCTACAGTACTACCATTGTCAATTTTGCCATTATCATTTGTGGAATTCGCTAATATGACATCGGATCTATAAATTATAGATACAAATAGTCTCACCAATCATAGACATGGGATAGACATAATAACATAAAGCAAAACTAAGAGTGACAAAATGGCAAATTTCTCAACGCAGGTCCTTCTACCTTAAGTAAAAGGTTCGACGGCCGTCTTCTTCCAGCAGCAGGCCGAGGGTTTTTTTATAGTCACCAGACGGCTCTTGTTGCAATTTTCTTTGTCGCAGTCGAGTCTGCTCCAAGTAAAGGGGGGAAAAAAGGCAGAATTCGCATCAGGGTCTGACGCAAGGATCAACCGTGTGGTTCTCAGTTCTCGCACATGATTTTTGTTTATTATCGCTAACAAGAGTAAGATTTGTTTTCTTGCTTTTAGTTAGTGACGTGCATATACAACGATGAATTGTGTATTATATTGTTCTGCAACAACAACTGCACCCGTCGTTTCATTCGGTTGGATGACATGCTGCAAATGCTTGTGGTTGGTTTTTGACTGCTGGTGCCATATGATCTTCTAGAGAGTAGAGGCACAGTAGCAAGAATAGACAGAGACCTAACAAGACGTACAGACCAATAAGATTTGTCTTTCTCTAAATCCCTTTGCTAACCACTCCTCCCACCGCAAACCTTCCAAGAAGTTCTTGCCACAGTAAAGAACGAGAAGAGACGAAATCATTTCAGAGAAAAAAAGGAGGTAAAAGGTCACCTGCTGGCTCTGCTAACATCACATCGCCAATAACTGTTTTTTTTCTCGCCAATAACTGACAGCTGCATGATTTGAAATTTTTTGGTGAGAGCTAGAACGATGCTAATACCAGCAGCTAATAACTGATAGCTGAAACTGAGGTCTAGTGCTCGATTCGGCTGATGATGCCGTGCATTATTCTTCTTCGCTCCTAGCGTGCTGGAAGTCTTTGTTCCTTTATGAAGAGTTTCAAAGATCCGCTTCACGCGGTTTCAAGTTTCATGCATGGGTGGTCTCCATCAGATCAATCAAGGGAGAGATTAACGCCGTGCGATGCGGAGTAAATATTCTTCACTTTTTTTTCCCCTCTGGTATATAAGAGTCTATATTGATGAGTGCATTTAGGTCAAAGAACAAGAACAGTACTGAGAACAAGAGCTAACCGAATTGAACTATGCAATAGAGTAGCTAGGTCACTCGTCACACACTACCGAGTGAAATGTTTGTCATATACTAAACCATATATATATAGAGAGGTTAAGAGCAACTCCAAGAGATTAGCTAAAAAGACTAGCCAAATTTACTGATTTAGCTACTCTCTAAAATAAATTTTAGAGAAAAAAATGTAGGCAAATCCAACAGACTCGTAAACCTACGGACTGAATAGAGAGTGAAGCAGACTATCCAAAATTGGAGAGCAAAGATGGAAAAATAGAGAGCCACTAAATTTGAAGAGTCGTTTACAGAGTCTATTGGATACAATTTTCTTTTAATATTAGCTAAATTTACCTTTACAAAACCATATACCTAGTCTCTTGGAGTTGCTCTAAGGCTATTGGAGCCCTGGGCTTAGAGCATTTCCAAAAGACTAGTTAAATAGCTTGTAAAACTAAATTTTAGCTACTTAATAGCATAATAGCTCCCCAACATTTAACTTGTTAAGCTATCTGGCTCTCTAAATTAACTCCCTCACTAGCCAAATTTGGCTAGCAACTCTCGCTAGCCAAACTAACTTGCATGTTGGAGAGTCTGTTGGAATGAGATGTTATATATAGAGTTTAATATTTATGGAGAGACAAATAAAGAGTCAAATAAAGAGTCAAAAATAAAGAGTATCTTGGAGATGCTCTTACTACATAAAGGAAGTTCCAACTTGCATGCGTGAGAAATTAGCAAAGTTATCCGTTAACTGCTGCATGTATGGAAAAAAACTGATTATAATGCTTTATTCCTTACATAAATATATGATCTCAATAACAACCATGCAGCAAAACATGTTGGAAACATTTTATGAAATATACTGCTACTAACTATGCTACGCAGTGTAGGTATTTATGCAATACGGTACACTGCGTAAAAAATTATTTTCCTACTGCATGTGCACAAATTTAGGATGACAATAATGTGCGTTGATAGGAAAATGGATTGACATGAATGGAAACAAAAAAAATCTGATTTTGATGCTTTATTTTGTCTATAAAATAGGATCTCTACAACAGCAATGCAGTTAGGCTCGTTGGAACCAGTTTATGATGTATACTGACACTAATTATGCTACAATGTGTAGATATTTATGTAGTGGTACACCACATAAAAAATATGTTTCCTGCTGCATGCGCACAAATTTAAGATGATAAGAATGCGGGTTCAAAGAAATAGATTGTCATACATGGAAACAAAATCTAATTTAAATATTTTATTTCGTCCATAAAAGTAGGATCTTGACAACAGTCATGCAAGTAGGATCGTTAGAACCGGTTTATGATATATACTGACACTAATTATGCTACACGGTATAGATATTTATGCATTATGGTACAGCGCGAAAAAAATCTGTTTTCTACTGCATGCACACAAATTTAGGATGACAAGAATGTGCGTTGAAAGGAAATAGATTGGCATGCATGAAAACAAAAAATTGATTGAAATGCTTGATTTCCTCCATAAATATAGGATCTCTCCAACAGCCATGCATCTAGGCTCGTTCGAGCCAATTTATGATATACACTGAGACTAATTATTCTACACGTCGAAGTTATTTATGTAATGAGGTACACTGTGTACAAAATCTGTTTATTATTGCATGCGCACAAATTTAGGATGACAAGAATGTGAGTTGAAAAGGAAATGGATTGCGTGCATGGAAACAAAAATCTGATTTTCAATGTTTTATTTCGTTCATAAATATAGGATCTCTTCAACAGCCATGCAGTTAGACTCGTTAGAACCACTTTATGATATATACTGATACTAATTACGCTACATGTTGAAAATATTTATACATTACGGTACACTACGCAGAAATCAACAAACATTTACATAAAATGTGAATAGAAATATCATAAAAACCTATTGACGTTAACATAAATATGTATACAAAATAGCAAAAAAACAAGGTCGTCAATCCGCCACCGCTCGCCGCCTAGGGAAGTTCGTCGTCGACTCGTCGTCACTCGGGCTTAGGGAAGGCCGACGTTGTCGCGGGAGGGGGACACTAGCGGGCGCCACTCCGCGGCGCGCGCATCTGGGATTCGCAGCAGTGTGCGATTGAAAGTCGCCTAGAGGGGGGTGAATAGGGCGAAACTGAAATTTACAAAGCTAATCACAACTACAAGCCGGGTTAGCGTTAGAAATAGAAATGAGTCTGAGAGAGGGCGTGAAAACAAATCGCGAGCAAATAAGGAGTGTGACACGAGGACTTGTTTTACCGAGGTTCGGTTCTTGCAAACCTACTCCCCGTTGATGTGGTCACAAAGACCGGGTCTCTTTCAACCCTTTCCCTCTCTCAAACAGTCCCTCGGACCGAGTGAGCTTCTCTTCTCAAATCAACCGGGAACAAAACTTCCCCGCAAGGACCACCACACAATTGGTGTCTCTTGCCTTGGTTAAAATTGAGTTTTGATCACAAGAACAAATGAGAAAGAAAAGAAGCAATCCAAGCGCAAGAGCTCAAAAGAACACGACAAATCTCTCTCACTAGTCACTAAAGCCTTGTGTGGAATTGGAGAGGATTTGATCACTTTGGTGTGTCTAGAATTGAATGCTAGAGCTCTTGTAAGGTGTAAAAGTGTGAAAACTTGGATGACTTGAATGTGGGGTGGTTGGGGGTATTTATAGCCCCAACCACCAAACTAGCCGTTTGGTGAAGGCTGCTGTCGACGGGCGCACCGGACAGTCCGGTGCGCCAGCCACGTCACCGAGCCGTTAGGGTTCGACCGTTGGAGCTCTGACGTGTGGGCCCGCCTGGTTGTCCGGTGGTGCACTGGACATGCCCTATAGGCTGTCCGGTGTGCCACCCGCGCGTGCACTGCTCCTCTGCGCGGCTGGCGCGCATTTAATGCTGTAGCAGGTGACCGTTGGCGCAGACTAGTCGTTGCTCCGCCATTACACCGGACAGTCCGGTGAATTATAGCGGAGCGAATTCCCAAAGCTGGCGAGTTCAGAGTCGCTTGATCTTGGGGCACCGGACACTGTCCGGTGGTGCACCGGACAGTCCGGTGAATTATAGCGAAGTGCCTCTAAAAATTCCCGAAGGTGCGAAGTTTAGCTTGGAGTCCCCTAGTGCACCGGACAGTCCGGTGTGCCCGACCAGGGTGCCTTCGGTTGTCCCTTTGCTCTTTTGTTTGAACCCCTTTTTCTTGGTCTTTTTATTGGCTTATTGTGAACCTTTGGCACCTGTAGAACTTATAAACTAGAGCAAACTAGTTAGTCCAATTATTTGTGTTGGGCAATTCAACCACCAAAATCATTTAGGAAAAAGGAGGAAGCCTAATTCCCTTTCAATCTCCCCCTTTTTGGTGATTGATGCCAACACAAGCCAAAGCAAATATAGAAGTGCATAATTTGAGCTAGTTTGCATATGCAAGTGCAAAGGTTACTTGGAATTGAGCCAATAAATATTACTTACTAGATATGCATGGATTGTTTCTTTATTTTTAATATTTTGGACCACGCTTGCACCACATGTTTTGTTTTTGCAAATTCTTTTAAAATTCTTTTTCAAAGTCCTTTTGCAAATAGTCAAAGGTAAATGAATAAGGCTTTGCGAAGCATTTTCAAGTTTTGAAATTTTCTCCCCTTGTTTCAAATGCTTTTCCTTTGACTAAACAAAACTCCCCCTCAAATAAATTTTCCTCTTAGTGTTCAAGAGGGTTTTAAGAAACTAATTTTTGAAGGTGCTACTTTCTCCCCCTTTAGAACATAAAGAGATACCAATTTGAAATTTACCAATTAAAAATCATTAGTTTTAAAATTAGGGTGGTGGTGCGGTCCTTTTGCTTTGGGCTCATACTCTCTCCCCCTTTGGCATGAATCGCCAAAAACGGAATCATTAGAGCCCTTTCATAACTATTTTCTCCCCTTTGGCAAATAAAACATATGAGTGAAGATTATACCAAAGACGGAGAGATGCTTAGAGCGACGGCGAAGGATGAGTTATGGAGTGGAGTGGAAGCCTTTATTTTCGCCGAAGACTCCAATTCCCTTTCAATACACCTATGACTTGGTTTGAAATTCACTTGAAAACATATTAGTCATAGCATATGAAAGAGACATGATCAAAGGTATATTTATGAGCTATGTGTACAAGACATCAAAAGAAATTCCTAGAATCAAGAATATTTAGCTCATGCCTAAGTTTGGTAAAAGTTTGTTCATCTAGTGGCTTGGTAAAAATATCAGCTAATTGATCTTTAGTGTTAATATATGCAATCTCGATATCCCCCTTTTGTTGGTGATCCCTAAGAAAATGATACCGAATGGCTATGTGTTTAGTGCGGCTATGCTCAACGGGGTTATCCGCCATGCAGATTGCACTCTCATTATCACATAGAAGAGGAACTTTGGTTAATTTGTAACCATAGTCCCACAGGTTTTGCCTCATCCAAAGCAATTGCACGCAACAGTGGCCTACGACAATATACTCGGCTTCGGCGGTTGAAAGAGCCACAGAATTTTGCTTCTTTGAAGCCCAAGACACCAAGGATCTTCCCAAGAACTGGCAAGTCCCCGATGTGCTCTTTCTATTGATTTTATACCCCGCCCAATCGGCATCCGAATAACCAATTAAATCAAATGTGGATCCCCGAGGGTACCAAAGCCCAAACTTAGGAGTATAAGCCAAATATCTCAAGATTCGTTTTACGGCCGTAAGGTGAGATTCCTTAGGGTCGGCTTGGAATCTTGCACACATGCATACAGAAAGCATGATGTCCGGTCGAGATGCACATAAATAGAGTAAAGAACCTATCATCGACCGGTATACCTTTTGATCGATGGATTTACCTTCCGTGTCGAGGTCGAGATGCCCATTGGTTCCCATGGGTGTCTTGATGGGCTTGGCATCCTTCATCCTAAACTTGTTTAAAATGTCTTGAGTATACTTTGTTTGGCTGATGAAGGTGCCCTCTTGGAGTTGCTTTACTTGGAATCCTAAGAAATACTTCAACTCCCCCATCATCGACATCTCGAATTTCTGTGTCATGATCCTACTAAATTCCTCACATGTAGATTCGTTAGTAGACCCAAATATAATATCATCAACATAAATTTGGCATACGAACAAATCATTTGCAAGAGTCTTAGTAAATAAAGTAGGATCGGCCTTGCCGACTTTGAAGCCATTAGCTATAAGGAAATCTCTTAGGCATTCATACCATGCTCTTGGGGCTTGCTTGAGCCCATAAAGCGCCTTAGAGAGCCTATAGACATGGTTAGGGTACTCACTGTCTTCAAAGCCAGGAGGTTGCTCAACATAGACCTCTTCCTTGATTGGTCCATTGAGGAAGGCACTCTTCACGTCCATTTGGTAAAGCTTGAAGCCATGGTAAGTAGCATAGGCTAATAATATACAAATTGATTCAATCCTAGCTACGGGTGCATAGGTTTCACCGAAATCCAATCCTTCGACTTGGGAGTATCCCTTGGCCACAAGTCGAGCTTTGTTCCTTGTCACCACACCATGCTCGTCTTGCTTGTTGCGGAAGACCCATTTGATTCCTACAACATTTTGATTAGGACGTGGAACTAAATGCCATACCTCGTTCCTAGTGAAATTGTTGAGCTCCTCTTGCATCACCATCACCCAATCCGAATCTTGGAGTGCTTCCTCTACCCTGTGTGGCTCAATAGAGGAAACAAAAGAGTAATGCTCACAAAAATGTGCAACACGAGATCGAGTGGTTACCCCCTTATGAATGTCGCCGAGGATGGTATCGACGGGGTGATCTCGTTGGATTGCTTGGTGGACTCTTGGGTGTGGCGGTCTTGGTTCTTCATCCTCCTTGTCTTGATCATTTGCATCTCCCCCTTGATCATTGCCGTCATCTTGAGGTGGCTCAACTCTTTGATCTTCTCCTTCATCAACTTGAGCCTCATCCTCATTTTGAGTTGGTGGAGATGCTTGCGTGGAGGAGGATGGTTGATCTTGTGCATTTGGAGGCTCTTCGGATTCCTTAGGACACACATCCCCAATGGACATGTTCCTTAGCGCGATGCACAGAGCCTCTTCATCACCTATCTCATCAAGATCAACTTGCTCTACTTGAGAGCCGTTAGTCTCATCAAACACAACGTCACAAGAAACTTCAACTAGTCCTGAGGACTTGTTAAAGACTCTATATGCCCTTGTGTTTGAATCATATCCTAGTAAAAAGCCTTCTACAGTCATAGGAGCAAATTTAGATTTTCTACCTCTTTTAATAAGAATAAAGCATTTGCTACCAAAGACTCTAAAATATGAAATGTTGGGCTTTTTACCGGTTAGGAGTTCGTATGATGTCTTCTTGAGGATTCGGTGTAGATATAACCGGTTGATGGCATAGCAAGCGGTGTTAACCGCCTCGGCCCAAAACCTATCCGGTGTCTTGTACTCATCAAGCATGGTTCTTGCCATGTCCAATAGAGTTCGATTCTTCCTCTCCACTACACCATTTTGTTGTGGGGTGTAGGGAGAAGAGAACTCATGCTTGATGCCCTCCTCCTCAAGGAAGCCTTCAATTTGTGAATTCTTGAACTCCGTCCCGTTGTCGCTTCTTATTTTCTTGATCCTTAAGCCGAACTCATTTTGAGCTCGTCTCAAGAATCCCTTTAAGGTCTCTTGGGTTTGAGATTTTTCCTGCAAAAAGAACACCCAAGTGAAGCGAGAATAATCATCCACAATAACTAGACAGTACTTACTCCCGCCGATGCTTATGTAAGCGATCGGGCCGAATAAATCCATGTGTAGGAGCTCCAATGGCCTGTCAGTCGTCATGATGTTCTTGTGTGGATGATGAGCACCAACTTGCTTCCCTGCTTGGCATGCGCTACAAATCCTGTCTTTCTCAAAATGAACATTTGTTAATCCTAAAATGTGCTCTCCCTTTAGAAGCTTATGAAGATTTTTCATTCCAACATGGGCTAGTCGGCGGTGCCAGAGCCAACCCATGTTAGTCTTAGCAATTAAGCAAGTGTCGAGTTCAGCTCTATCAAAATCTACCAAGTATAGCTGACCCTCTAACGCTCCCTTAAATGCTATTGAATCATCACTTCTTCTAAAGACAGTGACACCTACATCAGTAAATAGACAGTTGTAGCCCATTTGACATAATTGAGATACGGAAAGCAAGTTATAATCTAAAGAATCTACAAGAAAAACATTGGAAATGGAATGGTCAGGTGAAATAGCAATTTTACCTAAACCTTTGACCAAACCTTGATTTCCATCCCCGAATGTGATAGCTCGTTGGGGACCTTGGTTTTTCTCGTAGGAGGAGAACATCTTCTTCTCCCCTGTCATGTGGTTTGTGCACCCGCTATCAATGATCCAACTTGAGCCCCCGGATGCATAAACCTACAAAACAATTTTAGTTCTTGACTTTAGGTACCCAAACGGTTTTGGGTCCTTTGGCATTAGAAACAAGAACTTTGGGTACCCAAACACAAGTCTTGGAGCCCTTGTGTTTGCCCCCAACAAACTTGGCAACTACCTTGCCGGATTTTTTAGTCAAAACATAAGATGCATCAAAAGTTTTAAATGAAATGTCATGACCATTTGATGCATTAGGAGTTTTCTTCTTAGGCAACTTAGCACGGGTTGGTTTCCTAGAGCTAGATGTCTCACCCTTATACATAAAAAGCATGATTAGGGCCAGAGTGAGACTTCCTAGAATGAATTCTCCTAATTTTGCTCTCGGGATAACCGGCAGGGTACAAAATGTAACCCTCGTTATCCTGAGGCATGGGAGCCTTGCCCTTAACAAAATTTGACAATCTTTTAGGAGGAGCATTAAGTTTGGCATTGTCTCCCTTTTGGAAGCCAATGCCATCCTTGATGCCAGGGCGTCTCCCATTATAGAGCATGCTTCTAGCAAATTTAAACTTTTCATTTTCTAAGTCATGCTCAGCAATTTTAGCATCTAATTTAGCTATATGATCATTTTGTTGTTTAATTAAAGTCATATGATCATGGATAGCATCAATATCAACATCTCTATATCTAGTACAAATAGACACATGCTCAACGGTAGATGTAGAGGTTTTGCAAGATTTTAATTCTACAACCTTAGCATGTAATATATCATTTTCACTTCTAAGGTTGGAAATAGTAACATTGCAAACATCAAAATCTTTGGCCTTAGCAATCAATTTTTCATTTTCACATCTAAGACTATCAAGAGAAATATTCAATTCATCAATCTTAGCAAGCAAATCAACATTATCATCTCTAAGACTGGGAATTGAAACATTACAAACATGAGAATCAACCTTAGCATTTAATTTTGCATTTTCATTTCTAAGGTTGGCAATAGTATCATGGCATGTGCTTAGCTCACTAGATATTTTTTCACATTTTTCTACTTCTAGAGCATAAGCATTCTTAACCTTAACATGCTTTTTATTTTCCTTGATTAGGAAGTCCTCTTGGGAGTCCAAGAGATCATCCTTTTCATGGATGGCACTAATCAATTCATTTAATTTTTCCTTTTGTTGCATGTTTAGGTTGACAAAAAGAGTACGCAAATTATCCTCCTCATCACTAGCATTATCCTCATCACTAGAGGTTTCATATTTAGTGGAGGATCTTGATTTTACCTTCTTCCTTTTGCCGTCCTTGGCCATGAGGCATTTGTGGCCGACGTTGGGGAAGAGAAGACCCTTGGTGACGGCGATGTTTGCGGCGTCCTCGTCGGAGGAGGAGTCGGTGGAGCTCTCGTCGGAGTCCCACTCCCGGCAAACATGGGCATCGCCTCCCTTCTTCTTGTGATTTCTTTTCTTCTCCTTTCTTCTCCCCTTCTTGTCGTTGTCCCTGTCACTATCACTTGATAATGGACATTTAGCAATAAAGTGACCGGGCTTACCACACTTGTAGCAAACCTTCTTGGAACGGGATTTGTAATCCTTCCCCTTCCGTTGCTTGAGGATTTGGCGAAAGCTTTTGATGATTAAAGCCATCTCCTCATTGTCGAGCTTGGAGGCATCAATGGGTTGTCTACTTGATGTAGACTCTTCCTTCTTTTCCTCCGTCGCCTTGAATGCAACCGGTTGTGCTTCGGGCACGGAGGGGCCATCTAGCTTGTTGATCTTCTTTGAGCCTTTGATCATCAACTCAAAGCTCACAAAATTACCTATAACTTCCTCGGGGGTCATTTGTGTATATCTAGGATTACCACAAATTAATTGAACTTGAGTAGGGTTAAGGAAAACAAGTGATCTAAGAATAACCTTAACCACTTTGTGGTCATCCCATTTTTTGCTCCTGAGGTTGCGCACTTGATTCACCAAGGTTTTGAGCCGGTTGTACATGTCTTATGGCTCCTCCCCTTGGCGAAGACGGAAGCGACCGAGCTCCCCCTCGATCGTTTCCCGCTTGGTGATCTTGGTCACCTCATCTCCTTCGTGCGCGGTCTTTAGCACGTCCCAAATTTCCTTAGCACTCTTCAACCCTTGCACCTTATTATACTCCTCTCGACTTAGAGAGGCGAGGAGTATAGTTGTGGCTTGGGAGTTGAGGTGTTGGATTTGGGCCACTTCGTCCTCATCATAATCTTCATCCCCTACGGATGGTACCTGAACACCAAACTCAACAACATCTCATATACTTTTGTGGAGTGAGGTTAGATGAAATCGCATTAAATCACTCCACCTAGCATAATCTTCACCATCAAAAGTTGGTGGTTTGCCTAATGGGACGGAAAGTGAAGGTGTATGTTTAGGAATGCGAGGATAGCGTAGGGGGATCTTACTAAACTTCTTGCGCTCGTGGCGCTTAGAAGTTACGGATGGCACGTCGGAGCCGGAGGTCGATGGTGATGAAGTGTCGGTCTCGTAGTAGACCACCTTCCTCATCTTCTTGTGCTTGCCACCACTCCGATGCGACTTGTGGGAAGAGGATTTCTTCTCCTTCCCCTTTCCCTTGTTGCGGGACTCTTCCGATGAAGTCTTCCCGTGGCTTGTAGTGGGCTTGTCGCCGGTCTCCATCTCCCTCTTGGTGTGATCTCCCGACATCACTTCGAGCGGTTAGGCTCTAATGAAGCACCGGGCTCTGATACCAATTGAAAGTCGCCTAGAGGGGGGTGAATAGGGCGAAACTGAAATTTACAAAGTTAATCACAACTACAAGCCGGGTTAGCGTTAGAAATAGAAATGAGTCCGAGAGAGGGCGTGAAAACAAATCGCAAGCAAATAAGGAGTGTGACACGAGGATTTGTTTTACCGAGGTTCGGTTCTTGCAAACCTACTCCCCGTTGAGGTGGTCACAAAGACCGGGTCTCTTTCAACCCTTTCCCTCTCACAAACAGTCCCTCGGACCGAGTGAGCTTCTCTTCTCAAATCAACCGGGAACAAAACTTCCCCGCAAGGACCACCACACAATTGGTGTCTCTTGCCTTGGTTACAATTGAGTTTTGATCACAAGAACAAATGAGAAAGAAAAGAAGCAATCCAAGCGCAAGAGCTCAAAAGAACACGACAAATCTCTCTCACTAGTCACTAAAGCCTTGTGTGGAATTGGAGAGGATTTGATCACTTTGGTGTGTCTAGAATTGAATGCTAGAGCTCTTGTAAGGTGTAGAAGTGTGAAAACTTGGATGACTTGAATGTGGGGTGGTTGGGGGTATTTATAGCCCCAACCACCAAACTAGCCGTTTGGTGAAGGCTGCTGTCGACGGGCGCACCGGACAGTCCGGTGCGCACCGGACCGGACAGTGTCCGGTGCGCCAGCCACGTCACCCGGCCGTTAGGGTTCGACCGTTGGAGCTCTGACGTGTGGGCCCGCCTGGCTGTCCGGTGGTGCACCGGACATGCCCTGTAGGATGTCCGGTGTGCCACCCGCGTGTGCACTGCTCCTCTGCGCGCGCTGGCGCGCATTTAATGCTGTAGCAGGTGACCGTTGGAGCAGACTAGCCGTTGCTCCGCCGTTACACCGGACAGTCCGGTGTGCACCGAACATGTCCGGTGAATTATAGCGGAGCGAATTCCCGAAGCTGGCGAGTTCAGAGTCGCTTGATCTTGGGGCACCGGACACTGTCCGGTGGTGCACCAGACAGTCCGGTGAATTATAGCGAAGTGCCTCTGAATATTCCCGAAGGTGCGAAGTTTAGCTTAGAGTCCCCTGGTGCACCGGAAACTGTCCGGTGGTGCACCGGACACTGTCCGGTGGCACACCGGACAGTCCGGTGTGCCCGACCAGGGTGCCTTCGGTTGTCCCTTTGCTCTTTTGTTTGAACCCCTTTTTCTTGGTCTTTTTATTGGCTTATTGTGAACCTTTGGCACCTGTAGAACTTATAAACTAGAGCAAACTAGTTAGTCCAATTATTTGTGTTGGGCAATTCAACCACCAAAATCATTTAGGAAAAAGGTGGAAGCCTAATTCCCTTTCAGCGATCCTCCAAGATCCGTCGCCGCTGGTGTCGAAGCCTACCACGCCTCGCGCAACCACCGTCACCGCCGGGCCTAGGGTGCACCGCCGCCGCTCGTCCGGTTTGGGAGCACCGTCGGTGCTTGCCCGCCCGCCATAGGAGCGTCTGAAAGGGAAATGTGCCCTTGGGCCATTTCTAAGTATTTTGGTGATTGAGTGCCAACACAGGTGCTTAAATGTGAATCTATACCCTTGGATGGACAAAGTGCAAATCAAGAGTAAAGGTATGTTTCTAAGCCTTAGTACATTGTTTTGAAGACTAATGTATTGTGTCTAAGTGCTTGAAACAGGAGAAATCGAGTCAAAGAAAAGTTGGCTGTGTACAGCCAAGAGGCTGTTCGGTCTGGAGCACCGGACTGTCCGGTGGTGCACCGGACAGTGTCCGGTGCGCCAGGCTGCCTCGAGCGAAGTGGCCGCTCTCGGGAATTCGCCGACGGCGTACGGCTAAAATTCACCGGACTGTCCGGTGTGCACCGGACTGTCCGGTGAGCCAACGGTCGGCCGGGCCAACGGTCGGCCGCGGAATCCGTGCGCGACACGTGGCCGAGCCAACGGTCGGAAGGGGGCACCGGACTGTCCGGTGTGCACCGGACTGTCCGGTGCGCCAACGGCTCCCAGATCTGCAACGGTCGGCTGCGCCGTTTAAGGAAAGAAATCGGGCACCGGACAGTGTCCGGTGTGCACCGGACTGTCCGGTGCGCCCGAAGACAGAAGGCAAGATCAGCCTTCCAGAATTGCTCTCAACGGCTCCTAGCTGCCTTGGGGCTATAAAAGGGACCCCTAGGCGCATGGAGGAGCACATCAAGCATACCTACAACATTCCTAAGCACCAAGACATCGATTCCACGCATTTGGTTCATTGTGATAGCATCTAGAGCTCTTGTTGAGTTGTGGACTCATTGAGTTGTGTTGCGAGCTCTTGTTGCGACTTGTGTGCGTGCTGTTGCTCTGATTTTGAGTCTTGTGTGCGTTGCTAGTTTCTCCCTTACTCCGTATTTCTTTGTGAATCTTAAGTGTAAGGGCGAGAGGCTCCAAGTTGTGGAGATTCCTCGCAAACGGGATATTGAAAGGCAAAGCAAAACACCGTGGTATTCAAGTTGGTCTTTGGACTGCTTGAGAGGGGTTGATTGCAACCCTCGTCCGTTGGGACGCCACAACGTGGAGTAGGCAAGCGTTGGTCTTGGCCGAACCACGGGATAAACCACTGTGTCATCTCTGTGTTTGATCTCCTGTGGTATTGTGTGTTGTTGAGACTCCTTTCTAGCCACTTGGCAATCATTGTGCTAACACTTAACAAGTTTTTGTGGCTATAAGTTTAAGTTTTTACAGGATCACCTATTCACCCCCCCTCTAGGTGCTCTCAATTGGTATCAGAGCCGTTCTCTTCAAGAAGGGACTAATCGCCCGAAGAGATGGATCCTAAGGGGAAGGGAATCGTGATCAACGACAAGGAGAAGGAGTCCTTCGTCAACGAGCCAAGGGATGACAAGTCCAATGACTCGGGCTCGGGCCACAAGCGCAAAGACGGGAAGAAGAAGAAGACAAGGCGCATCAAGGAGATTGTCTACTACGACGATAGCGATGAGTCTACCTCTTCCCAAAAGGACGACGACAACGACTACAGGAAGACGGTCAATTCGAACTTTTCATTTGATTATTCTCGTATTCCACATAGTTCGAATTCGCATTTGCTTTCCATTCCTCTTGGCAAACCTCCACACTTCGATGGGGAAGACTACGGATTTTGGAGTCACAAAATGCGTAGTCACTTATTCTCTCTCCATCCAAGCATATGGGAGATTGTAGAGAATGGAATGAAATTTGATAGCTCGGATAGCCCTATGCTTATAAATGAACAAATCCATAGAAATGCACAAGTTACTACTGTTCTATTAGCATCTTTGTGCAGGGAAGAGTACAATAAGGTGAGCGGCTTGGACAACACCAAGCAGATATGGGACACCCTCAAAATCTCTCACGAGGGAAACAACATCACCATGCTCACTAAAATGGAGTTGGTGGAGGGCGAGCTTGGACGATTCGCAATGATAAGGGGAGAAGGGCCAACCCAAACTTACAACAGGCTGAAGACCCTTATCAACAAAATAAGGAGCTACGGAAGCACGCGATGGACGGACCACGACGTCGTCCGCCTAATGCTAAGGTCCTTTACCGTTCTTGATCCTCATTTGGTGAACAATATTCGTGAAAATCCTAGGTACACCAAGATGTCGCCCGAAGAAGTTCTTGGAAAATTTGTAAGCGGGCGAATGATGATCAAGGAGGCAAGGTACGTGGACGACACATTGAATGGTCCAATCCATGAGCCTCAACCCATTGCTCTCAAGGCAACAAGGAGCAAGGAGGCGCTACCAAGCAAGGTGGCGCAAGTTGAGGCGGTCGGGCTAAATAATGAGGAGATGGCCCTCATCATTAAGCGCTTCAAGACAGCGCTTAAAGGTCGCAAGGGACAGCCAAGCAAGACCAAGACAAAGGAGAAGCGCTCATGCTTCAAATGCGGTAAGCTTGATCATTTTATTGCTAACTGTCCCGATAATGAAAGTGACCAGGAACAAGGGAGCAAGAGGGAGAAGAAGAAGGCATACAAGAAGGCAAAGGGCGAAGCACATCTAGGCAAGGAGTGGGATTCGGATTGCTCCTCCTCCAACTCCGACAATGAAGGACTCGCCGCCACTGCCTTCAACAAGTCATCCCTCTTCCCCAACGAGCATCACACATGCCTTATGGCAAGGGAGAAGAAGGTGAGTACTCAAGACTCCACTTATGCTTCTTCTAGTGATAATGAGTCTAGTGATGATGATGACATAGATTATTCATGCTTGTTCAAGGGCTTAGATAGATCTAAGATAGATAAAATTAATGAATTGATTGATGCCTTGAATGATAAGAATAGGCTTTTAGAAAAGCAAGAGGATTTGTTGTATGAAGAACATGACAAATTTGTAGAAGCACAAAAATCACTTGCATTAGAGATTAAGAGAAATGAAATGCTTTCTTTTGAACTATCTACTTGTCATGAAACCATTTCTACTTTAGAAGGTGTCAACAATGATTTAAATGCTAAATTAGAAGTGGCAAATAAATCCAATTCTTGTGTAGAACATGTTGTAATTTGTACTAGGTGTAAAGACTTTGACATTGATGCGTGTAGTGAACACCTAGTTTCAATTTCCAAGCTTAATGATGAATTGGCTAGTCTTAATGCTCAACTTAAGACTAGCAAGAATGATTTTGATAAGCTAAAATTTGCAAGGGATGCCTACACGATTGGTAGACACCCCTCAATTAAGGATGGACTTGGCTTCAAGAGGGAAGCCAAGAACTTAACAAGCCATAAGGCTCCCATCTCCGCCAAGGAGAAAGGGAAGGCCCCTATGGCAAGTAGTACTAAAAGGAACCATGCTTTTATGTATCATGATAGGAGACAAACTAGAAATGCTTATAGGAATCATAATGCTTATGATGATTTTGACTCTCATACCATGTTTGCTTCTAGTTCTTCCTATATGCATGGTAGAAATATGTCTAGGAGAAATGCTATTCATCATGTGCCTAAAAAGAATATTATTCATGCTCCTAGGAAAGTAGTGAATGAACCTTCTACAATTTATTGTGCTTTAAATGCTTCCTTTGCTATTTGTAGAAAGGATAGGAAAATAATTGCTAGGAAGTTAGGGGCAAAATGCAAGGGAGACAAAACTTGCATTTGGGTCCCTAAGGATATTTGCACTAACCTTATAGGACCCAACATGAGTTGGGTACCTAAGACCCAAGCCTAAATTTGCCTTGCAGGTTTATGCATCCGGGGGTTCAAGCTGGATTATTGATAGCGGATGCACAAACCATATGACGGGGGAGAAGAAGATGTTCACCTCCTACGTCAAGAATAAGGATTCCCAAGATTCAATTATATTCGGTGATGGGAATCAAGGCAAGGTAAAAGGGTTAGGTAAAATTGCAATTTCTAATGAGCATTCTATCTCTAATGTGTTTTTAGTGGAGAGTCTTGGATATAATTTGCTATCTGTTAGTCAATTATGTCATATGGGATATAACTGTCTATTTACAAATGTAGATGTGTCTGTCTTTAGAAGAAGTGATGGTTCACTAGCTTTTAAGGGTGTATTAGACGGCAAACTTTATTTAGTTGATTTTGCAAAAGAAGAGGCCGGTCTAGATGCATGCTTAATAGCTAAGACTAGCATGGGCTGGCTGTGGCATCGCCGCTTAGCACATGTGGGGATGAAGAACCTTCACAAGCTTCTAAAGGGAGAACACGTGATAGGTTTAACTAACGTGCAATTCGAAAAAGATAGACCTTGTGCAGCTTGTCAAGCAGGTAAACAAGTGGGAGGAGCGCATCACAGCAAGAATGTGATGACCACTTCAAGACCCCTGGAGCTGCTGCATATGGACCTCTTCGGACCTGTCGCCTATCTGAGCATAGGAGGGAGTAAGTATGGTCTAGTTATTGTTGATGACTTTTCCCGCTTCACTTGGGTGTTCTTTTTGCAGGATAAGTCTGAAACCCAAGGAACCCTCAAGCGCTTCCTCAGGAGAGCTCAAAATGAGTTTGAGCTCAAGGTGAAGAAGATAAGGAGCGACAACGGGTCCGAGTTCAAGAACCTTCAAGTGGAGGAGTTCCTTGAGGAGGAAGGGATCAAGCACGAGTTCTCCGCTCCCTACACACCACAGCAAAATGGTGTGGTAGAGAGGAAGAACAGGACGCTAATCGATATGGCGAGGACGATGCTTGGAGAATTCAAGACCCCCGAGTGTTTCTGGTCGGAAGCCGTGAACACAGCTTGCCACGCCATCAACAGGGTCTACCTTCATCGCCTCCTCAAGAGGACTTCGTATGAGCTACTAACCGGTAACAAACCCAATGTATCTTACTTTCGTGTATTTGGGAGCAAGTGCTACATTCTAGTAAAGAAGGGTAGAAATTCTAAGTTTGCTCCCAAAGCTGTAGAAGGGTTTTTGTTAGGTTATGACTCAAATACAAAGGCGTATAGAGTCTTCAACAAATCATCGGGTTTGGTTGAAGTCTCTAGCGACGTTGTATTTGATGAGACTAATGGCTCTCCAAGAGAGCAAGTTGTTGATTGTGATGATGTAGATGAAGAAGATGTTCCAACGGCCGCTATACGAACCATGGCGATTGGAGAAGTGCGGCCACAGGAACAAGATGGACGAGATCAACCTTCTTCCTCAACAATGGTGCATCCCCCAACTCAAGACGATGAACAGGTTCATCAAAAGGAGGCGTGTGATCAAGGGGGAGCACAAGATGATCACGTGATGGAGGAAGAAGCGCAACCGGCACCTCCAACCCAAGTTCGAGCGATGATTCAAAGGGATCATCCCGTCGACCAAATTCTGGGTGATATTAGCAAGGGAGTAACTACTCGATCTCGATTAGTTAATTTTTGTGAGCATTACTCCTTTGTCTCCTCTATTGAGCCTTTCAGGGTAGAAGAGGCCCTGCTAGATCCGGACTGGGTGTTAGCCATGCAGGAGGAACTCAACAACTTCAAGCGCAATGAAGTTTGGACACTGGTGCCTCGTCCCAAGCAAAATGTTGTGGGAACCAAATGGGTGTTCCGCAACAAACAAGACGAGCACGGGGTGGTGACAAGGAACAAGGCTCGACTTGTGGCAAAAGGTTATGCCCAAGTCGCAGGTTTGGACTTTGAGGAGACGTTTGCTCCTGTGGCTAGGCTAGAGTCAATTCGCATCTTGCTAGCATATGCCGCTCACCATTCTTTCAGGTTGTACCAAATGGATGTGAAGAGCGCTTTCCTCAACGGGCCGATCAAGGAGGAGGTGTACGTGGAGCAACCCCCTGGCTTCGAGGATGAACGGTACCCCGACCACGTGTGGTGATGACGCAGAAATTCGAGATGTCGATGATGGGCGAGTTGAACTACTTCCTTGGGTTCCAAGTGAAGCAACTCAAGGACGGCACCTTCATCTCCCAAACAAAGTACACGCAAGATTTGCTAAAGAGGTTTGGGATGAAGGACGCCAAGCCCGCAAAGACGCCGATGGGAACCGACGGACACACCGACCTCAACAAAGGAAGTAAGTCTGTTGATCAAAAAGCATACCGGTCAATGATAGGGTCTTTACTTTATTTATGTGCTAGTAGACCGGATATTATGCTTAGCGTATGCATGTGTGCTAGATTTCAATCCGATCCTAAGGAGTGTCACTTAGTGGCGGTGAAGCATATTCTAAGATATTTGGTTGCTACGCCTTGCTTCGGGCTCTGGTATCCAAAGGGGTCTACCTTTGACTTGGTTGGATACTCAGATTCCGACTATGCTGGATGTAAGGTCGATAGGAAGAGTACATCAGGGACGTGCCAATTCTTAGGAAGGTCCCTGGTGTCATGGAACTCTAAGAAACAAACCTCCGTTGCCCTATCCACCGCTGAGGCCAAGTATGTTGCCGCAGGACAGTGTTGCGCGCAACTACTTTGGATGAGGCAAACCCTCCGGGACTTTGGCTACAATCTGAGCAAAGTCCCACTCCTATGTGATAATGAGAGTGTCACACCCGGATTTTAGGGTCCAAAACCCGGGCGCGAACATAATCACCAGGTGTGCTGGGACCAAGTCTCACACATATGATGAATCATGGCACAGGATCGAATGTCACATCTTTACTACATAACAGGAGTTCTGTACAAAATAAATAAATAATTACATTATAAGGAGACAACGGTCCAGCAACCCAAAGTTGACTGGGAGACGACGACCTAGACCTCTCACGAACTCGTCACAGCATCCTTCATGCGCCTCATCCTGTGGTACCTGTTCTTGACCTGTGGGGGGGTGTGAGACAGCAAGAGTGAGCTCACATACGTTCATTGCTCAACAAGTTGTGGGGAATAATGTGCATGAACTCGCCAAAGGTGGGAGCTCACATGAAGTGTAAGGCTTACCAAAGGGGATGGTTAGAGCTGAGCATTGCTTTTAAAGTTGGTCAAAATTTTATTAGCAATTACTAACTATAAGCAAATACCAACCCAATTAAGTAGTAGAACAAAAGTAACAACCTCACCTGCGATGCAATGCATATGACAAATTGAGTTTAAGTTCCATAATTTAATCATGTGAGGGTCCGAGCTGCTCATGACCGTGAGCACGGCTAGTATACCAGTTTTACACTCTACAGAGGTGGCGCATCTTTACCCACAAGTCATGTTACCCATTTGCCAAGGGATCGCGACTTCCCATACACCTCTACCGAGGAGGCGAGGCAGGGTAACACTACGAGGCCTTTACAAAGTTCCACTAGCTTCAGAAAACCCGCTACAGTTTATAGGAAGCTCCAATGCAGGAATTCCCTTGCAGGACCGCCATCGCAGCAAAATCCTCCCGAGGGCCTCCCTACACTGACCACTCCCCTACTGCCCTTGCCCCTTTCGGGTAAGGTAGTCCTCCACTAGCTTTCCTAATTAATCAGCCAAGGGCGTCCCATTAAACCCTTGTGGTAGCACTGTTTTCCCGGGTGGTCGCTCCATGTTCCAATTAACATAATGATCTTATCATGAACAGTAATAATAAACAGATAATAAAAGTGTGATCATGAATAATGTATCTTTATACCCAAAACCACATAAAGCACTAGCAAGTACTACCCAAAAAGTTCAGTGGTAAACAAGGTATAAAGATAGACAAACTAGGGTAACCTATTGGGTCCCATCAAAATTAACCTATGCAGATCATTATGATTAATCAGAACATGGCTGGGTAAAAAGAAGTGATCAAGGGCACAACTTGCCTGGGACTTGAGATTCCAGGTACCAGGATGATCTTCAGATTCTCGTGACCTCACTGCTAAACGTACCAATACAAACAAACATGGTATAGGCAAAAATTAACATTACACCAAACATAAGAATAAACTGCGTAATAATAATCTACGCATTGCTACGAGACTAACGCAACTTAAACGGATCAAATCGGAGTTAAAACGGAGGAGTTATGATTTTCTGAAGATTCTATGTGTTTTGTACAAGATTAATTAAGAAATAAATTTTAATACCATTTTTATGTTAAAACAGAGACACTATGTAATAAACAACATTATTACAAAATTACAGGAACTGGAATAGACTAATTTGGACTCAATATGAATTTTGTATGAATTAAGCAAACTCTAGTCATTATTTTTATATTAAAAATAGATTTCTATTTCTTTTTCCTGTATTTTCTATTTACTGGACTGCACCCCAAAATCTGAGAAGCGCAGGGGCTAACACGCAATTATTCCTAAGACACAATGCACAGACGCGAGGGATGGCGGGTTGGTTTCTGTATTCTATAGGGGCTCATATGCAAAAAGGGTTGGTCGAAGGGGTACCATGACATGTGGACCGTTGGATTGTCTTCGCACGGCGCAGATTAGATCGGATCCCTGACCAAGCGGTATGCCCCAGGGACCGCCGGATCCGTGATCGATGGCCATGAATCGATTAAACCCTGCGTCCAATCCTGGCCGCCAGATTCCGTATCTACGACCGAGATAAAAATGCAGAGGGTATGAGCCCGATCTAATCTCCACCCTTCATCTCGGATCCGAAGGCTCTCACGCTTCTTCTTTCTTACGCCGCCGCCCACATCAACCCACGTATCCGACGCCGGTGCAAGGAGACAACACACCGGTACAGGCAGCATGGGAGAGGGCGAGGTACTCACCGCCGATGGAGGAGGGACGACCGACCCTAGAGTGCAGGTCACGGCCGTGCGCCGAACTCCGACTTCAACACCATCATCCAGGTCGCGCCCAACAGCACGAGATCCGCCGGTGCGAGGTAGAGGCGAGGAGCCTCCCGCCAGTACTGGCGCTCGGCAATGGAGAACCCAGAGTCCCCGACGACGTGGTCTCCCCGGCGGCCACCATATGGTGAAGATGCGACGGCTGCTTCGATTCCTTTCTGGCGCACGATCCACCCGTCCGTCCGATCACCAAGGGGGTTCACCACTAGCGTTAAGCGGGACCGATGGCGACTAACGGCGGTGGCGGTCGCTTTCTTCCTCACGGCAGATCCGCGGCTGGACGGATTTGATGACCGCGTTGAAACGAGTCAGTGTGGGGCGGGGAAGAAGGAGTCTGCGGTCAAGGCACTGCAGGGGCCATTGGAGGGAGCTCGCCATGGGGAACAGGGAGAGCGGCCGCGCAGCCATGGGAGCTGTTGCAAGGGGGATCGGCCTCGGTTTTATAGCATAGCAGCGGAGTCCGAGCTTGGCCGACCCGGTCCCGAAGTCCGCGCTCGTCGGCTTGAATCTCGCGGCGTTCGGTTGGGGAGTTCGTAGATTTCTGGTAGCGGAGATTTCGTTTGATTCCAACAGCACCAGCCGTGGTGGAGGAGGAAGAAAGGCAGGTGGCCGGGACCCACATGTAAGCGACACGCTAGATGGTCCTATGACGAGACGGGCCCACTAGCAAGGACGTGGTGTCCCGGTGTGCGGATGACGCTGCTCAGTGGTCCCACAAGCCAGGTGCATGCAGCCTGCTGCGTGAGAAACGCCTGACGAGCGGGTCCCGCCAGTCGGCGTGGGAGTGGAACTGGGCTTGCGGCTGAATGAGATAGTGGGCCAAATAGGAGGTCGGTCGGCCCAGGAAGTCTTTTATTCTTTTCTGTTTTATAATCTATTCTCCTTCCTCTTTTTCCAAGTTCACTTTGAATTTCGAATTTGAATTCAAACTTCAAATTTTATTCTCAATTATTTTATAAAATTTAAAAGTACCAATTCTGAAAATATAATTTCTCTTTATATTATATACTCTCTCTTTTTTTTCTTTTCCCCCCATTTCCTTTAATTCTTCACCTCATTATCATTATTATATTTTTATTCATTTATTACTATTGTATTAAATGCACAACCAACAAAACTCCAATATGATGCACAAGTTGACATTAGTCATTTAATCCCTTTAAATGTGGTTGTTCTCATGCTTAGTTAAATTGAAACAAAGCAATAGGAGAATTATCTCCATTACCATGGTTTACAAATTTGGGTATTACAGAGAGTGCTATCCGCATGGCGGAAAATCCTGTTGAACACAGCCGCACAAAGCACATAGACATCCGGCATCACTTTTTGAGAGACCACCAGCAAAAGGGAGATATCGAAGTGTTTCATGTTAGCACCGAGAACCAGCTAGCCGATATCTTTACCAAGCCTCTAGATGAGAAGACCTTTTGCAGGTTGCGTAGTGAGCTAAATGTCTTAGATTCGTGGAACCTGGATTGATTTATAGCATACATGTGTTTATGCTTTTGATCATGTTCCTTTTTTGCATTTTGTTGTTTATTGTGGTGCTCAAGTTGTACACACACTCCCTGGACCTCACAAGTCCGTTGCAAAGTGATGTACAGTTTTAGGGGAGACGTGTTGCAACTTGACCCTTTGAGACTAACCATTTGTTTGAGTTTGATTGTTTTAGTCTCAAAGAAGGTTTGAAAGGGAAAGGTGGACTTGGACCGTGAAAGACTTCCACTGCACTCCGATGAAAAGAGTAATTTCTCCAAGTTCATCCTTTAACTCTTATTGCCTATTTGCTCTTAATTGAAGATTTTGGTGAGGCAATGGGGTTAATGGGCCAAGATTGATCCCGTTTTGGTGCTTGATGCCAAAGGGGGAGAAAATAAAGGCCAAAGCGATAAATGGATCAGCTACCACTTGAGAAATTTTGAAAATAGAGTTTTTGAAAATAGTAGAATAGAGCTTTTTCTCTCTTGTCAAAAGTTGACTTCTTGTGGGGAGAAGTATTGATTATGGGAAATAGGGGGAGTTTTTGGAATCTTGAATCTTTTTTCTTTGGAAAACCTCTCTTGATGTCTCTACAAGTGGATTTGACTTAGAGATAGGATTTTGAGGTTGATTTGAAAAACAAACCAAGTGGTGGCAAAGGATGATCCATATATGCCAAAACTGAATCAAAATAAATTTGAGTTTTTAATTGAAGTGATATTGCACTTGTTCTAGTTGCTTTATGTTGTGTTGGCATAAATCACCAAAAAGGGGGAGATTGAAAGGGAAATGTGCCCTTGGGCCATTTCTAAGTATTTTGGTGATTGAGTGCCAACACAGGTGCTTAAATGTGAATCTATACCCTTGGATGGACAAAGTGCAAATCAAGAGTAAAGGTATGTTTCTAAGCCTTAGTACATTGTTTTGAAGACTAATGTATTGTGTCTAAGTGCTTGAAACAGGAGAAATCGAGTCAAAGAAAAGTTGGCTGTGTACAGCCAAGAGGCTGTTCGGTCTGGAGCACCGGACTGTCCGGTGGTGCACCGGACAGTGTCCGGTGCGCCAGGCTGCCTCGAGCGAAGTGGCCGCTCTCGGGAATTCGCCGACGGCGTACGGCTAAAATTCACCGGACTGTCCGGTGTGCACCGGACTGTCCGGTGAGCCAACGGTCGGCCGGGCCAACGGTCGGCCGCGGAATCCGTGCGCGACACGTGGCCGAGCCAACGGTCGGAAGGGGGCACCGGACTGTCCGGTGTGCACCGGACTGTCCGGTGTGCACCGGACTGTCCGGTGCGCCAACGGCTCCCAGATCTGCAACGGTCGGCTGCGCCGTTTAAGGAAAGAAATCGGGCACCGGACAGTGTCCGGTGTGCACCGGACTGTCCGGTGCGCCCGAAGACAGAAGGCAAGATCAGCCTTCCAGAATTGCTCTCAACGGCTCCTAGCTGCCTTGGGGCTATAAAAGGGACCCCTAGGCGCATGGAGGAGCACATCAAGCATACCTACAACATTCCTAAGCACCAAGACATCGATTCCACGCATTTGGTTCATTGTGATAGCATCTAGAGCTCTTGTTGAGTTGTGGACTCATTGAGTTGTGTTGCGAGCTCTTGTTGCGACTTGTGTGCGTGCTGTTGCTCTGATTTTGAGTCTTGTGTGCGTTGCTAGTTTCTCCCTTACTCCGTATTTCTTTGTGAATCTTAAGTGTAAGGGCGAGAGGCTCCAAGTTGTGGAGATTCCTCGCAAACGGGATATTGAAAGGCAAAGCAAAACACCGTGGTATTCAAGTTGGTCTTTGGACTACTTGAGAGGGGTTGATTGCAACCCTCGTCCGTTGGGACGCCACAACGTGGAGTAGGCAAGCGTTGGTCTTGGCCGAACCACGGGATAAACCACTGTGTCATCTCTGTGTTTGATCTCCTGTGGTATTGTGTTTTGTTGAGACTCCTTTCTAGCCACTTGGCAATCATTGTGCTAACACTTAACAAGTTTTTGTGGCTATAAGTTTAAGTTTTTACAGGATCACCTATTCACCCCCCCTCTAGGTGCTCTCAGCGTCACCGTCGGTCGCCCGCTTCGGCGTGCCACAACCGCTAGCCCCCGAGATCGCCGCCGCTGCCGCTCGTCCGGTTCGGGAGCGCCGCCGGTGCTTGCCCGTCCGCCATAGGAGCGTCGCCGCCGATCGTCCGCCTCGGCGTGCCACAGCTGCTAACCCTCGGGATCACCGCCGCTCGCACGTCCGAGGAAACCGTCGTCGCCACTTACTCGTCCGAGGGAACCATCACCCCGCTAAAACCTAATCCCTGACGTTTGAGGGTCTTTTTATAGCCGTCTGCACCTGGTGTGGCTGAATCGGATGGCACCGTTGGACCCGGACTTTTTTTAGTTATTGGAAGGACAGAGCTATATATATATATATATATATATATATATATATATATATATATATATATATATATATATATATATATATATATATGTTAGCTGCACCAGAAAAGGCGGAGAAGTGCGGTGCGGTGCCGGCCGGTAGTGAGACAAACGCAAACTCGCCCAAACGATAGGGATCTCGTCTGCAATGCACAACAGCAGGTGAGCTGATGAGCGCATCGGCACTAGCAGTGCTAGCTCTCCCATTAACCCGCCTAATCAAGCATTATCTTGACCCAGCACATCAGAAAACATAACTATATATGGATAGGTTTAGAAACCTCCTCCTAATTAATCTATGGTACTCACTACTGTTGGCTTACGACTAGCTACTCACTTTCGCTTGCAAGCCTGAGCTTGGCGTTTCTGGATTTTGTTGTCTGCTCTTAACTTTTTTTTTTCTTTTTTGGTTTAGGATACGTATGGCCAGCTGAGCAGGCGTGCCAACCAGACGGCCACATGTAATGGTTAACGGCCGGTGCTTATATATGCGAGAGTTATTACTATATGTTATGCAGATTAGCAAAAGTCATCGATTATTTTGAAAGCAGAGACCTGCCGTCGTATATTGATTTGTGATAAAGGGGGAAGAGTTAGACCTAGACCAAAAGGAAAAAAGAACAGAAAACAGCCGTATACAAATGAAAATTTTTTCTTATTTAGCATCAGAAAATGGTGCGATTCCTCATCTAACATCGAAATATACTCTGGCAAAATAGGTTCAATGTTCAATGTAAAATCAATACGCTGGCAAAATAGCTTCAATGTCAAAAAAAATGGCACCGTTAAAAAGTCTCCTAAGAAAATCACTTCAAGGTGTTGTTGGTGTTACACATGAAAAACAAATTAACGGCGCTGGACGTTAGATCAAATCAATGGCGTTAGAGGTTAGATTTAAGGCGGTGGTGCTATTTAGAGCATCTCCAGTAGTTCCTCAGAAACTCTCTAAATTTAATTTAGCGTGTTAGTAATAAAAAATCATATGCTCCAGCAGTTTCTTAAACGAGGTTACTAAATATATCAACTTTCTAAATATCTCTAATTAGTCCTCAAACTTGCACACTCCCAATAACTTGTTTTGCTTATCAAATCACACCGTGAAATCACTTGTTTGCCATCGAGTTCGCACCCGTGTACAAGTGATGTACTTTAAATGATTTAAGTTATGGAAATAATAAATTTGTAACTGACTTATCATAATTTAAAAATATTTAACAACCTAAGAATTGGGAGCTGTTGGAGGATAAGATTGTTTTTGTTCCTGTTGGGTACCATAATTAGAGGTACCCAGCTCACAACTCTAAAGTCCCTAGATGCTTGAGTAAGAAGGGATCACGGGGAAAACATGCTCCCGACCTTACCAAGGCAAGGGATCCAAGTCACGCCGCGCCCGAGGCCAACCTCGAACGGGGGACCTTAGTCACGACTCGCCTGGGACACACAGTCACGACTCGCCCGAGGCTAGCCCCGGACGAGATACACATTTTCGATTCGCCCAAGGGTGCCTCATACGACGCTCCGGGAGCTACCCGTCTCGGTCAACCACCCCAATTCTAGAACGTGTGTACACCTGCCCCGCTAAGGGTGCCAAAGTCAACAAAGGATGACACGACTACGGTGTAATCTACTTTTACCGCCCACGATGATGCGCAAGGCACAAATATCGGGCACTTTTCTCCCACTCCGGCCACTGTTTCAACCACTCCGAGCATGACCACATGTAATGTCTGGTCAAGCCTCGGCCTCGTGAGAAATCTCCGCCTCGCCCGAACTCGACCTCGCCCCACTGCCCCAGCAGACATGCATTAAATGCCACCTACTCTGCCGCGAATCTCGCGGAGGACCATACCAAGCATTGTGATAACCACTCCAACTCGACATTTGCGCCCATGTACATGTTGGGCTCGGGCACATGACCATGCTCCTGAGCTCAGCCTCGGCTCTCTACCCCATAAGAAGGACATGCTATAGGTCTCGGACACGAGGACAAAGGCCGTCCGGCCAGTCATGTCGATACAGGCTCGGACGCGTCTCCTCTGACCACAACAACCGCGCACCAACCCATGTACCAATGGGCCTCCTCCTTGCGACTATAAAAGGAGGAACCCGGGGCTTTCTACGGCGGGGGACGGGACGACGACACTTCACAGCTCACAACTCTCCTCACCCCTGATATTGGCACTCTGCCTCAATCATACTCAAGATACTTGAGACACACTCCCTCTCTCGACTTCTTGTAACCCCTACTATGAGCACTTAGGTGCAAAATAATACAAGCCCCCATGGGAAGTAGGGCCTTCTCTTGCCTGAACTAGGATAAAGCTCTTATGTATTCTTGCATCACCCATCCGGAAAGGGACACGCAGCACAAAGTTACTAGTCGGTTAGGACCCTCGGTTTCCAAAACACCGACAATTGGCGCGCCAGGTAGGGGCGCGCTGCGTGTTGATAGCACATTCCCATCAAGGTTCTAGATGGCAAATCTTGAATGCCCTTGGTCGCTTGGCACAATGATCTGGTTCATGAGTCTTGTGTTCATGTCCCTAGGCCACAACTATAACATGATACTCCTCCCGCCTAGACATCACGCCAACGATGACAATCGTTTCTCCTAGTCAGGAGGAGCACAATCGCTCCTGCCCTCCTAGCTAGAGGAGGAACACCCAGACTACCACCCCCGTCCCTCTCACCGGAGGAGGCGGAGACACAACAACCGCAATCGCACCACGAGCAGGGCTTCTCGCCTAGCTGGCGCTTCTAGGCAGGCCAACAGCGTAGACTCCCTTGCGAGGGACTTGTCTGGCGTCAGCCTCATGCCAAGAACGATGACAGCTACATACGTTTCCCCTGCTACATGTCCATTAGCCTCTCCTCACGCAATCCGGGAGGTAGGATCGACGTCACACCCTCTCCCTTTCGGGATGAGCGATGTCGCTGGAAGCTACCCCACTCCAACCTCGAAGCACATGGATTCCGAAGAAGGAGATGACCTGGATCCTAGCCTAGACTTTTCTAGGCTCCGTGATCCCAGGTCCATGCGCCACTTCTTATCTGCGTATGACTACTTCCTCTCCGACGGCTCCAACGACTACAACTCCGACGACTAGGGCCATGACCCAGCTCTACAATATCTCCATGCCAGGCATATGGAGCACGAAGGAGAAGACCAGCTTGGCACGCCTAGGAACTTATAAGTTGTCCAACAGCTAGGGCAAAATCTACAACAATGCTTGGAACAACGAGCAACTACATCGCCTTTTATCATTAGAATTCCAAGTCATTATGTAAATTTCGACCTTCGAATAAAAATAAAATCTAACCTTCAAGTGAGCCTCGGCCAAACTTCACCAGAATGAACCTCCCTCAGTGGGCTAGAAGGGGAAACCACCTCCACGTCTCTTTTTCGAGAAAGTTTTTCTAAAAAATGACTTACATGTTTTTGGCCTAGTCAAAAACGGAATCTTAAAAGAACAAGAGACATCCCGAATGGCAAGGATGACCGAGCCATGGGAACATCTACGCCTCAGGGATAAAGTTTCCTCACTCACCACCCTTCGCCTAAAGGGTATCTCACATTTTGATAGCGATTCCATGAAAAAGACAAGCTAAAAGCACGAAATAAGTGGGGGGGGAAGCGCACAACAAATATGAAAGTGTTTGGGCCTCGGACAACACCATTCACAGAAGACTTAAAAGTTTTCTACATGGGCCCATAGGACCGACAACTCAGGCGCCAGTGGGAGAAGCAGCGCCCTCGGGGTCAGCATCGCCTGCCACAACCAAGGTAGCTTCGGCATTGCTAGAGGGCGTAGCCGCAGAATAAGACCCAGTGCCGAGCGGGGACACAAGCGGGACCACCTCCTCATCGAAGTGTAGGGCCAGCGTTGCACCAGGCCCCTCGGAAGCGTCCATATGCCTTCGAACCTCTGCCTCAACGATGTCATCTCCTTTTGGCATGACGTAGCCCTTGCTCACCCGCTCGACCTCGACCTCGTACTGAGTGAAGATGACGGTTAGCGCCCGTTTCATGTCGGTTTGCAAAGCCCCGCGGAGTTCGCTCCGCATGTGGCCACTCAGGGCAAGCATGCGGCTCTGCGGGGAACTGCCTGAAGGGATGTCTTCGATCTTGAAGGTCCAGTAGAAGCAACAACTGTGTTAGACATTGTACTCGATGCTTTTCTCGTCGAAGGCCTAGGTGAGCGCTTTGGACATGTCAATACACACGTGAAGGTCCTGCTCGAGATCTAAAACCAACCAAATGACACGTAAGCACAGTTGAAGGAGTCCTATCAGGCAAATCATAGGTAGGCAAACCATACCTTCTGCCCGATCCTTCCACTGTGAAGCCTTAGTCCGAGACGCCTCGACTGCCACTGCGGCATCGACTAGAGCACTTTCCTTCTAGGCGCACGCAGTCCGCTGCACCTCGAGTTCCTTGGTGAGGGTATAGTGGTAGCGCCATCAAACTCATGGGTCGAGAGGAGGGGTCACATAGTGGACGATGTAGGGAGCAGCGAAGGGAGGGGTCACGAAGTGTATGATGGAGGGAGGGGGTCATTGAGTGGATGATGAAGGGGATGTTCTCTGCACGGTGGCGCCAGTGACCACGCGAGATGAGAGGAGGAACGCAAGTCAAGAGGAGACGAATCAGCATAGCCGCCCGATGTCCAAAGGCTGGACGCGTTTCCTCACAGAAGCTGGGCTTGGGGTGGACTGATTGCCTAGTTGAGCACTTAAGCTGCCTTCCAAATAGGTCATAGGGGTGCCCCATGAGAGATTCCTGCGTGGGCAATCGGTACAGGAAAAAAACCAGGTTCCTTGCGGGGAACTGGGCTGACAAACTAGTTCTAAGTGTTAGTAATAGATATTATTACTCTTTTCTCTCGTGCATTGGCATCTCACTGCGTTCTTGATCTTCGTTACCAGCTTAAACAAGAAGGGGGTTGTTGGGGGCCTTCCTCTTCCGAAGGTCCTCAAAAACATGACTAACCATCTGCTTTTAGCATAACATGAATTACTACAGGGAGCTTCAGCTTCAGGATGGAAGTTTTCTCCCATGGCAAATGTGTACAAGACGAAGATATAACCCAAAGATGATAAGAATGAACGCTGAAGCTATAGCCGAAGAGTAAAAGCTTCGACTTAAGACGATAATGAAGACCAAACATGATGCTGGCCCAAAGAGAAAAAGACTAGCCAGTCTCGAATGATTTATGTTATTGTTGTGAATAAATGTTGAGGACACAAATGTACTTTTACTCGTGTTGTGTCCCGCGCCTATAAATATATGAACAGTAACACCGTACTATTCATGCTGAATTGTAATTGCTCTCGCATCAACACCTTCAAACAAGTCGAAGGTATTAGTGTAATATGAATTCTATTAATGTCCATATGCATATTATGAAATACATATGTGTATGAGTCAATAGATTATAGTCATTGTCTTTACATATCCCAACACTTATGAATCACAAAGGCATGTCCTTCATGACCTTAGATAATGCTTCGGAGGACGAAGGTCCTTGACCTTTAACAATTGTGTTATCTTATTCTTGATTCACAGCATTTGAGAACAAGTGACCAACATTGGCACACACTCCGGTGAACTTGAACGACCACCTTCGCTAAGCATTCACCCTCATCATGTCGTGGAAGAAGGCAATAACGCTAGGGCTGCCCTGCAGCCGCTGGACACCAACCAAGAGACTCTCTCGCTGAGAGAAGCCTAGAGCCAGAAAAGGAAGGCTACCAGCCCAACACAATAGGAGGAGGAGTTAGACCAAGAAATCAGAGACCTGGAAGCCATACACCAATAAGTGCAGAGGAAGAGAGAGAAGATGCTTCGGCTAGATGACCTTCAGAGGAAGATCGACGAAGCTGCTGAAGAAATGCGTCACATCACCCAAGATGATCAAGGACGAAGGCCTCAACAGAGAGAGATTCATCAAGAAAGTCCAATTAATGTTGATGAATGGTATGATGACTTTCACCATGGTAACTTTTCTTTTGATGATGCTTCTCCTCTAGCAGCAGAATTGCAAGCTACCCCATGGCCACCATCTTACAAGCCACCGCAGCTTCCCATGTACGATGGCATTCGGATCTGAAGCGGTTTCTCATGAGTTACGAAGCAACCATATCCTCATATGGTAGCAACACGACTGTCATGGCAAAATCCTTCGTCATGGCAGTCAGGAGTATAGCTCAAACGTGGTATTCTTCCTTTCGCCCGGGAACGATCACGTCATGGCAAAAGCTGAAGGACATGCTGGTAATTAGCTTTCAGGGTTTCCAGACGAAGCCAGTAACTGCTGAAGCCTTGTTCTAGTGTACACAAGACCATGAAGAGTACTTGCAGGCATATGTTCGAAGATTTCGGCGACTCAAGGCCTAGGCACCAACGGTGCCAAATGAGATTGTCATCGAAGCTATGATCAAGGGGCTCTGACCAGGAGCGATAACACAGTATTTTGCTAGGAAGCCACTGCAAACTCTGGAAAAGCTCCTCCAGAAGATGGATGAGTACATCAGGGCTGATAATGACTTTCGGTAGAGAAGGGAGGAGGCCTACAGGTATTCTGAGATGACTAGGGGCTTCGGAGGAAGGCTCCACCCTAGGCATGTTAGAACAATCCACAATCCTAGCTCAAATGATGATAGAGCAAACCACACTCAAGGCAACCAACAAAGCTCCCAATCTTCAGGGATGCAACAAAGCTCTTACAAGCCACTAGCTCTAAGGGGCAGAGGAGGAAGAAGCTTCAGAGGTAGGTTCAGCTCCCAACCTAGAAGGTTGTTCTATTTGTTCTGTGGGGAAGACAAGAGACATACAACAAGGACGTGCCAAGTTACGATCCAAAAGCAAGAAAGAGATTGCTAAAGCCGAAGCACGGCAGAATCAGTCGAAGCAGGTCCTGCACACTACTTCATGTTGTTCGCCATATATCCCTGAGTATGTGGGCAACCAGCAACCCACAACATTAGTTGCTTCGGCAAGTCACTCTCAAGCTGCATGGGCTCAGCTACCACCACCTATGGCACCAACCTTGATTCATAATCAATAGCTAGAAGGGCATCGCCAAGCACAACAACAACGCGACACATGAGAGGAGTCCGAAGCTCGCAAAGTCAGCAACATTGTGCCCGAATCGTGACATATTTACTAAAGCAGTACAGGGGTTCGACCAGAAAGTTTCCAAGTTCAATGTATTTTTTTTACTTTTTTATCTTTATATTTCCCCTCTGAAGACAATACAAGAAGGCTCTACCTTTGGCCTATTGTAACAAATTTGTGGTTACACCATGGAGTGTAACAAGAAGGGTGACAAAGCTCCAAAGTTGTTCCTAAGGGGATGCAGAGCTAAAATACCACCTAAGTAAAAGGTGAAGAAGCTCTAAAGTCGTTCCTAAGGGGATGCAGAGCTTAGCTCCAAAGTCTTTCCTAAGAGAATGCAGAGCTAAAATACCACCTATGTAAAAGGTGAAGAAGCTCCAAAGTCGTTCCTAAGGGGATGCAGAGCTTAGCTCCAAAGTCATTCCTAACGGAATGCAGAGCTGAAATACCACCTAAGTAAAAGGTGAAAAGACTCTAAAGTCGTTCCTAAGGGGATGCAGAGTCTTGGTTTTTCTTTGATGATTTGTGCATAAACATCATTCGCATCATACCATCATATCATATTGCATAACATCGCATCATGCATCATTTTGCATCGACAGAAACAATGGAAAAGAAGGAAAACTGCTCCTTCAAATATACCAGCCAACCCATGAGGTCAAGTATACCTTCGACAAGGAATCACGAAAGAATGTACCAATAACACAAGACATGCCTTTGGCAGAGATGTTTTGATACAGGGATGGTACCTTCATCAAAAGTATTACTATACAACAACCATGTCAAGATATTCAGTATTGCCTCGACAAAGAAGGGGGGTTTCTTTCTTTATGAAGCGTGAAAAGAAGGGAAGATGTTTTTCGACTACGACTAAAAAACGGTATGTACAAAAATTTCACGCATCACAAAGAAATATATTACATTAAAAACTATGCAAATAGTCAATAATAGTTTCTTACAAAAAGTGAAACCATATACAAAGATTTTTAAGCTCCCAAAGAGACAAGCTCTAGTCACCTTTCAACACTTTCTCAGCAGCTTCGTCTAAAAGCCTTTGGACAACTTCATCAACAGCTTTGTTTGCTATCCTAATAATGTCTAGTGCTCCCTTCAGAGAAGGATCAGCTTCAGGATTGTATGGCTCTGGAGGGGGAGAGAGCTCTGCTGCACCAAAATACAAGTATTTGATTAGTTCGGAACTAAAATAATTTATGAAGGTAGGTCAATGTTGGTGTTTTGCCTGACAGGGCAAATTGATCCAACAAGGGAGTGGAAAGTGTGTTTGCAAAGTTTAGCACAGAATGCCAAAAGCCTTTTTTCTCTCTTTTTTTCGTGTGAGGGAACTGTACGGGGGTATTTATAGGTACTCGAGGGGCCGTCTGTTCCTGTCAAAGACGTTTAGACCCTCAAGTACCCGGTTTATCCCTAGAATATTCCCACGAGGGGAGGTTACAGAGAGTCATTAAGGTAAACCCTATTATAGACACGGCCCTAATCAGACCTGACCTCGCGGGGCCCACTACCATGAGCCGAATCACACATGGGCCTTCCCCCACGGTGGGGACGCAGGAGGCCCGTAGACATCGGCGGGGCCTTCGTCTTGCGAGACTAGAGCGAAGGGGTCGCACCGGTCCCTGTCCAGGTTGCACCCTCGGCTTGTTCTGGCGTGTTGTGGATGTAGCCTTCGTCATAGTAATGAGGAGACGAAGGCGTAGAGTGAAGGGTAGCGTGTTCGCCTTCGCCCCAACAGTCACAAAAATGTACCTATAAGTCTAGCATGTTCAACAGCTTCTTCAGTTCTTCTAGCATCCTCCAAGGCATCGTGGGTTTCTTTCTCTTTTTTCTAATAGCTTCGTTAGTTATACCTCGACCACCCTTCAGCCATAGTTCGGAATAATTTTCTACCTAGCGTAATGGCTTCGACCGAAGGATTCTTGATATCATTGGCTGAGAGTGGAAATCCTGGCTGAACTACAGCCGTGGCATGTTTGCAGCCGACTTTTTCCAGGACTGATACGGCCCCACGGGCACCGGCGAAGGCACAAAAATTCCCAATGTCACTAAGGATCTCTTCAAAGGCTTCGACTTCACCGTTAATCCACTGGATAACTCCATCGGGGTCACCGCGGATGAAATTCTGCTCCGAGGAAAATGCACCAACTTTAGAAAAGTTGTTCTTCAAATTCTTGGCGCATTCTATAGCCACATTGTAGCATTTCTCTTTAGCTTCATGAAGCTCTTCAACATTTTTCTGTACCCTTGATCGTTCAATATCAGATATTTCACGTTTTGTCAGCTCCACATTAAAATTTTTAGTCGCTTCGTTTAATTTCTTCTCTATTTCTTGAATCTCATATCTATGTAGCTCTGATTGAGTAGATAACTTAGCTTCGCTGGATTTTAGCCTCTCAACCAAAGAAAGCAAGATCTTATCTTTTTCAAGGGCTTTGTTCGTCAAAGTTATAACCTCCAATCGGAGGTTTCCAAGTGCTATCTGGCAGCTTTCGTCCTCATCATCTTTTTGAGCTTTCAGAGCCTTACTAAGGTTTAGACCCTGCCAAACAGAAGAACGAACAAACAATAATTGTAAGAATTTCCACAAAATAGTCCACTATAACGAAAAGTACCAAATACGAAGCCAAAATGTACAAACCTTCAAGCTATTGTAAGTGAGGCTGTCCACAAGCTGATCCTTTGTCATAGCGAACAAACCAAGCTCAAGCTTCAGAAACCCCATGTTGTCCATCATCTCGCGGCAAACATTAACCTCCTTACTGTCTGACAGACAATAGAGGAAGTCGTCTTCGTCATTTCCTCTGTATACTAAGGACCCTCGGGGGTATTTCAAGTCCTTGGCAGAGTGTTGCACTTTGGCAATTTGTTCTAATGATATCTGCTTTCCCGAAGCGTGTTGAACAATGTATTCCAAATAGTCATGGGGAAGTGCTTTGGCAGCAGGTGATGTAGACTTTTGTCATACCCGGATTTAAGGGATAAAACCGGGTGCGTCTCATATGTGCGCCAAGGAAGAACAACACATATAATAACAGAGTGTATAGAGATAAATGTCACAATATCATAAAAGTAATTATTACATAGTGGAAGCCTTACAAAAATAAATGATAAATATAAAGTGAACTATTGTCCATCCAAGGTGCCATAAAGCTGACTGGGAGACGCCACCTAGATCAAGTCATACTCCTCGTTGTACGGCTCCTCCTAGACCACCTGTTCTTCTCCTGTGGGGGGGTTATATATCGCAAGTGTGAGCTCACAAAAGATCATAGCTCAACAAGTTGTGGGGAATAATGTGCATGAACTCACCAAAGGTGGAAGTTCATGTGAAGTGTAAGGCTGATCAACAATAGGGGTTTAAGTTGAGGATTGCTTTTAATAAGTTGGTCAAATTTTATTAGCAATTACTAGATGTAAGTAAATACCAAACCAGAATAATAATAGAACAAAATTAATAATAAATCCCAGGCAATGCAAATGACAAATTGAATTTAATTCTATAGTTTAATCATGCGAGAGTCCTGAGCTGCTCATGACAGCGAGCACATGTAGTATACCAATTTTACACTCTGCATACCCACAAGTCGTTTATCCCATGTTGCTAGGGTGAGCCAGACCCTTAGACACTACCGAGGTGAATGGCTAGGGGTCCACTACAAGGCCTTTACAAAGTTCCACTAGCTTCAGAAAACCCGCTATAGTTTCTAGGAAGAGCAATGCAGGAATCCCCCGTCTGACCACCATCGCAGCAAAATCAACCCGGGAACCTCCCTACACGCACACTCCCCTACTACCCTTGCCCCTATTGGGTAACGTAGTCCTCAACTAGCTTTCCTAGTTAGTCAGCCAAGGGCGTCCCATTCCACCCTTGTGGTGGCACGTGTTTCTCAAGTTAAGCTCCATGTTCCAATTAAAAATAATGATCTTGACATGAATAATAAATAAAATAACAGTATAATTGGAACATGAATATAATGTAATATTAAACCCAAAACCATATAGAGCAATAGCAAAAACTACCCAATTAGTTCAGAGGTAAACAAGGTAACAAGATAATCAGACTAGGGTGACCTATTGGGTCCCATCAGAATTAAGCCTATGCATGGATAAATGATAATAAAGAACATTATTGGGTAATAAAAGTGGTCAAGGGCACAACTTGCCTTCAATGAGCTCCTTCTCAGCAACTTCTACCTGCTGAACACCCGGATCCTCGGCCACTGGTTCTTCTACTCGCCACAATACAAACAAGCATGGTACAAGGGAGAAATTAACATCACACCAAACATATATACATATTACATAATAGTAATCTACGCATTGACACGAGATCGTAGGAAAAAGAATAACTAAATTTGGAATTACGGTTATTTAGTTATGAATTTCTGGAGTTACTTAGTAGCTAGAGTAGAATACTCAAATGAAAATTTTTAATTCAAGTTTCATGACTAAACAGAGCTACAAGTTGATAGACAATATTATTATAAAATTAATGTCACTGGAATGGATCAATTTGGAGTTAAAATGAATTAAATATGAATTTCACAAGTTTCTGGAATTGTTTTTGTATTAAAAATCAATTTTTATTATTAATTATCTACTTTTATTGTTCTCTGTTCTGCCCGTCAAATACAGGAAAGGCCAGGATCTCTGGCACAAAATACACTAAGACTCAGGCTAATCCCTGAGTGGACTGCGGGTTGGAATCCAGAAATCCCGAGGGCTCGTTTGCAAAACTGTCAGTCGAATGACTATCGGGCGACCTAAGACGCACGATCTGCTGTCAATGCGCCAGATTAGACCTATATTAAATCGAACCGGTATTCTACAGGAGCCATTGGATCTTAATCCAACGGCCCACAGTCGATCCGTGGGTTGGATCACAGGGCCTGATCTATCCATCTGTCCCTAGATCGACGGTCCCAATTCAATGAAACCCATTCAGGATGCAACGGCCCAAGGACCATCTTCAACCTCCCGTCGATAGCACACCGGCAAGCTCTAGCCACGATGCCCCAACGGCGGACAGTGATCCGCCGCCCCGGCCACTAGATTAAGTTTCTTTTTCTTTTGACAACTTCTACTCCGAGCTAAGACTGCGGCAAACTCATGACGAGGAATAGAAATAAACAACATCTCACCGAGGTGATAGAAGACGATCGTCAATGGCGTCGGTTCTACGTCACGGCGAAGCTCAGCCGACCACTGCGGTACGGGAAACGCAGCGGAGCGCTTCACCGCCAAATTCCACTCTCGGCCTCCCACGCACGCCTCACGTCACAACGACAGATCCAACCCACAGGACACACCCTTTCTTTTTCTCTCTCTCTAGTCGGCTATTTCAATGCGGCTAATCCAGTACAGCGTAAACCCTCCAAGCTTTGTGCAAGGAAAGGCGGCAGCTGGTATTTATATCCTGGTGCCCGTGACCCCGCAAACACGCGACTGGAGGAACGATCCGCGCAAGAGACGGCGAAGTTTGTCCACGCCACGCGATTTTAACAGAGCAGAGGAACAGTGGCCAAGTTGGCGCTTCCGAGGAAACAGCGGCTGCGCCGAGGGCCCCACCCATCAGCGAGGAAAGAAGCGAGCGCACGCGCGGTAAGCGGCTATTAGTGGGGCCCATCGATCAGCACTTGCTGTTGTCCGCTGGGCCGCGCGGAAGGGGATGCGGGAGTGGGCCAAGCGAGTAAGATACAGCCCAAGCGAAGCTTGGGCTCCTATTTCCCTTTTTCTTTTGATTTTATTTTCTGTTTTCTTTTATTCTTCTTTTGAGTCCAAATTTTGAATTCAATCTTGATTACGAATTTAAACTCATTTTAATTGTGTAATTTTGTCAAACCATCACAACAAGATTTTATTTATTCCATATTTTGTTTTATTTTGTATAGTAGCTTTCCTTCTCTTCTCCAATTTCTAGAATTGTAAATTAGGTCTCAATTCAAATTTGGATACCAATGTCTTTCTATAATTATTATTTTTATTGTTATCAAATGCACACACAAATAAACTCCGGCATGATGCATATATTATTTATATGTTTTTGGCTAATTACTTACTTAAATAAGGTTGTTCACATGTGATATCAAAATAAAGGAATTTTATATAGGAATAACTCTCTCCTTTTATTTAGTTTACAAATTTAGGTATTACAACTTTTCTGTAAGACTCTCTTCCACCGGCCTTATTGGCGTAATTTTTGAAGGTCCCGCTTCGGCGAGAGCAGTAGCTGTGCTTGCAGTAATCGCTTCTCTTGCATCTCTAGATTTTTCGCCAGATGCTTCGGCAGAAACGGGAGTTGGCGTTTTCATGGATTCTAAAACAACATCTAAAACGCTAGCCATCCTTCTTTTTCTCGGAGTTATAGTAGTTGATAGTTTCGGCAGCCCTGTCACAGCTGGAGGGCTTAGCACCTTTGGTTGTTCTGCCGTTTTCTCTGATTTTGGCTCTTTTACCGGATCTGCACTAGCTTCGATTGACATGTCAGGAGCTGATTCTGTGGCTGAGGGGGCGGCCTCGACACTTTCAATAAGCTTCGGCAGTTCAGCCGTCCCAATACGTTTCGGCCTGCGGGTTAGGACCTTGGCTCTCTTCGGCTTCGACGCACCTGAAGAGGTCGAAGTAGCAATTTTTCTTTTTCCTCCTTGCTTTGGAGCAGGAAAACAGTAATCAGGATAAACAAACCCAATTACATCAAAAACTCTATTCAGTCTTCTTTTCCCTCGAGTGCCGAAGGCAACAGTCATGGCCTCGTCCTCTACCTTCGAGTAGGCTCTTGGCAGCTTATCACCGGTTGCCTCTAGGGGTGGGCATTCGGGTTACTCGAAAATTTCGTGTCGGGTAATTCGGGTATTTAAAATTTCGGGGTTTGACAATTGATAACCGAAATTACAACGGGTTTTACAATACCCGAAAATTTGGGTACCCGGAATTTCAGGTTCGGGTATTCCCATACTACCCGAACTATTGTGTCGGCTTCATAAAAACACGTACACCCTATTAAATTAGTATAAAAATACAGTTTGAATAATGATATACATGGACATAAAAAACACAAGCAATCTACAACACAAGTCATGCACACTTACATATAATTATAGATGTACAAATTAATCATTAAGCATGACATGAGTACACGACACATGAAAGTTCGGGTAATTCAAGTATCCGATTGTGATACCCAAATTACCTGAAATAAATTCGGGTTTTGCAAATTGCTACCCGAAATTCCCGAACAAAATTCGGATTTCGGGTATTCCGAGTTCGGGTTTTGGGTTTTTTACCCAGCTCTAGTCGCCTCTATAGCATCTAGCCAATCATCATTTGGCTCATCAAATTGGCTTCTATACTGGAAGGTGTACTTAAGATAAACCAAACCACCATGGCTAGAGCCAGCAACAGTTTCTTTCGGCATTTCCCATTTATTCACAAGAGGCCATACTTTGAAAGTAATGTGTTCTTGTATCAAATCCCTGGTACCTATGTAGGTACATACGGTGTTGAAAGCCATTAGGCACGCTTGCACCTCATTCCCAATTGCAATTGATGGTCTTCTAATGCCGAAGCGCGACCATATGGGACGTTGAATGATGCCCCTCACATCCTCCCTCTGATTCAAATCATTCTTTACGTAGAACCATTGCTTCATCCAAGAGCTCAGCCACTTCTTTTGAAATGTTGGCACGAGATAATTTGCCTCAGAGCGGGGCACGAAGCTGTAACATTCGAAGTTGTTATGGTATTGTTCCTTTCCGGTTGCAGAAACACCTAGCATGAATATTGCAGAAACACCTAGCATCTGGCTCTAGCCTTTGACTCCTCATAGCCCATATAAAAACCCCCCACTTTAATAAAGGCTTCGGAGGTAAGTTGATGAAGGTATATTCTGAATGTCTTCAGAACTTCAACCAATATCTTGTGTAGTGGGAAGCGAAGCCCAACTTTCATGAAGCTTTTAAAGACTACCACTTCATCAGCTTCGGGAAGAGGAACGGTGCTTTCTCCCCCGGCCCTCACTATAGAAATATCATGAAAATATTTTCCCTTCATCGCTTCGATTTGCCCTTGCTTAATAGTTGACTTCCCAAAAACAATATGGCTCGGCCTCCACGACCAATCTTCGGCATCTTCATTTCCACTCTCCACATCAAAATGTCACTATCACTGGAATCCCAAGACAACCCAGCTAGCATCTCATTGGTGATCTTTTCTGTGTTGGTCTTTTCTATAGCTTCGTAAAACCCAGCCATTGTGGGGTCTGTAATCTTCTTGTCCTTAGCCATTTGGATGATGGTTACGGCAAATGCCGAAGCTCAGAAATCAATCGAGCTCGCAAAGAGAAGAAGGCTAAGATAGAAGTCACAACACAAACAGCTAAATGGCACGAAAAATATTCATGGCACAGACTTCTATATATATACTCAGAGCTCCACCGCTCGGTGGGTCCAACAGTTCAGAATAAATCGTTATTCTAGCAAAGGGAAGGTGTTTTTTCGGACCTTCGGCTAAAGGCCTTCGTTCACGTCGCAGTCTGAATTTGTTACAAAGAAACAAATTAATACTGTGAGGGGCTACTGTTGGGGGTCTTCCTCTTCCGAAGGTCCTCAAAAACATGACTAATCATCTGATTATAGCATAACATGGATTACTACAGGGAGCTTCGGCTTTAGGATGGAAGTTTTCTCCCATGTCAAAGGTGTACAAGACAAAGATATAGCCCGAAGATGATAAGAATGAATGCTGAAGCTATAGCCGAAGAGTAACAGCTTCGGCTTAAGACGATGATGAAGACCAAACATAATGATGGTCCGAAGAGAAAAAGACTAGTCTATCCCTAATGATTTATGTTATTGTTGTGAATAAATATTGAGGACAAAAATGTACTTTTACTCGGGCTGTATCGGTACCCTGAAACTAGGGTACCCCCTGCTACTGTATAAAGACGCAGTACCCACGTGGCTATCTCTTAGTCGCGTGGTAGAAGTGTTGTGTGTGGGACCAGGCCATGACTCGCCCCAGCCTCGGGCGACTACTCTGGGTCCACAACAGCGCCTGACCCCGCCACATGGGCGGGTCCGGAGTCGCCACTTGTCCAGAGAAGGTGACACGCTCCAAGCCATCAACAATGGGCCCGGACCCCCATGGGAGAGTGTCGGACCCCTGGACATGCATTCTGGACCTCCAAGGTTGGTCCAGGACCCCCACGTGCACGGACCGGACCCCTGGAATCGGATCCGGACCCCCCCGTATGGGGTTCGAGCCACCCACAATGGGGTCCCAAGGTCCCAGGATAGAACACACACAGGCCTTAGGTCCAGTGCCGACACGTGTCTGGACCTAGTCTGGTAGGTTTTGGACCTGTCCGCGTATACTCCTGCCCCTCGCTCAGGCGGAGACCCGATGCTGCCATGTGGCATACTACGCGCGACTTAAGCCAACGGGCGGAACCTAACATGACACTTCTGGGCAACGCACGCCTTTGCATTTATTACGGATAACACGTGCGCCCGTCCATTCCACTGACAGGTGGCGTGCACAGTCCACGATACGCGGGCCGCGCTGTTATTCACCATTACTCGTACGTTTCGGCTATCAATGATGCATGGACTGCGGTCATCAAGACTCCCCGGTGAATACTCAGGTGTTACTAGCATTTGTCGGTACCCTAAAACTAGGGTACCCCTTACTACTGTATAAAGATATAGTGCCCACGTGGCTATCTCTTAGTCACGTGGTAAAGGTGCTGTGTGTGGGACCAGGCCACGACTCACCCCAGTCATGGGTGACTACTCTGGGTCCACAGCAGCGCCCGACTCCACCACATGGGTGGGTCCAGAGCCACCACGTGTCCAGAAAAGGTGATATACTCTAAGGCATCAATAGTAGGTCCGGACCCCCATGGGAGAGCGCTGGACCCCTGGATACACAGTTCGGACCCCTAAGGTTGGTCCAGGACCTCCACATGTGCAAGCCGAACCCCTGGAATGGGATCCGAACCCCCCCGTATGAGGTCCGGGTCGCCCACAATAGGGTCCCAAGGTCCCAGGACAGAACATACACGGGCCTCGAACTGGACCCAGGCGGGGGTCCGGTGCCGACACGTGTCCAGACCTAGTCTGGTGCGGACCTGTCCGCATACACTTCTGCTCCTCGCCCAGGCGGAGACCCAAAGCTGCCACGTGGCCTACTGCACGTGATGTATGCCAACGGGCAGAGCCTGACGTAAGGCCTCTAGGCTATGCGGCCTCTGCATTTAATGACGGTAAGGCGCGCCGCAGTTGGGCTAGGCGGTAAGGCGAGTACTGAACTGAGAAGGGCACCACAAACTCTCCCCAAGTTGGGAAGGACCTTCAAGGTGACGGAAATATGTCGACCCGGGTGTGTTCGCCTTGCTACAACTGAAGGAGAGCCTCTTCCTAATCCCTGGAACATAGAGCATCTCCGTAAGTTTTACCCATAAAAGCAAATCTAGGGAATTCAATTTTCTTCCTTTGTAACTAGGTTGTGCATATATGCATGCCAACCCGGTGAGATCCGCCCTTATAAACCCGGTCTGTTGGCCTACACTCATGTATATCAAGTTATAAAGAAAAGATTCACCCCCAGATTTGTTTTTGTGATGGTTTTATTCTGCTTCAATTTACAAACATTATTTTTTATCTAACCCACCCATACAGTTTCCCACCCTTGCTGGTATGATGACGTCCAAATTGAGTAAGCTAGGTTTGTAGTTTAGGACCCCTCTACAAAGGCAGGGGGTCCGACAGCCTGGGGGCCAGTTCTAGAGAATGGGTGCTTGTTCCCTGGGGTGGTCCGGAGCTGTGTAGCCGCTTATCTTGGTTCCGTACCCTAAGCCTGCATGCTCCACCACTCTGTGACGGGTATCCTAGTATTTGGAACTATAGTCCTATGGGTCCGGCAACCTGGGGTCCGATTCTAAATAATGGACACTTGTCTCCTAGGGTGGTCCGGAGCTGTGTAGCCGCTTAGCCTAGTCCCGTACCCTAAGCCTACACGCTCCACCACTCTGCGATGGGTGTCCTAGTATTTGGAGCTGCGATCTAGGGGGTCCAGGCATACGACTTGGCTTCCCGGGCTAAATCCTGCAGGTCCTGTTGCATGAATCAAAGGATAGAAAATACCAGCTGGCAGGTCCTATGGGTGTGCTACTAAAACTTCCTAGCTGAAGCTGTGTGCAGGTCCAGGTCCCAGTCGAGACTACCTCCTGGGGGCGATTTGCCAATTCTTTCTTAGGTATACTGGTATCCAGCCTCGTCACGTCGAGCCTACATCCCAGGGGGGCAGGTACCAGGGAGAAGTTGGTAACAATGCACAAAGCAAGGACAAATAGCATACAAATAAGTGATGTGTGATTGATAGTTCTGAAGAGTATCTTACAAAACCAAAAATTATTACAAGCTGCACTCCAGCGGGACCCATGCCTTGTCCCTATAGGTACAACTACTCGTCATCAGCATGATCCCGCTGGAAGCGCTCGGCCACCAGCTCCACGGCATCTTGTATGCCCTCCCGGGCGGCGTCTTCAGTGTCGGCCACCAGACCAACGATCACCGGCTCCAAGGATATGGTCGGGTTGTGGTTCCGGAAGCATGTCAAGATGTACTCGATCACCGCTCGGCAGAGCCTGCCGCCTTTGGCCTCCAGGCGGGCGCCAAGAATCTGGTCCAGGCGTCGGAGGCGGTCGACGGTGGAGTCCAGCACCGGGAGTGCGTCGAAGATGGACGTCGGCAGCTCCAACACCGGGATGGGACTCATCCCTAGCGGCACCAGTGTCGTGCTCGCCTCGCCGGCCCATGTGGTGATGCGCTGGACCGCGGCGCGATGCTCCACCTGAAGGTCTTCAAGATCTTTCCTGGTGGCCTCTACCACCTGTGGGCCCGGTGCCGCTTGCGCCGCCTGGAACTACTGGATTCGCTCCTCCAGCTTCTTCTCCTTCTCCTCCGCCTCCAGCTCATGCTCGGCCAGCAACTTGCCCCGCCTTTCAAGCATTTCCTCCTGGAAGGCAAGGTCTGTCTCTCGCCTGGCGAGGTCCGCCGCCCGCCTATCCAGGGGTGCATCCTTCTCCTTGAGGTTCTTTTCGGCGAGGGCAATGTTGATAGCCTTGTCCTCCAGCTCTTGCTCCCATTTTCTGATTTTTTCTATGGCCTCCACTTGTTGGGCCCGCTGGGCCTTTAGGGTCTGGTCCAGGGCCTTCAGCTTGGCCCAGAGCTCCGTGGTGAGAGCCTCCCTCTGGCTCAGGGCCTCCTCCCTCTTGGCCAGTCTCTTCTCCCGTCGCGACACCTCCAGCTCCCTGGCGTACACCTTCTGGAGGTCCTTTTTGTAGTCTTTGCAGTCCCGCATGAGTTCAGACCGCTCAAAGGCGAACTGGTGGGACGCTGCCTTGTTGCGCTCCTCCAGCTGGGTGCGCCAGTCGCTGAGGCACTGGTGCTCAGATTCCAGCGCCTCCCATTCCCACCGGATCGCCGCCTCGGTCTCATGAACAACCCGATGGGCTCGAGACAGCACCCAGGGGAGGGGAACTAGTGCTGCTTCTGGCTCGGTGCCGGACCGGAGTAGCCGCCCAAAAACCACCTCCGTCTCCTCCGGAGTGGGCGGCGGGATGGAGCTAGATGCGCCCCCCGTGTCACCCTCCATGGCAGGGGTGGGCGCAGTTGGAACCTCCTACGCCGCTGCCGACGGTGTACTCGACGGTATCACCATCGTTGAGGTTGTGGTAGCTGTCGGCGCAGTCGGGACCTCCTCTGTCGCTGCGGTGCCGCCTGAAGCTGACGCCGCTGTTGCCGGACCCTAGGCTGAGGCTTGAGAAGCCGCTGGCGCTGTCTGGGCAGCAGCTGGCATACTATTCGGCGGAGGAGGCGCGACCTTGGGAGCAGAGGGGAGGAAGCCCTAGCAAACAAAGGATGGGTTAAGACCCGTCGGCATGATAACTACACTCGTGGAAAAAAGGGGCTACACTTACTTGGGGCCCTGGACTTTCCAGCGACCCTGGAAGCGGGGCGACCGCTGTTGTTGCTACTGCTGCCGCTGCTGCTGTGGTTGTTGCTGCTGGTGCCCCTGGGGGAGATCACCCCCAGGTGGTGGTGGTGGCGGTGGGACCGATGGTGGTGGTGGTGGTGGCGGCGGCGGGCCCGATGGTGGTGGTGGCGCAGGACTGACGCGCCTCTGCGCCCTGGGCCTAGGAGCTCACTACCGGAATCAGCTTCTTTGCCGTGTGTCTGAGACACACGGCAAAGGCTATTTTACACTCGGCAAATGCTTTGCCGAGTGTAACACTCGGCAAAGAACGCTCGGCGAACTGTACATCGGCAACAGCATCTTTGCCGAGTACTTTTTGTCGGGCACTCGGCAAAGACTTTGCCGAGTGCCATTTGGCACTCGGCAAAGAAAAGTCACCGTCACGGCGCCAAGTGACGGTGACGGATCCTTCGCCGAGTGCCCACGGCGACACTCGGCAAAGGAGGTTTATTTGCCGAGTGTCAGGTGGACTGGCACTCGGCAAAGAACCCTCCAGTGGGCCCCTTTGCCAGTCCCTTTGCCGAGTGCCTTGGCAGTGGCACTCGACAAAGACATCTTTGCCGGTTCCCAGGTTTCCTTCTTTGCCGAGTGCCATTTTCAGCACTCGGCAAAGACGGCTTTACCGGTTCCCAGGTTGCCTTCTTTGCCGAGTGCCATGGTCAGCACTTGGCAAAGATGGCTTTACCGGTTCCTAGGTTGCCTTCTTTGCCGAGTGTTACACTCGGCAAAGTGACCAGGATGTCCCTTTTTTGTTTGTTTTTGCTGTTCTATCCAAACAAACAAAAGATATATATCATTCACATCACATTATATATCAATCGCATCACAGAATGAACACATTTATCATCAACACCATATATATCACAAAGTGTCACTAATATAAGTCTCACAAATATAAGTATGTGTATTTACCAAGTCTGGATCACTAGCCAAACATCACCAACCGTCACATATATATCACAAAGTGTCACTAGCCAAACATCACCAACACTCACAAGACCAAGTCTGGATCATCAACGAGGTGGGCATCTGGACTGGTTCGGCGAAGGGCTGGATGAAGCATGAGGGTTGTTCGACGCCGCCGATTGACCCTGCATAGAGAATAGATTGTATGTGTGAGAACATATGAATATATATCATGCAGTACTAAAATTTTGATACTCACAGGAGTAGTGAACTCAGCAGGGTCAGTTGCAGGGAACAACGGAGGTGGTGGAGCATGACCCTGTGCGGCGCCAAGGCTCTGCACGTATGCGAACATCTCCGCCATCCTCTTCTCCAGCTCCTCACGTTGCCTCCTCTCATCATCTAGCTGAGTATGTAATATTTCGCCCTAATGTTACGATAATGCAAAGAGAAGATATATAAAAATTAATGAATGATGAATAGATAAGGAATAACCTGGAGTTGCTGGATACGATGCTGTGAGGTGTCCTGCCGAGGTCGTATGGCTGGGCTCGCGCTCGTGCTCCTTGCTCGCACCTGAGAGAGAGTGGGAGTGGAGGACGAGTCGATTGCCCCGTCGGCAATCCAGTACCGCCCATGCCTCTTGCCTCCTCCGACCCTCATGAGGACATCTCCGTCGATGTCCTCGGTCCTCGGATCGTAATCTGGCCCATGGACCTCCTTGGCCATTGCGGTGTACTCACTGAGTCGGCTGTGGATGGCGGGGTTGGTGTACGCCTCGGGCCCGTCATCCGTGTTGTAGGTGACGTCGGACGTCGCCTTCCCCTTGTGGGCCATGGCATATGCCGAGAACGTGGAGCAAGGCGCGCCACCATGTGCCGCCGACTGCGAGAAAACCAACGATATGGTTAGAAATCATGTCTAATCGAAAGTTATATACCTAAATAAAAAAGAGCGCGTACCCATGCTTCCGCGTATTTGCCCAGGCTGCGGCTGCCTTGATGGTGGGAGGGACCTTGCATCAGCAAACGCCGTTCCCGGCCAGCGTTGTGCGCCTCGTCCCACTCAGCCGAGCACCACCTCTGCACCATCTTCTCCCAGCACTCAGGATGCGCGGCGCACCAATGAGGAATCATCTAAAAAAATATAAGTACACCGCATATCAGAAGATAAGAATAAGCATATTTAGTACCAATAATAAAGTTTTGTATTTATCTGCAAGTACTGGTCCGCAGTCAATGACATGGTTCGGGCGTCCTTCTTGTTCACCTTCTCCCCAAGGACGGAGCCGTGGTAAGTGACGATGGCCTGGATGCGCGCCTCGTAGTGCATGTCCACGACGAGCTTCTTACAGCACGTCGTAGACACCACATCCGCCCTGGCCTCGTATCCAGCATCGCACCTGAAGAAATCCTACATACAAAGACGATGTATCCATACATTATTTAAAGAATATGCAACAAATGCGACTTATTAAACAATATAGTGCGAGGAAGACTTACCCACAGCTCTTGCTTGACCCGCTCCGCCTTGTTATTGAATTGTCTGCCGTCCCGATCTACTGCATCGGGGGCGACGGCGTAGTGGTCGAAGGTGTACGCTGGGCTCGTCACTCCGGCGTACTCGACAAGCCCAGGGAAGTGTTCCCGGCATAGAAGGCCGAGGATGCCATTGGGGTTGCGGCCGTGACCCCCTGCAGTCTCCAAAACCATCCAAGACCTGTCGAAGTGATTAAGATGAAGTATTAGTTTCTATTATTAATTTGAACATATAATATGAAAAAGCAGCAACAACATCTAAAGTTACCTACCTCTCTCCATCGGGTCGTATGAGCGGACGTCTGTCACGAAGTATGGGTCGCTTAGGTAGGCTCGCGGGACCTCGCAGGTAGATACTCCTCGAACCTGAGGAGCCAGAACCTGAGACGTCCTGCTGAGCGGCGTCGTCGTCGTCGTCGTCCTGCTGCGCCGCGTCGTCGTCGTCCTGCTGTGCCGCATCGACAGCGGCTTGCTGCTCCACCTGCTGCTGTACGGCGTCGTCCTGCTGCGCCTCCTCCTCCGTCCTACGGGTGCTCCTCCTCCCCCTCCCCCTCCCCCTCCTCGTCCTCGTCCCACCGCCCACCATCTTTGTCCAACAACCTGCAATTAAGAGTAAACAATTAAGCACAGATAAAAAAATATGTATTTAGAAACATATGCAAAATAAATGAAATATAGCATTACATCGATTAAAAATAATCTTCATATGTGTCCGGGTTAGCCGGATCATAAGTGTCATCATCACTATCAACCATTTCATAGTCAACATCATCTGAAGGCGCAACTTCGTCATTGGCATTGCCTTCAAGTATTTCTAAGTCATTCTCATTTTGCACCTCATCATCCTCGTCATCAACAACCATTTCAATATCTACTTCCATTCCGATCGCTTCGGTTAAGTCTATCTCAAATTGCCCTTCGAGCCCATCTTCTTGGAAGAACTCTCCGTCATATGTGTCCGGGTCTAAGTTATAATCTTCATCGTTTGGAACAGGTAATTTAGCGTGCGGTGATACCTTATACACAACATCCCAACCCTTAAGATGTTGTTTCGTTTGGCACGCATATGGAAGATAATACACTTGTGTGGCCTGTTGGGCCACAATGTAGACATCGTCTCCTGTTAAGGTGGAATCCTGTCGAATTTCGACTATCCCAAGATTAGAATGTGTCCGTCTCGTAACTTCAGGGTCAAACCAATGACATTTGAATATCACTGGAGTAAGAGGTTTGGAACCATAAAAATTGAGTTCATATATTTCTTCAATTCTTCCATAATACTCGACCTCGTCAAGCCCGGGCGTAAAGACTCCAGAACACGTGGTTTTTCGATTGGGCCGACTTTGGTCGTAGCTTGTTGTGCGAAAACGGTATCCATTGATGTCATACCCAGAAAATTTCCTGACCCTATAGGCAAAGCCATTGGCTACTTGTCTCAACTCGGCACTCATAGACGGCTCTCTTTGGCCCTGCAAGTTCAAACACGCTAGATTGTTATATTATTCGCACGTAAGAGCAACTTGGAATAACAAACTAAGCACGTACCTTATGTTTAAACCAGGAAATGAAATCGGGCAATCCATTTCTTGCACCCTTTCTAAGAAGGGTATCATATTCCTGTGGAGTTGGGTCCCTTGATCGACGCCAGAATTCATGAAGAAATTGCTCCATGTATGGCGTCACCTCTTCAAGGTTGGTCAATACATATAGCATGATATGGCGCCACTCTTCATGTCTCAGGGTCTTGGTGGTCGAACCACTCGCGCTTCCGAGTTGCCCTCGAAAAATGCTGAGGTTCGATTCATTGCCGCCATCATTGTAACGAGGGGGTGGATTATGCACGCTCGGCAGTTTGTCACCATAGTAAGTTGTTGTGAAGTTTGACACCTCCTCCAGTATGTATGCCTCTGCAATGGAAGCCTCGATTTTGCATTTATTTCTACATTTCTTTCGGATACTCTTTAGACATCTCTCGATTGGATAGCACCAACGTCCCTGCACGGGCCCCCCATTCGTGCCTCATATGGGAGATGAATAATCAAATGCTGCATCGGTTTGAAGAAGCCGGGTGGAAAGATCTTCTCCAGCTTACACAGTAACACGGGTGCCATCCTTTCCAAGTCTGCAATCATGGTCCGAGCTAACTCTTTTGCACAAAGCTGGCGGAAGAAATAGCTCAACTCTGCAAGCGCTAGCCAGACATGCTCAGGGACATAGCCTCGAACCATCGCCGGAAGAATTCGTTCAATCCATATGTGGAAGTCATGACTCTTCATCCCTAAGACTCGCAGAGTAGATAAGTTCACCCCCCTACTAAGGTTAGCTGCATACCCATCAGGGAACATTAACATCTTGATCCACTGTAGTACTTCCTTCCTCTGGGCCCTGCTCAGGACGAAATCGGCCTTAGGCCTTCTCCATGTCTTACCACCACTAGGCGGCTTCATCTCTTGGTTTGGTCTATCACATAACTCTGCCAGATCCACTCTTGCCTTTACGTTATCCTTTGACTTATCAGGAATCTCCATAATTGTCGCCCAAAGTGCCTCGGCGACATTCTTTTCAGTGTGCATCACGTCAATGTTGTGTGGAAGGAGCAGGTCATCATAATAGGGGAGCGAGTCAAGCCCGACTTATGTGTCCACATATGTTGCTCACCATATCCCACAAAACCACCTTCTGGGTTGGCCACGAGACCATCTATCTGTTCGCGAACTTCGGCACCAGTCATCATTGCAGGTGGGCGGTCTGTCACCACGACACCTTTCGTAAAGTTCTTGATGTCTTGTCGGAATGCATGGTCAGGAGGGAGAAATTGTCGATGTTTATCGAATGACGAATATTTGCCACCCTTCTTCAACCAAATGAACCTAAGAGCTTCCTTGCAAACTGGGCATGGGAACTTACCGTGAACACACCAGGCGCAAAATAGCCCATACGCTGGAAAGTCATGCATGGAGTACTGGTACCAAACATGCATTTTGAAGTTTGTCTTCGTAGCTCGGTCGTACGTCCATACCCCTTCCTCCCAAGCACGGACCAATTCATCAATCAAAGGCTCCATGTACACGCCCATTTTATTCCCCGGGTGTCCAGGAATTATCAACGACACGAATATGTTCTGTCTTTGAAAGCATACGCCGGGGGGGAGATTGATGGGGATAACGAACACGGGCCAACATGTGTATGGGGCAGCGGTCATTCCATAGGGATTGAACCCATCTGTGGCCAGCGCAACACGAACATGTCGAGCCTCTTTGGCTTTCTCATGGTGAATGGCATCAAAGTGGGTCCATGCTTCACCATCGGATGCGTGAACCATCTTGTCAGGATTGTATCGTTTGCCTTTTTTGTGCCATGTCATCTGTTTCGCGGATTCCTCTGTCATGTATAGACGCTGGATCCTCGGTATGAACGGAAGGTGGCGTAGGATTGTCACGGGGATGTCGAGCTGCTTCTTCTGTCCATCACCAGAGTCTACCTCCATGAACCTAGACGATTTACACTTCGGACAATACTTTGCCTCAGTGTGTTCTTTCCTAAATAGGACGCAGCCCTTCGGACAAGCATGTATCTGCTCATACGTCATCTTGAGTGCACGAAGGAGTTTCTGTGCCTCGTACATGCTCTTTGGCAGAACGTGATCCTCCGGAAGCAGGCTGCCAATAACTGTCAACAAACCATCGAAGGCGTCTCGACTCATGCTATACTGCGACTTCAACGCCATTATACGCCCAATGGCATCCAGTTGAGAAACCTTTGTCTTGCCGTGAAGGGGTTTCTGTGCCGCGTCAAACATGTCGTAGAATGCCTTTGCGGTCACCTCTGGCTCGTCCTCCGTACGTCCTTCGGCGAACTGTGCCTCGTGATAGTCGTTCAACATGTCTGCTACCCCGGCATCAGCATCGTAATCCTCGACGCGTTGTCTCACCACCTCCTCTCTCGTGCGATGCGCTTCACCATGGAAGATCCACCGAGTATAGTCCGGCGTAAATCCATTCTTCCAAATATGTTCTACCATGGCCTTCTTTGGTTTTCTTTTCCGGTTGTCACATTTGCTGCACGGACAAGGGACTAGGCTAGCTCCTTTAGCAGCTTCGCCATATGCCCGTTCCACGAAAGCATCGGTCTTCCTAATCCATTCTGGGGTGACATCATTACGTCGAACGCGGCCCGTGTACATCCACTCACGGTCCTCCATCCTCTAACATATATAACCGAGTATAGTTTAATATAGACATGTAATGCATGTACACTACGTTCCTACCTTCTAATAGGTGAGGATAGGTCCTAATCCCACCCGCGGTTGCGTAGATGGAGTTAGTTTCCATGCTCTACTCCGATCCGAGATAGAATTTCGGCAGCACCTCCCCGCTGTTCTCCGGATACACGTCCTGGCAGGGAGAGTGTACTGTCCGGAGAACAACAGGGAGGTGACGCCGAAACTCTTTCTCGGACCGGAGTAGAGCATGGAAACTAACACCATCTACGCAACCGCGGGCTGTCCAAAAAACGTGGACAATTCGAAACTGATACATTTGTAGATATGCAAAGATCTGCATATCTACACCGTATCACTTTCGAACGGGAGACGCCTAACTGGGTTACGTGATCTACGACCATGATGTGGAAATAGAGGTTATACCTAGGGTGGCAGTGGAGTCAGGCTAGTGGGGCTGTGGCGGGTCGGTGCAGTGGCGACGCGACGCGGTGCAGGCAGACCCGCAGCGGCTAGGAAGACAAGTATCTTCTCTGTAAAAAAGAAACACAAGTCTAAGGCACTTCTGGCTTGGGGCACCCTCACATCTATGGTGTAGTTCGCAAGAATAGATTCAGGCACGAGACCCTTAATGCCATAGGTTCTTCCCTACTAGCATAAGTCCCTCGCATCATGCCCTCGAGGCCCCTCATGCGTCGAGCCACCTCGATCCACTCATAACCTAAGTACCCATGGCCCTTCGTTCCCTAGAGTGCTAATGGAACTAGGTGTTCGGGTCCCTCTGACCCACAAGGCACTCGACAACACTTAGTCGCTTGGGGCCCTCTGTTGGCTCCTGGTGCCTAAGGTCCCTGGCATCGCCTAATATGAAACATCGGGCCTCAAACCCTTGGGGCCCAAGCTCTCTCCTATAAACAATAGACTTATTGCTACTAAGTGTAATTCTATCCACAAGACAGAATTATTTTCCTAGACCCACTAGGGCATTAGTACCCTAAATCAGGGACTCCATGTCTAGAGTTCATGAGTGGGTTTGTAGCGATAGCGTATTGGATAAACTTAGGTACAACACATTAAACATGTGATGTGTGGCATTACAAGTCTAACAAATGCACTGTCACAATGACTTAGGAAACATGTAATGTGTGGCATTACAAGTCTAATAAACATGTGATAAACTTACGTACCGGAGGCGAGCGGGCGGACGACGGCGCGTGGGCGGGCGGACGGTGGGGCGCGGGCGGCGGTGAGGCGGGCGAACGGCGGCGGTGGGGCGTGGCGGTGGGGCGCGGGCGGCCGGGCGCGGCCGGCGGTGAGGCGTGGGGAGGCCGGCGGCGGTGAGGCGGCCGGCGGTGAGGCGTGGGAAGGCGGGCGGCGGTGAGGCGCGGGAAGGAAGAAGAAAGAAGAAGCAAAGCAGAAGGAAGAAGAAAGCCGGCCGCGCGGCCGGTTAAAGTTAGTTTCTTTGCCGAGTGCCCGTGATCCGGCACTCGGCAAAGATTTTTTTAAAATTATAAAATATTCTTTGCCGAGTGCCAGATCAGCGGCACTCGGCAAAGAGTTCTTTGCCGAGTGTCCCCCGTTGCGGCACTCGGCAAAGGTTCTTTACTACCTCTTTGCCGAGTGCCACACATCTAGCACTCGGCAAAGGCGGCTTTGCCGAGTGCCATCCCTAGACACTCGGCAAAGTATATTTGTATTTTTTTTATTTTGTCTCCCAAACTTTTTGTGGTATGTTCCTACACTATGTAGATCTACATGTATCATTTGTGGACAATTTTAACAGAGTTTGAAATAGCTAGTAGATTTAGTTTGTTTATTTGAATTTCTTCGGAAAATTCAAATTTGAACTGCAGGTCACTCGAAACTTGGAAAACCGTGCATGAAAAAAAATGATATTCATGTTACTTAGCATAAGTTTAGACCGATTCCATGAGCGGACCGAAAACTTCGAGCAACATGCTCACTAAACATGGCCGTGAACTTGCCATCCACATGTTTAAAAATTGTATAAAACACAAACAAAGTCAGAAAATCATGAAGCTTGTCCACGTGTCATGATATCATATGTACAGGTTGTGCTAAAAAATTGAGAATGTTTGGACAAAGTTGTGAGACACTATGTGTAGAAACCTAAGAGAACTACACATGAAATCATAGAGTTTCAATGTGGATCTATTAGGTTTGTACACATAGCGCCTCATAGTTTTCTCGAAATTTTTTCAATTTTTTATCGCAGCCTGTACATATGATATCATGACACGTGGACAAGTTTCAAGATTTTCTGACTTTGTTTGTGTTTTATACAAGTTTTAAACATGTTGATGACAAGTTCACGACCATGTTTAGTGAGCATGTTGCTCGAAGTTTTTGGTCCGCTCCTGGAATCGGTCGTAACTTATGCTAAGTAACATGAATATCATTTTTTCATGCACGGTTTTCCAAGTTTCGAGTGACCTGCAGTTCAAATCTAAATTTTCCGAAGAAATTCAAATAAACGAACTAAATCTACTAACGATTGAAACTCTATTAAAATTGTCCACAAATGATACATGTAGGTCTACATAGTGTAGGAACATACCACAAAAAGTTTGGGAGACAAAATAAAAGAAATAAAAATATACTTTGCCGAGTGTCTAGGGATGGCACTCGGCAAAGAGTTCTTTGCCGAGCGTCAACTGGGCGACACTCGGCAAAGAAGAATCTTTGCCGAGTGCCAACCGTTGGCGCTCGGCAAAGACTGACGGCCGTCAGCTTTGGGACGGCCGCTGACGGCCCTTTGCCGAGAGCCCCATTTGCCGAGTGTTTGACACTCGGCAAACATGGATTTGCCGAGTGTGGACCTGTACCGAGTGTCCTACGCTCGGTAAAGACGCTCGTTACCGAGAGCCGAGCTTTGCCGAGTGCGGCTCTCGGCAAAGCCGTCTTTGCCGAGTGCCCGAGAAAAGGCACTCGGCAAAGCGGCCGGCACTCGGCAAAGGCTCGGATTCCGGTAGTGGCTGGCTTCCTCGGCCCCACTAGCAGTTCTTTGACGCTTCTGGGGCGGTCCGAAACAACCGACCCGTTGGTGCGACGCAACCGGCGTCGCCTCTCTTCCTCCAACCCCCCGGTGCCACCTGGGCGGAGGAGCTGCTTGCAGGTCCCTTGCCCCTGTCCATGGAGCTGGGGGCCGCGGCGAGACTGGCACTAGGAGCCACACCGGTAGGCTAGGGACCCCTGGGGATCTGGATCCCGCGGAGGGGGTCTCGACCGCTGGTCTGACGAACTGCCACGCCGCTCTCGTCGAGGGTCGACAACGTGGCCAGGACCGCCGTTCGTAGCCCTGGATCATCACACAACGCGGGGATGTCCTGCGGGAGTATCAAAGATTAGGGGACAAAGGACTCACCAGTAATCCCCTTCACTAGAAGCTCCAGCTCCTCTCAGGACAGGTCGGTCCCTGGCCCGTGCTGGATCCTGCCAATGTCATTTGGGCTGGTGAACCAGCAGCACAGACGTTGCCTCCTCTACAGCGGCATGATCCGACGCTTCAGAAAATCGCCGACCACATGCATCGAGGTCAGGCCACCAGCTGCTAAGGCCTTGATCCTGTTCAACATGGGCAAGAACTCTTGCACAAGGGATAGCTTGGCCCTTCATTGCTTCCGGTCGAGTGTTGGTTCGTCGCTCGATAGCGCGAGGCGGTCGTTGGCCTCAGCGCTGACGATCACCCAGTCGTTGCGCCAGTTTTCCCACCTCGTGCCGCCGAGGGTGGAGATGTAGGCCACGGTCGAATCTGGCCTTGTTTGGAAGTAGTAGGCACTGAGATGGTCCTTGGCCTTCCCAGACTTCACCAACATGAAGAAATGGCGGAAGAGGGAAGTGCAGGGGGCCACCCCCACGAACATCTCGCAGAGGTGGATGAAGATGGCCGCTTGGAGGATGGAGTGGGGCATAAGGTGCTGAAGCTGGAGCCCGAACTCCTCCAACAGCAGCAGGAAGAAAGGCGAGATCGGTAGTGCCAACCCGCAGGAGATGTAGGAGACGAACAAAACGAACTCCCCGGCGGTGAGACCGTCGAGGGGAACGGCGCCGGCGCGGATTCTTCTGGTGAGCCCCGGTGCAGTCCTGAAAGGGAAATGTGCCCTTGGGCCATTTCTAAGTATTTTGGTGATTGAGTGCCAACACAAGTGCTTAAATGTGAATCTATGCCCATGGATGAACAAAGTGCAAATCAAGAGTAAAGGTATGTTTCTAAGCCTTAGTACATTGGTTTTGTGTACTAATATACTTGTCTAAGTGTTAGAAACAGAAAGAAGAAGAAAAGAAAAGAGGTGAAAAAGGCTTGGCTGTGTACAGCCAAGACTCAGCTCTGTCTGGCACACCGGACTGTCCGGTGGTGCACCGGACAGTGTCCGGTGGTGCACCGAACAGTGTCCGGTGCGCCAGGCTGGCTCGGGCGAAGTGGCCGCTCTCGGGAATTCACCGGCGACGTACGGCTAAAATTCACCAGACTGTCCGGTGTGCACCGGACTGTCCGGTGAGCCAACGGTCGGCCGCGCGATCTGCGCGGAACACGTGGCCGAGCCAACGGCTCGAAGGGGGCACCGGACTGTCCGGTGTGCACCGGACATGTCCGGTGCGCCAACGGCTCTCTGGCGGCCAACGGTTGGCTGCGCCGCTTAAGGAAAGAAATTGGGCATCGGACAGTGTCCGGTGTGCACCGGACTGTCCGGTGCACCCGTCAACAGAAGGCAAGATCAGCCTTCCAGATTTGCTCTCAACGGCTCCTAGCTGCCTTGGGGCTATAAAAGGGACCCCTAGGCGCATGGAGGAGTACACCAAGCAACCTTAGAGCATTCTTGATCATCCACACTCAGTCTTTGCGCATTCGTTTGTCATTCTCAGTGATTCGAGCTCCGTTCTAGTGAGAACTTTGAGATAGTCTTTTGAGCTCGATTCTTGGCCGTGTGTGTGCGCATTTTGCTGTGGATTTGTGTGTGTTGCTTCCCTCCCTTACTCCGTGCTTCTTTGTGAACTTTAAGTGTAAGGGCGAGAGACTCCAATTTGTGGAGATTCCTCGCAAGTGGGATAAAGATAAGCAAAGCAAAACACCGTGGTATTCAAGTGGGTCTTTGGACCGCTTGAGAGGGGTTGATTGCAACCCTCGTTCGTTGGGACGCCACAACGTGGAGTAGGCAAGCGTTGGTCTTGGCCGAACCACGGGATAAACCACTGTGTCATCTCTGTGTTTGATTTCTTGTGGTATTGTGTTTTGTTGAGACTCCTCTCTAGCCACTTGGCGATTATTGTGCTAACACTTAACAAGTTTTTGTGGCGATAAGTTTAAGTTTCATAGGATCACCTATTCACCCCCCCTCTAGGTGCTCTCAATTGGTATCAGAGCCGTTCTCTTCACAAAGGGACTAACCGCCCGAAGAGATGGATCCTGAAGGGAAGGGAATCGTGATCAACGACAAGGAGAAGGAGTCCTTCATCAACGAGCCAAGGGATGACAAGTCCAACGACTCGGGCTCGGGCCACAGACGCAAAGATGGGAAGAAGAAGACAAGACGCATCAAGGAGATCGTCTACTACGACAGCGATGAGTCTACTTCCTCCCAAAAGGACGACGACCACAACGAATACGAGAGAAAGAAACCGGTCAATTCGAACTTTTCTTTTGATTACTCTCGTATTCCTCAAAGTACTAATGCTCATTTATTATCTATTCCACTTGGTAAACCTCCTCATTTTGATGGAGAGGACTACGGATTTTGGAGTCACAAAATGCGTAGTCACTTGTTCTCTCTCCATCCTAGCATATGGGAGATTGTAGAAAGTGGAATGCACTTTGATAGTACGGATAGTCCCATGTTTATTAATGAACAGATTCATAAAAATGCACAAGCTACTACTGTGTTGCTAGCCTCTTTGTGCAGGGACGAGTACCATAAGGTGAGCGGCTTGGACAATGCCAAGCAGATCTGGGACACCCTCAAGATCTCTCATGAGGGGAATGATGTCACCTTGCTCACCAAGATGGAGTTGGTGGAGGGCGAGCTTGGACGGTTCGCAATGATAAGGGGCGAGGAGCCAACTCAAACATACAACCGGCTCAAGACTCTTATCAACAAAATAAGGAGCTACGGAAGCACGCGATGGACGGATCACGACGTCGTCCGCCTAATGCTAAGGTCCTTTACCGTTCTTGATCCTCATTTGGTGAACAATATTCGTGAAAATCCTAGGTACACCAAGATGTCGCCCGAAGAAGTTCTGGGGAAGTTCGTAAGCGGGCGAATGATGATCAAGGAGGCAAGATATGTGGACGACGCGTTGAACGGTCCTATTCATGAGCCTCAACCCATTGCTCTCAAGGCAACGAGGAGCAAGGAGGCGCTACCGAGCAAGGTGGCGCAAGTTGAGGCGGCCGGGCTAAACAATGAGGAGATGGCCCTCATCATTAAGCGCTTCAAGACGGCGCTTAAAGGTCGCAAGGGACAGCCAAGCAAGACCAAGACAAAGGAGAAGCGCTCGTGCTTCAAATGTGGTAAGATTGGTCATTTCATTGCTAACTGTCCCGATAATGAAAGTGACCAGGAAAAGGGGAACAAAAGGGAGAAGAAGAAGCATTACAAGAAGGCCAAGGGCGAGGCACATATCGGAAAGGAGTGGGATTCGGATTGCTCCTCCTCCGACTCCGACAATGAAGGACTCGCCGCCACCGCCTTCAACAAGTCATCCCTCTTCCCCAACGAGCGTCACACTTGCCTCATGGCAAGGGAGAAGAAAGTAAGCACTCATGATGCTAGTACTTATGCTTCTTCAAGTGAGGATGAGTCTAGTGATGATGATGAGATAGATTACTCATGCTTATTCAAGGGATTAGATAGAACCAAGGTAGACAAAATTAATGAATTAATTGATGCCTTGAATGATAGGAATATACTTCTAGAAAAGCAAGAGGATTTGTTGTATGAAGAGCATGATAAATTTGTAGAAGCTCAGAAATCTCTTGCTCTAGAAATTAAGAGGAATGAAATGCTCTCTAGTGAATTATCTTCTTGTCATGAAACTATTGCTAAGTTAAAAAGTTTTAATGATGATTTAAATGTTAAGTTAGAAATAGCTAGTAAATCTAATTCTTGTGTAGAAATTGTTGAAACTTGTAATAGGTGTAAAGATTTTGACATTGATGCTTGTAGTGATCATTTAGTTTCAATTTCCAAATTAAATGATGAATTAGCTAGTCTTAATGCCCAACTTAAGACTAGCAAGAATGAATTTGACAAGCTAAAATTTGCAAGGGATGCCTACACGATTGGTAGACACCCCTCAATTAAGGATGGACTTGGCTACAAGAGGGAAGCCAAGAACTTGACAAGCCATAAGGCTCCCATCTCCGCCAAGGAGAAAGGGAAGGCCCCTATGGCTAGTAGTATGCAAAAGAACCATGCCTTTATGTACTATGATAGAAGACAACCTAGAAATGCTTATAGGAGTTGTAATGCCTTTGATTCTCATGCAATGTTTGCTTCTAGTTCTTCTTATGTGCATGATAGAAATGTTGGTAGGAGAAGTGTTATTCATAATATGCCTAGGAAAAATGTCGTTAATGTTACTAGAAAAGTTAATGAATCTTCTACAATATATCATGCTTTAAATGCTTCTTTTGCTATTTGTAGAAAGAATAAGAAGATAGTTGCTAGAAAATTAGGGGCAAGATGCAAGGGAGACAAAACTTGCATTTGGGTCCCTAAGGATATTTGTGCTAACCTTGCAGGACCCAACATGAGTTGGGTACCTAAGACCCAAGCCTAAATTTGCCTTGCAGGTTTATGCATCCGGGGGTTCAAGCTGGATTATTGACAGCGGATGCACAAACCATATGATGGGGGAGAAGAAGATGTTCACCTCCTACGTCAAGAATAAGGATTCCCAAGATTCAATTATATTCGGTGATGGGAATCAAGGCAAGGTAAAAGGGTTAGGTAAAATTGCAATATCTGATGAGCACTCTATCTCTAATGTGTTTTTAGTTGAGTCTCTTGGATATAATTTGTTATCTGTTAGTCAATTATGCAATATGGGATATAATTGTCTATTTACAAATGTAGATGTGTCTGTCTTTAGAAGAAGTGATGGTTCACTAGCTTTTAAGGGTGTATTAGACGGCAAACTTTATTTAGTTGATTTTGCAAAAGAGGAGGCCGGTCTAGATGCATGCTTAATTGCTAAGACTAGCATGGGCTGGCTGTGGCATCGCCGCTTAGCACATGTGGGGATGAAGAACCTTCACAAACTTCTAACGGGAGAACACGTGATAGGTTTGACTAAGGTGCAATTCGAAAAAGATAGACCTTGTGCAGCTTGTCAAGCAGGTAAACAAGTGGGAGGAGCGCATCACAGCAAGAATGTGATGACCACATCAAGACCCCTGGAGCTGCTACATATGGACCTCTTCGGACCTGTCGCCTATCTAAGCATAGGAGGAAGTAAGTATGGTTTAGTTATTGTTGATGACTTTTCCCGCTTCACTTGGGTGTTCTTTTTGCAGGATAAGTCTGAAACCCAAGGGACCCTCAAGCGCTTCCTCAGGAGAGCTCAAAATGAGTTTGAGCTCAAGGTGAAGAAGATAAGGAGCGACAACGGGTCCGAGTTCAAGAACCTTCAAGTGGAGGAGTTCCTTGAGGAGGAAGGGATCAAGCATGAGTTCTCCGCTCCCTACACACCACAGCAAAATGGTGTGGTAGAGAGGAAGAACAGGACGCTAATCGATATGGCGAGGACGATGCTTGGAGAATTCAAGACCCCCGAGTGTTTCTGGTCGGAAGCCATGAACACGGCTTGCCACGCCATCAACAGGGTCTACCTTCATCGCCTCCTCAAGAAGACTTCGTATGAGCTACTAACCGGTAACAAACCCAATGTATCTTACTTTCGTGTATTTGGGAGCAAGTGCTACATTCTAGTAAAGAAGGGTAGAAATTCTAAGTTTGCTCCCAAAGCTGTAGAAGGGTTTTTGTTAGGTTATGACTCAAATACAAAGGCGTATAGAGTCTTCAACAAATCATCGGGTTTAGTTGAAGTCTCTAGCGACGTTGTATTTGATGAGACTAATGGCTCTCCAAGAGACCAAGTTGTTGATCTTGATGATGTAGATGAAGAAGACGTTCCAACGGCCGCTATGCGCACCATGGCGATTGGTGATGTGCGACCACAGGAACAATTGGAGCAAGATCAACCTTCTTCCTCAACAATGATGCATCCCCCAACTCAAAACGATGAACAGGTTCATCAAGATGAGTGTGATCAAGGGGGAGCACAAGATGATCATGTGATGGAGGAAGAAGCACAACCGGCACCTCCAACCCAAGTTCGAGCGATGATTCAAAGGGATCATCCCGTCGACCAAATTCTGGGTGATATTAGCAAGGGAGTAACTACTCGATCTCGATTAGTTAATTTTTGTGAGCATTACTCCTTTGTCTCTTCTATTGAGCCTTTCAGGGTAGAAGAGGCCTTGCTAGATCCGGACTGGGTGTTAGCCATGCAGGAGGAACTCAACAACTTCAAGCGCAATGAAGTTTGGACACTGGTGCCTCGTCCCAAGCAAAACGTTGTGGGAACCAAGTGGGTATTCCGCAACAAATAGGACGAGCACGGGGTGGTGACGAGGAACAAGGCTCGACTTGTGGCAAAAGGTTATGCCCAAGTCGCAGGTTTGGACTTTGAGGAGACGTTTGCTCCTGTGGCTAGGCTAGAATCAATTCGTATCTTGCTAGCATATGCCGCTCACCATTCTTTCAGGTTGTTCCAAATGGATGTGAAGAGCGCTTTCCTCAACGGGCCAATCAAGGAGGAGGTGTACGTGGAGCAACCCCCTGGCTTCGAGGATGAACGGTACCCCGACCACGTGTGTAAGCTCTCTAAGGCGCTCTATGGACTTAAGCAAGCCCCAAGAGCATGGTATGAATGCCTTAGAGACTTTCTAATTGTTAATGCTTTCAAGGTTGGGAAAGCCGATCCAACTCTTTTTACTAAGACATGTGATGGTGATTTGTTTGTGTGCCAAATTTATGTCGATGACATAATATTTGGTTCTACTAACCAAAAGTCTTGTGAAGAGTTTAGCAGGGTGATGACGCAGAAATTCGAGATGTCGATGATGGGCGAGTTGAACTACTTCCTTGGGTTCCAAGTGAAGCAACTCAAAGACGGCACCTTCATCTCCCAAACAAAGTACACGCAAGATCTGCTAAAGCGGTTAGGGATGAAGGACGCCAAGCCCGCAAAAACTCCGATGGGGACCGACGGACACACCGACCTCAACAAAGGAGGTAAGTCCGTTGATCAAAAAGCATACCGGTCAATGATAGGGTCTTTACTTTATTTATGTGCTAGTAGACCGGATATTATGCTTAGCGTATGCATGTGTGCTAGATTTCAATCCGATCCTAAGGAGTGTCACTTAGTGGCGGTGAAGCGAATTCTTAGATATTTGGTTGCTACGCCCTGCTTCGGGCTCTGGTATCCAAAGGGGTCTACCTTTGACTTGGTTGGATACTCAGATTCCGACTATGCTGGATGTAAGGTCGATAGGAAGAGTACATCAGGGACGTGCCAATTCTTAGGAAGGTCCCTGGTGTCGTGGAACTCTAAGAAACAAACCTCCGTTGCCCTATCCACCGCTGAGGCCGAGTACGTTGCCGCAGGACAGTGTTGCGCGCAGCTACTTTGGATGAGGCAAACCCTTCGGGACTTTGGCTACAATCTGAGCAAAGTCCCACTCCTATGTGACAATGAGAGTGCTCTCCGCATGGCGGAAAATCCTGTTGAACACAGCCGCACAAAGCACATTGACATCCGACATCACTTTTTGAGAGACCACCAGCAAAAGGGAGATATCGAAGTGTTTCATGTTAGCACCGAGAACCAGCTAGCCGATATCTTCACTAAGCCTCTAGATGAGAAGACCTTTTGCAGGTTGCGTAGTGAGCTAAATGTCTTAGATTCGTGGAACCTGGATTGATTTATAGCATACATGTGTTTATGCCAATAATCATGTTCATTCTGCATTGTGTTGCTTATTATGGTGCTCAAGTTGTACAAACACTCCCCGGACCTCACAAGTTCTTGTGCCAGTAATGCACATATTTAGGGGGAGATGTGTTACAACTTGACCCTTTGAGACTAACCGTTTGTTTGAGTTTGATTGTTTTAGTCTCAAAGAAGGTTTGAAAGGGAAAGGTGGACTTGGACCGTGAAAGACTTCCACTGCACTCCAATGAGAGGGTAACTTATTCCAAGTTCATCTTTAAACTCTTATTGCCTATTTGCTCTTAATTGAAGATTTTGGTGAGGCAATGGGGTCAAAGGGCCAAGATTGATCCCGTTTTGGTGCTTGATGCCAAAGGGGGAGAAAATAAAGGCCAAAGCAATAAATGGATCAGCTTAAATGGATCAGCTACCACTTGAGAAACTTTGAAAACAGTAGGATAGAGCTTTTGGTTTGTCAAAACTCTTGCATTGTCTCTTTTGTCAAAAGTTGGCCTCTTGTGGGGAGAAGTGTTGATTATGGGAAAAAGGGGGAGTTTTTGGAATCTTGAATCAATTTTCTTTGGAAAACCTCTCTTTATGTCTCTACAAGTGGATTTGACTTAGAGATAGGATTTTGAGTTTAATTTGCAAAAACAAACCAAGTGGTGGCAAAGGATGATCCATATATGCCAAATTGAATCAAAATAAATTTGAGTTTTTATTTGAAGTGATATTGCACTTGTTCTAGTTGCTTTATGTTGTGTTGGCATAAATCACCAAAAAGGGGGAGATTGAAAGGGAAATGTGCCCTTGGGCCATTTCTAAGTATTTTGGTGATTGAGTGCCAACACAAGTGCTTAAATGTGAATCTATGCCCATGGATGAACAAAGTGCAAATCAAGAGTAAAGGTATGTTTCTAAGCCTTAGTACATTGGTTTTGTGTACTAATATACTTGTCTAAGTGTTAGAAACAGAAAGAAGAAGAAAAGAAAAGAGGTGAAAAAGGCTTGGCTGTGTACAGCCAAGACTCAGCTCTGTCTGGCACACCGGACTGTCCGGTGGTGCACTGGACAGTGTCCGGTGCGCCAGGCTGGCTCGGGCGAAGTGGCCGCTCTCGGGAATTCACCGGCGACGTACGGCTAAAATTCACCGGACTGTCCGGTGTGCACCGGACTGTCCGGTGAGCCAACGGTCGGCCGGGCCAACGGTCGGTCGCGCGATCTGCGCGGGACACGTGGCCGAGCCAACGGCTCGAAGGGGGCACCGGACTGTCCGGTGTGCACCAGACTGTCCGGTGTGCACCGGACATGTCCGGTGCGCCAACGGCTCTCTGGCGGCCAGCGGTCGGCTGCGCCGCTTAAGGAAAGAAATTGGGCACCGGACAGTGTCCGGTGTGCACCGGACTGTCCGGTGCACCCATCAACAGAAGGCAAGATCAGCCTTCCAGATTTGCTCTCAACGGCTCCTAGCTGCCTTGGGGCTATAAAAGGGACCCCTAGGCGCATGGAGGAGTACACCAAGCAACCTTAGAGCATTCTTGATCATCCACACTCAGTCTTTGCGCATTCGTTTGTCATTCTCAGTGATTCGAGCTCCGTTCTAGTGAGAACTTTGAGATAGTCTTTTGAGCTTGATTCTTGGCCGTGTGTGTGCGCATTTTGCTGTGGATTTGTGTGTGTTGCTTCCCTCCCTTACTCCGTGCTTCTTTGTGAACTTTAAGTGTAAGGGCGAGAGACTCCAATTTGTGGAGATTCCTCGCAAGTGGGATAAAGATAAGCAAAGCAAAACACCGTGGTATTCAAGTGGGTCTTTGGACCGCTTGAGAGGGGTTGATTGCAACCCTCGTCCGTTGGGACGCCACAACATGGAGTAGGCAAGCGTTGGTCTTGGCCGAACCACGGGATAAACCACTGTGTCATCTCTGTGTTTGATTTCTTGTGGTATTGTGTTTTGTTGAGACTCCTCTCTAGCCACTTGGCGATTATTGTGCTAACACTTAACAAGTTTTTGTGGCGATAAGTTTAAGTTTCACAGGATCACCTATTCACCCCCCCTCTAGGTGCTCTCAAGTCCACCCGAGCAGGTCGCGCGCCAGATTGAGTGCCGCCTCAGACTAGAAGCGGTCGGGATGGCCAAGCGAAGTCATGGCGTCAGCGGCAGCGTGGGTGTAGAACATGAGAGAGCGAATGCAAAGGGGCGCAGAGAGCTCGAAGGCGAAAGGGCGCAGCGATTGGGAGAGAATGCGGAAGCATAACTGCTGCACGCAGGGGTGAACCCTTTTTCAAGGAAACTCTCCCGCTCGCGCCCCGAGACGCTGCAGGAAATCCCGTCCGACGCGCACCTAGCGCCCAGGTGGCCCAGTCTCTGACTCGGGGGACCGGGTCCACAAGTCATACAGCTGGTGTGCCGGTCTCCGAGTGCGGAAGAAGCGAACCATCACGCAGGGAGCGAACCGCCGCGCACGATCGTGCACCGCATTGGGGCCACTGCGGGGAGATATTTTTTAACCAAGGCGGTGGCAACGAGGCACCCCGCGCATGGCCTGATGGAACCGTCAGACGTGGGGCCGTGGGTCAGTCAGCTGCGTGGACAGATATGGCAGTTGATGTGATCGAAGGCAGATTGACAGCGTGCGTCGACAGATGCGCTGAGTTAATACGGCGTGTCAGCAGGCGTGCTAAGATGGTGCCCCAATCACCGGTCATGCCATGTTGACACGAAGTACAAGTTTTGGCCCCACCTGCAGGCTCGCATCCTCCCCTAAGGTGGGCCTGGGGGCCACTGTCGGTACCCTGAAACTAGGGTACCCCTTACTACTGTATAAAGACGCAGTGCCCACGCGGCTATCTCTTAGTCGCGTGGTAAAGGTGCTGTGTGTGGGACCAGGCCATGACTCGCCCCAGTCACGGGTGACTACTCTGGGTCCACAGCAGCGCCCGACTCCACCACATGGGCGGGTCTGGAGCCGCCACGTGTCCAGAAAAGGTGATATACTCCAAGGCATCAACAATAGGTCCGGACCCCCATGGGAGAGCGCCAGACCCCTGGATACACAGTCTGGACCCCCAAGGTTGGTCTAGGACCTCCACGTGTGCAAGCCGGACCCCTGGAATGGGATCCGGACCCCCCCCGTATGGGGTCCGGGTCGCCCACAATGGGGTCCCAAGGTCGCAGGACAGAACATACACGGGCCTTGAACAGGACCCAGGCGGGGTCCGGTACCGACACATGTCCAGACCTAGTCTGGTGCGGACCTATCCGCATACGCTTCTGCTCCCCGCCCAGGCGGAGACCCAAAGCTGCCACGTGGCCTACTACACGTGACGTAAGCCATTGGGAAGAGCCTAACATAAGGCCTCTAGGCTACGTGGCCTCTGCATTTAATGAGGGTAAGGCACGCCGCCTGTCCATTCCACTGGCAGGCGGTGTGCCGCCTCTGCATTTAATGAGACCTATCCATTCCGCTGGCAGGCGGCGACCTGTCCATTCCGCTGGAAGGCGGCGACCTGTCCATTCTGCAGGCGGCGTGCCTGCCCATTCCACTAGCAGGCGGCACGCCCATTCCGCTGGGTGACTTGCATTAGTTACTCCTATAATGTATTCCTTCCATTATGCTCCTGGGCCCACATGTCGGGGCTCAGCATCCTTGTATGTGCCTCCCTTGAGCTATAAAAGGGAAGGCACACAACGTTACAAGGTAGACTCTCAGACTCTCAGACGCAACTTAGACCCTCAGACTCACACACAAGTTCTCTAGGCTCAAGCTCAAGTGCTCAGACACTCAATACAACACACAGTGGAGTAGGGTTTTACGCTCTGGCGGCCTGAACCACTCTAAACCCTCGTGTCCTCTTGTGTTCTTCCCGTATCCACTCAACAGGCAAACCGCTAAGGCCCCCTCCTCATCTCAGGATTTAGGGCGGGTGCATTCCGCCACCCGGCCGGAGAATTCCCTCTCCGACAGCATTAATTACACACATAATGTGTTCTTTCCATTATGCTCCTGTGCCCGCATGTTGGGGCTCAGCATCCTTGTATGTGCACACAACGTTACAGGGACAAGTTTTTACACACAAGCTCATATGCTCAGGCTTACAACACTCAATACAACACATAGTGGAGGTAGGGTATTACGCTCTGGTGGCCTAAACCACTCTAAACCCTCGTGTCCTCTCGTGTTCTTCTCGAATCCACATAACAGGCAAACCGCTAAGGCCCCTCCTCATCTTAGGATTAGGGCGGGTGCATTCCGCCACCCGGCCGAAGAATTTTCTCTCTGACATTTGGCGCGCTAGGTAGGGGCTTTGGCTTTAGGTTTTTGCTTGTTTTCCTGCTCAACACGATGGTCCAGATCGTCGAGCACCGTGGCCTGTCTCCTGAGAATTTCCTGATGGAGGAGGAGGCTGCGTCTTCCATGCCACAGGGCTCCAACCGCCTTGCGCCTGGTGCTGCTGCTGTGCACGCTGCGCGGTAGCACACTCCCGTACAGTCGTCCCGGACTCCGTCAAGGGCTACCCCCGGTGCGCTGTCTGCAGCCAGGGAGTTGCTGCGCCACCCTTCGAGCTCCACGGTCTCGCCAGGGGCCATGAAGCAGTGGCGTGACGATGTCGATCATCTCCTTGGCATGGCACATTCTGGCTCGGCCAGACTCATGCCTCGGTCATTCCGGCGTCAACGTGAGGCCTCGGCGCCGATGCGCTCCCCCTCGGTGAAGGCTGCACCAAGCCACCGACTGAGGACCTGCGGGCGGAGCTCAACCGTCGGCGTGTGGGCGAGGACGCCCCAACTTCTCTGGAGAGACCAGAGGACCTACGGGCGAGGACGCACGAGTCTCTTTGGAGAGGGCTCGTGAGCGCCGATTAAACTTTGAGGGCACAGCCTCGACCAGGACTTCCCTCCACTTGCACCACAAACTCCAAGGGGTTCCCGAACCCACACGGGTGTCCCATTGGTCGACGTGGGTTGTGTCGCGCTGGCGGACCACCTCCGCACAGCGACTTGGCCGTCCAAGTTTCGGCCACACCTGCTAGAGAAGTACGACGGTACGTCAAACCCGTTGGAATTTTTGCAGGTTTACGTCATCGCCATTACGACAGCTGGTGGAGACACCGTTGTGATGGCAAGTTATTTCCATGTAGCCTTGACCGGGCCGGCCCGGACCTGGCTCATGAACTTGACCCTGGGATCCATCTACTCCTAGGAGGAGCTTTATGTATGGTTCACAACGAACTTCGCCAGTGCTTATCAGCAACATGGCGTGGAGGCTCATCTCCATTCCGTAAGACAAGAACTCGGAGAGACTCTCCGGGCTTTTATCGCTCGCTTCACCAAGGTACGCGGGACCATACCTCGCGTCTCCGATGCCTCTATCAACACTGCTTTCCGACAGGGGGTGCGTGATGAGAAAATGTTGGAGAAGCTGGCGACACATGACGTGGAGACCGTCACCACGCTCTTCGCTCTAGCTGACAAGTGTGCCAGAGCTGCCGAGGGCCATGCATGGCACTCTGCACGATAGGCTAGAGTTACCCTGATGGGTGGCTCGGGTCCCGCTACCCAGGGCGGTAGCAAGAAGAAGAAGAAGAACCATGGCCACGAGAGGTCGCAGTCTACTGCTACGATCGCCGCAGCCGCGACTGGGGGCCAGAACGAGCGCAACAAGCGCCCACGGCCATAGGGAGGCAACAGTGGCTCATGCCCTGTCCATCCCAACAGTCGCCACAGCGCATCGGAATGCCGCAAGATCATCAAGCTCGCGAAGCGCGTGAGTGAGCGACTCGAGTAGGCCTCCAGGGATGGCTCGCCACCTCATCGCCAGCCTAGCAAGGAGAAGGTCGACGAAGGTGATGCGGCCACCGGAGAATGGGACCTCGGGTATCAGTCACCCGAGGGGGTCCTAAAGGAAGTCTTCATAGGGGACCCTGACTCTGGTGGCGAGAGCGACCATCGTAAGAAGCTGTACGTCATGTACGGCGGGAACTGGGAGCTCACCTCCCGCAGGAACGTCAAGTCCCTACGCCGAGAGGTCCTTTCGACGGTCCTGGGGGTCCCAAAGGCTGCTCCACATCAGTGGTGGAGGAGCACTACTATCTCCTTCGGGTCATCTGACTGCCCCGATAACATGGCAGGGGCCGGTATACTACCGCTTATCACCGCCCCTGTTATCAACAACATGCGGCTGCACAATGTGCTGATTGACGGTGGGGCTGGGCTCAACGTTATCAGCCATGCTGCATTCAAGCAGCTGCAGATCCTAGGGTCCCGACTGGGACCCTCTTGTCTAGAGATGGCAATGGGTACCCGAAACCCGAAACCCGATGGGTTTTTACCCCATTAGGGTACGGGTTTGGGTCAATTTTCATATCCATGGGTTTGCTAATGGGCATAAATGTATACCCGACGGGTTCATGGGTACGGGTTTGTTCCTGTAGTACCCAAACCCGTGAACCCGTGGGTTTTTTAAACCCGACCAAACCTAGTGCATATTGTCATTTTATTTTATAAACGAACAACAAACTTGTTATCTACCTATTTACTTCCCAATTTTTATCAAATAGTGAATGTATAAGTAGTTGGTGATAGTGTTGCTTGCTTGCTATAGCGTTATATATGTGGTGGATGTATAACTTAGTGCAAGGTAACTTGATTATACAACTTATTATTTGTATTTAATTCTCTCTACTAATATTTTTATACCAAATTATGAACTCGTTGATCATTACATAAATTTTGGACCATGATCTCATTAATCATTACGATGCTTATGATTATAAAAAGAATAAGCATATTGGAGATAAAAACCCGCGGGTAACCCGTGGGTACCCGCAAACCCGATGGGTACGGGTTTGGGCAAAATTTCAAACCCGTCATGGGTACGGGTTTTTTAATGGGTGTAAATATTTTTCACGGGTACGGGTTTGGGATAGCAAAACCCGGTGGGTTTGTACCCGTTGCCATCTCTACTCTTGTCCATTCTTCGGAGTGGGCCCACAGCCGGTGTATCCCCTTCGGAGCATCGCACTCCCGGTTACATTCGGGACCAAGGAAAACTTCCGCACAGAGAACGTCCAGTTCGACGTCGCGGAGGTTAACCTCCCCTTCAATGCCATCATTGACAGGCCAGCCCTATACCGGTTCATGGCCATTTCCCATTACGGGTATTTGGTCCTCAAGATGCTGTCCCCGGCTGGGGTACTTATCGTGCGGGGTGACCGCGCCACTACGGTGGTGGCTATCGAGAAGCTGCACGTCCTGGCGGCAGAAACTGCTCGCCCGGATGACGGAGGGAGGGACCCCTCAACCTCTGGTACCAAGGCGTCTGCCAAGGTGCCAATGGTGCAGCCGTCTGGAGCAGACAGTGGACCCATCAAGACCATCCAGGTTGGCACGGACTCCTCCCAGACCACCCGCATCGCAGGCAATCTGGAGGAGAAATAGGAACTTGCGCTTGTCGCCTTCCTCTGAGCAAATGTCAACGTTTTCGCATGGAAACCGTCGCAGATGCCTAGGATCCCTAGGGAGGTGATTGAGCACCATCTGAAGATCCACCCTGACGCCAACCCGGTGAGTCAGAAGCCTTGGAGACAGTCCATTGAGCGGCAGGACTTCATCCGTCAGGAGGTCCAGAAGCTGCTAGACGCCGGCTTCATCGAAGAGGTTCATCACCCAGTATGGCTAGCCAACCAAGTCATCGTTCCAAAGCGAATGGAAAGCTTCGGATGTGCATCGACTATACTAGCCTGAATAAGGCTTGTCCCAAGGACCCGTATCCACTTCCACGCATAGATCAAATCATGGATTCTACCTTCGGGTGCGACCTCTTGTCCTTTCTAGATGCCTACTCTAGGTTCCATCAGATCCAGATGGCTAGGGAAGATAGGGAGCATACCGCTTTTGTAATAGTGGATGGGCTTTACTGCTATGTTGTAATGCCCTACGATCTGAGAAACGCCTTGTCGACATTTGTGCGGGTGATGAGTAAGACCTTTTGGGACCTCATTAGGGACAGGATAGAGATATACGTCGATGACATCATAGTCAAGACTAAGAGGGGGTCAACTCTGGTGGAAGACCTGACCCTGGTCTTTGACAAGCTACGGGCAACACGCACGAAGCTAAACCCGGACAAGTGCGTCTTTGGTGTCTCCGCTGGGAAGTTGCTGGGATTCCTGGTTTCGTACCGGGGCATTGAAGCAAACCCAGAGAAAATCAAGGCAATTGAGGCAATGAGGCCTCCGACCCGGATCAAGGACGTCCAGAAGCTTACGGGTCCCTGGCCGCCCTTAGCCGCTTCATCTCACGGATGGCTGTAGGGGTGTAAATGGTACGGATATTATCCGAGCATCCAAGCTTCCGAAGAGGCTAATTATTCGACTGGATAGTTGTTTTCGGATATCCGCAGAATTTTCGGATATCGGATTCGAATTCGGATATTATAGTTCGGATATCGGATACAGCTATGAGATGACTGTTATCCGTCGGATTTCGGATATCCAGATATCTTCTCGGATAACTGTTAGAATTTCATATTTCGGATATCCGGACATCTACCCAGATATCTTACCAGATTTCAGATATTCGGATAGTTACATGTGAAATCGCCCTAAATATCCAAGTTTCAACATAATCAATACTTTACTTTATCATTTTCATATGGGGACTTGAGGTTATGTTCTTATATAATGTTTATTGATCCTAGTAACCTATTTGCAATTTTCGGTCGATAGTGGAATATTTTATGAATTTAAATGCATTTTGATAATTTTCTGTAGAAAAAATTATAATAATACACAAATAGTCTCAAAAAATCATGAAATTTGACGGTGGAGCAATATATGCCCATATAGCATCCTCAAAAATGTTTGGGCCATAAAACCTAAAGATTGCCAGCGTTTCTTTTAATTCACTTTCACTTGTTACGTGAGTTACATGTGATATCACCTTAACTATCCAAATTTTAACATAATCAATACTTCACTTTATCATTTTCATATGAGGATTTGAGGTTATCTTCTTATATGATGTTTATTAGTTTTGGTAACTTATTTACCATTTTCGGTCGACATTATAATATTTTATGAATTTAATTGCATTTTAATGATTTTCTACAGAAAGAAAACAACAATACACAAATAGCCTAAAAATCATGAAATTTGACGGAGGGGTAACATATGTGCACATTGAATTCTAAAAAATGTTTGGACCATAAATTTCATAATGTGCCAGGGATTCTTTCATTTCACTTCCACTTATTACGTGAGTTATATGTAAAATCGCCATAGGTATCCAAGTTTCAACATAATCAATACTTCACTTTATCATTTTCACATAGGGACTTCATATTATCTTTAATAGGATGTTTATTGGTCCTGGTAACTTATTTGCAATTTTTGGTAGACACTAGATTATTTTATGAATTTAATTGCATTTTGATGATTTTTTTAGAAATAAGTTAATAATACACAAATAGCCTTAGAAATTCATAAAATTTGACGGGGGGTTAACATTTGTCTACATAAAATTCTAAAAAAATGTTTGGGCCATAAAGTTCATAAGATGTCAGTGATTCTTTTCATTTTCTTACACTTGTTGTTTGAGTTACACGTGAAATCAGCTTAAGTATCCAAGTTTCAACATAACCTTTACTTTACTTTCTCATTTTCATGTAGGGACTTGATGTTATCTTCTCATGGAATGTTTATTAGTCTTGATAACTTATTTGCAATTTTTGGTCGATACTAGAATATTTTATGAATTTAAATGCATTTTGATGATTTTCTGCAAAAAGAAATTAATAATACACAAATAGTCTCAGAAATTCATGAAATTTGGTGTAGGAGTAACATATGTCCATATAGCATCCTCAAGAATGTTTGAACCATAAAATCCACAAGGTGTCATCATTGTTTGTGAATCCCGTAATGATTACATGTGAAACCACTATAATAATACGTGAAACCACATATCATAGTTATCAATATTTTATGAATTTAATTGCATTTTAATGATTTTCTATATAAAGAAATTAATAATACTCAAAATAGCCTTAGAAATTCATGGAACTTTATGGAGGTGTAGCATAGGTCCACATATAATCCTCAAAAATGTTTTGACTAAAGGAGGGCTAAATGATTACAACTATGATATATGTAGAATGGTGTCCTACATGATATTCGACAAAAATATTCGTTACCGACACTATCCGTGTCCGATTAGCTCCATATTCGATCCACGATTATCCGTATTTGTATTCGAGAACATCCATATTTGTATTCGTATTCGAAGCTATCCGTATTCAAATTCGAATCCAAATAAAAATATGAAAACAAATATGATTTCATTAATATCCATCCATATTTGATCCGATTACACCCCTAGCTGGCTGAGAGGGCGCTACCCTTCTTCAGGTTCCTACGGAAGTCCGGTCCATTCTCTTGGACCGAGGAGGCAGAACGTGCCTTCCAAGAGTTGAAGCAGCACCTTGTGTCCCTACCAATACTGGTAGCTCCGGAGCCAGGGGAGCCGCTGTACTTGTACATTGAAGCGGCTGCAGAGGCGGTGAGCATGGTGCTGGTCGTCGAAAGGACGGCGCAACATTCCTAGGGGAGTCAGGAGGTTCCCCTAGGAGAAGATGGTGGTCCGACCACCATGGACCTTGAGGACCCGGGGCCAACCGCAGGGGTCCGGACCGTACAGAGGCCGGTCTACTACGTCAGTGAGGTCCTCCACGAAGCAAAGGCCAGGTACCTTGAGACACACAAGCTGCTCTACGACGTGCTTGTTGCGTCCAGAAAGCTGCGCCACTATTTCCAGGCACACAGGGTCATGGTGTGACCTCCTTTCCATTAAGGGCCATCCTCCACAACTCTAACGCCACAGGCAACATCGTGAAGTGGGCAGCGAAACTTGCAGAGTTCCAGCTCGACTTCCAGCCTCGTCATGCTATCAAGAGCCAGGTCTTGGCTGACTTCATCGTGGAGTGGACTCCTCCTCCGAGCGCTCCAGGGGGTCCGGATCCCGATTCGGACCCCACATATGCGGAGCCCAGGGTCCCGGTCTTCACCAAGCCCCACTGGACACTCTTCTTCGACGGGTCCGCCCGCCAGCAAGGTGGTGGTGCTGGGGTGGTCCTCGTCGATCCAAGCGGAGATCAAGTCAAGTACATGGTGCACCTCGAGTTCAAGGCCACAAACAACAAGGCAGAATACGAAGCGCTGATCTTCGGCTTGTCTGCGGCCCTATCCCTAGGGATCCGCTAGCTCCTCGTGAAGGGGGACTCCTAGCTGATCATCAAGCAGGTCCACGGGGAATGTAGCTGCAATGAGCCCAGGCTTGCGGCTTACCTCCTCCACGTGAGGAAGCTGGAAACGGACTTCATGGCCTTGGAACTGCAACATGTTCCTCGGGCTGACAACTCAGCGGCAAATGAGCTCTCCATGAGGGCATCAACTTTGGCACTCGTGCCCGAGGGTGTCTTCGAAAGGCAGCTGCTGAGACCTACCGCCCAGCCTGCCAAACTGGGCGAAGGGGACAAGACTAGCACCTCGAAGCTAGCGGTCCCGGTGGCGTATCATTAGCAGAACCCACCAAGGATTGTGTGTGCTACAGGGAACCCTACCTATCCCTTAGCGCCACAACCAGTATCTCAGAGTGGTCCCGATGCATGGATCTCCGAGATCCGGGACTACCTAAAGGAAAATATCCTTCCTAAAGACCATGTGTCCACAGAGCGCATAGTGCGGTTGGCTAAGCGATATGCGGTGGTGGAAGGGGATCTCTACCGCCATGGCACCAACGACATTCTCATGCGGTGCATTTTCCAGGAGGAGGGTCGTGAGTTACTCATGGAGATCCATGGAGATGAGTGCGGAAGTCATTCCTCATCCCGCACGCTGGTCGATAAGGCCTTCCGGCACGGCTTCTACTAGCCAACCACCCTCCAGGATGCAGCTGAGATGGTAAAGTCCTGCAAGGCATGTCAGTTCCATGTAAAGCAGATACACACACCAGCTCAGGCTCTATAGATGATTCCACCCTCCTGGCCATTTGCCGTATGGGGGTGGATATCCTAGGACCATTACCCAGGGCCGTCGGCGGGTACCGATTCCTCTTCGTCGCCATCGACAAGTTCACAAAGTGGCCAGAGGCCACCCCAGTGGTCAACATCACCCAGGGTGCTGCCGTTGCTTTCCTCAGGTCGATTGTCTGTAGATTTGGGGTCCCAAGCCGTATCATTATGGATAACGGGACCCAGTTTACAAGTCGGCTCTTCCAAGAGTATTGCGAGGGCATCGGCACCCAGCTCTGCTTTGCGTCTGTGGCTCATCCCAGAAGCAACGGCCATGCGGAGAGGGCAAACGCAGAGATCCTCAGGGGACTCAAGACACGCACCAATGACTGCTTGAAAAAGCATGGTGCAAATTGGGTCAACGAGCTTCCGTCTGTGCTATGGGGGAATCGGACCACACCCAGCCGAGCTACCGTGGAGACCCCGTTCTTCCTAGTCTATGGGGCCGAAGCCTGCCTTCCCCCGAAAATCATTATGGGCTCCCCATGGGTCTAGTCGTTTGATGAGTCTATGCAGGAACAACTACAGCGTGAGGACATGGACTTCATCGACGAGCGCAGATGGGGAGTGGCAATCCGAAATGCACGGTACAACCAGGCGCTTAGGCGCTACCACCAATGGTTCGGGCATAGTAGGTAGCTCAGGGTCGGGGACCTGGTCCTAAGGCGAGTATTGAACTGAAAAGGGCTCCACAAACTCTCCCCCAGCTGGGAGGGACCCTTTAAGGTGACGGAAATATACCGACCCGGGTGTGTCCGCCTTGCCACAACTGAAGGAGTGCCTCTTCCCAATCCCTGGAACATAGAGCATCTCCGTAAGTTTTACCCATAAAAGCAAAACTGGGGAATTTAGTTTTTTTCCTTTGTAACTAGGTAGCGGATATATGTATGTCAACCCAGTGAGGTACGCCCTCATAAACCCGGTCTGTTGGCCTACACTCATGTATATCAAGTTATAAAGAAAAGATTCACCCCCAGATTTGTTTTTGTGATGGTTTTATTCTGCTTCAATTTACGAGCATTATTTTTTTAACCCATCCATACAGTTCCCACCCTTGCTGGTATAACGACGTCCGAATTGAGTAAGCCAGGCTTGCAGTTTAGGACCCCTCTACAAAGGCAGGGGGTCCGGCAGCCTGGGGACCAGTTCTAGAGAATGGGTGCTCGTTCCCTGGGGTGGTCCGGAGCTGTGTAGCCGCTTAGCTTGGTTTTGTACCCTGGGCCTGCACGCTCCACCACTCTATGACGGGTATCCTAGTATTTGGAACTATAGTCCTGTGGGTCCGGTAACCTGGGGTCCGGTTCTAGAGAATGGACACTCGTCTCCTGGGGTGGTCCGGAGCTGTGTAGCCGCTTAGCCTGGTTCCGTACCCTAAGCCTGCACGCTCCACCACTCTGTGATGGGTGTCCTAGTATTTGGAGCTGTGATCCAGGGGGTCCAGGCATACGAATTGGCTTCCTAGGCTAAATCCTGCGGGTCCTATTGCATGAATCAAAGGATAAAAGATACCAGTTGGTGGGGTCCTATGGGAGCGTTACTAAAACTTCCAAGCCAAAGCTGTGTATAGGTCCAGGTCCCAGTCAAGACTACCTCCTGGGGGCCGGGTCACCAATTCTTTCTTAGGTATACTGGTATCCAGCCTCGACACGTTGAGCCTACATCCCAGGGGGGCCAAGTACCAGGGAGAAGTTGGTAGCGCTACACATAGCAAGGACAAATAGCATACAGATAAGTGTTGTTTGATTAATAATTCTCAGAAGTATCATACAAAACCAAAAATTATTACAAGCCGCGCTCTAGCGGAACCCTTGCCTTGTCTCTATAGGTACAACTACTCGTCATCAGCAGGATCCCACTGGAAGCACTCGGCCACCAGCTCCACAGCGTCTTGTACGCTCTCCCGGTCGGCGTCTTCAGTGTCGGCCACTGGACCAGCGATCACCGGCTCCAAGGATATGGCCGGGTCATGGCTCCGGAAGCACGTCAAGATATACTCAATCACCGCCCAGCATAGCCTACCACCCTCGGCCTCCAGGCGGGCACCAAGAATCTAGTCCAGGCGTCAGAGGCGATCGGCGGCGGAGTCCAGCATCGGGAGCGCGTTGGAGATGGACGTCGGCAGCTCTGACACCGGAATGGGACTCATCACTAGCGGCACCAGTGTCGTGCTCGCCTCGCCGGCCCATGCGGCGATGCGCTGAACCCCAACGCGATGCTCCGCCTGAAGGTCTTCAAGAGCCTTCCTGGTGGCCTCCACCGCCTGGGGGCCCGGTGCCGCCTGTGCCACCTAGAACTACCGGATCCGCTCCTCTAGCTCCTTTTCCTTCTTCTATGCCTCGAGCTCGTGCTCGGCCAGCATCTCGCATCGTCGGGTCAGCATTTTTTGCCAGAAGGTGAGATCTGTCTCCTGCCTGGAGAGATCTGTCTCCCGCCTGGTGAGGTCCGTCTCCCGCCTGCCCAAGGACTGCTCCTTTGCCTTGATTTTCTCCTCGGCGAGGGCGGCATCACTGGCTTGCCCTCGAGCTCTTGCTACAACTTTTGCAGCCTCTCCACTGTTGTGGTCTGCTGGATCCGCTGCTCTTCCAGGATCTTGTCTAGGGCACTCAGCTTGGCTCGGAGCTCGGTTGCGAGGGCCTCCCGCTGAGACACCGCCTCCTCCCTCCTGGCCAACTTCTTCTCCCTCCGGGACGCCTCCAGCTCCTGAGCGTACACCTTTTGGAGGTCCTTTTTGTAATCCTTGCGGTCCCACTCGAGCTCGGACCGCTCGGAGGCGAACTGGCGGGATGCCACCTTGGTGCGCTCCTCCAGCTGGGTGCGCCAGTCGCTGAGGTGCTGGTGCTCGGCCTCAAGCGCCTCCCACTCCCATTGGATCGCCGCCTCAATCTTATGAAGAGCCTGATGGGCACGAGATAGCACCTGGGGGAGGGGAACTGGCGCTGCCTCTGGCTCGGCGCCGGACCGAAGCCGCCACCCAAAAACTACCTCTGTCTCCTCCAGAGTGGGCAGCGGGATGGAGCTGGACGCCCCCCCCGCCTCACCCTCGCTGGCGAGGGTAGGCACAGTTGGGACCTCCTCCACCGCTGTCGACGGTGTACTATCGCCGTCGTTGAGGCTGCGGTAGCCATCAGCGCAGTTAGGACCGCCTCTGTCACTTCGACGCCGCCTGATGTTGACGTCGCTGCCGCTGGACCCCCGGCTGAGGCTTGAGAAGCCGCTGGCGTTGTCTGGGCAGCGGCTGGAGGTGGACCGCCGGCACCACTCCATCGGTGGGCCTAGTGCCTGGCGGAGGAGGTGTGGCCTTAGGAGCGGTGGAGGAGGAAGCCCTGGTGAACAGATGATGGGTTAAGACATATCGACATGATAATTAGACTCATGGAAAAAGGGGCTACACTTACTTGGGGCCCTGGACTTTCCAACAACCCTAGAAACGGGGCGACCGCTGCTGTTGTTGTTGTTGCTGCTGCTGCTGGTGCCCTTGGGGGAGATCACCCCCAGGTGGTGGTGGTGGCGGTGGGACCGATGGTGGTGGTGGCGGTGGACCCGATGGTGGTGGTGGCGGAGGACTGACGTGCCTCTACGTGCCCTAGGCCTGGGAGCCAGCCTCCTCGGCCCCGCCAGCAGTCCTCTGGCACTTCTGGGGGGGTCCGAGACAAGTGACCCATCGGCGCGACGCAACCGGTGTCGCCTTCCTCCTCCGATGCCCCAGAACCAACTGGGGCAGAGGCGCTGCTTGCAGCCCCTTTACCCTTGTCCAAGGGGCTGGGGGCCGTGGCGGGGGCGCTGGGGGCCACACCGGCGGGCTGGGGACCCCCAACTGGTACACCAAGGATCTGGATCCCGTGGAGCGGGTCCCGACCGCCGGTCTGACGAACCGCCACACCGCTCTCATCGAGGGTCGGTAGCGTGGCTAGCACCACCGTTCGCAGCCCTGGATCATCACAGAGAGCCAGGATGTCCTGGGGGAGTATCAAGGATTTAGGGATAAAGGACTCACCAGTAATCCCCTTCACAAGGAGTTCCAGCTCCTCCCAGGATAGATCGGTACCCGGCCCGCGCTGGATCCTGCCGATATCATTCGGGCCAGTGAACCTCCTCTGCAGCGGCATGACTCGGCGCTTCAGGAAGTCGTCGACCACATGCATGGAGGTCAGACCACCGGTTGCCAAGGTCTTGATCCTATCCAGTATGGGCAGGAGCTCCGGCAATAGCGATGGCTTGGTCCTCCAGTGCTTGCGGTCGAGGATGGCTCGTTGCTCAGCAGGACGAGGCGGTCGTTGGCTTCGGCGCTGGCAATCACCTAGTCGGCACGCCAGTTTTCCCACCTCGCGCCGCCGAAGGTGGAGATGTAGGCTACGGTCGAATCCGGCCTCGTCTGAAAGTATTAGGCACCAAGATGGTCCCTAGCCTTCCCAGACTTGACCAGAACGAAGAAATGGCGGAAGAGGGAAGTACAGGGGGCCACCCCCACAAACATCTCGTAGAGGTGGACGAATATGGCTGCCTGTGATGAGGACATCACTTCTATACATACAATGAATGGACAGATAACACGATCTCGTACACGATAGCTAAATCTCCAGGTACGTTCTACCCTAGGCAATTGTGTTTCAGAGCTTACGCTTAGGGCCACGGATGTTTTGATGATTAGGTACCTTGGAGAGGACCAGCAAGGACTTGGGAAAGGCCAAGGTGTTGAGGAGGAGCAGCAAGGGCGTCCACAACAGGAAGGAGATCAAGTCTGAGTCGGCTGCGACTCCATCTCGGGTTCCAGGACCAGTCTGCACTAAAATGGACGCCCAAGATGCATCCGGACTCCGATTGCGACGGACTAGATATGGTTGGAAATATAACGAGATTATCTAACCAACCCAACTGGTTCCACCCTAAAATTCATCCGGAGTCAACGGGAATCGTCGAAATAAGTCAGCGTTCAGATTCTGTTTTAGTGCTGCGACACCGTCTGTTGGGCCGTTGGGCCGTGTATCGCGTCGGAGCCCATTAGGGGCTAGTCCAGGGCTACGCACGCCCTAATACTCTATTTATTCACCAGCCGCCGCCACATTTAGGCTTGGGTTTTGCTTAGATCAATTCTGTCATCGAACAGTGTCGCCGTCATCAGCTTGTGAGACCCTCTCCCGTAATCAATACAATTTTGGTTGCGTTTCTTTCCTGTTCTTGCTTGTGTTCTTGATTGCGCTTGCAGGGATAAGCCTTCGTGGCGAGGTTATTCGTATGTCACGGGTGATAACCAACGGAGCCGTGGTGTAGTGATTGCGAGGAACCATTCGCTCGGAGCCTTGGATCATCAACGTCGAGATCTCCACTCAATCAAATTATCGTATCTCACGGAAGATCGGGCCGCGTCTACTATCAATTGGTATCAGAGCTCCAGGTTGCCCGTGAGGTATAATTCTACCTTTAGATTAGTTTTGTTTCATCCCATAGTCCACAAAAAGCCAAAAAAATTACGATCAGTTTATTCCGACCTAAAACCATCGCCTTAACCTTTGCACAATTCAGTTTTAGAGTCAGCAGTTCTGAGTTCGTGTTCTAGTTAAGTTTGGTTGCTGGATTAGATTTGTTTTGGTTCAGTTTGATTGTATCCATCCACTTCCATCCTACAAAACCGACCCTATCTACAAAACAGATCCTATCTCTACAACCGATCCTATCCACAGAACAGATCCTATCTCTACAACCGATCCTATTCACAAAATAGATCCTATCTCTACAACCGACAATATCCACAAAACATATCCTATCTCTAAAACCGGCCATATCCACAAAACAGATCCTATATCTAAACTGACCATATCTAGAAAACAAATCCTATCTCTAAAACTGACCCTGTGCTCCATAGCCGTCGTTTCGGTTCCTGCCGATTTGTGCCTTTGAAAACCATAACTTGAGGTACCTTCCATAAAATGGGTATAACTTTTCGCTCGGTGCTCCGTTTGAGCTCAAATTTTTACATCAGATTCCTGACTCCATTCTGTGGTGACCCAAACTTGCCTATGGCTTGTTTGGTTCGGTCAAAAAATTCAAAAAATTTGAGAAGATAATTAAAAAAAATTGTTTAAGTGTTTTCAGGAATTTCAGAGATCCTTTGTGAATTTCTCTAGGCCACAATACAACTCTGTTTCAAGTGAAATTTTGTGTGCTTCCATCCTTTGTGTTTTTGGATCAGTGGTAAAAAATTCAGAATATTTCGAGCTCTTTTGATGGTACTCCTTTTGAAACGCGCCTTTGATTTCTACTAGTGCTGAAAAATCTGCCCTATTTACAGAACTGTCATTCCCACTAGATACTTGTACCTCCTTTCTTGTGCTTTGGTCCAACTGTTCTATTACATTTTCTAGGCCAGGAACTAGGACGAGTACTTGGAACACTTATTCAGCATTGCTATCTGTTACTGACTTGTGTGCCACATATATATATTTAGTCAGCCTTCCCATAGCTCCAATTTTCTCTTGAGCAGAATAGGTACTCTTTTGCAATCACACCCACGCTCGTTGGACAGTCACACCGGTCACCGTTTGCCACCTGCAGTGCTGGTAAGAACGTTGTAAGAGCGGGGTAAGACGCTTCATAATTTGTATTCCACCACCTCCACCACCACCCTGAGAGATAGTTGTAGGGTTGACATTGTTTGTTGTCTTTTTGTCTCTGTTTTGTGCTAACAATGACAGGACCAAAGAATCAAATGGACAAGGACAAGGGGCCTAAACTTAACGATGATGAGTGTGTCTCTCAAATGGAATTGAAGGAGATGATGCGCGCGATGACTGAAGCTTTTAAAAAATACCAGGACTCTGCCTCGACATCCTATGAGCAGCTTGATCGACGAGTTGCTGAACTTGTTACATGCATGAACATACTGGAGTGTAACGCCCTGAATTTGGGGGTAGAATTTTTTTTCTTCTTTTCTCTCACCAAATTCAGGCGTTACCCTTTTCTTTTCCCTTTTCTCCTCGCTAAACCTTGATCTTTTCCAAAGTCATAGCGGGTTTTGGCTTTAGACCTCGTGTAAAGCAAAACCTTAAAATACTTTATTTTGTGTGATGCACCATGCCGAACCATGCATACTTTTTGATTGATTAAAAATGTGAATGCTTTCATCTAGAGGAAATTAGATTTTAGAAAAAGGAAAACCTTTTTCTCCTCCCCTCCCCCCCTCCTTCCACATTTCGGCCCAGCCGCCCCCTCCCCCTCCCCCGCCGTGGGCCGGCCTGGCGGCCCAGCCGCGCCCCCCCTCCCCCTTTGGGCCCAGCCGGCCCAACCGTCCCCCCCTCTCTTTCTTTTTTTTTCTTTTTCCAAAAATCCCCTCCCTCTCCCTCTCTCTCTCTCTCCCTCACCCTCACCCTAACCCTAGCCGCCGCCGCCCCTCACCCGCGCCGCCGCCGCCCCTCCCAGGCGCCGCCCGCCCCCTCCGGTGAGGCCCTCCCTCCTCTCTCCCTCCTCTCTCTCCCTCCTCCCTCCCTCCTCCCTCTCCTCCCTCCGGCGCCCTCCCCCGCGCCCCGCGCCCCGCGCCGCCCGCCTCGGCCCCTGGCTCGGCCGCTCCGGCGAGCTCGGCCCGACCCCGGCCCCGGCCACCCCAGCCGCCCGCGCCCCCGACCCCGCCCGGCTCGGCCCCGCCCGCGCCGCCTCTCCCCCGACCCCGACTCGGCTGTTCCCCGGCTCGGCCACCTCCCGCGCCCGGCCTCGGCCGCTCGCGCCCGGCCTCGGCCGCCCCCGACCCCGGCTCGGCCGCCTCGGCTCGGCCGCCCGCGCCCCGGCCTCGGCCCAACCGCCTCGCCCGGCTCGGCCCCGCCCCTGGCTCGGCCGCCTCGCCCGCTCGTCCCCGCCCCGCGCCGCCCCGGCACGGCCGCCCGCCTCCCGGCGAGCTCGGCCGCTCCCCGGCGAGCTCGGCCGCCCCGCGCCCGCTCGGCCGCCCCCCGGCTCGATCGCCCGCCCCCGTGCCCCGGCTCAACCGCGCCCCCCGCCTCGGCTCGGCCGCCCCGCTCTCGGCCTCGGCCGTGCCCCCGCCCTGCCCGTGCTTCGCCCCGCCCGTGCGCCGTGCTTGCCCGCTCGCCCCGCCGTGCCTTGCTCGCGTCGTGTCGGCCCCGGCGTGGCCTCGAGTTCGGCCCAGCGTGCCTAGGGCGCGCGGCCTTGAGCTCGGCTAGCGCGCGGCCCCGACGTGCGCATGGTTAGTTCGCGACGCGTGCATGCGGCCTCGCGCGCGTGCCCGCATAGTGCGTAGTGCCTTGGCACGACCCATCGTGCCTTCGTCTACCCCCAGACGCCTCGTCTACCCCCCCCCCCCCCCCTGTGTCCTATGCGCGTTAATCTCGTTGTTCATATTAATAAGTAGGAATCTTAATTTGGAAATTGGTTACGTTAGTTAATTTGTATAGCTAATTGTCCAACTTATTCAATGTTAATCTACTAAAAGTGGTCACGTTTACATTAGTGCATGTAGCTAATTCTTATCATTGAAGCTAAGTAGACCTGGAACACGTAGCATTTAGTTGTTCGTCAACCCGTAGTGCGTCTCGGGCTTAAGCTTTAACTCTCGCGAAACCTTTCCCCATTTCTTTCTAACCTTGGTAAGTTCATTATCGTATGTGATATTCTATGCATATTTACTTTATTTGTTCTTTCGTAATGGTGTACTGTTTGTTTCCTAATTTGAATGGATGGATGTATGTATGCTTGCAATCGCATAGAGAACGATCCGGTCGAAGAGCCCGAAGAACTCGCAGGAGAAGCCCCTGAGCAGCAGTCGGTTGGTGGAGGCAAGTGTCCTTTGACCTATCTCTGTCCTATTCATTCTTTAATTCACCTCCCGCATTACACATTTATACCTAAGGATTGACTAGCTTTTGTTATCCATGTCCTTGTTTACCTATTTGGGTCGGATTATTATTGTTTAGCTTTATGCTATTGCTCAACTCTAATCAATGAACATGATGAGATCATATATGATACGTTGTTTTCCCTCTTCTTATTATGATGTTATACTTGTGGCCTTTAAGGGGGCTCGAGCGGTTTCTCAAGTGCCTCTCCGTAAGGACCTGTTCTATGGATGACCGCCCGGGAAAACAGTGCAACCATGAGGGTGGAGTGGGACGCCCTTAGCTGAGTAATTAGAGGATCCGGGGTGTAGTTCGCTTCGCCGTCGTGCCGTCAATGGGGCTCGGTGTATGCGGCTCGCTCTGCCAAGGTTGATTTGTCCCTTGGGGAGGAGTGCGGTACATTTAGGAAACCTAACGGGCGGCTACAGCCCGGGGAATCTTTGTAAAGGCTACGTAGTGAGACCCTGCCTATTCACCTTGGTAGTGTTTAAGGGTTTGATCGGCCCGAGGCAAGAGGGAATCACGGCTTGTGGGTAAAGTGCACAACCTCTGCAGAGTGTTTGAAAACTGATATATCAGCCGTGCTCGCGGTTATGAGCGGCCAAGGGAGCTCCAATGATTAGTGGTACTTGATCAGAGACATTTTGGTTTACAGGTGGCAATGAGACTGATGGTTTTGGTTATGTCTATGGTGCTGGTAAGTGGTATTCTTTCCGTTTGGAAAGGGTACATCGGGCTAATAACTTGGGTTAATGCTAAAACCTGGCTTTCTACTAGTAAGTAATAATCTGACCAACTAAAAGCAACTGCTTGACTTACCCCCACATAAAGCTAGTCCACTACAGTCAAACAGGATACTTGCTGAGTATGTTGATGTGTACTCACTCTTGCTCTACACACCAAACCCCCCCCCCCCAGGTTGTCAGCATTGCAACCACTGCTCAGGAGAAGATGAAGCTGTGGAAGGAGACTTACAGGAGTTCCAAGACTACGACGAGTTCTAGGTGTGGGTTAGCGGCAACCCCCAGTCGGCTGCCTGTGAAGGCCGCGGTTATCTACGTTTCGTTTTCGCACTTTAATTTATTGTAAGGACTATGTGGACGTCTCAGACGTATGATGTAATCGACTATTATTTCCCCTTTTAATACTATTTGAGCACTGTGTGATGATGTCCATGTTATGTAACTGCTGTGTACGTGAATTGCTGATCCTGGCACGTGCATGGTTCGCATTCGGTTTGCCTTCTAAAACCGGGTGTGACATAAGTGGTATCAAAGTCGTGCTGACTGTAGGACCGCTAACCTAGAGTAGAATGGTCGTTCTAAGGATTATAGACCTCTGTCCCTGCCTTGACTTTGGTACCCCTTCAAAAGTTGGTCATATCGACCAAACCTATGTTCTACTATATATTATACCTTGCTGAAAATTTTGTTTTATTCTAATCCTTCATTTATTTATGATTCATTATTTGCTGGTCATATTGATTCTGTTCTCACTCTTTTGCTTGCGGTGTCTTTTCTAGATGGCTCGTCTTAGACACACTGCACGAAAGTCCGTCATCCCCTTCTTACCCTCCCGCCTCGCGGAGCGTCCGCTTCGCCGTCCCGTGGCCGGTCAGTCCAGCCACTTGGAGAGACTGCACCACCGCCTGCATGAGGAGCAGGAACGTCGACGATAGGAGCAGCAGGGCTCTTCTTTCTCGCTCCAGCAGGAGATAGAGTCTGTGAGGAGCTGCTCCCCTGTGCTTCCCCTGGAGGCGCCCCCTGCACCACCACTGGGCGCCCCAGCCTCTGGAGTAGCTGCTGGAGGAGATCCAGACGACGGAGGTGGCGACGACAGCCCGAGCCACGACACCGACTCCCCTGCTGATCATGAGCCGAAAGGATGGGTTGCTCGACCCATCACTCGCGACGCTGCTCGCGGGTGTCACTTCCATGATGCGCTCGACACCCTGCTACGTCGGGCACTTAACCGGCGTACTTGGTCCATCGAGTATCGCTGTGTGGTCTACCAGCATAGTCGCGGGGTCTACCCGGGCCGCTGGGAGGCGACCTGCTTGGTGCGCCGTCCGGAGAACAGTCTCCAGGGTGCAGAGGCCTGCTCAGAGCACTATTCTATCTCTGAGCGGGACTCAGCTGAGGCAGCCATGCAAGATGCTGCACGGCGTGCGCTTTCGCACTACTGCTCGGTTCTCGGTGGGGTAGCTGATGGTCTCGACCTGAAGTATTACCCCCGCCGTCCATCTGGCAGCACAGGAGGCGTGATTGTTTCACCTGCTGGCGAGGACAATCCTAGGTTGAGCAGCACAGTCAACCTAGCCGCCGTGCTAAACACGGAGCTGGACCATGCACTAGACGAGCTGAGCAGGGCTCGTGCTGAGATCGCCCTGCTGCGAGCTGAGCGCGCGGAACGTCGTCACCTAGATGATGGTTCCCCGCTCCCGTTGGGACTCAGCACCCGTACCGCTCACCTCGGCGTGGACACCGGTCTTATGGCAATCCCGACTGTAAGACCAAGATAGATTTAGCACCATAGATCGCTAGAGTCGGATCTTGTAATTAACACAAAATATATACGTAGAAGCTACAGTCTTAGCGTTAGTCTCGCTTTTAGTTAGTCTTAGTTAGACAGGGTAGTTTGTTATATCCTGTGCATTTATGTTTGTCATGATGAACTATGTTTGGTTTGGATCTTTGTAATGACTGTCACCAGAGTGTGGGTATCCCCTGCATTTTGGTTTACCTATTATGTTAATGGAGTTAGTTATATAGTTGGGAAACCTTTTATTCCACTTTCCTCTTTATCTGAGAAGCTGTGTGGTCTGCGTTGGAGATCAGTGAAGATGCTCATCTGTTCAGTGTTGTTGAAGAATTCTATACTCTTTTCTTATGCTACAAGAGTTGCAAGATCAGTTCTGATGTGTGGTTGCATTCTGCAGATGTCAGAGAACAGGCGCAGAGGAGGAAAGCGTGCTCAGCAGGAGCGAGCCGCTCCACAGGATGAGGTGCCCCAGCAGCAGCACCTGCCGCCCCCGCCCCCGATGTCGATCGAGCAGATGTTTCTGATGCAGACTCAGGTAGTTCAAGCCATTGGTCAGACTCTGGCCGCCATTCAGCAGCAGCAGCAACAACAACAGCAGCAGGCTCCACCTCAGCCTCAGATGCCTCAGATGCCCAGAGACAAGCGTGCTGAATTCATGAGAGGTCATCCACTGACGTTCGCTCACTCTTCTGACCCCATGGATGCTGAAGATTGGCTGCGCACTATGGAGCGGGAGTTGCATACCGCTCAGTGTGATGACAGGGAGAAAGTCTTGTATGGTCCCCGTCTGTTGAGAGGAGCAGCTCAGTCATGGTGGGAGTCTTATCTCGCCACCCATGCCAACCCCGACGCCATCACTTGGGAAGAGTTCAGAGGTAGCTTTCGTCAGTACCACGTGCCTGCAGGTCTGATGACAGTGAAGAAGGAGGAGTTCCTGGCCCTTAAGCAAGGGTCATCATCTGTCAGTGAGTATCGAGACAGGTTTCTGCAGTTGTCTCGCTATGCTCCTGAAGATGTCAACACCGACGCCAAGCGACAGTATCGCTTCTTGAGAGGCTTGGTTGACCCTCTGCACTATCAGCTGATGAATCACACCTTCCCGACATTCCAGCACCTGATTGACAGAGCAATCATGACAGAAAGAAAGCGTAAGGAGATGGAGGATCGTAAGCGCAAGATCAGTGGACCCCAGCCTGGAAGCAGCAGCCGTCCTCGTTTCTCAGGCAATCAACCTCAGCAGTTCAGGCAGAACCAGCGTCCACCTCAGCAGCATCAACAGTTCCAAAGGCAGTACCCTCAGTGTCGGCGTTTCGAGATAGGGGGGTCCCTAAGCCGACGAGTGAGTGTGCTGCGTGCCCCAGCCCAGATGGGTCGAGCGCGTGGGCGAGCGCGAAGGGGGGAGAGGCGAGGTGGCCGGAGTCGAGCGTGAGAGAGGTGGAAGTCCCGCGGCCTTCGTGTTCGTCCCGCGCCCAGGTCAGGTGCGCTTGCAGTAGGGGGGTTACAAGCGTCCACGCGGGTGAGGGAAGCGAGCGGCCCCAAGAGAGCGCCTGTCCCGTCCTCGGTCCCGCGCGGCCAACCTTCTCTAAGAAGGCCCTGGTCCTCCCTTTTATAGTCGTAAGGAGAGGATCCAGGTGTACAATGGGGGGTGTAGCAGAGTGCTACGTGTCTAGCAGAGGGAGAGCTAGCGCCCTAGGTACATGCCAATGTGGCAGCCGGAGAGATCTGGGCACCCTGCTGGCGTGATGTCGTGGCTGTCGGAGGTGCGGCGGAGCCTGGCGGAGGGACAGCTGTTGGAGCGGTCGAGTCCCTGCTGACGTCGTCCTGCTTCCGTAAGAGAGCTGGGGGGCCGCCGTCGTCATAGAGCTTGTGGAGCGCCATCATTGCCCCTCCGGCGGAGCTGGCCGGATGGGACGCCGGTCTTGTTCTCCGTGACCCGAGTCGATTCGGGATAGGATGATGATGGCGCTTCCTGTTGACGTGGCGGTCTGTGCTCTAGGCGGGGCGACGTGGGGGTTCCTCCGAAGCCGAGGTTGAGTCTGCCTTCCGTTGTCGTGGCCGAGCCCGAGCCATGGGGTCGGGCGAGGCGGAAGTCGTTCGGCCGAGGCCAGGGCGGAGTCCGAGCCCTGGGGTCGGGCGAGGCGGAGTTTCGTCGTCTTCCGGGTCTTAGCCCGAGTCCGAGCCCTGGGGTCGGGCGGAGCGGAGTTCGCCGTCTTCCGGGTCTTAGCCCGAGTCCGAGCCCTGGGGTCGGGCGGAGCGGAGTTCGCCGTCTTCCGGGTCTTAGCCCGAGTCCGAGCCCTGGGGTCGGGCGGAGCGGAGTTCGCCGTCTTCCGGGTCTTAGCCCGAGTCCGAGCCCTGGGGTCGGGCGGAGCGGAGTTCGCCGTCTTCCGGGTCTTAGCCCGAGTCCGAGCCCTGGGGTCGGGCGGAGCGGAGTTCGCCGTCTTCCGGGTCTTAGCCCGAGTCCGAGCCCTGGGGTCGGGCGGAGCGGAGTTCGCCGTCTTCCGGGTCTTAGCCCGAGTCCGAGCCCTGGGGTCGGGCGGAGCGGAGTTCGCCGTCTCCCGGGTCTTAGCCCGAGTCCGAGCCCTGGGGTCGGGCGGGGCGGAGTTCGCCGTGGCGCCTTTGGCAAGGCCTGACTGCCTGTCAGACTCACTCTGTCGAGTGGCACTGCAGTCGGAGTGGCGCAGGCGGCGCTGTCCTTCTGTCAGACTGGCCAGTGGAGCGGTGGAGTGACGGCGGTCACTTCGGCTCTGCCGGGGGCGTGTGTCAGGATAAAGGTGTCAGGCCACCTTTGCGTTAAATGCCCCTGCAATTTGGTCAGTCGGTGCGGCGATTTAGTCAAGGTTGCTTCTGAGCGAAGCCAAGGCCTCGGGCGAGCCGGTGATGTGTCCGCCATAAAAAGGGGGCCTCGGGCGAGACGGAAGTCTCTCGAGGTCGGCTGCCCTTGGCCGAGGCTAGGCTCGGGTGAAGCGTGATCGAGTCACTCGTGTGGACTGATCCCTGACTTAATCGTACCCATCAGGCCTTTGCAGCTTTATGCTGATGGGGGTTACCAGCTGAGAATTAGGCGTCTTGAGGGTACCCCTAATTATGGTCCCCGACAGTAGCCCCCGAGCCTCGAAGGGAGTGTTAGCACTCGCTTGGAGGCTTTCGTCGCACTTTTTTGCAAGGGGACCAGCCTTTCTCGGTTGCATTTCGTTCCGGTGGGTGCGCGCGAGCGCACCCGCCGGGTGTAGCCCCCGAGGCCTCGGAGGAGTGGTTACACTCCTTCGAGGTCTTAATACCTCGCGCAATGCTTCGGCTGGTCTGGTCGTTCCCTCATGCGAACTGGCCGTAGCCCGGGTGCACGGTCGGGGTCCAAGCTCTCGGGCTGGTATGTTGACGCTGTCAACGATTTGGCCGGAGCCGGTTTTTGCGAGAGCAGCCCCCGAGCCTCTGCACAGGGCGAGAGGGCGATCAGGGACAGACTCGACTTTTTACATACGCCCCTACGTCGCCTTTCCGCAAGGAGGAGGGGGGGAGTGCGCCATGTTACCCTCGATGGGCACCGAACATGGTGTCTCCGGTGAGCTGCAAGCGGGTAATCCGAGTGGACGTCCATGCCCCGTTCGTTGGGGGTCGGCTAGGGGCCCAGAGGCACGCCCAAAAGTACCTGCGGGTGATTTGCCGGACCCGGTCCCCTGGCGATGGGGTCCGAGGGCTCGATGCCTCCCTCCGATGGGATTCCGTTACAAGATCGTTCCCGCTGGTCTCGGAAATGTCCTAGGGTACCTCGGGAGCGCAGCCCGAGCCTCGGTTATGTATCGAACGTACCCCTGGTCATCCCTTGCTCGGTGTCTGAGGCGACTGTGAACCCTTCGGGGGCCAGCCTTCGAACCCCTGATCAGTAATGGGCGCGGAGCCCGAGTAGCCTGAGGCGGCCATGGAACCCTTCGGGGGGCTGGCCTTCGAACCCCTGACCAGTAGTGGGTGTCGGGCCCACGCGATATGAGGCGGTTGTTGAACCCTTCGGAGGGCCAGCCTTCGAACCCCTGATCAGTAGTGGGGGGCTCGGAGCCCGGTTCCTTCGCGGAGAAGGATCCCTTTCGGGGTATCCCCCTTTCCCGGTCCCTGTTGCAAGAGATAGAGAAAGAAGAAAACGGAAAAGGATACGAAATCGGACGACGTGGCGTACCTTTTCTGGCGCGATTATTACGGCGAAGGTGAAGCGTCGCGCGCTCCTCCTGCCAGAGGCGCCGCGTGTCCCGCCGCGGAGTTAATGCGACGGGGCGAGTGGTTGGCGGGGCGGCCGTTACGCGTGTGCGATCCGTTCGAGGAACGGGTCACGGGTGCACCGTCTCCACGCCGTGAGAGGAGGCTCTCTTGCTGTCCCAGGATGGGACGTGAGCCTGGCTGACGACGTGACTGCTGCGCCCGCCCGCCTGCCACCGCTATTACTGCCGGCCCTCTTTCGGTCGCTTTGACCGACGCGCCAGGCTGGCGCTGTTGGGTCGCCTCGAGTCGCGGCATTGGCTCCGCAACCGAAGAGGCGCGATGGTGGCACAAGTGGCGGTGCGGTTGCTTGCATGCAGCAACTGGCGCGCCGGTTGCTCGACGCGTGGGCCTGGGTTCCCAAGCTGGCGTGTCAGAAGTTGGAGAAGCGCGTCCATCTGGCGCGGTTGCATGCCGCCTGCATGGCTGCCCGCCCCTTCTGCCCGTTGGTCTGGGCGGAAATGGGGGGTCGCTTGTAACCGCTGGACGGTCGTGCGCACCACGCGCGGCGGTTCGGCTTCTTCTGCCCTGAGCCGGCTTGCATGACATGCGGGACCCAGCCCCCGAGTCGCAGGGGAGGGCCTTGGAGCGTGTTGGAGAAGACTCAGCCCGTGGCGCCTGGGGGCGCACGTAGGGAGAGTTGCCTTTAAAAGGAGGGAGACTCCTTTCGGAAGGCAACCATGTCTTCTTCCTCCCTTAAGCGCCGTGTCTTCCCATCTTTCAAGCCCCCGGATGGGGGGTATCCGCCGCCTCTCCGCCTCCTCGTTGGAGGAACGCAACTCCATGGGAGTTGGTACCTCTCAGCCATCGTTCGGCTTCAAGGATTTTCATCATGCTGCCCGGCTGCTCCCCTCCGCCGGCGGTCACCTGAGATGGCGACCTCCGGCTTGATGGTGGGGGAAAGCGAGCCGGGCTGCGGCCTCTTCCCCTCCCTCAGCCTCAAGGATTTTCATCACCAGGGCTGGGGAGGGGAGTGCGCCGAGTTGAGGTCGGCCCCCGCGTGGGCGGCGGCCCGCTCCTTCACTCAGTGATCGGAGGGAAAGGCGGCCGTCGTCCGTGGCGCTGGCAGCTGCAGCGTGCCTGGCTTTCAGGCGCGGGTGGCTTCGGAGCCGCTCGCGGTTCCGGCATCCGCCACGGCAGCTTGAAGAGGTTCTGCTGCCGGCGAGATAGCCGGGGCCGGCCACGGGCTGACCTCCAACTCTACGGCCTTCTGCCCGTCCTTGCCTTACGAGTTTTGGCATGGGCGGGGGGCTCCTGGCAGCGGCATCTAGCCTGAGGTCGGCGTTGCCGCTGCTTGGTCCCTCGGAGCAGAAGGCGTCGTCGTCGCCGCTGCTGGAGCAGGTGACGGCGCGCCATTCGTCGGCCTTCAGTTGCTCCGCAGGCCTTCCCCCTCGGAGTGGGGTCGTTCGTGCCTGCGGAGGGGGAACCGGAGTTCCGTTCGTAATGGCACTTCGAATGCCAGTGTTTTTTGTTCATTGCGGCTGTCGGGGCCTGAACATGTATGTAATTTCGGCACGGAGCCGTGTTTTTTCCTCATTTTCGAGCACTAAGTCTCGCCTATTGATTATCTGAACCGCTTTACCAAGCATGAGTCGCCCCGTGTCAAGGTGACGGGTGAGGTATCCGTATCCCGGAGGCGTAGGAATCCCTCGGCCCGTTCGGCCTTGTTGTCTGGGGTTCCTCTAGCTTAGTTAAAGAGACCCCTCGGCTGCCCTTCGGTGGACCGAGGCCAGGGGTAGCGATATCAGTATGAACAGAGGCGGAGTTGGCTCGAGAATGGGAACCTGGTTGGCCGGAGCCTAGCCGTGTTGTCCGTCAGCGGAGCCGACGCCGAAGTCGATCAGTCGAGACCTCGGGTCGGGCTGGCGCCCTTGGAAGCCGGTTGACCGAGGCCCCAGGGGTAACCGGTCGAGCCGCCTGCTCGGGCCGGATTCCCGGAGGAGTCCCTGGGCCGCGTCGCCGCCCGAGGCTGGGTCGGGCTTTGCTGGAGACGTCGTCGATGCCGAGGGTGCTACGGCTCCCTTCAGCGTGAAGACCCGAGCCTGCAGGATCAGATCATCTTGTAGCGTGTGCTTTCTGCGGCCGCCGAGGCCAGAAAAAACACACCCTCGCCACGCTTGCGAAGCTGCGCCTTTTTTCCCCTTGTTTCGAGCATCTGGACTCTGTCTGTAACAGGGATGTTTGTGTGAGCGAGAGTTGCTTTTCGCGGAAGGGACGAGTGAGGTATCCGTATCCCAGAGGCGTGGGAATCCCTCGGCTCGGTCGGCCTTGCCGCTTACGCGTACTTTCACCCGTCCATGAGGCCCTGTCCCCGACTTAGTCGAGAAAGCTTGAAGGACTGCTTCGGCAGGAGAGCTTCCGAACGTGAAGACTTGTTCGGTCCACGGAGTCGCTTTATCCGAGCGCAAGTTACTTATCGCAGAAGGTGATGAGTGAGGTATCCGTATCCCGGAGGCGTAGGAGTCCCTCGGCTCGGTCAGCCTTGGCTGCTTACGTGTACTCCGTCGTTTCCAGGATCCGCTTTCCGAAGTAGTCAAGAAGCACGAAAGAAATCTTGCTAAAAAGAGGTCCTTTTTTGAGGAAAAATTCGACGCAGAGGGGGTCTCCCCCCTTTTAGCCCCCGAGGGAGGGTCGGGCTTTGCCGAGGCTAGGTCGACCCTTCCTTGACGACTAAACTTTGCGTAGGCGCGAGGTATATGAACAACTTGAAAACATCTTAAGGGTAGAAGCGACGTAGCTGTTTGATGTTCCAAGCGTTGCCGTAGATCTCGCCTTGATGGTTGGCCAGCTTGTATGTTCCGGGCTTCAGAACTTTGGCGATGACGAATGGCCCTTCCCAGGGGGGCGTGAGCTTGTGCCTCCCTCGGGCGTCTTGCCGCAGCCGAAGCACCAGATCGCCCACCTGGAGTTCTCGGGACCGGACCCCTCGGGCGTGGTAGCGTCGCAGGGACTGTTGGTACCGCGCCGAGTGTAGTAAGGCCCTGTCCCGAGCTTCCTCCAGCTGATCCAGCGATTCCTCTCGGCTAGCTTGGTTGCTTTGTTCGGTGTAGGCCCTCGCCCTCGGGGAGCCGTATTCCAGGTCAGTGGGCAAGATAGCTTCAGCCCCGTAGACCAGGAAAAAACGGCGTGAAGCTCGTGGCACGACTCGGCGTCGTCCTTAGGCTCCAGACCACCGAGGGGAGTTCCTTCATCCATCGCTTGCCGAATTTGTTGAGGTCGTTGTAGATCCGAGGCTTGAGCCCTTGTAGAATCATGCCGTTGGCACGCTCTACTTGCCCATTCGACATGGGATGAGCCACGGCGGCCCAGTCCACCCGGATATGGTGATCCTCGCAAAAATCCAAGAATTTTTTGCCGGTGAACTGGGTGCCGTTGTCGGTGATGATGGAGTTCGGGACCCCGAAGCGATGGATGATGTTGGTGAAGAACGCCACCGCCTGCTCGGACCTGATGCTGTTCAGAGGTCGGACCTCGATCCACTTGGAGAATTTGTCGATGGCGACCAGCAGGTGCGTGTAGCCCCCGGGCGCCTTCTGCAAGGGACCGACGAGGTCCAGACCCCATACAGCGAAGGGCCAAGTGACGGGTATTGTCTGCAGAGCCTGAGCGGGCAGGTGCGTCCGCTTCGCATAGAATTGGCACCCTTCGCAGGTGCGGACAATTCTAGTGGCGTCAGCCACCACCGTTGGCCAGTAGAAGCCTTGCCGGAAAGCATTTCCGACAAGGGCTCGGGGTGCTGCGTGGTGGCTGCAAGCCCCCGAGTGTATTTCTTGCAGCAGTTCCCGACCTTCGGCGATGGAGATGCATCGCTGGAGGATGCCCGAGGGGCTGCGATGGTAGAGCTCCTCTTCGTCGCCCAGCAAGACGAATGACTTGGCGCGCCGCGCTACCCGCCGAGCCTCGACTTGGTCGAGGGGTAGCTCTCCTCGACGGAGATATTGCAGGTACGGGGCCTGCCAATCTTGATCTGGCGTGGCCCCGCTCTGCCCTTCCTCGACGTTCAGTGCCTCACCCTCGGAGGCCGAGGGTACCTTGGGCTGTGCCGAGGGTACCTCGGGCTGAGCCGAGGGTACCTCGGGCTCGGGCGCGTCGTCGAGCTTGACGGAGGGTTGATGCAGATCCCGGGAGAAGACGTCCGGGGGGACTGTCGTTCGCCCCGAGGCTATCTTAGCCAGCTCGTCTGCGGTTTCGTTGTAGCGCCGAGCGATGTGGTTGAGCTCGAGCCCGAAGAACTTGTCTTCCAGGCGCCGAACCTCGTCGCAGTAGGCCTCCATCTTTGGGTCGCGGCAGTGGGAGTTCTTCATGACTTGGTCAATGACGAGCTGCGAATCACCGCGGGCGTCGAGGCGTCTGACCCCTAGCTCGATGGCGATCCGCAATCCGTTGACCAGAGCTTCGTACTCGGCCACATTGTTGGACGCCGGGAAATGGAGGCGCAGCACGTAGCGCATGTGCTTTCCGAGGGGCGAGATGAAGAGCAGGCCTGCGCCGGCCCCCGTCTTCATCAGCGACCCGTCGAAAAACATGGTCCAGAGCTCCGGTTGGATCGGAGTCGTTGGCAGCTGGGTGTCGACCCATTCGGCCACGAAATCCGCCAACACCTGGGACTTGATGGCCTTCCGAGGGGCGAACGAGATCGTTTCGCCCATGATTTCCACCGCCCACTTTGCGATCCTGCCCGAGGCCTCTCGGCACTGGATGATCTCCCCCAGGGGGAAGGATGACACCACAGTTACCGGATGAGATTCGAAGTAGTGTCGCAGCTTCCGCCTTGTCAGGATCACAGCATACAGCAGCTTTTGAACTTGCAGGTAGCGGATCTTAGTCTCGGACAGCACTTCGCTGATGAAGTAGACCGGCCTCTGAACGGGCAATGCATGCCCTTCCTCTTGCCTTTCGACCACAATCGCGGCGCTAACCACCTGAGTGGTCGCGGCGACGTAGACCAAGAGGGCCTCTCCGTCCGCCGGGGGCACCAAGACAGGCGCCTTTGTAAGGAGCGCCTTCAGGTTGCCGAGGGCTTCCTCGGCCTCGGGGGTCCAAGCGAAACACTCGGCCTTCCTTAAGAGGCGGTACAGAGGCAGACCTCTTTCGCCGAGGCGTGAGATGAAGCGGCTCAGGGCCGCGAGGCATCCCATGACCCTCTGTACCCCTTTTAAGTCCTTGACGGGTCCCATGCTGGTGATGGCCGCGATCTTCTCCGGGTTGGCTTCGATGCCTCGCTCGGAGACGATGAACCCCAGGAGCATGCCTCGGGGCACCCCGAAGACACACTTCTCAGGATTAAGCTTGACTCCCTTCGCCTTGAGACACCGGAATGTCACTTCAAGGTCGGAGAGGAGGTCGGAAGCCTTCCTTGTCTTGACTACGATGTCATCGACGTAGGCCTCGACTGTGCGACCGATGTGTTCGCCGAACACATGGTTCATGCACCGCTGGTACGTCGCGCCCGCATTCCTCAAACCGAACGGCATGGTGACATAGCAGTACATGCCGAACGGCGTGATGAAAGAAGTCGCGAGCTGGTCGGACTCTTTCATCCGGATCTGGTGATACCCTGAGTAGGCATCGAGGAAGGACAGGGTTTCGCACCCAGCGGTGGAATCCACGATTTGGTCGATGCGAGGCAGAGGGTAGGGAACCTTCGGACATGCTTTGTTGAGACCAGTGTAGTCTACACACATCCGCCATTTCCCCCCTTTCTTCCTCACAAGCACAGGGTTGGCAAGCCATTCGGGATGGAATACCTCTTTGATGAACCCTGCTGCCATTAGCTTGTGGATCTCTTCGCCAATCACTCTGCGCTTCTCCTCGTCGAATCGGCGCAGAGGCTGCCTGATGGGTCGGGCTCCGGCCCGAATATCCAGCGAGTGCTCGGCGACATCCCTCGGTATGCCGGGCATGTCCGAGGGACTCCACGCAAAGACGTCGGCGTTCGCGCGGAGAAAGTCGACGAGCACTGCTTCCTATTTGGGGTCGAGCCCGGAACCGATCCGGACCTGCTTGGTGGTGTCGCCACTGGGGTCGAGAGGGACGGCCTTGACCGTCTCCGCTGGTTCGAAGTTGCCGGCGTGGTGCTTCACGTCTGGCACCTCCTTGGAGAGGTTCTCCAGGTCGGCGATGAGGGCCTCGGACTCGGCGAGGGCCTCGGCGTACTCCACGCACTCCACGTCGCATTCGAACGCGTGTTTGTACGTGGGGCCGACGGTGATGACCCCGTTGGGGCCCGGCATCTTGAGCTTCAAGTAGGTGTAATTGGGGACGGCCATGAACTTCGCGTAGCATGGCCTCCCTAGCACGGCGTGGTAGGTTCCTCGGAACCCGACCACCTCGAACGTCAGGGTCTCCCTTCGGAAGTTGGAGGGTGTCCCGAAGCAGACGGGGAGGTCGAGTCGCCCGAGGGGCTGGACGCGCTCCCCAGGGATGATCCCGTGGAAGGGCGCAGCGCCTGCTCGGACGGAGGACAGATCGACGCGCAGGAGCTTGAGGGTCTCGGCGTAGATGATGTTGAGGCAGCTGCCCCCATCCATCAGGACCTTGGTGAGCCTGACATCGCCGACAACGGGGTCGACGACGAGCGGGTATTTCCCCGGGCTCGCACATGATCGGGGTGGTCGGCCTGGTCGAAAGTGATGGGCTTGTCGGACCAGTCTAGGTAGACTGGCGCCGCCACCTTCACCGAGCAGACCTCCCGGCGCTCTTGCTTGCGGTGCCGAGCCGAGGTATTCGCCGCATGCCCTCCATAGATCATGAAGCAGTCGCGGACCTCGGGGAATTCTCCTGCTAGGAGATCTTCGTTCTTGTCGTCGTCGCGGGCCCTGCCACCCTCGGCGGGTGGTCCGGCCCTGTGGAAGTGACGCCGAAGCATAACGCACTCCTCGAGGGTGTGCTTGACGGGCCCCTGATGGTAGGGGCACGGCTCCTTGAGCATCTTGTCGAAGAGGTTTGCACCTCCGGGGGGCTTCCGAGGGTTCTTATACTCGGCGGCGGCGACAAGGTCCGCGTCAGCGGCGTCGCGTTTCGATTGCGACTTCTTCTTGCCTTTCTTCTTGGCGCCGCGCGGAGCAGACGCCTCGGGAGCTTCTTCCGATGGGCGGCCCTGGGGCTGCTTGTCCTTTCGGAAGATAGCCTCGACCGCCTCCTGGCTAGAGGCGAACTTGGTGGCGATGTCCATCAGCTCGCTCGCCCTGGTGGGGGTTTTGCGACCCAACTTGCTCACCAGGTCGCGGCAAGTGGTGCCGGCGAGGAACGCGCCGATGACATCCGAGTCGGTGATGTTGGGCAGCTCGGTGTGCTGCTTCGAGAATCGCCGGATGTAGTCCCGAAGCGGCTCCCCCGGCTGTTGCCGGCAGCTTCGAAGGTCCCAAGAATTCCCGGGGCGCACGTATGTGCCCTGGAAATTGCCAGCGAAGGCTTGGACCAAGTCGTCCCAGTTGGAGATCTGCCCCGGAGGCAGGTGCTCCAACCAGGCGCGAGCAGTGTCGGAGAGGAACAGGGGGAGGTTACGGATGATGAGGTTGTCGTCGTCCGTTCCACCCAGTTGGCAGGCAAGGCGGTAGTCCGCGAGCCACAGTTCCGGTCTCGTTTCCCCCGAGTACTTCGTGATAGTAGTCGGGGGTCGGAACCGGGTCGGGAATGGCGCCCGTCGGATGGCCCGACTGAAGGCCTGCGGACCGGGTGGTTCGGGCGAGGGACTCCGATCCTCCCCGCTGTCGTAGCGCCCCCCACGCTTGGGGTGGTAGCCTCGGCGCACCCTTTCGTCGAGGTGAGCCCGACGGTCGCGTCGATGGTGCTCGTTGCCGAGGTGGCCCGGGGCCGCAGGCACGGTGTTGCGCGTGCGCCCGGTGTAGACCGAGGCTTCCCGCATGAATCGGGAAGTCGCGGCATGAGGTTCCGAGGGATAACCTTGCCTTCGGGAGGCAGTGCTCTCGGCCCGCCGGGCCGCAGCGCCTTCCGGGAGATTCTTGAGTTCTCCCTGGATTCGCCGACCCTCGGTGGTTGACGGCTCCGGCATCGCGCGGATGAGCATCGCTGCGGTCGCCAGGTTCTGACCAACCCCGCTGGATGCGGGCGGCGGCCTGATCCTGACATCGTTGGTGACGCGGTGCTGGAGACCTTGGGGCAGGTGACGTATTTCTCCGGCCAGGGGTTGGCCCACCCATGCCTGTCCGACGTCCCGACGGATCGGCTCAAGCGCTCCTGTTCCCTCGTTGAGCCTGGCCTGCACCTCGCGGACTTGCTCGAGTTGTGGGTCGTAACCCCCCGCCGGAGCGGGGACCACAGCTAGCTCCCGTGGGATGTCGGCGCGAGGCACCGGCCTAGGGAGATCACCGTCCTCCGGCATGCCAAGATGGTTGCCTTCGGAGGGATCCCCTAGCTCGATGTGGAAACATTCGCGGCTTGGGCCGCAGCTCTCGTCGCCAAGGCTGCGGCTTCCATCGGAACAGTCGGATAGGCAGTAGTCACATGCGGTCATGAAGTCCCGCACGGCACTGGGGTTGCCAAGTCCGGAGAAATCCCAAGCGATGCTGGGATCGTCATCTTCCTCGGACCCAGAGGGCCCGTAGGTCGAGACGTCCGTCAGTCGGTCCCAAGGCGACCGCATACGGAACCTCAGTGGGGTTGCACTCGCCTCGATGAGAGCGCCCGCCAAAACGAGGTCGTTTGGCGGGTTGAGGCCGAGTCGAAATGACGCAAGATGGGAGTTAGTCGGTACCTTTTTGTCGACGAGGAGCGACGTAGTCACATCGGGGACTGGTTGCACCGTCAACTCTGGTTCGAGGGCGACGTCCTGCAGGCCTTCCGCGAGCGCGCCGGCGTCGTCTTCTTGCTCGGGGTCAGCGTGCCGCGGGGGGACGGCGCTTGCCTCCGTCTTGAACGCGAGGTCGACGTCCGGCGTGCCTTCCGTCGGGGCGTCGGGGGCGTCGATTCGCTCGACGGCCGACGAAGCGCGGCCTCCCACCTGGCCTTGACGGCCCCGCCTCCTCCTCCGTTGGCGGGGGAGAGAACAGAGCGAGCCCGAATGTTGCCCTTCCACCACGCGGGGAAGACGTCGTCGATTCCGCCGCCGGCGGGCGGGTTGTCGGCCGCCATTGTCGTAGTCGCGCGGCGGTGGAAGAAGTATCATGTCGTAGCTGCCGTCGAAGGACATGAACTCAAGAGCCCCGAAACGAAGCATCGTCCCGGGCCGGAGAGGTTGCTGGAGACTGCCCATCTGGAGCTTGACGGGGAGCTGTTCGTCAGCACGCAGCAGGCCCCTACATGGCGCGCCAACTATCGGCGTTTCGAGACAGGGGGGTCCCTAAGCCGACGAGTGAGTGTGCTGCGTGCCCCAGCCCAGATGGGTCGAGCGCGTGGGCGAGCGCGAAGGGGGGAGAGGCGAGGTGGCCGGAGTCGAGCGTGAGAGAGGTGGAAGTCCCGCGGCCTTCGTGTTCGTCCCGCGCCCAGGTCAGGTGCGCTTGCAGTAGGGGGGTTACAAGCGTCCACGCGGGTGAGGGAAGCGAGCGGCCCCAAGAGAGCGCCTGTCCCGTCCTCGGTCCCGCGCGGCCAACCTTCTCTAAGAAGGCCCTGGTCCTCCCTTTTATAGTCGTAAGGAGAGGATCCAGGTGTACAATGGGGGGTGTAGCAGAGTGCTACGTGTCTAGCGGAGGGAGAGCTAGCGCCCTAGGTACATGCCAATGTGGCAGCCGGAGAGATCTGGGCACCCTGCTGGCGTGATGTCGTGGCTGTCGGAGGTGCGGCGGAGCCTGGCGGAGGGACAGCTGTTGGAGCGGTCGAGTCCCTGCTGACGTCGTCCTGCTTCCGTAAGAGAGCTGGGGGGCCACCGTCGTCATAGAGCTTGTGGAGCGCCATCATTGCCCCTCCGGCGGAGCTGGCCGGATGGGACGCCGGTCTTGTTCTCCGTGACCCGAGTCGATTCGGGATAGGATGATGATGGCGCTTCCTGTTGACGTGGCGGTCTGTGCTCTAGGCGGGGCGACGTGGGGGTTCCTCCGAAGCCGAGGTTGAGTCTGCCTTCCGTTGCCGTGGCCGAGCCCGAGCCATGGGGTCGGGCGAGGCGGAAGTCGTTCGGCCGAGGCCAGGGCGGAGTCCGAGCCCTGGGGTCGGGCGAGGCGGAGTTTCGTCGTCTTCCGGGTCTTAGCCCGAGTCCGAGCCCTGGGGTCGGGCGGAGCGGAGTTCGCCGTCTTCCGGGTCTTAGCCCGAGTCCGAGCCCTGGGGTCGGGCGGAGCGGAGTTCGCCGTCTTCCGGGTCTTAGCCCGAGTCCGAGCCCTGGGGTCGGGCGGAGCGGAGTTCGCCGTCTTCCGGGTCTTAGCCCGAGTCCGAGCCCTGGGGTCGGGCGGAGCGGAGTTCGCCGTCTTCCGGGTCTTAGCCCGAGTCCGAGCCCTGGGGTCGGGCGGAGCGGAGTTCGCCGTCTTCCGGGTCTTAGCCCGAGTCCGAGCCCTGGGGTCGGGCGGAGCGGAGTTCGTCGTCTCCTGGGTCTTAGCCCGAGTCCGAGCCCTAGGGTCGGGCGGGGCAGAGTTCGCCGTGGCGCCTTTGGCAAGGCCTGACTGCCTGTCAGACTCACTCTGTCGAGTGGCACTGCAGTCGGAGTGGCGCAGGCGGCGCTGTCCTTCTGTCAGACTGGCCAGTGGAGCGGTGGAGTGACGGCGGTCACTTCGGCTCTGCCGGGGGCGTGTGTCAGGATAAAGGTGTCAGGCCACCTTTGCGTTAAATGCCCCTGCAATTTGGTCAGTCGGTGCGGCGATTTAGTCAAGGTTGCTTCTGAGCGAAGCCAAGGCCTCGGGCGAGCCGGTGATGTGTCCGCCATAAAAAGGGGGCCTCGGGCGAGACGGAAGTCTCTCGAGGTCGGCTGCCCTTGGCCGAGGCTAGGCTCGGGTGAAGCGTGATCGAGTCACTCGTGTGGACTGATCCCTGACTTAATCGTACCCATCAGGCCTTTGCAGCTTTATGCTGATGGGGGTTACCAGCTGAGAATTAGGCGTCTTGAGGGTACCCCTAATTATGGTCCCCGACACTCAGCACCAATATCAGAACCGTCAGAGCAATCAGTCAGGAGGTCAGTTTCAGAGGCAGAATCAGCAGGCACCTCGTCTTCCTGCCCCAGCAAACCAGCAGAACAGTCAGGCAGCACCAGCTCAGGTTAGAAACAGAGCATGTTTCCACTGTGGAGAGCAAAGCCACTGGGTGATGCAATGTCCGAAAAAGGCAGCCCAGCAGCAGTCAGCCCCAATGCCCCAGCAAAGCAGAATCTGTCTCAGCCTGGAGCAGGCAACCGCTCTCAGCCGCGCTACAATCATGGGAGACTGAATCACTTGGAGGCTGAAGCAGTTCAGGAGACCCCCGACATGATAGTAGGTATGTTCCCAGTCGACTCCCATATTGCAGAAGTGCTATTTGATACTGGAGCAACGCATTCTTTCATTACTGCATCATGGGTAGAAGCACATAATCTTCCAATTACTACCATGTCAACCCCCATTCAAATTGACTCAGCCGGTGGTAGAATTCGAGCTGATAGCATTTGTTTGAATGTAAGTGTGGAAATAAGGGAGATAGCGTTTCCCGCTAACCTTATAGTAATGGGTACTCAGGGAATAGATGTCATCCTAGGGATGAATTGGCTAGATAAGTATCAGGCAGTTATCAGTTGTGATAAAAGGACAATCAAGTTGGTGTCCCCACTAGGAGAGGAAGTGGTGACCGAGTTAGTCCCGCCTGAGCCAAAGAAAGGAAGTTGTTACTAGATAGCTGTCGATAGCAGTGAAGCAGACCCAATTGAGAGTATCAAGGTTGTGTCTGAATTTCTAGATGTGTTTCCCAAGGATTTACCGGGTATGCCACCAGAGCGGAAAGTTGAGTTTGCCATAGAGCTTCTTCCTGGAACTGCCCCTATCTTTAAGAGAGCTTACAGAATATCCGGACCAGAATTGGTTGAGCTTAAGGAGCAGATTGATGAGCGGTTAGAGAAAGGTTACGTCCGGCCAAGCACCTCGCCTTGGGCCGCCCCTGTCCTGTTTGTGGAGAAGAAAGATGGCACCAAAAGGATGTGTATCGATTATCGAGCTTTGAATGAGGTCACAATCAAGAACAAATACCCTTTGCCCAGAATAGAATATCTGTTCAACCAGTTGAGAGGAGCCAGTGTGTTCTCCAAGATTGATCTGAGGTCGGGTTATCATCAGCTCAGGATTCGACCTTCAGACATTCCGAAGACGGCATTCATTACCAAGTATGGTTTGTATGAGTTCACTGTGATGTCTTTTGGTTTGACCAATGCACCAGCATTCTTCATGAACTTGATGAACAGTGTATTCATGGATTATCTTGATGAGTTTGTGGTGGTATTCATTGATGACATTCTGGTTTATTCTCAAAGCGAGAAAGAACATGCAGATCATTTGAGGATGGTATTGCAGAGATTGCGAGAGCACCAGTTGTATGCAAAGTTGAGCAAATGTGAATTCTGGATCAGTGAAGTCCTGTTCTTGGGTCACATAATCAACAAAGAAGGTTTGGCTGTGGATCCGAAGAAAGTGGCAGATATTCTGAACTGGAAAGCGCCAACGGATGCTCGAGGAATCAAGAGCTTCATTGGAATGGCCGGATATTATCGGCGATTCATTGAAGGGTTTTCGAAGATTGCGAAACCAATGACAGCGTTGCTAGGCAACAAGGTTGAGTTCAAGTGGACCCAAAAATGCCAAGAGGCCTTTGAAGCGCTGAAAGAGAAGTTGACTACAGCGCCTGTCCTAGTCTTGCCTGATGTGCACAAGCCCTTCTCGGTGTATTGCGATGCTTGTTACACAGGTTTGGGATGTGTGTTGATGCAAGAGGGAAGAGTTGTGGCTTACTCGTCCCGACAGCTGAAGGTTCATGAGAAGAATTACCCAATCCATGACCTAGAGTTGACAGCAGTGATTCACGCATTGAAGACATGGAGGCACTATCTGTATGGACAGAAATGTGATGTTTACATAGACCACAAGAGTCTGAAGTACATATTCACTCAGTCAGAGTTGAATATGAGGCATCGAAGATGGTTAGAGTTGATCAAAGACTATGAGTTGGAGATTCACTACCATCTAGGCAAAGCAAACGTAGTGGCAGATGCTTTGAGCAGAAAGAGTCAAGTCAATCTGATGGTCGCCCGTCCGATGCCTTATGAGTTGGTCAAGGAGTTTGACAGGTTGAGTCTCGGGTTTCTGAACAATTCGCGAGGAGTCACAGTTGAGTTGGAACCAACCCTGGAGCGGGAAATCAAAGAAGCGCAGAAGAATGATGAGAAGATCAGTGAGATTCGGCGACTGATTCTAGATGGCAGAGGCAAAGATTTTTGTAAAGATGCAGAAGGTGTGATATGGTTCAAGGACCGCTTGTGCGTTCCCAATGTCCAATCCATTCGGGAGTTGATTCTCAAGGAAGCTCATGAGACTGCTTATTCGATTCACCCTGGTAGTGAGAAGATGTATCAGGATCTGAAGAAGAAATTCTGGTGGTACGGAATGAAGAGGGAAATCGCAGAGCATGTAGCTATGTGCGATAGTTGTCGAAGAATTAAGGCAGAGCACCAGAGACCAGCTGGATTGTTGCAACCGTTGCAAATTCCCCAGTGGAAATGGGATGAAATTGGTATGGATTTCATATTAGGATTGCCTCGCACTCGAGCCGGCTACGATTCTATTTGGGTAGTAGTGGACCGTTTGACCAAGTCAGCCCACTTCATACCTGTCAAGACCAACTACAGCAGTGCAGTGTTGGCAGAATTGTATATGTCTCGGATCGTTTGTCTTCATGGTGTGCCAAAGAAGATAGTGTCAGACCGAGGAACGCAGTTCACCTCTCATTTCTGGCAGCAGTTGCATGAAGCCTTGGGTACACATCTGAATTTCAGTTCAGCTTATCACCCGCAGACAGATGGTCAGACCGAAAGAACCAATCAAATTCTTGAAGACACGTTGAGAGCCTGTGCGCTGCAAGATCAGTCCGGATGGGATAAGCGATTGCCTTATGCAGAGTTCTCCTATAACAACAGTTACCAGGCCAGTTTGAAGATGTCGCCATTTCAAGCGCTCTATGGGAGGAGTTGTAGAACTCCGTTGCAATGGGATCAGCCTGGGGAAAAGCAAGTGTTCGGGCCAGACATTTTGCTTGAAGTCGAAGAGAACATCAAGATGGTTCGAGAGAACCTGAAGATAGCGCAATCAAGGCAGCGAAGCTATGCAGACACAAGAAGAAGAGAGCTGAGTTTCGAAGTCGGAGACTTCGTCTATCTGAAAGTGTCACCGATCAGAGGAGTTAGAAGATTCGGAGTCAAAGGCAAGCTAGCACCCCGCTACATTGGTCCGTACCAAATTCTCTCAAGGCGTGGAGAAGTGGCCTATCAGCTCAGTTTGCCAGAAAATTTGTCTGTTGTGCATGATGTCTTCCATGTGTCTCAGTTGAAGAAGTGCTTGCGTGTGCCAGAAGAGCAGTTGCCAGTGGAAGGTCTTGAAGTCCAGGAGGACTTGACCTACGTTGAGAAGCCAGTGCAAATCCTTGAGGTTGCAGACAGAGTCACCCGAAGGAAGACCATCAGGATGTGCAAAGTCAGGTGGAATCACCATTCAGAGGAAGAAGCAACCTGGGAGCGTGAAGATGATCTGTTGGCTAAATAACCAGAGCTCTTTGCTAGCCAACCCTGAATCTCGAGGGCGAGATTCTTTTAAGGGGGATAGGTTTGTAACGCCCTGAATTTGGGGGTAGAATTTTTTTTCTTCTTTTCTCTCACCAAATTCAGGCGTTACCCTTTTCTTTTCTCTTTTCTCCTCGCTAAACCTTGATCTTTTCCAAAGTCATAGCGGGTTTTGGCTTTAGACCTCGTGTAAAGCAAAACCTTAAAATACTTTATTTTGTGTGATGCACCATGCCGAACCATGCATACTTTTTGATTGATTAAAAATGTGAATGCTTTCATCTAGAGGAAATTAGATTTTAGAAAAAGGAAAACCTTTTTCTCCTCCCCTCCCCCCCCCCTCCTTCCCCATTTCGGCCCAGCCGCCCCCTCCCCCTTTGGGCCCAGCCGGCCCAACCGTCCCCCCTCTCTTTTCTTTTTTTTCTTTTTCCAAAAATCCCCTCCCTCTCTCTCTCTCTCCCTCACCCTCACCCTAACCCTAGCCGCCGCCGCCCCTCACCCGCGCCGCCGCTGCCCCTCCCCGGCGCCGCCGCCGCCGCCCGCCCCCTCCGGTGAGGCCCTCCCTCCTCTCTCCCTCCTCTCTCTCCCTCCTCCCTCCCTCCTCCCTCTCCTCCCTCCGGCGCCCTCCCCCGCGCCCCGCGCCCCGCGCCGCCCGCCTCGGCCCCCGGCTCGGCCGCTCCGGCGAGCTCGGCCCGACCCCGGCCCCGGCCACCCCGGCCGCCCGCGCCCCCGACCCCGCCCGGCTCGGCCCCGCCCGCGCCGCCTCTCCCCCGACCCCGGCTCGGCCGTTCCCCGACTCGACCACCTCCCGCGCCCGGCCTCGGCCGCTCGCGCCCGGCCTCGGCCGCCCCCGACCCCGGCCCCGGCCCAACCGCCTCGTCCGGCTCGGCCCCGCCCCCAGCTCGGCCGCCTCGCCCGCTCGGCGCCGCCCCGGCACGGCCGCCCGCCTCCCGGCGAGCTCGGCCGCCCCGTGCCCCGGCTCGGCTGCCCGCCCCGCGCCCGCTCGGCCGCCCCCCGGCTCGATCGCCCGCCCCCGTGCCCCGGCTCAACCACGCCCCCCGCCCCGGCTCGGCCGCCCCCATCCCCGACCTCGGCCGCCCCGCTCTCGGCCTCGGCCGTGCCCCCGCCCTGCCCGTGCTTCGCCCCGCCGTGCCTTGCTCGCGTCGTGTCGGCCCCGGCGTGGCCTCGAGTTCGGCCCAGCGTGCCTAGGGCGCGCGGCCTTGAGCTCGGCTAGAGCGCGGCCCCGACGTGCACATGGTTAGTTCGCGGCGCGTGCATGCGGCCTCGCGCGCGTGCCCGCATAGTGCGCAGTGCCTTGGCACGACCCATCGTGCCTTCGTCTACCCCCAGACGCCTCGTCTACCCCCCCCCCCCTCCCGTGTCCTATGCGCGTTAATCCCGTTGTTCATATTAATAAGTAGGAATGTTAATTTGGAAATTGGTTACGTTAGTTAATTTGTATAGCTAATTGTCCAACTTATTCAATGTTAATCTACTAAAAGTGGTCACGTTTACATTAGTGCATGTAGCTAATTCTTATCATTGAAGCTAAGTAGACCTGGAACACGTAGCATTTAGGTGTTCGTCAACCCGTAGTGCGTCTCGGGCTTAAGCTTTAACTCTCGCGAAACCTTTCCCCATTTCTTTCTAACCTTGGTAAGTTCATTATCGTATGTGATATTCTATGCATATTTACTTTATTTGTTCTTTCGTAATGGTGTACTGTTTGTTTCCTAATTTGAATGGATGGATGTATGTATGCTTGCAATCGCATAGAGAACGATCCGGTCGAAGAGCCCGAAGAACTCGTAGGAGAAGCCCCTGAGCAGCAGTCGGTTGGTGGAGGCAAGTGTCCTTTGACCTATCTCTGTCCTATTCATTCTTTAATTCACCTCCCGCATTACACATTTATACCTAAGGATTGACTAGATTTTGTTATCCATGTCCTTGTTTACCTATTTGGGTCGGATTATTATTGTTTAGCTTTATGCTATTGCTCAACTCTAATCAATGAACATGATGAGATCATATATGATACGCTGTTTTCCCTCTTCTTATTATGATGTTATACTTGTGGCCTTTAAGGGGGCTCGAGCGGTTTCTCGAGTGCCTCTCCGTAAGGACCTGTTCTATGGATGACCGCCCGGGAAAACAGTGCAACCATGAGGGTGGAGTGGGACGCCCTTAGCTGAGTAATTAGAGGATCCGGGGTGTAGTTCGCTTCGCCGTCGTGCCGTCAATGGGGCTCGGTGTATGCGGCTCGCTCTGCCAAGGTTGATTTGTCCCTTGGGGAGGAGTGCGGTACATTTAGGAAACCTAACGGGCGGCTACAGCCCCGGGGAATCTTTGTAAAGGCTACGTAGTGAGACCCTGCCTATTCACCTTGGTAGTGTTTAAGGGTTTGATCGGCCCGAGGCAAGAGGGAATCACGGCTTGTGGGTAAAGTGCACAACCTCTGCAGAGTGTTTAAAAACTGATATATCAGCCGTGCTCGCGGTTATGAGCGGCCAAGGGAGCTCCAATGATTAGTGGTACTTGATCAGAGACATTTTGGTTTACAGGTGGCAATGAGACTGATGGTTTTGGTTATGTCTATGGTGCTGGTAAGTGGTATTCTTTCCGTTTGGAAAGGGTACATCGGGCTAATAACTTTGGTTAATGCTAAAACCTGGCTTTCTACTAGTAAGTAATAATCTGACCAACTAAAAGCAACTGCTTGACTTACCCCCACATAAAGCTAGTCCACTACAGCCAAACAGGATACTTGCTGAGTATGTTGATGTGTACTCACTCTTGCTCTACACACCAAACCCCCCCCCCAGGTTGTCAGCATTGCAACCACTGCTCAGGAGAAGATGAAGCTGTGGAAGGAGACTTACAGGAGTTCCAAGACTACGACGAGTTCTAGGTGTGGGTTAGCGGCAACCCCCAGTCGGCTGCCTGTGAAGGCCGCGGTTATCTACGTTTCGTTTTCGCACTTTGATTTATTGTAAGGACTATGTGGACGTCTCAGACGTATGATGTAATCGACTATTATTTCCCCTTTTAATACTATTTGAGCACTGTGTGATGATGTCCATGTTATGTAACTGTTGTGTACGTGAATTGCTGATCCTGGCACGTGCATGGTTCACATTCGGTTTGCCTTCTAAAACCGGGTGTGACATGGAGGCTCGTCCCCCACCACCAACTCCAGCCCCAGCTCACTCTCCTGTGGACGACGACGACGACGACGATGACGACGATGTTTATGCACCGCTGTGACAACGCCTCGCACGTAATCGACAAGGTATGGGAGGTAATGGTAGACGTCGTCATCATAATCCTGAACCAGACCATGATCCATTTGCTAAGATTAAGTTTTCTATTCCACCGTTCATGGGTTCTTATGATGTTGAAGCTTACTTAGACTGGGAGATGACGGTAGAACAAAAATTTAAATCCCATCTTGTTCCTGAGCAGCATAGGGTTAGACAAGCCACTAGTGAATTTAGAGATTTTGCTATCATTTGGTGCAATGAACTTGTTAACACACGTGCTGCACCACAAACATGGAATGCGTTAAAAGAGGAGATGCGAGCTCGCTTTGTTCCCCCTTCTTATAGACGTGATCTTCGAAAAAAATTGCAACGCTTAGATCATGGAGACATGTCGGTACAGGAATACTACCGAGAACTTCAGAAAGGTATGCTACGATGTGGGGTAGTTGAGGATCCGGAGGATCAAATGGTTAGGTTTTATGGGGGATTGAGGCGGGAGATTCAGGATATTGTTGATTATAAAGAATATCATTCTATACAATGCTTGTTCCATCTTTCTATGTTGGCAGAAAAAGAATTGCAAGGTCGTCAACAACGGAGGAGCAGCACTTTCGCTCCACGCCAGCCACCGGCGCCAGCCAAGGCGTCATCATCTTCGGGCGTACGGACGTCCACATCTTCCACTATACCTTCGGGTGTTGCAGCAAAACCTGCTACGACCACCTCTTCCACAGGTCGCTCCTCCGACATCAAGTGCCACCGCTGCCAGGGACTTGGTCATATTCAGTGAGATTGCCCCAGCAAACGGGCATACATTGCTACTGGTGATGGTGGGTATGTTAGTGCTTCTGATGTTGAAGATGAAGATACTGTTGGAGCTAACATTGCAGAGACTTATGATGGTGATGAAGAGGTTCTTAGTACAACAGCCACCGAGACCTATAAGGCCTTGATTGTGCAACGAGCTTTGAGTACCACGGCTAGTGACGACGACAACAGACAGCGCCACAACCTTTTCAACATGTTCCTCATTGTCAAGGACTGCCGTGTACATACCATCATTGACGGTGGTAGCTGCAACAACTTGGTGAACGTTGAGGTGGTCAAGAAGCTTGGCTTGACCACACGAGAGCATCCCCACCCTTATCACATTCAATGGTTTAACAACAGCGGTAAGTTCAAGGTAACAAAAACAGCAAGGGTGCATTTTTCTATTGGCTCTTACCATGACTTTGCTGATTTCGATGTGGTGACTATGGATGCTTGCTCTCTTTTACTGGGAAGTCCTTGGGAGTTTGATACTGATGCTATTCACCATGGTAGATCTAATAAATATACTTTCATGCATAAGGGAAAGAAAATTGTGTTGCTTCCTATGACTCCCACTGAGATTATCCACTTTGAACATGAGAAAAAGACTAATGCTAAGCAAAAAGGTGTTTTGAACTCTGAAAATCAGCAACCTATTAAGTTAAAAACTCCTACTTTGCTAGCCACTAAATCTGATCTTGATGAGTTACATGCCTCTCTTGGACTTTGCTATGCCTTAGTGTGCAAAAATGCTTTCTATTCCATTGATGATACATCTATTGTCTTGCCACCTGCTATTGCTAACCTTTTGCAAGAGTATATGGATGTGTTTCCCTCTGAGATACCCCCTGGATTGCCACCTGTGCGAGGCATTGAGCACAAGATTGATTTAATTCCAGGGGCGAGCTTGCCCAACCGTGCTGCCTACAGGACCAACCCTGAGGAGACTAAGGAGATTCAGCGCCAGGTCCAGGACCTTCTGGACCGCGGGTACATTCATGAGAGCCTTAGTCCTTGTTATGTTCCAGTTCTTTTGGTTCCTAAGAAAGATGACACTTGGCGCATGTGTGTTGATTGTAGAGCCATTAATAACATCACAATTCGGTACAGATATCCTATTCCTAGATTGGATGACATGCTTGATGAATTAAGTGGTTTTATTGTTTTCTCTAAAATTAACTTGCGTAGTGGATACCACCAGATTCGTATGTCTTTAGGTGATGAATGGAAAACTGCATTTAAAACTAAGTTCGGTCTTTATGAGTGGTTAGTCATGCCTTTTGGGTTAACTAATGCGCCTAGCACTTTCATGAGATTGATGAACGAGGTTTTACGTGCTTTCATCGGTAAATTTGTGGTGGTATATTTTGATGATATTTTTATCTATAGTAAGTCTCATGATGATCATATTGAACATTTACGTGTTGTTTTTGATGTTTTGCGTGATGCACGTTTATTTGGTAACCTTGAGAAGTGCACCTTCAGCACCGATCGTGTGTCTTTTCTTTGATATGTTGTGACACCGCAGGGCATTGAGATGGATGAGGCAAAAATTGTTGCCATCACGAGCTAGCCACTTCCAACCACGGTCACGCAGGTTCGAAGTTTTCTTGGTCTTGCAGGATTCTACAGGCGATTTGTGCTAGATTTTAGCACCATTGCAGCACCTCTCCACGAGTTTACAAAGAATGGAGTGTCGTTTCGTTGGGGACCATCACAACAACAAGCCTTTGATGCCCTCAAGTCGAAGCTCACACAAGCACCACTGCTGCAACTTCCTGATTTTGACAAGACATTCGAGCTCGAGTGTGATGCGAGCGGCATTGGGATTGGAGGAGTGCTCATTCAAGGAGGTAAACCTGTTGCTTTCTTTAGTGAAAAATTGAATAGTCCAACTCTGAATTATTCTACATATGACAAAGAATTATATGCTTTAGTACGAGCTTTACAAACTTGGCAACATTATTTATGGTCTAAAGAATTTGTCATACATTCGGATCATGAATCTTTGAAGTATCTAAGGGACAATCTAATCTAAACAAACGACATGCTAAATGGATTGAATTCATAGAATCATTTCCTTACATTATTAAGCATAAAAAAGGAAAGGATAATGTAATTGTTGATGCTTTATCTAGACGTTATACTATGCTGTCCCAACTTAATCATAAAATATTTGGTTTGGAGACTATAAAGGAATTATATGCTGCTGATTTGGACTTCAAAGATGCTTTTGAAAATTGCAGAGAGGGAAGAACGTGTCAAAAATTTATGCTGCGTGAAGGCCTTCTCTACCGTGCTAACAAGTTGTGTGTTCCAGCTAGCTCCGTTCGTCTTCTACTCTTGCAGGAAGCACATGGAGGTGGCTTGATGGGACATTTTGGTGTTAAGAAGACCGAGGATGTGTTGTTTACTCATTTCTATTGGCCTCGGATGCGGCGTGATGTTGAGCGCTACGTCTCTCGTTGCACCACGTGCAACAAAGCTAAGTCCCGACTTAACCCCCATGGTCTTTATTTGCCTCTTCCTGTTCCTCGTGCACCTTGGGAGGATATTTCTATGGATTTTGTTTTGGGATTGCCTAGAACAAAGAGGGGGAGTGATAGTGTTTTTGTCATTGTCGATCGTTTTTCAAAGATGGCACATTTTATACCCTGTCACAAAACTGATAATGTTTCACATATTGCTGATTTGTTCTTCACTGAGATTGTGTGTTTGCATGGTGTGCCAAATACTATTGTTTCTGATAGGGATGCTAAGTTTTTAAGTCATTTTTGGAGAACTTTGTGGTTTAAATTGGGAACAAAGTTGTTGTTTTCTACTACTTGTCATCCCCAAACTGACGGGCAAACAGAGGTTGTTAATCGCACTTTATCTACCATGTTGCGGGCTATTTTGAAGGATAATTTGAGGTTGTGGGAGGAATGTTTGCCACATATTGAGTTTGCTTATAACAGATCGATTCATTCCACAACCAAGCTTAGTCCATTTATGGTAGTATATGGTTTTAATCCTCGTGCCCCAATTGATTTGCTACCTTTACCACCTTCTGAAATAATGAACTTGGATGCTACACAACGTTCTGAATTCATTCTTAAGTTACATGAAACAACTAAGTTGCAAATTGAAAAGATGAATGAAAAGTATCGTATTGCTGCTAATAAAGGTAGGAAGGAGATGAAATTGGAACCTGGTGACTTAGTGTGGGTTCATTTGAGAAATGATAGGTTTTCTGATTTGAGAAAGTCTAAACTTATGCCACGAGCTGCAGGTCCTTATAAAGTTCTTGCAAAAATTAATGATAATGCATATACACTTGAGTTGCCGCCAAATTTTGGGGTTAGTCCCACCTTTAACATTTCAGATTTGAAGCCATATATGGGTGACGAAGATGAGGCCGAGTCGAGGACGACTCCAATTCAAGAGGAGGAGGATGATGAGGACATCACTTTTATACATACAATGAATGGACCGATAACACGATCTCGTGCACGACAGCTAAATCTCCAGGTACGTTCTACCCTAGTCAATTGTGTTTCAGAGCTAACGCTTGGGGCCATGGATGTTTTGATGATTAGGTACCTTGGAGAGGACCAGCAAGGACTTGGGAAAGGCCAAGGTGTTGAGGAGGAGCAGCAAGGGCGTCCACAACAGGAAGGAGATCAAGTCCGAGTCGGCTGCGACTCCATCTCGGGTTCCAGGACCAGTCTGCACTAAAATGGACGCCTAAGATGCATCCGGACTCCGATTGCGACGGACTGGATATGGTTGGAAAGATAACGAGATTATCTTACCAACCCAACTGGTTCCACCCTAAAATTCATTTGGAGTCAACGGGAATCGTCGAAATAAGTCAGCGTTCAGATTCTGTTTTGGTGCTACGACACCGTCTGTTGGGCCGTTGGGCCGTGTATCGCGTCGGAGCCCATTAGGGGCGAGTCCAGGGCAACGCACGCCCTAATACTCTATTTATTCAGCAGCCGCCGCCACATTTAGGCTTGGGTTTTGCTTAGATCAATTCTGTCATCGAACAGTGTCACCGTCATCGGCTTGTGAGACCCCCTCCCGTAATCAATACAATTTTGGTTGCGTTTCTTTCCTATTCTTGCTTGTGTTCTTGATTGTGCTTGCAGGGATAAGCCTTCGTGGCGAGGTCATTCGTGTGTCACGGGTGATAACCAACGGAGCCGTGGTGTAGTGATTGCGAGGAACCGTTCGCTCGGAGCCTTGGATCATCAATGTCGAGATCTCCACTCAATCAAATTATCGTATCTCACGGAAGATCGGACCGCGTCCACTATCAGCCTGGAGGATGGAGTGGGGCGTGAGGTGCTGAAGCTGGAGCCCGAACTCCTCCAACAGCAGCAAGAAAAAAGGCGAGATCGACAGAGCCAACCCGCAGGAGATGTAGGAGACGAACAGAACAAACTCCCTGACGGTGAGATCGTCGAGGGGAGCGGTGCCGGCGCGGATCCTTGCGGCGTACGCTGGTGAGCTCCACCCAAGCAGGCCGCACACCAGGTTGAGCGCCGCCTCAAACTGGAAGCGGTCGGGGTGACCGAGCGAAGCCATGGCGTGCACGACGGCACGGGCGTGGAACTGAGGAGCGAAGGCAAAAGGGCACGGCCGGCGGCGCGGGTGTGGAACAAAGAAGCACAAAGGCGAAAGGGCGTAATCGATTGGAAGAGAATGCGAAAGCGTAACTGCTGCACGCGGAGGTGAACCCTTTTTCAAGGAAGCCAGAGTCCTCACTCAAGGAAACCACTCTGCACGTCCCTCGATCGCCGCAGGAGATCTCGCCCGACGAGCACCAAGGACCAAGACAACCCAGTCTATGACACGGGGGCCCGGGCCCACAAGTCATACTGATTGCGTGCCAATCTTCGGGTGCGAAAAGAGCGAACCGTCGTGCGAGGAGCGAACCGCCGCGCACGATCGCGCACCGCCTCGGGGCCGCTGCAGAAGGATATTTTTTAACCAAGGCGGCGGCAACGAGGCGCCCCGCGCATGGCCCGATAAAACCACCAGGCGTGGGGGCCACGGTCAGTGAGCCGCGGGGTCAGATATGGCAGTCAACATGACCTAGGGCGGATTGACGGTGCGTGCATTAGTAGATATGCTAAAACGTTGCGCCGCACCGGCAGATGTGCTAAAACAGCGCCCCAATCACCGGTCATGCCATGTTGAGGCGAAGTACAAGCTTTATCCCCACCTGCAGGCTCGCATCCTCCCCTAAGGTGGGCCTGGGGGCCACTGTCGGTACCTTGAAACTAGGGTACCCCCTGCTACTGTATAAAGACACAGTACCCACGCGGCTATCTCTTAGTCGCGTGGTAGAAGTGCTGTGTGTGGGACCAGACCATGACTCGCTCCAGCCTCGGGTGACTGCTCTGGGTCCACAACAGCGCCTGACCCCGCCACATGGGCGAGGTCCGGAGTCGCCACGTGTCCAGAGAAGGTGACACGCTCCAAGCCGTCAAAAATGGGCCCAGACCCCCATGGGAGAGTGCCGGATCTCTGGATATGCAGTCCGAACCTCCAAGGTTGGTCTAGGACCCCCACGTGCACGGACCGGAGCCCTGGAATCGGATCTGGACCCCCCCCCCCCCCCCGTATGGTGTCCGAGCCACCCACAATGGGTCCCGAGGTCCCAGGACAGAACACACCCAGGCATTAGGTCCGGTGTCGACACGTGTCCGGACCTAGTCTGGTAGGTTTCGGACCTGTCCGCGTATACTCCTGCCCCCCGCTCAGGCGGAGACCCGATGCTGCCGCGTGGCATACTGCGCGCGACTTAAGCCAACGGGTGGAACCTAACATGACGCTTCTAGGCTATGCGCGCCTTTGCATTTATTACGGATAACACGTGCGCCCGTCCATTCCACTGACAGGTGGCGTGCACAGTCCACGATACGCGGGCCGCGCTGTTATTCACCATTACTCGTACGTTTCGGCTATCAATGCTACATGGACTGCGGTCATCAAGACTCCCCGGTGAATACTTAGTCGTTACTAGCATTAATTACACACATAATGTGTTTTTCTATTATGCTCCTGGGCCTGCATGTCGGGGCTCAGCATCCTTGTATATGCCTCCCTTAAGCTATAAAAAGGAAGGCACACAACGTTACAGGGACAAGTTTTTACACACAAGCTCATACGCTCAGGCTTACAACACTCAATACAACACACAGTGGAGGTAGGGTATTACGCTCCGGCGGCCTGAACCACTCTAAATCCTCGTGTCCTCTCGTGTTCTTCTCGAATCCACATAACAGGCAAACCGCTAAGGCCCCTCCTCATCTTAGGATTAGGGCGGGTGCATCCCGCCACCCGGCCGGAGAATTTTCTCTCCGACAGGCTGAGTCTTGCGCCTATAAATAAATGAATAGTAACATTGTACTGTTCACGCTAAATTGTAATCGCTCTCGCATCAACACCTTGGATTTTTCGAACTAGCCGAAGGTATCAGTGTAATATGAATTCTGTTAATGTCCATATGCGTATTATAAAATACATATGTGTATGAGTCAATAGATTACAGTCATTGTCTTTACATATCCCAACACTTATGAATCAAAAAGGCATGCCCTTTGTGTCCTTCGTCTGAAGAATATTATATCAAAGAGGAGATAATACTTTGGAAGACGAAGGCGCTTGACCTTAAACAATTGTATTGTTTTGTTCTTATTTACAGTATTTGAGAATAAGTGACTAACAGTGGGTTTTCATCTGGAATAATATTCTTGGGTCGTTCCATAACAAAGATTAGAAAGCTATCCACCGTATGGTAGATAAACACGTTGCAACAACTAAAGAAGGCCTGCGTTGTTGTCAGCACGTGAATGGCGATTGTCTGGCTATGAATAAAGCAAGATAGATTATGGCTTTAATTCAGGTTCACATGCAAAGTGCACAATCCGAATTAACTAGCCTACTACTCTAATATATATATGGAAATTAGTTAGGCTCCTCTTGAACACTGCACTGCAGTGTCCTATTTGCGAAGGTCGGGAAAATGGTCTGGGCATGGGCATGCTCTGTTCGGGAAATGAAGGCAATGGCAATGCCATTACCAAGTCATGCGTATCTTCTCTCTACACGAGTCACGCAACAACGCTGCTCCCTGCTGCTATGGATAGAGGATTCGTGTGACCCAACTAATCGATCGTGCATGAGGTTGGCAGGCATCCGCACTGCAGCCTCTGAAAACCATGGCAGCCGCGTCATTTACAGTGTCAGGGACTCAGGGCAGACATGCACACGTCCAGATCGAGGAGAGAGAGCTGTCAGCCATGGCAGCCGTGCTCCTCACGCTGCCTTGGCTACCTCGTCACTCGATTAGCGATTTTATTAGTTAGCATCAGTCCGTTACGGCGTGCCTTTCATAACAGAGACGCTGCTGGGCGCTGTCAGCCAGGCCCTCCAGTGCAAAAGGCGGGAATCATGGTGGGTTGCGGCTTGCGGGTGAAAAAGGCGGACCATTAGCATCGTGTTAGCAGAGAGCCACGACGTCGTCGCCCGCTTCACCACCTCTCGCACGATCACACGTTGATGGGTCTCGATCAGCTGAGATGCTGGTCCCTTGATCGCTGCAGAGCGTCCCTGTGTGCAGTTTCAGTGCAGTGCACACGCAGCCAAGCTGCTCGCTGTAGTGTAGCTGTGTAGCTAGCTGATGGATTCAGAGCCCTTGCAAGCAAAAGCAGCGCTGGTTGGCATCACAGTATCGTCCTGCAGAGTACAGACAGGCAGGCAGGCAGGCAACAGAACACCTGCGCAGAATTCAAAGTTTCCAGCCGCTCATCGTTCGGACATGGGAGTCTTCTCCATTCTGTGGCAGAAACGGCAGTGCCTGTAGCAACCCTAGAATGGCATGATCCGTCCAGCTCGCGCGGTCGATGTCGATTTCAGTGTTCGTTAACCGAACCTCACCGGCTACTGCAGTTGATTACTGCACATTCAGTTGTTAAAGGGAAGGAACCGATCATAATGATACTTATAAAACAAAGTCGGTATCCAGTTCAGTAGCCCTAATGCAATGAATTTGACGAGAATACGCAAAAAAAAAAACTATTGAACTAAAATTAGTTAAATTCGTGCAGGCGAGAGCCTTTCAGTGGCTGCGCTAATAAGCCCGTGTCACACGACAGACACCCACCGTTCGCCTGCTTTCGCATCGTCCTCTTGGCTGGAAGCGTCCGCGGCTCGGCGCACCGAATCCCAACCACCGGTAGTGCCGCATATACATCGCCCTGCCGCTCGGCCCGGCTCGCGACAAGCAAGCTGATCACCTGAGCAAGCTCGGTGAGGCCAAGCAGAGCGGCGCTCCAGTTCCAGCCAGGCCCCGGAGATATGCAGATGCGGCGGTGAGGGCCGGGCCGGCAGCAGTGGTGCCTAGCTAGAAGCGTACGTAGGGGCGGGCCCAGCCATGTGGGCGCCGTCGCGGGGGTCGTCGTCGGGGAGCGGGCGAAGGACCTGGCGCCGGCGCATCGCGGACTACCTCGCCGACGACCAGACCGACGTGTCGGACAATGAGTCCTTCATCACGGCGCACAGCGACGAGCACGCCGCCCCGGCGTCCGGCGCCGGGGGAATGCTGCCGGCGTTCCTCGCGGACCAGGGCGACCTCGTGGAGGTGATGCTGGAGCTGGACGAGGAGTCCATGGTGGTGCGCAGCGTCACGCCCACCGCCGCCGCGCTGTGCGGGCCCACGTCGCTGCCCCTGCCCGGCGCGCGGAGCCTGAGCCGGTGCTCGTCCACGTCGTCGCGGATTCGCCGGAAGTTCGCGTGGCTGCGGTCGCCGTCGCCGCGCCCCCCGGCCGCGACCGCGGCGTCCGACCAGCAGGTGGTGGTGCGGGAGGCGGCGCTGGCGGCCCGCGAGCGGCGCCGCGCCCAGGCCCGCCTGGACCGGTCGCGGTCCGGGGCCAGGCGCGCGCTCAAGGGCCTCCGGTTCATCAGCCGCACCACGGGCTCCTCCGACGCCGACGCCGGCGCCGGCGCCGGGCTCTGGCGCGGCGTGGAGGAGCGCTTCAACGCGCTCGCGACCGACGGCCTCCTCGCCCGCGACGACTTCGGCGACTGCATCGGTACGTACGTTCGTCCGAACAAACAAACAAAGCAGCCTCCGTACGTCTGTTGCTACGGGAGCCATGAACGACGACATCGACGCCGATCGTCCGTTGCAGGGATGGTGGACTCCAAGGAGTTCGCCGTGGGCATCTTCGACGCGCTGGCGCGGCGGCGGCGCCAGAACCTGGAGCGGATCAGCAAGGACGAGCTCTACGAGTTCTGGCTGCAAATCTCCGACCAGAGCTTCGACGCGCGCCTCCAAATCTTCTTCGACATGTGCGCGTCACCCCCCCCCCCCCCCCCACACACACACACACAAAACCCTGCACTGATTTCTTCCTCTGTTTTTTCTGTTGCAACTGGTGCTGCTCCTTGCTCGTGTTCTTGGCCTGAAACAAATCCATTTCACTTCAATCCAGGGTGGACACCAACGTGGACGGTAGGATCACGAGGGAGGAAGTGCAAGAGGTAATCAAATCAAGTAGAGCGAGCGAGCCCACTTGATTAATTAGTCAACATATTAAGTTACTGAGTTAGTAGTACAATAATCGAAAGTAACATTGCTGTAACTATCACCTTGATCGGGTGAGATAGGCATGGAGTTTCACTGTGTGGGTAGGTAATTAGACTTGAGCTTCAGCGTGTGGTCAGCCTAAAAGCTTCCCCCTTTTTGTTGTCACTACATACAGCTGATCGTTCTGAGCGCGTCGGCGAACAAGCTGTCAAAACTCAAGGAGCAGGCTGAGGAGTACGCGTCCCTGATCATGGAGGAGCTCGATCCGGAGAACCTTGGCTACATAGAGGTGTGGATACACATACACGTGTACAAGTTACACCAATTGCTATACCCAGCTACGTGTCAACAGTGTGGGTTTTGTTTGACTGGCTGGCGTGGCCACGTACGCAGCTGTGGCAGCTGGAGGCGCTGCTCCTGCAGCGCGACGCGTACATGACCTACAGCCGGCCGATGAGCAGCGGCAGCGCGGCGCAGTGGAGCCAGGGCCTGAGCGGCGGCGCGGGCGCGGGCGGGCAGCCGTCGGCGCAGCAGCAGCAGGGCGTCGCGTCGCGGTGGCGGCGGTGGAGCCCGCGTCGCGCGGCGGCGCGGGCGCGCGTGGCGGCGGCGGAGAGCTGGCGGCGCGCGTGGGTGCTGGCGCTGTGGGTCGCGGCCATGGCGGCGCTGTTCGCGTGGCGGTTCGTGCAGTACCGGCGGTCGGCGGCGTTCCGGGTGATGGGGTACTGCCTCCCCACGGCCAAGGGCGCCGCCGAGACGCTCAAGCTCAACATGGCGCTCGTGCTCCTCCCCGTGTGCCGCAACACGCTGACGTGGCTCCGCTCCACCTGGGCGCGCTTCTTCGTCCCCTTCGACGACAGCATCGCCTTCCACAAGGTAAAAAAACTAGAAACTAGTACATGCGCTCCTGACGTGGGGGGCCCTCCACCCGATAGTAAGTTCAAAGTCCTGTGTGGCCGTCCGTCGAGTTTGCGTTGCGCGGTCAAACGGTGGGCCGCTGCCGCGTGGGGCCATGCGTGACTTATTTTTGGCCTTTCGGGCCGTCGCGTACTTTGGGCTTGGGGGGTCTTTCCAACCCTACTGCTCGCGGGGTCCAATCAGAAGTCAGATTAGCGGTTCGCTGAGAGGCCTACGAACGTGACGGCACAGAAGATCCGCGCGCGCGGCCCTGCACAGCACAGTACAGCAGTCGTGTCCTGGTCAAGATTTCTGGTCCGATACGCCGGTGCGGTGAGTCACCCGACCGACAGGTTTTCCGCTTCCAGGTGGGGGCCATGCGCACCCCGTCTTGATTTTTGTCTCATGTCTTGAGGGAAACGTGTTGAAATGTACTACTAGTAGCTTAAGCGTTGATCTACGTTTGTGTTCGGTCGTGCAGACAGTGAAACTTTTATGGTCCTGTCGGGCAAAGGAGAATGCACCAATCAACACGTGTGCATGCACCTTAGTTGAATCCAGTTTTCGCTAACGAATCATTATTCGACAGAAAGCATAGAGAATCAGGTACCCGGCCGGCCGGGGGTCGTCGTCCCAGTGGTTGATTTCGCGTTTTTTGTAAACGCCTTTGATTGATTTCGCGCGCACACGCCATGGCATGGCAGATCATCGCGACGGCGATCGCGCTGGGCATCTGCCTGCACGCGGGGAACCACCTGGCGTGCGACTTCCCGCGGCTGATCGCGTCGGCGCCCGAGGAGTACCGTCTGGTGGCGCGCTTCTTCGGGCGGGACAGGCCCAGCTACCGCGGGCTCCTGGCGGGCGCGGAGGGCGTGACGGGGATCGTCATGGTCACGCTCATGGCCGTGTCCTTCACCCTGGCCACGCGGCCGTTCCGGAAGCGGGAGGAGGCCAGCAGGGACAAGAAGAAGGCGGCGGCCTGCGCATGCAGGGGCGTCCCGCTCGCCGGCTTCAACGCCTTCTGGTACTCGCACCACCTGCTCATCGTCGTCTACCTCCTGCTCCTCGTCCACGGCTGGTTCATGTTCCTCGTCGACAAGTGGTACCAGAGGACGGTACGTACACGTAACTATATGTATGTATATATTAATATATCCATATATATCACAACGCCTAAGCAGCAGCAGCAGGAGCAGTACAGTGAGGGCGTCACGGATGTGCCCGTGGCATCTGCTGCCGATTAGCTCAAAAAAAAAAACTGTTGCCTTGGAACCGAAATGCGCGAGAATATTATAGGCTTGGTTCTGCGCTCACCCACTCTGCAGCTGACATTTTATTTAGCCCATTGCGAGACACGTACTGGGGATAGATGGGCACTCCCATGCTGTGCAGGAGGGAATCTGACAGCTGCCCAGGCTCGGTGGTTGGATATGTATGTATTTTTAGACCTGGAACCATGTAGTACTTCTTGAAGCGCCGCTCACCCCTGATGCTGTGTTGAGACATTCTGCCAACCAAGTGTTTTAGAGTTGTATATATATCTGCACTATATATACGGTACCTGGCCGCATCGTCGTTCTACCTTCAATGGAATGGAACTGCAACCTTGCTGACAGTGTGACGATGGATCTCTTGGGTGACGCAGACGTGGATGTACATTTCTGTGCCGCTGGCGCTTTACGTCGGGGAACGGACGCTACGGGCCTTCCGATCCAAGGCCTACGCAGTCAAGATTCTCAAGGTGTGCCTCCTGCCGGGGAACGTCCTGACCGTTACCATGTCGAAGCCCTACGGGTTCCGCTACAGGAGCGGGCAGTACATATTCCTCCAGTGTCCAACAATCTCCCCGTTCGAGTGGTACGTACATACGCACGCATAGTTGGCACTCTCATGCATGCATCTCTTGATACTTCTCCGTGTCGGTGGCGTATGTGGCAGGCACCCTTTCTCCATCACCTCAGCTCCCGGAGACGACTGCGTCAGCGTCCACGTCCAGACCAGGGGCGACTGGACACAGGAGCTCAAGCGCATCTTCGTCGAGAACTACTTCACGCCGTGCGTGCCCAGACGGGCTGCCTTCGGGGACCTAGGCGCGGTGGACCACAAGACCAAGAGGTACGTGCATCAGTGCATGGCATGGCTTCTTCCACGCCGTCACGTCCTGTTTCTCTGCCTCTGATTCATCCATCGGTCAATACGAATAAAACCGCCTCTGGTCTTCCATCTGATCGACGCAGCCCGCCGAGGTTGCTGGTCGACGGCCCCTACGGCGCCCCCGCGCAGGACTTCAGGAACTACGACGTGCTGCTCCTCGTCGGCCTCGGGATCGGCGCCACGCCCTTCATCAGCATCCTCAGAGACCTCCTCAACAACATCAAGCTGGCCGACGAGCTCATGGTACGCGTACAGTACCGTCTCGTCTGTATGTATTGCAGCTGTAGCGTGTCCGCTTTCTTTACTTTCTCGTCGTCTGAACCTTTTTCCATTTCAGGACCTGGCAATGGAGACCGGCCGGGCCGAGGACAGCGCCAGCAACCTGAGCGCGTCGACGGCGAGCGGCGGCGGCAACAAGAGGAGGGCGTACCGAACGACCTGCGCCCACTTCTACTGGGTCACGAGGGAGCCTGGGTCGTTCGAGTGGTTCAAGGGGGTGATGAACGAGGTCGCCGAGATGGACAATAAGGTGACGACGCTGCCCTCTGCCTTTTTTTTTTTCTTTCCGTTCGTGCGCGCTGGTTTCCTGCTGATGGTTTTGGCGCCTTGCCGGCCAGGGTGTCATTGAGCTGCACAACTACCTGACAAGCGTGTACGAGGAGCGAGACGCGAGGACGACTCTGCTGTCCATGGTGCAGGCCCTCAACCACGCCAAGCATGGCGTCGACATTGTGTCAGGGACAAGGGTAAAAACACGCTTTGCTAATTGGCTCGTTCGGTAAACGGAGCTATCAATCATGAACTCATTTCAACATGTGAAATTTCGCCGCTCAATGTTTTCAGGTCAGGACACATTTTGCAAGGCCTAACTGGAAAGAAGTATTTACGAGGATAGCGTCCAAGCACCCAAATTCTACAGTCGGTAAAATTTTTGCCCCCTAGTGTATTCATTTTTTTTGTCAACACACTGAGAGGCGCGAAAAAAAACTACTTATTTATTGAGCATCGATCAAGTGTTTGCCATTCTGACCATGAGAGTTTTATCATGCACGCAGGGGTATTTTACTGTGGGAGACCTACACTTGCCAAAGAACTGAAGAAACTGTCACTTGACATGAGCCACAGAACGGGAACCCGATTTGATTTCCACAAGGAGTACTTCTGATGGAAAATACAAGTGCCCCTGATTTCTTTTAGTACTAGAAGATACAGATAAAAAAATTCACAAATTTTGCGTAGAAGCGAACTGATCCTCTTTCACAGTATGTAAATGTACATGGTATAAAGCAGAGAGTAGTTAGAAACGTTTTTTTTTCTTTCTTAACCAAATGGGAGGGTGAAAATATGTCCTGCGCTTTCAGACAGCCATTGGTTACTGCAGATATAACTGTATAGATCATATCATTGTATGCTAAGCATGCAAGAGACTTGAGGCCAACAATCTGAATGCGTATCACTCAATTAACTGGTCGTGTTTACTTTATTACAGCCAGTGGCATCGCGCAGAAATCATATATATGGTCAATTGATTCTTCATGTAGGCCTCAGCTGTTGAAGCAAACTAGCATGCTTGCTGGGGCCGATTTGCATTAGGTTAGATAGTTTGGACTTTGGGGGCAGATATGAAACGCTATCATATGAAAATATACCAAGAATCACTTGCTATTAATTAATAATCAAATACATTTTTCCCCATGAGTAATAATGTACAATGCATCTATATATATTATGTTTAAAGCTAGAACAGAGAAAGTTAAACTGCTTGCTAGTCCTAAATCCAATGTCAGCAGGAGAAACAAGACTTTCAGTCTTCAGGTAGTACTTACACCAATTAGAGATCCCTAGACCCATCCTGACAAGGTAAACAAAACTTAGTCGCACTCGAAAAGAACAGCGAATCTATACCCCCCCCCCCCCCCCCCCCCCCAACACACACACACACCCCACACCCCCATATGAGTTTAGTTGATGAAGTATGCCGCACCAAGAGCATCTTGTGCAGAAATCCTCTGCAAACGAAGACAGACACTGATTATTAGACCATTTCCAGCATTTCTCAAATTAGCTGATATTGCTGATATGAAGTTTGCATTGCTCAGCATGCCTCATATCATATCGAAATCCCAGATAACAAAGCCAATGTTGAAAGATAATGTCTGAAACATAAGAGCAACATACCTGTGAAGGATTAAGGATCAACATCCGTTCAATTAATTCAACTGCAGGACAGTCAAAGCTGCAAACAATTTTTTTGACATAATTAAATCCAAACGTAAAAAAAATAATGGTAACCACACCAAATACCTAGGCGTATGAAATAGTCAGTGGATTACTTCTGCAAAATATCTCTCAGGCTTCGTTTGGTAGGAGTCGCAGGACGGATAGTCATTGTCTTATACAATGGTAGCTTGGAAACACCTGGCCAGCTTTCCTCGTTTGGAGATCCACACAGTTCAAATATTTTTGATAACTGCTCTTGCTAAAACAAAACACAAGCTTCTGTCATGGTTTCAAGCATAAACATAACAAAATAGGAAAAAAATTGAATGATATCAATAATCTGAAACTACTCATCCATATTCGAGGAAATATTGTAAAGAAATGTGTTGGCATGCTCACGAGTAAAGAGTTAAAGGAGCTGACTATAAGTGAAAACATGAAAATAGCCATTAACGTGTTTTATTACTAGGATATCCAACACAAACAGAAATCACTGGACAAACTGAGAAAAGTAAAAACAAATATATACAACACTTCAATTCAATAAGTCCAAGGTACTAATTGACAAAAAAAAAACGCATGAAACCATAATGCTAACATCCACATTTGTTTAAAGGTGGTCTTAAAAAAGTACTGAATTCTGATGGTCTAAAGAAATAAAATCCCTCTTCCAAAGATGTGCTATTTGATGGAAATCATCTTTCCATAAGATATGAATAGATGCATCTATGGACTTGAGTAATCAAAAGAAAATCGACTTGTTCAAGCAAAAGCGAATGATGGAAACTGTCTGGTTTCCTGGAATCTAGTCAAAATGCCACTACAATATGGAGGGATTGATATTCATGATCTGGTGTATTTAGGATGGCCTCTCCGCGTTAGGTGGCTTTGTCTTGACAAGACAGACAGTTCTCGCCTTGGGCAGGATTACCTATTCAAAATTTCAAATCACTCAAAATGCTCAGGTTATTTTCAAGGTTGCTGTGGAATTCATAGTTGGTAATGGGGAAGGCATCCCGTTCTGGTCCAATAGGTGGCTGCGAGCAAATACAGTTTCTGAGTTGGGCAACTGGCACCTATAATCTTTTCAAAACAATTCCTAAGTCATAAAACAGCACCCGGTTCTGCAGGCTTTGGAGACCCCCCATAGGGTCTCAGATATTAAAGGTACACACTCTCTGTCGGTCTGTCCTGGTCCTGAGAGGGAACCTCTTGCTATGGGATTTGGTTGATAATATGTTGCGAGGGGATTGAAGATCAGCACCGATGGAAGCTCAGCAGGTCTAGTACTTATTCTAGCAAATGAGCCTACAATGCTTACTTTCTTGGCTCCATTCACTTTGCTCCATCGAGCAGAATTTGGAAGAGCTGGGCTTCACAAAATTGCAAGTCCTTCATTTGCCCTGCAATCAACTATATGTTCGACTGGTGATCATCTAGCAAAGAGATTTCCTCATCCAGCGACCTGTCCTCTTTGTGATCACACAAGAGATTCCATCCAGCACTTGTTGATCTCTTGCATCTTCGCTAGACAGGTATGGTTTGTTATTCTTCAGAAATTGGGTTGAGCCCCATCTCAGTCCGGTTTCTGCTAGCAAATTTTCAAGCTGGTGGAACCGGCAATCAAGGATGTGCCTAAGGAGATGAAAAAAGGGCTTAATTCACTCATTACCCTAGTGGCCTTGGATATTTGGAAGCACAGTAATGTGTGTGTGAATTGTGATGCTGCGTGGCAGTGAGGAGTGCATAGTGGAGATCGGAAGAGCAATTGGGATCAAGAACTGGGGCGCTGAGGATAGCGAGGAAGTGGCGCGGTGGTTTCGTCGACGGCGGCTGCGGCTGAATCGCCAGTCGCCATAGTCGAAAAGAAACCCACCCGCCTGGGAGGTTTATTCCTTCTTCAATGATGATTACAGCAAATCAAGTGCCCCTTGTACTTTGGAGCACTTCTACTAATCCTCCTAATTACTTCCTTCCTGATCCAATAAACCGGTCCCACGCTTGGCTAGACTAGCCACGGGCCAGGCTTCGTGGACGTCGTGGGTGTCGCCTATACTGGCGCCCAATGGGAAACACCACACACCCTGATGGAGGGGGGTGACCTTTAATATATAGTCAATATGACTTGCAGTACATGGAATATATCCAATTACATGGAAAGCTATCAATCTAGAATATCCCTAGAATATCTCAAAGAACATGGAAAGAGTGTCAAAAGTTGGCGAAGCCAACAACACTCGACGACTTCAGCAGTGGACCTAGACACCGTGGTCTGACACTTGGAAGACTAGGAAACCAAGTTGCCATCGAGGAAGACGCAGAAGCCGAAGGTAGAGTGTCAAAAGTCCGAACAGGCAGTCCAATCCGCATTAGAGTAAGCGGTGAGTAGAGATAGCAATGGGGCCCCGATCCCCGATTCCCCGCGGGGAATTCCTCCATTAGGGGATGGGGATGGGGAAGGTTCTCCCCCACGGGGATGTAAACGGGGAAAAGTCCTCCCCCGACGGGTAAACGGGGACAGGGCATTCCCCATCCCCGTTCCCCGCGGGGACCTGTTAAACTTACCATCCCTAGCGATGAGGGACTGAATGGAGCCAGTACCAATGTGGAGTCCGGAGCCGAGTGTGCCCTTTACGTAGCGAAAGATGCGCTTGACCAGCGCAAGGTGAGGCTCGTGGGGATCGTGCATGAATAGGCACACCTGCTGGACCGTGTATGCTAGGTCGGGTCAGAGTGAGATATTGAAGAGCACCCACAAGGCTCCTATAGTCGAGGCTGGCAGAAGTGTAGAGTCTTGGCATGAGTGTCAACGGGAGTCGCTGTAGAGTGACACTCAGCCATGCTGGCGTCCTGGAGAAGGTCCACAGCATATTGTCGCTGAGACAGAAATAGGCCATCTACAGAGCGGGTGACGGAGATGTCGAGGAAGTGGTATAGGTCGTCAAGATCACTCATGGTGAATTCAGAGGTGAGTTTGGTCATCACATGCTATATGAGAGTCGAGGACGAGGCGCTGAGGATGATGTCGTCGATGAGAGCAGCAAGTAGGCGATCTGCACACCCTCTTTGTGAACAAAGAGAGAGGTGTCGGATGTCGATGTGACGAAGCCAAGCTGTCGAATGAACGAAGCAAACCACTAGTACTAGGCTCGAGGAGCCTACTTAAGTCCGTACAGGGACTTTTGCAGAAGGTAGACGTGATCGGGGGTGGTGGGGTCGATGAAACCAGGGGGCTGCTGGCAATAAACTGTCTCGTTGAGGTGGCCATGAATAGGGGTGTAATCGGATCGAATACGGACGGATATCAATGAAATCATATTTGTTTTCATATTTTTAGTCGGATTCGAATTCGAATACGGATAGCTTCGAATACGAATACAAATACGGATGTTCTCGAATACAAATACGGATAATCGTGGATCGAATACGGAGCTAATCGGACACGGATAGCGTCGGTAACGAATATTTTTGTCGGATATTGTGTAAGACACCATTCCAGACATATCATAGTTGTAATCATTTAGCCTCTCCTTTAGTCCAAATATTTTTGAGGATTATATGTGCACATATGCTACACCTCCATAAAAATCCATGAATTTCTAAGGCTATTTTGAGTATTGTTAATTTCTTTATGTAGAAAATCATTAAAATGCAATTAAATTCATAAAATATTGATAACTATGATATGTGGTTTCACGTGTTATTATGATATGTGGTTTCACTTATTATTATGGTGGTTTCACATGTAATCATTACGGGTTTCACAAATAAGTAGAAATAAAATGAAATAATTGATGACATCTTGTGGTTTTATGGTTCAAACATTTTTGAGGATGCTATATGGACATATGTTACTCATACACCAAATTTCGTAAATTTCTGAGACTATTTGTATATTATTAATTTCTTTTTACAGAAAATCATCAAAATGCATTTAAATCCATAAAGTATTATAGTATCGACCAAAAATTACAAATAAGTTATCAAGACTAATAAACATTCCATAAGAAGATAACCTCAAGTCCCTACATGAAAATGAGAAAGTGAAGTAAAGGTTATGTTGAAACTTGGATACTTAAGCTGATTTCACGTGTAACTCACACAACAAGTGTAAGAAAATGAAAAGAATCACTGACATCTTATGGACTTTATGGCCCAAACATTTTTTAGAATTTTATGTAGACAAATGTTAACCCTCCGTCAAATTTTACGAATTTCTAAGACTATTTGTGTATTATTAATTTCTTTCTACAAAAAATCATCAAAATGTAATTAAAATCATAAAATAATCTAGTGTCTACCAAAAACTTCAAAAAAGTTACCAGAACCAATAAACATTCTATTAAAGATAATATGAAGTACCTATGTGAAAATGATAAAGTGAAGTATTGATTATGTTAAAATTTGGATAGTTAAGGTGATATCACATGTAACTCATGTAACAAGTGAAAGTGATTTGAAAGAAATGTTGGCAATCTTTAGATTTTATGGCCCAAACATTTTTTAGGATGCTATATGGGCATATATTGCTCCTCCATCAAATTTCATGATTTTTTGAGACTATTTGTGTAATATTATAATTTTTTCTATAGAAAATTATCAAAATGCATTTAAATTCATAAAATATTCCACTATCGACCGAAAATTGCAAATATGTTACCAGGAACAATAAACATTACATAAGAACATAACCTCAAATTCCCATATGAAAATGATAAAGTGAAGTATTGATTATGTTGAAACTTGGATATTTAGGGCGATTTCACATGTAACTATCCGAATATCTGAAATCTGAAATCTGGTAAGATATCTGGGTAGATATCCGGATATCCGAAATATGAAATCCGGACAGTTATCCGAGAAGATATCCGGATATCCGAAATCCGACGGATATCAGGCATATCATATCCGTATCCGATATCCGAACTGTATTATCCGAATTCGAATCCGAAATCCGAAAATTCTGCGGATATCCGAAAAAAATTATCCAACCGAATAATTAGCCTCTTCGGACGGTCGGATGGTCGGATAATATCCGTACCGTTTACACCCCTAGCCATGAAGAAAGGCGTTCTTCACATGTAGTTGGTTGGTCGACCAGGCGCTAGAGGTGGCGACACTGAGAACCATCCGAATGGTTGCCGGTTTGACAACCGGGTTGAACGTCTCGCCGTAGTCGATGTCATGGCGCTGGGAGAAGCCGCAGACCACCCAATGTGCCATGTGACGAGAAAGAGTGTCGTCGGAGTGGAACTTATGCTTGAAGATCCACTTGCATGTCACAACATTGGCGCCAAGGGACCGAGGGACGGGGCGCCATGTGTGGTTGTCGACAAGAGCCTTGAATTCATCGGTCATGACTACACGCGAGTTGGCATCGGCCAGGCCACTGCGGTAGTTAGCCGGGATCGATGGAGGTGCTGGCGATGCAGCAATGGTGTTGAGGTTCCTGTACTGCACCCTGGGATGGTGCCAGTCGCAGAGCGAGTTACAGGACGATGTGGCTCCGATGGAGGGGCCAACGCTGGTGACAAAAGTCGTGGCTCTGGTGGAGGGGTCGACGCTGATGTCGGAGCCGAACTGGGAAGGGAAGCCAACGAGGGAGAGATGCAGGCAGTCGAGGGCACGCCAGAGTCGGGAGAATGACGACCGTAGACGAGGTGGTAGTCACGAACTAGGGGTGGGAGCTGGGGCACCATACCCGAGGATGCAGGAGGGCCTTTCGCTCAGCCCATACTCTATCAATATATATACACATGCCTACCCTGATTTATGGTTAGGGTTTCAATCTAATATGCAGGTATTAGGAGGGAGACATAGACGGTATGTGACGGCATCAATCTGCTCGGTGATCTAGTAGGGCCCAAAGTAGTGAGGCCCCAGCTTGGAGGAAGTTGTCGTGGTGTCGACAGTTGTATGCTGATGCAGACGGAGCCAAACACAGTCGCCGACCGAGTACTCCACTAGGCACCGCTTCTTGTCCTGATGTTCCTTCATGACGTCCTGGGCTAGCAAGAGACACTTGCAAATTAATGCCATGAAGGTGTCATGGTGCCAGAGCTATTGGCTGACCATCTGTATGCGGATGTAGGACACCAATGCAGGTAGCCTGCATGACGATGATGCAACTACACCTTGGACTGGCCATCTGTATGCGGATGGAAGGCGGAGTTGTGCAGGAGCTTGGCACCTGCTAGCTTGAACGACTCCCAGAAGCTGCTGGTGAAGATCGTGTCCCGGTCGCTAAGCACATGCAGAGCACGAGACATCCGAGGCTGCAGTCATGCCTCCACCGCCGACGCCACCGATGGTTCGCCAAAGAAGCACTTGGAACACTTGGTGAAGAGGTGATGAGCGTGCATCTGTTGCAGCACAATGTTGACATGTTGTAAGTGTTCAACCCACGAGGAACTTTTTTTTTCTGGAATACGCAGGAGAGTTGCGCATCATTGCATTAATAGAAGAATAGGAAAGGGGGAGAGAACCCCGGTACAGAACACACACACCACTTAGAGACTAACTAAGGATCACCGACTATCATGGAGGAAACACGACCCACAACGCTGATCTAAGCTAGCAACTCATCAACTTGGAGGAAGGACAGGGCCTTGGCTCCAGTCAAGGACCATAGCACCGCCTCTTTCCTAGCCACTCTAAGGGTTGTGACCAGGCTGGGATTACAACCATCAAAGACACATCTATTCCTATGCTTCCAAATGGTCCAAGCACCTAGGATCACTAAGGAATTAAAACCTTTTCTCAAAAAATCAGATGCCCGAGAGCTGCTAGACTTCCACCACGACTCAAAAGAATCCTCATGAGCTGGACACAGTTCCTGCAGCCCCACTGAACTAAGGAAATGAAACCAGAACTGTATGGCAAAAACACATTTGACCAGCAAATGATTTATGGTTTCAGCCTCTTGGTCGCACAGGGGGCACTGCTCAGGTCGGTCTAGTCCTCTTTTTATAAGCCTGTCAGCAGTCCAGCACCTATTATGTTCCACAAGCCATATAAAGAACTTGCACTTTCCAGGAGCCCAAGATTTCCACACACGTTCTGCTGGTTCGAACTGAACCGAACCAAGGAAGAGAGCTTTATAAGCAGAACTAGTTGTATACTCCCCTGAAGCGCTGAATTTCCATAAGTGGCGATCCCTTATTCCAGGCTGGAGCACAACTTCACAAAGTTCCAAGAATTCAGCAATGACTCTAACTGAAATTGCCCCATTCACATCGGAGATCCACTGAAAATTAGGGAGCGCATCTTTGACCAACCGTCTGTTGGCAAGACGCGGGGGCACCAAATCAAACACTGCAGGAGCTATGTCCTTAATACATTTCCCATCCAACCATCTATCCTTCCAGAAGAGGGTATTGGCTCCATCACCGAGCTTAGTAATAATGGCTGCAGCGATCAAATTTTTAACCACCTTACATACACGAGTGGGGAAGTCCGTCCAAGGCCTACTGGGGTCTGTTTTCTGCAGCCATGGCCAACGAGCTCTCAGAGCCCAACATAGGTTCTTTAGCTCACTAATCCCAAGACCACCCAGCTCCTTGGGACGGGTAACCTTAGGCCAAGCCAAGAGGCAATGACCACCACGGAACTCTTTCCTGCCCCTCCAAAGGAAGCCCTTCCTCAACTTAACAATTGCTTTGATGGCCCAAACAAGAAGGTCAAGTGCCAAAGCTGCATAAATCATCTTTGCCGTCATGACAAACTGCACATGAATAGCTCTACCAGCCCTGGTCATAAGTTCAGCTTTCCATCCTGGCAGAAGGCTAGCAACTCAATCAACGATGGCCTGAACCTGGTCCCTTGTGAGTTTCTTGGGAGACAAAGGCAGACCAAGGTACTTACATGGAAAATCTGAAATATTACATGGCAGCAAGTCTTGTAAACAATTCAAATCTTCTTCCCCACAGCAGATTGGGAACACACTGCTCTTCTGGATATTAGTCCTTAGACCTCTCCGGAGGTCAATATTGGTGGGAGACAGGCGTCCTTCAACTCATCGAGGAGCTCGACCATCACCAAGATGAGGACACTATCTTTGACAGTACAATCATTGAGGGCACAATAGTCGAAGCAACAACACCAACTATCATCATGCTTGTGAACAAGAAGCACCGAGGAGAAGAATGATGATGTTGACTCCCAGATAACATCTCAATGACTTAGGTATTGTTGTGGGTGGTGGCAGAGGAGGCCTTGACCTGGCGGTGCTCATATGCCTTAGGCCAGACGCATCGCTGACTGTAGATTGGAAGGGTGTTGGAGCTCGACATCGAAGGCCAGTGGTTGACCAGGCTAACAATAAAGAGGTCGATCTTGTGCTATGTTGTGAGCTCCTCACGGTGAGACAACAGCGCCACAAAGTGCCCCTGATACTCCAAGATGCTCATGCGATGTAAGGCCTTGAGTTCACCAAGGAAGTTGGAGCGAATTGGCAATCCCAAGTGCAAGTTGACAAACTCAACGAAGCACGGCCATGAACCGAGGCCCAAGTTGCGCTCCGTCTAGTAAACCAGTCCGCTGCAATGCCATCTAAATGCAAGGATGCCAGCCAGACCTTCTCCATGGTGCAATGGTCGCAGAAGTAGTTGTCACACTTGTTCAGCCACATGAGCAGATCGGACATGTCGTTGAAGCAAGAGAAGTTGATCTTCGAAGGGCGAGGCCTATCGCGGCGTTCATCGTGGTCATCGAAGCCAGGGTAGCTGTGGTGAACATACCAATCGAGATGTCGATCATGGTATGATTAGCCATCATGGTCACGCAGGTGAAGTAGGTGTCAGGTTCATGTAGTCACGATCGTGAAAATCACCATGGTCGTGGAAAACATCACAGTCACGGTCGGTGTGGCCACCATTGTTGCCATGCGTCCTCTTTGAAGTCACCATCGTCTTCACCGAACTGGAACTTCTCCATCGTCTATACTGGTAGTCCTCCATGGCAACATCGAACACCTCAAGCAAAGTGCTCTTAGCATCATCGGCAACATCCGACGGATGTGGGAACTAGGAAGCATCGGAAGAGCACGACAAGATGGACATGCCCACTCACTAATGAGATACCCCCAGAGTTGTTGACCACCCATGTGAACCTCCATGTTGAAGAAAAATTCAGCCCCCATTTGATGCCATCGAAGATAACTAGTCACCGGGGAACTAGAACGACGTTGGGACGAGTGGATGATGCCATGAGGTCCACTGGTTGTGCTCATTCTCTTCTTTTTTTTGGTGTACATAGAGCAAAGCAAAGGGCTCATAGCATAGCACAAGGACAGGTTGGTCGCTTATTGGCACAACTATGCCGAAGCAAGGGAGCCAGACGGAGCAGGTCGGGGCCAAAATCGGAGTGCGAAGGGACTCGACAGAGCAGGCTTAAGCAAGCGTCGGCATGCGACAGCGCCAACATGCAAGCCACAAGACAGGGGTTGCGAGGTAGAGGGCAGAGGCGGTTGCAACAAGCAAGTGTGGGGCCAACACCTGAGCCACGACATCACGTTTCGTGGATGGCACCATTGTGGTAAAGGTCGTAATGCCAGAGAAATCACTACCGCAAGGCATAGAGGGCAAGGTCATAAGCGCCTATACCATAAAATCAATTTTTGACAGAATCAAAAAGATATCTGGTAGAATCGTAACCATAGAATATGACCCTAATAGAAATGCATACTTTTGTCTCATGCACTATGAGGATAGTGAAAAGAGATATATTTTACATTCGGCTATAATTGGAGATACTATTATTCCTGGTACGGAAGTTCCTATATCAATGGGAAATGCCCTACCTTTGAATGCACTTTGAAATATTAATTTACATAATTAAAAGTAACAATTTAGATTTACAATGAAGCCTAGAAATCGATCACTGATCTAATTTGGCTACCTCTATAGAATATACCTCAACGAAGATCTGTGCCATGGAGTGAAAGTGCACGGCACGGACCCACACAAAACGAAAGCGTGAGATGGAGCCACAGGAAGGGGGAGAGGGAGAGTTGCACAACCACCTCACTGACGGCTCACCAATGGTGGTAACCAGGTAAATGGATCTCGAACCTAAACCTAGCTTTATTACCATGTTAGGAAATGCAAAATCACACTGTATTGCAGTCCGCCAGTCCCCAAAGCGGAAAACAAGGTTCTTACAATATGCACTAAACCAATTATAATAGTGAAAAAATACATAACATAGATATGTTCATCTAACAAATATCAGTCACGGTTTTTAAGGCGTCCTTGAAGTGTTGCTTAAGCGGTAAGGCCAACTAGAATGGTAAGGTGCCGCCTAGCCTTAGAAATTTGAGTAAGGCGATCGTGGAAACTGGAAACTCAATGAACGTCAAGAGATAGGATGGGCATGAGCAATAGGAACTCACCAGCAAGCAATACAATGTGTTGTATGGAGAATACACAGGTCAAAAGGGGGTCGCCGGCGGTGAGCTCAAGCTCGGTGGCGGCGACAAACCGCGTCCACGAGATCTGAAATTCCCAATACGATGTAGTTTGAGGCTGGGGTAGAACTAGTTTGGGAGGGAACTAGGAAGGTGTAGGACCTATGGGTGAGAGGGATTTGGAATTGATTGAGGGAAGTGGCGGGGATGCGGCCATGAATGGAGCTGCTCCTTGTGTGGTGCCTGGACAGAGGTAGAAGAAAAAAAACAAAGAAGATGGGAGGGGAGGCGATAAGGGCGCAGGGGATGATGCCAAGCTGGCCATGGGTCGTCGAGAGGCCTACCTAGACCTAAAAATTAAGTGCAGTGAGCTGGGCTGCTTGGTCAATGGGCTGGACTGGGCTGGTTGGTGAGCAGGCTAGCAGAGCTATCTCTTTAAACCTCTTCTCGGGTTAGTCGCCTTACCTCGTCTTATCGCCTTAAAAACTATGATATCAGTGTAACAAAAAATGCATAATAGAACAAAGTACAATAGGGATCATATAATAGTAAAAAAATAGATAAATACGCACATTTTTTGTATTTGTGCATCATGCATGTGACAGGCTGTTAGTGGGCTGGTTAGGTTTACAGCATGGTTGGCCTAAGGCCCATGACCGGATGACCCTAGGGTTACTACGGCCTCTAGCTTTGACAAAACCTATAGTATATACACATGTATCATGTACATGGCAATCAATCAATCTAATCTTGTGTGTACAACATAAAATACTCATCATGTTCAATGTTCACAAAACCAAATCTCATGTAAATAATAGTTCACTTATTATAGGAAAAATAGCGCTGGGAGCAAGAGCACAAATGAGAAGTGTATGCATCATACCTCAGTTCTGCCAGGAAATAATGGTTTCTTAAGTAAAAATTCTGCAAATATGCAACCGACAGACCAAATATCCACAGGTTCAGCATAACTTGTGGCACCAAGAAGCAACTCAGGGGGTCTATGAAGTATGAACAGTTTGTCATGATGTCCACATCAGCACATATTCATGGAAAAAGTTGTGTTAGTATAAGTGGGTAGAAAGGTATTGGCCCAATCAAATGTGTTATGATGTTATTTCCCCCATTCCATATTGCACTTACCGGTACCATAAAGTGATGACATGATTTGTTAAAGTTCCGTCTCTAGTGAACAGCCTTGCAAGGCCAAAATCTGCGAGTTTTAACAACTTACCACCAGTTATTAGAAGATTAGCCCCTACAAACAATTCAATAAACAGGTAATTATGAGATCAAACATAGCCAGGGAAAATCAGGTCGAAGGCACAAATGACCAGAGATTCAAAGTTTCAAGTTAAATCTAAAAAAAGTGAAAACCTTTGATATCCCGATGAAGTACATTGTTGGCATGGCAGTACTGCAATCCTTTTAGCAGCTGCCCCATATAAACCTGAAGGAATGAAAAATTTGAGTCAATAATTAGTCATTTTAAGGAACACACTAATGAGTAATGACACATCTCATTGTTAATTCATATTTTTTCAGTAAGTACACACTCCGTGTGTTGGAAACAATCATGTGTCTTGGTTCATAGCATTTACATTAACTAAATTTCAGCATATAGAGTAATAGGAAGTAAAAGCATCTCCAACAATGCCTCAGACTGATGCCTCAAATTGAAATATACGGCTCTATATAGGAAAAACCACTCCAACGGTGCCTCATTTTTTAAAATTTGATCAAAAAATTATAGGGCACCCTCTCAAGTGCCTCAAATATACTACACCATAGTGGGCTGTCCTATAATCTACATTTAGGGCTTTACTGTTGGAGCAGAATATTTTGTTGGTGCCCTAATTCCTACAAAATATACTCAATTTAAAATTATAGAGCATTTTTATAGGTCATGCTGTTGGAGATGTTCTAATAGGCTGGTTAGTTGGGTAATTTTCTGCATTTATTAGGGGCTATCACAGCCTGATTTGTAGCTCACACTGACTATATTAGTAGAAGAGAACCACAAAAGGCCAAGTCATCCCAGCCACCAAAACACTTGTGCTCGTCTATGTTCTTGTGTGATATTGTGTTCCTGTGACATGTTGGAGGTTTTAGGCCTGTCACCGTGACTCTTGGGTCTGTTTCTCTTCAGCACCTTAGCCAAGGATCTACTAAAAATGACTTATTGACTTATTTTCCCAAGTCAAGTCCTTAAGTAAAATGCATTATTTCATGGCATGCCAATCAATTTATGGCCACTTGAATGCATGTTTAGTGCACAGGCACATAGCAATACGTCAAGGCATCTGCAAGGGATCTAGTAACTCAAGCTAGGATATGCCCTGCCCCAACAGTTTTTTTTTCGAAAATGTGATCCCAACAGGCACATAATGAAAATTTGAATGGAAAATTAGGGCTAGTTTGATAGAGCTCCTAGAACAGCTTCCAGGATGAATCCAGGAGAAGCTCTGCCAAACAGTTCTTTACTGAGAGGTGGTTCTTTGCTGATTCTGTGAAATGATTCTCTGAAATCGACTAGCAGGCTCGGAGTTAAAGAAGTAGCTTCTCCTAATTCACTTCACACACAGAAACACTGTACGCATAGTGTTAATCCTACAGAATTATTTTCAATCAGATAACCACTTCCCACAGAGAATCAGCTTATGCATGTATGAGAACAAAATAACAAATATAGGTCACTGGTAGTGGTGCATCAGCATAAACCCATGAGCTTTACAGCTTTCACCACTGTCCGTGCAATCAGTGATGATCTCGCCATCGCTCATGAGAGCTTCATCTTAGTCATCTCAGATCCCATGGAGTCTGGGATGACATCTCACCAAAGCCAATGGTTGCTTATTGTTTTTCACCCATGTCCATGGATACTAGGGATGACATCTAATCGCAAAAGGTACGCCAATTTTTGTTTCCAATGATGTTATTATTGTTTTCTTGACATTTGTGGCACATCCATGGAGGATTGAGAATAAGCCCAGCCAAGCCAGGCAGAACTATTTGTGCTGTTCCACACCACTTTGACTATGACGCTTCAACTTCTCTCCTTTCTTCGACTCACCCCGCTCACGTGTCTATGCTCCAGTTGCCAGGGCACAATGGATGCAGCAATAGGGCTGTGAATTCATGTACGAAAACCCCAGAAGGTAAGCTTCACACTCCCTTTGTATGAATTTAGTTCCAATTGCAACTATGATTTATGATTAGATTAATTGGGTAGGGCTAGGGTTAATTGTTGTAAACCCTAACTGCATTCCAAAGAGAGAGTTGTACAATATAAACGGGAGTCCCTAATGGGCCATCTAACAGGAAACCTAAGCCCAGAGGGACCCGCACGACCCAATAAGGACCGGATACAGATACACTCTAATGGCGAAACTCTAGCCACGACAGATGTTGAGACTGGACCAAAACTCCTCAAACACTATAGTCGGAAGCCCCTTCGTGAAGACGTTGGTGAACTGCGAGGTGGTCGGAACGTGAAGGACACGAACATCTCCAATGGCGACATGCTCGCGGATGAAGTGGAGGTCAATCTCGACATGCTTTGTGCGCTGATGTTGAACGGGGTTGGTGGAAAGGTAGACAGCGCTAACGTTATCGCAGTAGACCAGGGTGCTCCTCATCAACGGACTGTGGAGTTCCGGTAGCAACTAGCAGAGCCACGTCGTTGGCCACGGCGCGGTACTCTGCCTCTGCACTAGAACGAGAGACAACCGGCTAGAGCTTTGACGACCAGGAGACAAGGTTGTCTCCCAAGAACACGGCGTAGCCTGAAGTGGATCGACGCGTGTCTCGACAGCCCGCCCTGTCGGCGTCAGTGTAGACCCAAAGCTCGGTGATCGCGGGCCGACGAAGAAGGCTGAAGTCGAGGGTACCCCGAAGATACCGCAGGATCCGCTTCATATCGGTGAGGTGCGGCTCCCAGGGGTTGTGCGTGTGGAGGCACACCAGCTGGACGACGTAGGCGATGTCGGGCGGGTGAAGATGAGTTACCGGAGAGCCCCGGCAGGCTACGATAGCCAGTGGGGTCGGCCACCGGAACCCCAGCATCGAAGGAGGCCTTGATGTGAGTGTCGACCGGAGTCGCCCACGGCTTGCAGTCAGCCATGCTAGTGCGCTCCAAGATGTCCATGGTGTACCGGCGTTGGTGGAGGAACATCCCGGGAGAGCGGCACTCGACGGTGACCCTAGGAAGTGGTGCAGCTCACCCATGTCCTTCATCGCAAACTCCTACTAGAGGCAGGAGATGATGCGACGCAGAAGGTCGACGGAGGAGGACATGAGGACGATGTCGCCGGCGTAGAGGAGGAGATACGCCGTGTACGATCCGCGGCGGAAGACGAACAAGAAGGTGTCTGACTTGGCCTCGACGAAGCCCTGCGAGAGTAAGAAGGTGGCGAAGCGACTATACCATGCTCTGGGCGCCTGCTTGAGGCCGTAGAGGGACCGGTTGAGCTTGTAGACCAGGTAGGATGAGCTGGGTCAACAAAGCTAGTCGGCTGGATGCAATAGACCATCTTCGTGAGGGTGCTGTGAAGGAAGGCTTTCTTGACGTCAAGCTGATGCACCAGCCACTCCCGGGAGAGCGCCAGGGTCAGGACGGTCCAAACGGTGGCGGGCTTCACCATGGGGTTGAAAGTCTCGTCGTAGTCAACCCTGGGACGCTGAGTGAAGCCCCGTAGGACCCACCGAGCCTTGTACCTGTCCAAAGATCCGTTAGCCTTCAGCTTCTGCTTGAAGATCCACTTCCCCGTGACCACGTTGGCGCCGGAAGGGCGTGGCACCGGGTCCCAGGTGTGGTTGGCCTGTAGAGCCTCGTACTCCATAGCATGCCGCCAATTTGGATCGGCGAGCTCTCTACGGACGGAGCTGGATACGGGGGAGAGCGCCGGAGAGGACAAAGCCGAGGGGACAAGGCGGTCGACGGGCTGGAGAACACCGGCAGCCCGTCGGGTAACCATCGGGTGGATGTGGCCCAGGTCTCGGTGAATGGCCACGGGATGGTACACCGGTGGCTGGGTGCAAGAGCGGGCCGATGCACAAGGCTGGCCACGTCGCTGGTAGACACGGACAGGGTCGACGAAGCGTGGAAAGGACGGAGACGACGAGGCCGCGTGTGGCTGCGCGGGTGGCGTCGGTGTCGCGCGTAGCGGCGCGGGAGACTCCGGGGCTGCGCAGGAGACGTCGGGGCCGCGTGTGGCTGACTGGCGGCACGAGAGACTCCGAGGCCGGGCGAGACTGCATGGGAGACATCGGGGCCACGTGTGGCGGTGCGAAAGACACTGGGGCCGCGTGTGGCGGCGCGGGAGGTGTACCCGTGGACGAAACAGGGAAGGGAGGAACGATGGAGGGAACCGCAGAATCGTCGTCCAGGAGGGAGTCGAGCTCCGTAAGAGAGGCAGCGGAAGAGAAGGTAGAGAAAGGGAAGTCAGACTCGTCAAAGACGACATGACAAGAGATGATGATCCTATGGGAGGAGAGATCGAGGCACTGGTACCCCTTGTGATCCGGGGAGTACCCAAGAAACGCACCCGAGCGGAACGAGGGGCGAGCTTATGGGCGGCAGTGGCAGAGAGGTTAGGGTAGCAAGCACACCCAAAAACTCGAAGGTGGTCGTAAGAGGGGGAGGTGCCAAACAGAGCAGAAAAAGGAGTGGGGTGAGAAACCGCCTTGGTGGGGAGGCGGTTGAGGAGGTAGGTGGTAGTGACCAAGCCCTCAGCCCAGTAGCGAGCGGAAAGGGAGGCCTAGAACAACAGGGAACACATGACATTGTTCGTAGTACGAATTGTGCGCTCAGCCCTGCCGTTCTGAGGGGAGGAATAGGGGCAAGACATCCTCAACTGGACATCGTGGGAGAGGAAGAAGTCACGAGACACGGAGTTATCGAACTCCCGCACGTTGTTGCACTGAACACTCCGAATGGTGCGACCAAACTTAGTGGAAACCCAAGCGAAGAAGTAAGAGCATGAGAAACGTGTCGAACTTCAAACACAAGGGAAAAATCCACGAATAATGGGAAAATTCATCCAAAATGATCAAATAGTACTTATAACCAGAAATACTGATAACAGATGAGGTCCATACATCATAGTGTATCAGATCAAAAATGCATGCCGCTCTGGAAGAGGAGGTAAGGAAGGGAAGCCGAACATGGCGACCTAGCTGACATGCATGACAATGATGCTCAAAAGAGCCCCGACTACAAGACACAGTGGAGCTGCTACACAGCTTGGACATCACATCACGCCCGGGGTGGCCAAGTCGACGGTGCCAAGTGACGGACAAAGCAGCAGCAACGAGGGCGTGTGACACATGGGTCGTAGAAGAGGTAGCAGGCAGGCAAAGGGTGTATAAGGGCCTAGAGCTGTCACATCTGGCGAGAAGGGTCCTGGTAGCCAGATCCTTCACCGCAAACCAAACGGGTCAAACTCCATAGAACAAGAATTGTCAGTAGTGAACTGACAAACAGAAAGAAGATTTTGAATGATGTTGGGAGCAACAAGGACGTTGTTTAAATGGAATGGACCGAAAAGGACTGTGTCGCCTACTGAGGTGACGGGAAGGACAGACCCATTTCCAACAACAATAGAAGGGAGAGAGGGGTGAGGGGGAGAGGTGGAGGAGAGGATACCTACGTCCGGAGTGGTGTGGTACGACGCGCCAAAGTTGGCCACCCAGTCAATGACACTGGTGGGCGGGGCCAGCGTCATTGTGCTGAAGGACTGCTGGTCCCACCCGCCACCCCAAGTACCCCACTCGAGCTGAGCTGGAGGGCCCGAAAGCGGAAGGAGCCCCGACTGGTGTAGAGGAGCCAGGGGCGCCGTCGGTGGTGGAGCGACAAGGAAGATCGTCGGTAGGGCGTGGCGCAGAGGTACCCGCGGACGGCCCCGACCACATAGAGATGCCGTCGGTCTACGGGTTGTAGAAGGATGGCCACTAAGCGCCACCCCTGCCTGCTGGAGCACGGCCACCACCGCGAACTCCCTTGCCACCGCCCTTGCGGCCTCGGCTGCCACGACCACCTCCGGAGCTAGAAGCCTGACGAGGGACTCCGAAGGCTGGCGAAGGCGGAGAGGGGTGGTGAGGAGCCCCCCGGAGTCCGAAGGAGCGGTCCGAGTGGCGTTGTAGAGGGTCGTGGCAGTGGCAGTGTCGGCGGTGGACTCGAGCTCCTCGAGCAGGAGGTCGTTGCGGACATGCTCGAATGTGGGGAATGGCTTCTGGCGCTTGAGGATGGCCTTCAGGTGCCCGTAGCGAGGGCTCAGGCCACGCAAGATGTTGAGGACGAGACTCTCATCCATGAGATAAGCCCTAAGGACACGGAGAGAGTCAGCCAACGTCTTCATCTGACGGCAGTACTCAGTGGCAGATAGGTCCCCCTAAACAAGCTGGTGGAAGGCAACCTCCAGGTATAGCTTCCGGGCCTGGTAGTTGCCGCGGAAGTGAGTCTCGAGCGCGACCCAGACCCGACGAGCTGTGTTGTCCAGCTCGCCGGCAATATCCTGCAGCTCAGCAGTGATGGTGCCGAAGATCCAGGTGAGCACCACCTGGTCCATCCGAAACCAGGACTCGGACGGCTCGGTGGTGTTGAAGAGGATGTGGGCTTCGAGGGCGTAGCGACACAAGATCTGCAAAACCTGCTGGTGCCATCGGGCGTACTGAAGGGAGTCGGGGCCGAGAACGTCGGTGACGAGTGCCCGAATGCTGGGGATACCTAAGGCCTGTGCGTGGAGCGTGCTGTGGATGGTCATGGCAGAGGTCGGAGAGTGCTGCCCTGGACACCCTTGCCCGCGAGACGACGGTAAGTCTCGGCGAACTGACACTCGAGGGCATCGGCAGTCGCCTGCTCCTGCTCCAAGGCACATGCGGTCCTGCGCACGCCAACGAGCGGCCATAGCAGCGGCTTGGGCGGCGACCAGGGTGGCAGCGACAGCGTCGGTAGGCGGCCGCTGCGAGGCGGTCAGGGGGCAGAGTACGTCGAGGCAGTGGTGCCGGTGTGATCCCCGACAACCAAGTCGTGGGCCCCGCTGGTCATGACGTTGTATGGGAAGCCCGACGCGAGCATGGCGGCCCAGAAGGCGGCATCATCGGTGATGGGGACGACGCTGGAGGGGGGAAGCCGTCGGAGACGAAGCCAGAGTCGCCGTAGGAGGACAGGGGTATGCCGAGCGCACCAGAAAGAGCAGCGGCCAGCACGCGCGAGTTGCTGTCCACGGAGAAGGGGAGGCTGAAAAAGCTCGTGCCAGGGAGGATCCTAGTGGCATGGCCGAGCGTGGGAGCGCCTGCGCCGAGGCCTCCCGCGATTGATCCGTCCGGGCCAAGGTCGTGGGCACCGAGGGCGAGGGTGCCTGCGCCGAGGCCTCCCGCGCCGCCGCGCCGGATCCGCTCGCGCTGAGGGCAGAGCGGTGGCGCCAGGGACGGTTGCGCCGACGTCGATGTCACCCGCGATCGGAGCACTAGTGGCGACGAGGGAGAAGCCCGGCGGCCCCCAAGGACGACGCATGGTCGAGAGACGCAGGGCCTGCTCCAGAGAGGAAGAAGTGCGGGGAGGGAAGGCCCCTGAGGGCGGCGGTCGGTCGGCCATGGCAGGGGAAAGGAGAGAGCGCCGACGTCTAGGAGAGGAGACCGGGGGCTATTTACAGGAGAGAAAAACCCTAGGCTCTGATACCATGTTGGAACCCCTAAGTGCATTCCAAAGAGAGTTGTACAATATAAAGGGGAGTCCCTAATGGGCCATCTAACAGGAAACCTAAGCCGAAAGGGACCCGCACGGCCCAATAAGGACTGGATACATATACACTCTAACATTAACTAAACTAGTCTAATACCCGTGAGTTGCGACGGTACCCAACCATATTTGATGATATTGATTGGGTAGCGACACTTGAGAGTCTTAATGGACCCTCCACATAAAAATACCCATAATAAATGAATTTAATGTCAAAGTGAACATATTGTTCATATTCCAGATATTGAACTGGTAAAACAAATATTACACTTGATCTTAGCCAAAAGACCAAAAAATGAGTTGGAAAGGAGCCCCTATACTCGAATTAAATTATAGCCAATGTTTTGGCTTGGGACTTGGGAGCGAGAAGATGGTGTAGATCTGATGCCCTAACCAAAATCATCATTGAGTTTTCATAGGTAACACATGCAAATTCATTTATGGTGATGGATTAACAATTTTCTCCAAGTTTAGCAAGACATAGAAAAGCGCAAGTACGCCAACAAGATCATTCCTGAAATACCAAATACAACAAGTTTATCCTCTAATGCTTAACATGCTTACTGAAATACATACTTGCTCTTGTCTTTAGAGTATCTATCAAACAATAAAAACATTTTCCGCTTTTATAGAGCCGTGTACTCGTTTCCAATTGCATAGTTGGTTTCACTTAAAATTCAATGTGAAATTAATTCGGCATGAACAAAACTTTTTCATAGTTATGCTCTAGCAATGTTCCACAATTAAATGGTTAGAAATTTGTATAAGACCTCGCCACATTTGGTGATGTGTGGAATGCACGAACTACACCCTATGTTGAAGGAGCGGAGCAGAGCTCGCGCCAGAGCGGAAGACGAGGAGACAGGCTCCCGATCCCTAGGGGCGACGAGGAGGTTTAGAGTTGGGTGTACTCGATGCAAGTTTTATCACCTAGCGAGCATCCTTATCTGGAGGCAAGCGCCGTAATCCTCCTCGCCGGTGGCGGTGCAACGGCGGAAGAAGCGAGCGGAGGTTGTTGCGAAATGAACAGGGTTTGTTGCTAGAGCGACAGCTGCGAGAACGCTGTTGTGCAAACAAATAGAATAGGGATGGGATATGATCTGGGACCGTGGGTTGATTTTGAAGAAATACAAGGGATTTTTTTGTAAAAAGATGACGCGGGACGACCATTGAAACTGGTGCTTTAATATAGTAGAGACTATACATCTCCCTTGTTTCTCTTTAATTTAGAAATATTTTTATTGTCTTTAGTTGATCACTTGATTCATTGTTTAGCCAAGATGAACAGGAGGTTGAAGACTTTGTAGCTTTAGACAGTTAGACCGTGTCCAGCAGTTCACCCATATGGTCACCCAAAACATTGTTTTGCACTATAGACTGCACTGTTTGCAGAGTGGAGTTTAAATATGGGTATAGGAATGGGTAATCTACTGGAGATAACCTTATAAGCCAGTTGTTTCAAGCCCCTCTTCTGCTGAAAATCATATTTCAAGCTCCCATGCTGCTGAAGGTCCTAATGTGACATATGCTATTTTGTTATGTTCTGCTATGTTTTTGAGCAAATTAGGACAGATAACTTTCTCTTTATATTGTACAGGTGAAAAACATGAGCTCATTTGCTTGTTATCTATGTTCTGGCCAAAATCAGTATAAGCGTGATGCCCAAATACTGGCCTCAACCCCTGGAAATAGACCATGAAGCAGCATCATACATTCATACGTGATTACTAGTGGCTAACGCCGCAACCAACATTGATAATGCCATGCAACAAACTTGAGTTAACAGAGGCACTACTAAAAAAATCAACAAAAAACATGCATACAGAAGCAAACCATGCCTTAGATTGCTAGAAAAAATGTGAAGAGAAATGTGCCCAAAATTTATGGATGGAAGAACACTTCAGTACCTTGACTTGGGATGGGGCACTATGGTGCAATACTTTCTTCAAATCATGGTCCATGTATTCAAACACCATGTAGATATCTCCCCTATAGATGTGATCATCTGCATAGTCCATAGGATAAAATTATGTGCATGTAAAAAATTATTAAACAAGGAAAATATTAATCCATCAGCATGGGGTACATTAGTGAAGAATATAAGCAAGTAAACAAAAGAGAAGTGAGTGATACTATACCTGATCCGCCTGTTCCATGTGCAGAACCTGGGAAAAAAATTAAAAATGGTTAAGCAATGTCATTGTATCATGCACTCCATTATATATCTAGAAATGACTAGATGAACATTTGTTACCAGGAGATACTACAATCTCTTTCAATCTGATGATGTTCTCATGATCCAGCTTTTTTAATAGTTTAATCTCACGCAAGATTTGGCGTGGAAACTACATAGGTACTGAACAGTTCAGAGGGGCCTATAACACGCACAGAACAATGTGCTTGAGTATTATTAACTTTGTTGAGATGATAAAGCTTACCCCTTCTTTGCCATCATCCAGTTTTATTTTCTTAAGTGCTGCTCTTTCCCCAGTAATAATATCCACAGCTTCAAACACCTCACTGAGATTTGTAGGAAAAGACACAACAGTGACAAATTAGGTGGTTAGATAGATCATGAATATTCATGTAGTAGTAAAATGCCCTGGCAGATCAATGTAGATGTCAAGGAAATAAAACTAATGAAAATATGGCAGGAGATCTCCTTCATTCCATTTTCTTATCATGAAATAATCCTAAGGACAAGAAAGAACATCAAGATTGATAATTTAACCATTGTTATTTCAAAGAACCATGTTTAGCAGGTTATTTCAAAGATCTTAAGACATAACGGAAGACCATTATAGTCCACCTAGTTGAATAAAAGTAGGGGTTCAGAAAGAACTACAAATTATTGTCAGTGTGAAAGACTATACCTAATGGATCTACTGATTGTACAAAAATGCCGAAAAATTTTCTCAAGAGGTTTGGTCTTTTGCATCTTCATACACCTTGCGTGTTGCACAGTTCAGAATCAAATTTGCAATGGAGGTGCTTGCCCCCATTAACCGTTTTAGATACAGAATATAAGGTATGCGCTGTTTTATTTACGTTCCACTGAATACAATCAGATTATCAGACCATCTCAGAGGGAGTATTTTACAATAGTCAAAACAGGAAGAAAAGAAAGCACAAGATTCAAACACTTACCAACTGAGAGAAAAATAATATCTTGTGAAACCTTACATTTTTAGTGCATATGTTTAAATTATATTTCCAGAATAAAGACGTTCAAGGCTATAAATTACTGGATAAACAATGATATATACTTTTAAAGTGGAAATTTTCTTTCTTTTGGCCAAAGGGAACAAGCTCCAGAGTTGACTCTAGTTCCGGTACAAAGCAAATGAACGGTCGGGGTCAGGGGGATCGAAAACGTAAGAACATAGCAGTGCCTGGTCCTTAACCTGAACTATTGCTCAAACACATAGAAAATCATTTTTCTATATGCACAAAATTCTAGATAGGGCTCTAGTGTCTCCAACTCGTCATCATAAACTGTTTTCTACAAAAGCATTGGCTGAACAGGGGGGACTTGACAACATATCTTGAATTGACTACTTTGTGAAAATCTTTTTGATGACCTAATGTGCACCAACAGATTGAGATATGAATTCCTAAATTATGCTTTCTACAGATAAAAGCTTATCACGGGAAAATCGTACAAGAGAAAACATCACTTTTAGGACTCAGGATGTCCAAAAAGATGAAAGCTGACCAACTGAACCAAAGTTGTAAGCATAAACAAGTGAAATTCCAGTTAAAATGCATATAATCAGGTTAGTAACAGATGTTATGGGATCCCCCCCCCCCACCTCATCAGACAAATAAAAAGACATAACCTAGCTGCATTATATACATAGACAAAGTTTTCATGGTTGCTATACATCATGACTTAATGCATACGCCTGTCTAACAGTTCAGCCATTCTGACAGACATACCTACCGATATTGTCCAACACTATCGAGGGAACCCTAAGCAACTAAAAGATTACAGCTTTAATGATGCCAATAACTGACGGCAACTAGGGCGAAAAAGCAAAAGCACTGTTGCTCCACCAACAAGTGATGACCTACACAAAGTCTCCGCCGACAATTGGCTCCAAGTACGCCATGAATCGTGCATCCATGGACCAAACGGATCATCATTCCGCCGCCGGCCGTACGATCCCACGGCCACTCAACATCTACTGCAATTGCAGCGCGCGGCGAACGATTCAGGCGGAACAGGCCAAAATGCAAGGGAAATTCTAGCCCGGTCAGCGTGCCGCCGAGGAGATTTCGGTTCAGCTCGCTTACCCGTAGGTGCCCTCGCCGATCTTGCGGATGCGCCTGTAGCAGTCGACGGTGCGGGCGCCGGCGGGGGCGTACTCAGCCAGGTTGAGCGCGCCAAGGGGCGCCTCCTCGCCGTCCATATATAGCCGGAGGCCGCGGCGGTGTCGCGAGAGTGAGCCGGCTCCGCTAGAACCTCCGGAGGCTTGGGCAGCAGGGCAGACGACACGAAGCGGAGGATGCGGAAGCCGCAGGAGGCTAGAGTCGGGAGTGTCCTACGTAAGTCAAAGCGACCCAGTCGTATACCGCTTCCATCTTGAGTCTGGGCTTGTTAAAGTGGGCCGGCCCGTTTCGCTCCACTTTTTTTCATGCCTAAAACAAAAGTTGTGCACAAAATCTAGATTGCTTATGACTTTAGCCATGAGAGCATGTTTGGCATTACAATAAAAGAGAGAGAGCTGGTGAGAGCCAACCAAACACGCTAACTTCAGAGTTGCAAATTTCATAGAGTTTTGAGGGTTACAATATAAATTTTTGAAATGCCTCTTTTGCTACTCAAATCCTAAAAAAATAACCTAATCATAGAATATGAAGGTACTTACTCGCTATTGGGCATTGGCACTAGTTATGAGAAATAAATCTAGACTCTAAAGTAGAATTGATCCATCTAGAGTAGAGTAGAGTTTTATGAGAAATGCTGCTCTAGAATGGAGCAGAGTTATACCAAACACCCAAAAAAGCTTAAATTAGTTAAAGTTAGCTAATAACTGGTTGAAAATTTGACTAGAAATATCTTTTTATTACCCTCCTATTTATATGCACTAGGGCTAATTTTAACTAATTTTTGGCTTAAGTTCGAGGAGAAACTAGATTCATGATTAATTTTATGAAATCGATTTTGTTAATAAATTGAAGTAGAACAAATTAGATGTCCTCGAAAATGGACCAAGATCTTAATGAATCTGTTGAGCACCATTTGTGGCATTGGGCACGGCCGGACAGTTTGACCCTGAGGCCTAGATGGTCCGAGCCACCGACGGTTCGCCCATAGGCGCGGACGATCCTCGGATAGATCGAATCAGGCAGTTAAAACTCCCATCTCCTCGTGTGTTTAGTCCTCTAATCCCGCGGGAGCTGTTGGAGAACGCTTATGAACGAGTCTAGACCTCCCCTTATATATTTGAAGGGGTACGATCGATTGAAGGACCAACAATCAATATACCTTTAGTTCTTGACATTTTGCCCTATGAGTAGACGGTAATATAGTTTCCTCTCTCTAATCTTCACCTCTCTTCGGCTCTACGTTGTTTAGAGACATCTTGGGTGGCCTGCCGATCCCAAGACAAACCCTAGGATCTTTCCTCCCCGATGGGGTCCCTCTTAGGAGCGGGATCCAGGTGTTGTTGGCGGACTCTGTCGCCTCAACGTACGCGTGGACCGTCCGGCTCGTCGGGCAGAAACCCTAGCCTCTGCGCCAGGTCGCAGACCGTCCGGCCCTCGGCCGCGGACCATCTGCGCTTCCGTAGAGAGCATCACCGTCGGTACTCATCGCAGTGATTGGTGCCTAGATCAGTGTCAACACACTTTTTGGCGACTCTGTTGGGGAAATCGTGTGAGGATCTATCAGATCGTCCCTCAATGGCCGGTTTAAAAGATAGCTCTGATGTCTCCCTTAGTAACATAACTGAGCCGGCTTGGGAAACCCTATCGGCTGAAAAACAACTAGAGTTTGAGAAGCACAAGGAGTAGCTAATCAAGGAAGCACAAGGGAAGTTTCTGGCCAACTTCAGAGTGGACAGGAACAACAAGGTCGTTCGACAACGGGCGACTGATCTGGCTTCGCTCAGACCTGCTACGGCTACCCCCAAGATAAGCGAAACAAACGGAATCCAATCTCTTAAAGCTTAAATAGGTGAGCAGCGAGACCAAATGCAATTGATTATAGGGGGTATGCAAAGCGACTATAAGAGGCTAGTGCGCGCATTTGATAAATCTACTATCGCGAATTTTCCCTCGCACGAGGTTGAATCAGGGGAAAACACATGTGATTCATCGGCTGCAGATTGGCATGGCCAATTACAACCCCTTTACGGTATGCCGATAGACACGTACCTGAGACAAGCATAGCCTCCTACGCACATCGGGGTAAACCCGCCGATCTGTGCATGGCTAGATTGTTCGCACGTGGGCGCAGACCGCTTGGGCCAACGGCGGCCGTCCCGGAACCGAATTACCCAGACACGCGTCTGAGCTGCCATGTTCTGCGCAAATCCTAAACAAAAAATTTGGATCGTTCGCGCATAGCGTCAGACAGTTCGAATACACTACTAGACAGTCCGACCATGCGGTCGGATAGTCCACGCACGCAACCGCACGGTCCGCCTATTCAACCGAACAGTCCGGCTCATAATACATAGAACCCAGTGATGATGATTATTATCCAAATACACATCCATCCTAGCTAAACCTTCCATCACATCCTACAATGCTCTAGTATAGTAATATAACATCCCAAACACGTGGGGCGAGTACTTTCCAGCCCCTCCTATAAGGCCAAAAAGGAATGGCCAGTCATATGAGCCGCATAGGGCAAGCATTAATGCACCACAAAACCCAAGTCATTGGGGAGGTAAACAACATACTAATATCCAAACAACCACACCTATGTTGGACCAGAGAGCCGGTGGACTCCCGCTGGTTGCCATCGGCATAGTGAGGGAAGATATAACCAAAGCGTTCTGAGATAAGCTCGAAGTTAGCACGATCCCTAGGGGTAGTCATATCTGAGGCCCTATGATAGCCGATTTGGCTATCACCCGTACCCACAGAGACTAGGATACCCGAATTCGCAAAGTTTTCGAGTGACCAGGGTAAGAGCATGCACAAACACATAGGCCTGTTCCTAGCACAATTAGAAGAATTGGCCAACACGGAGACGTTTTTTGTTTGTTTATTTTCATTATGCCTACCAGGAACTGCATTCGCATGGTATGCCACACTGTCTCCTAATTCTTTTTTCGTGGGAAGATTTAGAACAAAAATTCCATGGATGGTCTCCGGTGATTATGAATTAGTTCTGGTGGACCTAGTGGCCCTGCGACAAGGGAAAGATGAATCGGTTAACGATTACATCCAGAGGTTCTAGGACACAAGAAACCGATGTTTCCAAATTCACTTGGCATAGAAATAGCTAGCAGGATTAGACTTTAATGAAATGCGTTATTATTTAAAAGAAAGATTAGAAGTCATTCAATTTTTCACGCTAGCACAGTTACACTAGAGAGCTTTGGCTTGTGAAAGCCGAAGCAAAGTGAAAGGGAAATAGGGTTTAACCTTTTCCTATAAATGATTTTGGTGGTTGAATGCCCAACACAAATAATTAGATTAACTAGTTTGGTCTAGATTATATATTCTACAGGTGCCAAAGGTTCAGCACAAACCAATAAAAAGATCAAAGTTAGGGTTCAAAAGAAAGGAGCAAAAGAAACCGAAGAGAACCCTGGTCTGGCGCACCGGACAGTGTCCGGTGCACCAGGGGCGATCGACTCCAACTCTTCACCTTCGGGTTTCTGGAGAGCCGCTTCGTAATTCATCGGATTGTCCGGTGTGCCACCGGACTGTCCGGTGCACCAGCGGAGCATCGGCTAGCCAGCGCAACGGTTGGGTCCAACGGTCTTCTGACAACACACAGTGCGCGGACTGTTCGCGCAGAGTCAGAGCAGCCGCCAGAAGGCGCACCGGACAGTGAACAGTGCCTGTCCGGTGCGGCACCGAACTGTCCGATACCCCAAGAAGTCAGAGCTCCAACGGTCGAAACCATCAGAACCCTAACGGTTGGGTGACGTGGCTGGCGCACTGGACTGTCCGGTGTGCCCATCGACAGTAGCCTTCCCTAATGGTTGAATTGGTGGTTGGGGCTATAAATACCCCCCAACCACCTCCACTCCAACTATCCAAGCATTCATTACTTCTCATTCAATACAAGAGCAATAGACACCACTTCAAAGACATAGTTCAAGAGATCGATCCGCTCAAAGCCCCAAAATCAACTCTAGCGCATTTAGGCTTTTGAGAGGATCATTTGTGTTTTCTTGTGCTCTTGTTTGCTTGGCTTGGCTTTTTTCTTCCTCATTCTTGTTCTCTAAGTGACTTATAATCAAAGCAAGAGACACCAAGTGTGTGGTGGTCCTTGTGGGATCTAAGTGACCCATTTGATTAAGGAGAAACCTCACTCGGTCTAGGTGACCGTTTGAGAGAGGGAAAGGGTTGAAAGAGACCCGGTCTTTGTGACCACCTCAACGGGGACTAGGTTCTTTGGAACCGAACCTCGGTAAAACAAATCATCGTGTCATCCGCTTTACATTCTTGGTTGATTTGTTTTTTCCTTCTCTCATGGACTCGGATTTTATTCTAACGCTAACCCCGACTTGTAGTGTGTTTAAGTTTGTAAACTTCAGTTTCCGCCTATCCACCCCCTCTAGGCGACTTTCACAAAGATACTGCTAAAGCGGTTCGTCATAGTGTCCATGTGGTAGAATGCGATAAGAGTAGCTCGAACAACGAATCAAAAGAGGTGTGCGCTGCTGAAATGATTTAGCCAAAGTAGGCCAAGTCTTTGGCTTATTCCTCCTTGCAGCTGGTTCAAATGAAACGGCAAGAAGAGGTTAAGTTTACATTTAATGTTGGCAAGTGTGATAAAAATATTCGATGAATTACTCAAAAATATGGCAACATTAAAATAAATCATACTATTCCATCTGCCAACGAACTCAAATGTCACACATACTGCAAGTGGCACAACTCATTCTCTCACGCGACTAATGATTGTAATGTGTTTTGACGACAGATCCAAGTAGCCATTAATGAGGGACAATTGAATTTTTAGGAAATGCAGGTGCACACGGAGCCCTTCCTAATAAATATGATCAACGTTTATGGTAAAAAGTCTTGATTCAGCCCAACACAGCCGATAAGGGCAAGGAGATCATTATCGGCGATGCATGAAAGGCCAATGAAAATGCTAAAATCTCTTGTAAGAAAGTGGTGCGGAAAAGTGTCGATGTTTGGACCCGTGGACCTAACTAACCAGTGAAATAGTGTCGCGTTCCCCAGACCCAGATGGTGATGCGAGTTGACATAAGCGATTTATCCTGGTTCAGGCTACGAAGGGCCCTACTTCTCGCAGCGGAGGGATGAGGCTTATATTACTCGCACCAAAGTGCTCGCAGTAGGGGTTACAAGCACGGCGAGAGAGGGAAGGATGCCAAGTCCCTAGGAGTGATTGAAGCAAGTGCCAACACTGAATGAAGGAGAAAACTACCTAGTGTCCGCTCGGTCTCTCCCTTGTGGAGCCATGGATTGTCATATTTTATAGGCCCGGTGAGTGTTACCTTATAGACGAGATCTGACTACATGTTGTGAAGGGGTGTCTTCATACCCTGTAGATAGTATGACCTTGTACTTTGTCACTAACTGGTGCTGAGAGCCGAGGTCGAGGCCGAGGGCTCGATCACGTACTTGAGCCCCCCTGACGTGGGGTTGCCCATACCGTAGTGGTTGACACAGTGCCCATCATGGGAAAGCTTCTTATGTGATGCGTCAGCTCTACTATTTCTGATGACGTTGGGATATTCGTGCTACCACAAGTGTGGAATGGGACGCCCTTGACTGACTAATTAGGAAAGCTAGTGGAGGACTACCTTACCCGAAAGGGCAAGGGCGGTAGAGGAGCTACGTATAGGGAGGTTCTCGGTTGATCATGCTGCGATGGCTTTTCGAACGAGGGATTCCTATATTGCCCTTCTTAGAAACCGAGCGAGTTTTCTGAAGATAGTAGAACTTTGTAAAGGCCTCGTAGTGGATCCCTTGCCATTGACCTTGGAAGTGTCTAAGGGCCTTGCAAACCCTGGCTAGACGGGATACATGACTTGTGGGTAAAGGGTGCAACCTCTGTAGAGTGTAAAATTGGTATATCAATCGTGCTCACGGTCAAGAGTGACTCAGGTCTCTCTCATGATTAAACTATGGAACTAAACTTAATTTGTCATATGCATTGCATTGTGTGTGTTGTTATTAATTTTTATCTCTTACTTATTTGGGTTGGTATCTACTTATACTTAGTAACTGCTAATAAAATTTTTACCAACTTTAAAAGCAATGCTCAGATTTAACCATCTCTTTTGGTAAGCCTTACACTTCACATGAGCTTCCACCTTTGGTGAGTTCATGTGCATTATTCCCCACAACTTGCTGAGCGATGAACGTATGTGAGCTCACCCTTGCTATACTCACATCCCCCAGGTCAAGGACATGTACCACAAGATGAGGCGCATGAAGGATGCTGTGATGAGTTCGTGAGTGGTCTAAGCCGTCGTCTCCTAATCAACTGTGGTTGCTAGATCATTGTCTTCATATGATATAATTATTTATTTATTTTATACAGAACCCCTATTATATAGTAAAGATGTGACGTTCATTTATGTACCATGAGTCATCATATGTCTCAGACTTGATCCTAGCACACTTGGTGAATTTCGTGCCCTGGTTTTGGACCCCTAAAATCCGGGTGTGACAATCTCGTCCTCATTGAGACCAACCGCCTCAATTTGTGCCACCTTGTCGAGGAGCGCCTCGTTGTTGGCCATCGCTTTGAGAGCAACGAGTTGCGTCTTGTAGTGAGGAAGAGGTCCATTGGCGATGTCGTCAACGTACCTCGCTTCCTTTACCATCATCCACCCGCTCACAAATTTACCAAGAATTTCTTCGGGCAACATTTTGGTGTACTTGGGGTTCTCATGAATAAGGTTTACAAGGTTAGGATCAATGAAAGTAAATGACCTTAGCATTAGGCGCACAACGTTGTGATCATCCATCTTGTACTCCCATAGCATCAGATCTTGTTCACCAGGGTCTTGAGCCTGTTGTACGTGTCAGTTGGCTCTTCACCCCTCTTCATGGTGAATCTTCCTAGCTCGCCTTCCACCAACTCCATCTTGGTGATCATTGTGATGTCATTCCCCTCATGAGCGATCTTGAGGGTGTCCCATATCTCCTTGGCGTTGTCCAAGCCACTGACCTTGTTGTATCCATCCTAGCATAGAGATGCTAAAAGCATAGTAGTAGCTTGGGCATTTCTATGAATTATCTCATGAATATGAATAGCATCATCATTGATATCATAATACATCATATTTTCTACTATGCCCCAAATGCTATGGTGGAGTGAAAATAAATGACTACGCATCTTATGGTTCCACCATAAATAGTCTTCCCCATCAAAGTGAGGAGGCTTACCAAGCAGAACGAATAGTAAATGAGCATTTGAATCATAAGGAATGCGAGAGTACTTAAAAGACATCTTAGAGTAGTTTTGTTTAACCGTCTTTTCTTGGAGTCGTTGTCGTTGTCCTCCTTTGGTGAAGATGAAGAAGCATCACTATCGCAGTACACTATCTTCATGATGCGCTTCTTCTTCTTTCCGTCCTTCTTGGTCTTACCGGACCTAGAGTCGACAGTTTCTCCTTCCTTGTCGCCGGAGAGGATCTCCTCCTTCTCGTCGGTCACCTTCCCCTTGCCTTTAGGATGCATCTCTTCGGGCAATTAGTCCCTTGATGAAGAGAACGACTTTGATACCAATTGAGAGCACCTAGAGGGGGTGAATAGGTGATCATGCAAAACTTAACTCAACCAACCCAAACTTGGTCTAAAATATGAGTTAGAGAGAATTAAAACCAAGTTTGAGAGTAGAGAGGAAGAGAGAAGTTCCTTTTACTTGATTGTTGTATCAAGAATTAATTAGATTTTGAGCATTGTCACAAGTGAAGAATTGGAACAGAGAGGAGATAAAATTGCAATAAAGTAAATGGCACAAGAGACACAACAATTTTTATCCCATGGTTCGGTCAAGCTTAATATGCTTGCCTACTCCACGTTGTGGTGTCCCAATGGACGAGGGTTGCACTCAACACCTATCAAGTGATCCAAAGATAAAACTTGAGTACCATGGTTCTTCCTTATATCTCATAATATCCTAGTTGTGAGGAATCTCCACAAGTTGGAGTCTCTCATGCCTTACCCATGGAGATCAAAATAAAAAATCGGTGTAAAGGAGGGAGTAGAGTACGCACACAAGAGCACGACGCAACAACAACACGCACAAATGCAAAGAAGAGAGCGCAACAACAAAGCGACAGAGTAACGACTTATAAAATACGCTCAAATCTCTCTCAAACATTTTAGAGGCATGGTCATAGATCTCAGAGTTGTATTGTGCTCAAAGTATGCTTGGTGTACTGCTCCAAGCGCCTAGTGGTCCCTTTTATAGCCCCAAGAGACCTAGGAGTCGTTGAAGCTTCATTTGGAAGCTCCTAGCCTTCCCTATCTACGTGTGCACCTGACTGTCCGGTGGCACACTGGACAATGCACATTACAATGGTCCAACGATCACTGATTGGCCACTTTCCTTCTCAGATGGGCACCGGACTGTCCGGTGGGAGGCACCAGACAGTCCGGTGTGCCATTTGACCGTTGGCGCTAGTGACGTGTCTGATAGTCGTTCGCTGTCCAGCACACCGGACTCTCGGACGCTATGCCAAGACCATCCAATGAATTATAGCCGAGGGGGCAGTTGAACCCGAGAGCGGCCTCTTCGGTCGTACAGTCACCGGACTGTCCGACACATTTCAGACTGTCCGGTGGGTGGCACCGGATTGTCCGGTGCTGCCCGGACCAACCCATCTTCTCCTTTTTTGTGCCAAATTTCTTTGGCTTCTTTTGGCTCGTCTTTAGATGATCCCTAGCACTTAAACAAACATGATTATCACATAAAACAATTGACTAAGTGTTGGAACTATACCTTTTCCATCCATTTCATCCAGGATTTGCAATATGGCCCAAACTTAAGCCCCAAAGTGCTTTTCTCTACAAAATATGTTAGAGCCCAAACACAACTGCTAGAGACATAGTAAAGGACCTATGCAACATGTTTGGACATGCAAACCTCACACTTATACCATATCTCACAAAGTTGCATTTTAGGTCCGTGTTTGTGCTCTTTTGGACTTGATATCTTCAATTTGCTTGATTACAACATGTGCTCATGCTCATATGAAAAGTGTTAGTTCATAGTAGTGTGTTGAGCAGTTGTTCACCAAAACACTTACAAATGGTTGACGGGCACATTTCCCTTTTAGAAGCGCTTTCAGAGCACGAGAGGGCGAGAAGGCGGTTGGTGAGGACTGTAGCTTCTAATTATGCATGTCCCATCTGGCTACAGAATGGGCGTATTTATAGGCATTCCGGAGGTATGTGGTCCAAAGTGCGACCCTACCCCGTCTATCAACTATATCCAAGGAATATTCCACGCAACGAAGTAATTACTGTGCCATCCATATAACAGACTAGTGGGCCTCCGAGCGCATCCCACGGAGGATCGTGCCGAGCTGTATGAAGCATAACTGCTATCGGTGTCCTCAAGAGTCTTCATGACACCTTCCTCTCAATCGATGGCTAGATGTGGGGGTAACGAAAGAGTCGGCTCTGGAGCATGGCGAAGTCCCCAGTTGCCCTTCGGTTGGCTGGGCTGAACGGAGGTTGAACAAGGGCTCCGCCTTCGGTGCGTCATGAAGGGTGACAAGGACTTCGCTTCTGGGATGTAGCGAAGTCTTAGTCGCCCCGTCCCCGCCCGGCGCAGCGCCTCAATGTCGGCCCCGCTAGACCGGAGGCCTCTTTGATCGGGGTCCCTACACCAGTGAACCTGTGAAGGCAATAAATGGCGAAGGGGGGGGGGTTCCGTTAGTTTAGAACCAAGGCAAGTTTAGACTCCGCTCAATACGGTCTTCGCTCTACGATCAAGGCTGTGTTCAGTCTCCTCCCCAATAGTATGTTCATGCAGTCTCTGGACCTACATGTTCAATTTTGGTACATTTATCAACGTGTTTGCTATACCTATTAGATTTAGTTCCTTTAATTTAATTTCTTTGAATAATTCAAATTTGAACAGCAAGTCACTTAAAAATGAAAATCAATGAATGCAAAATTAATATTCATGTTGTTGAACACATGTTACGACCTAATACAGGTACAAACCAGAAATTTCAAACACCATGTTCACATAACATGATCGCAAACTTGCGATTCAGTTGTTTTAAAATTGTATAAAACACAAACAAACTCATAAAATCATGAAACTTGTCAAAATGTCATGACATAATATGTAGTTGTTGTGATAAAAAAATTGTCAGTGTTTCATGAAAGTTGTCACATACAATCGACGGTATCAAACAACTCACATGGTTCGCCCATCCCTTCGCCGAACTAGTCCAATCGAACACCTCACTGATCTTCTAAACTTAGTGGTGATTTGTGAAACTTGTGATACACATGTCGTTTGTGAGTGTTGGTAATTATCAGGGATAAGATCCCCGGTACCTGGGCCCATCGGTCAATGAGCATGCTGGGGGAAAAGCCTCTAGCAACTATGGCCCACCGGTCAGCTAGAGGAAGAAGGAAACGTATGCCCTGGAAGCACCCGCCCCCGAGTGAACCCCACGACACCGAGCGTGGGGTCGGGCGTGGTGGAACTCGACAAGGAGGGCAAGTGAACCGAATGGTAACCACTTGAGTGGATCCCTCGCCCAGCCCAAGACCGACCCATCATAAGTGAAATGCCGCATTAACTACGCCTGGCACTGAGCCACGACGGAGGCACCGGTTCGCCTCCCACTCATGACCAATGAGCCCCTCGGGCTGCATTGTACACATAACCTACGAAACCCTCAGACTACGACGCATTTATGGCCCATGCACCCCTGTCCTGCGACACACACATGACCTATCGGGACTAGGCTTGAGTGCGCAGACCGCATGCAGACAACAAGACAAGTCACATCGAGCCCCAAGCTATGGTGGCTAGGGGTTGGCGTAGATCAAATGACGGTGCTCGAGCCCCACGCTGCCCACGTCGTCCGCTATAAAGAATATGAGATAGCCGGGCGACCCCGAGGTCTAGGGCGGACGTGGCTTCACTAGGGTAGAACACTTGGTTTTACCTTCGCAAGGTGACTCCTTCTTGAGGAAGCCACTGCTAGCTGACCCCTCCTCGATCTATAAAAGGAGGAGCCCCGTACTGAGGGGAACAAACACATGAAAGGACGCCCAGATGGACATCCAGACGCAAAGACGACAGACCGATGGGATGAAGGAGGATGCACCGACGAGGACCCAGAGGCCGCAAACCCGCCGCCAAACCAAGACTTACTTGGGAATCCACTCTATATCCCTTAGCTCCACCTCATCCACAACAAGAGACTTGGGAGCCTCTCCTCCCTCTCTCGCTCGCTTGTAACCCCTACTATGAGCATTGATCAACAATGGTGCCGATAGCACAAGCCACCAAAGATTGGATGTAGGGACGTTCTTCCCAAGCCAGTATAAATCTTGCGCCCACTGCGCACACCGTTCGGAGCCTGGAACATGCACAAAGAAATTTAATTATCGGAGCGAAGTTTTGAAACACAGATAGTAGGTGCCCTAGGTAGGGGCCTTGCACGTTCCCGACGAATTTTTTCAAGCTTCGGATGGCCAGCAACGACAGTGGCGCGGTTTGGACCCTAGAACAACCATCCATTTTAGGAGTCTCGACTTCGTTATTGTCACACCCGGTTTTGGAAGGCAAAATAAATGCGAACCATGTACGTGACAGGATCACAAACTCACGTACACAGTGATTACATAGTTGGACATCATCACACATTGCTCGAAGTAAATAGCGGAAAGGTACTTTTATTACAATAAGATGTCCAATACATCCAGAGTCTAATACATAGCATAGTCATTGATATCATCAAAGTGCGGAAATACGAAACGTAGCAGATAAGGCCTACACAGGCAGTTGACTTGGGGTTTGCCACTAAGAAAAACTAGAACCCATCATAGTCCTAGAACTCCTCAAAGTCCTCCATGTAACCAGCATCTCCTCCTGAGCACTGAGTACAATGGGGACAACCTAGGGTGGGGGTGGTTTGTAAAGCAAGGGTGAGTACACATCAACATACTTAGCAAATGTCTCATTTGGCTAAAGTGGACTAGCTGTATGTGGGGTTAAGGTTAAGCAGTTGCTTTTAGTTGGTCAAGTATTTATTGCTATTAGTAGAGCCAAATTTTAGTAGTAACCCAATTATTACCCAAATGTACTCCCTCAAAGAGGAGATACCAGAGATCAAAATTATAACTATCATTATTAACCATCATCATAAAAGTAACCAAAGTTCTTCTAATCAAATAGGATCCCAAGGCCGCTCTTAACCGTGAGCTCGGCTGATATACCAGTTTCTAACACTCTGCAGAGGTTGCACACTTTACCCACGAGTCATGATCCCTTTCCAGCCTAGGTTGTATAGACCCGATCTTCACTACCGAGGTGAATGGCCAGGGATACACTATGTAGCCTTTACAAAGACTCCCCTGGTGCATAGATGCTCGTTAGGTTTCGCCAGTCGTACAAACGCAGTACACCTCCCCAAGGTGGGTGACTAACAAAACCAAATCGAATGAACCTCTGCACCCCCTTGGCAGAGCGAGCACTACGCCCCGGCCCCATTGAAGGCCCTCAGGCAAAGCCAACTACACCCCCAGGTTTATCTAATTAGTCATCTAAGGGCGTCCCACTCCACCCTCATGGCTGCACTGTTATCCCGGGTGGTCACTCCACGAACAGGTCCTTACGGAGAGGTACTCAGGAAAATGGCCTAAGTCCCCTAAAGTATCACAATATCATCATCGGGATAACATCATCATATCATAAATGTTTACATCATGTTCATTGATTAAGTTGAAGCAATATCATAAAGCTAACCATGATTAACCCAAAAGGTAAACAAGGATAAGTAAATACTGACTAGTCAATCCTTAGATTTCAATAATGTAACGTGGGACAGTGAATTATAGAGTAAATAGGACATAATAGGTCAATGAGCGTGCTGTGGGGAAAAGCTTCTAGCAACTGGGCCCGTTGATCAGCCGGAGGAAGAAGGAAACATCTACCCTAAACCCTAAACCCTAAACCTTCGAACCCAAGTACCCAACGTCACCGAGCCCGAGGTTGGGTGTGGTGGAACTAGATAGGGCCAGGCAAACCAAAGGGACACCACTCGATTGGATCCCTCACCCGGCCCAAGACCGACCAACACATAAGTGATTGGTCGCATTAATTACGCCAAGCACCAAGCCATGGCAGAGGCACCGGTCCTCCTCCCACTCATGGGCTACAAGCCCGTCGGGCTGTAGCGCACTCATAACCTTCAAACCCCTCGCCATGCGATGCATTTATGGCCCACTCACCCCCTGGCCTGTGGCGCACTCATGACCTCTCAGGATTAGGCTTGAATGCGCAGACTGCCTACAGGGCATAACAAAATAAGCCGCGTTGAGCCCTAGACTACGGAGGACAGGGGTTAGCGTAGCTCAAATGATGGAGCTCAGGCCCCACGCTGCCCGCACCGTTCGCTATAAAGAATATGAGACATCCAGGTGACCCTGAGGCCCACAGGCGGACGTGGCTTCACCAGGGTAGAACGCTCAGTTTTACCATTGCCTAGTGACTCCTTCTTGAGGAATCCACCGCTGTCCGACCCCCACATCGGCCTATAAAAGAGGAGGTCGGTCCCCATATGAAGGGGAACACACACATGAAAGGACACAGACGCAAAGACGATGGACTGACGGGAGGAAGGAGGACACACCAACGAGGACCCAGAAGCCGTAGCCCCGCCGCCAATGCCAAGACTTAGTTATGACTCCACTCAGTAGCCCTTAGCTCCACCTCCTCCACAACAAGAGACTTGTGAGCCTCTCCTCCCTCTCTCGCCCGCTTGTAATCACTACTACGAGCATTGATCATCAATGGTGCAAGTAGCGCAAGCCACCGAAAACTAGATGTAGGGACATTCTTCGTGAACGAGTATAAATCTTGCGTCCACCGCGCACCGTCCGAAGCCCAGAATGCGCACATAGAAATTTACTTGTCGAAGTAGAGGATCGAAACACCGACAATAATACTTATGTTTGTGAAACTTGTTGATGTTGGTGATACCTGGTCTGAACTTAGTGATGTTTGTGAAAAACTTGTGAGATTTGTGGTTTTTGTGAGATATGTGGTTTCTATGATGTATGTGATGATTATGTGATATATCTTTTGTTTGTTTGGATGGAATAATAAAAACAAAT